>NC_067221.1:9829940-10470565 GCF_019924925.1 Ctenopharyngodon idella | reverse complement strand
GTTTTTTTAAATTAGAATATTTTACTTTAATTCTACAGTTTTTGTCTGGCAGCCGTAGCTGCCAGTCATTGACCATTTTTTTACAAGATTTTTTTTACAGTGAATGTATTTGATTGTTATTTTACAGGTATTTCCTGAATTATTACAGTGTTTTTCAGTTTATTTAAATTAGGATATTTTACTTTAATTTTACTTTAATTTTGTCTTTGGCAGCCACTGCTGCCAGTCATTGACCGTTTTTTAATGATTTTTTTTAAAGTGAAAGTATTTGATCATAATAATTCAGGAAATGCCTGTAAAATAACAGTGTTTTTCAGTTTATTTAAATTAGGATATTTTACTTTAATTCTACATGGTTTTTTGGCTGCCATTCATTTGACCGTTTTATCATTTAATTGTTTAGTTACTGTTTAATGACTGATTATTTTGTAATTTTACATACATTTGTTTGTAAAAGAAAACAGAAAAAACACTGTATAAAAAATACAGTAAATATTCTCTTTAAAAATATGTGAATTACTGTCATTTTTCATTAATGTCATAATACATAAAATAACAGCCGAGTTGTTAATTTACATACGTTGTTTGTAATTTTGCAGAGTTTTGAGTATAATTTAAAATAAAAGAAAATGACCGTAAAAAAATCAGTTATTTTCCGTATTTTTTTTTTATTTTTTTTTACAGTGTATTTTTTATATACATACATATATATAATCTTAAACATGACACTGTTTTCCAGTTTTACATTCTAATATGCTTATTTTGTGCGATGTTGAAAACAGTTGTGCTGCTTGTGATACATTTTTTTTTTTCAGGATTCATTGTTTAACTGAAAGTTCAAAAACAGCATTTATTTGAAATAAAATTTTTTGTAACATTATAAATGTCTTTACTGTCACTTTTCATCAATCCTTGCTGAATAAAAGTATTACTTTCTTTTTAAAAAAAAATCTTATTGACCCCAAACCTTTGAATGTTAGTATATATTTTACATCTATTTACTTTCTATTCAGGTTTCATCTACACTGGAGAAGTTATCCACAAAATGCTGACTGCTACTCAGTACATCGCTCCTCTTATGGCTAATTTTGACCTCAGCATCTCACAGAATTCAACAGTCATGTACTGTGATAATGGTAAAAATGGAACAGACTGATTTGCATGCATTGTAGAATGTGTTATATTTATTAATTGGCTGTGTTATTAATCTACTTCCTGTCTGTTAGGCACAGCTCTTGTTGTGCAGTGGGACCATGTGTATCTCCAGGATGCATTTCATCTCAGCAGTTTCACCTTCCAGGCAGCTTTATACAACGATGGAAGAATCACCTTTGCATATAAAGAGGTTGATTTTTTTTTTTTATACTTCATGGTCATCACTTTAATGGTGTAGATGATGCAGTGTTTGATTGTCGCCATTCATCTGCTTTTAGGTTCCCACTGACATTAGTAAGATCAGCTCAGTGAATCATCCCGTTAAAGTCGGGCTCTCTGATGCATTTGTGGTCCTTCATAAGATTGAACAGCTTCCCAGTAAGTAACTCTTCTTGAATAGGAAAATAATACTTCTCCTTTGCATACATTTTCTAAATTAAGCTGTTAATTCTGCTTTCAACAGTGTTATTTTAGTATCATTTATATATAGTATTTCTTAATATTTTGAATTAGTTTTTATTTTTATATTTTCAGTTTTCATGTTAATTTTATTAATTTTGTGATTTTGTCCTTTTTCCCAATATTTAATGAACCTGAGTTATAACATGAGCTAACAATGAAGAGTTGTATTTTTTTTTTTTTAATATAAAAAGTTCTGTCATGAAACTCTAGATGGCGCAGGCCGATAGCTCCTTAACTCACATCACACAGCTGATTGGTTTTTGCAGTATCAGTAGCCAATGAGCTCGCTGCTCAATTTTCAAATACTTGGTCAGCATCTGTTGTAGCAGTTTGCAACGTGCTTTCAGAAACCCTCCACCTTCCCCAGCTCCACCTGTATAGATCTGCTAAGGGTAATTCATGTATGCTACTGTACAGCAGCAGCACGTCTTACACAGCAGCGTGTCGTGTATGTATTGGCGGTAACAATGCTACCTTCACATGCAATCGGAAATTTCCTACTTCCCACTTCTAAAATCGTGATTACGAGCTTGTCGCATTCAAGTGCTTTGTTGTTGGAAAGAACAGGAATCATGGAGGACACCAGGTTATTCTTGCCTATTTATTGGGAAAATCTTATTAAAGCCGAAATTATATTTAGCATCCCATTCATTGACAATCATATAAACATTAAAGGGATAGTTCACCCAAAAATGAAAATTTGATGTTTATCTGCTTACCCCCAGGGCATCCAACATGTAGGTGACTTTGTTTCTTCAGTAGAGCACAAATGATGATTTTTAACTCCAACCGTTGCGGTCTGTCAGTCGTATAATGCTTGTCAATGGGAACTCCATCTATAAGAGTCAAAAAAACATGCACAGACAAATCCAGATTAAACCCTGCGGCTCGTGACGACACATTGATGTCCTAAGACATGAAACAATCAGTTTGTGCGAAAAACCGAACAGTATTTATATCATTTTTCACCTCTAAAACACCACTGTGTCCAACTGCCTTGCGCATCTGGTTGGTGAGGTCTGAACGCGCTCTGACAACGGAAGTGATGTCTCGCACTCATTGAAGTATAAGCGCGAGACATCACTTCCGTCATCAGAGCGCGTTTTCAGACCTCACACACCGGATGTGCAAGGCAGTTGGACATAGTGGTGTTTTAGAGGTGAAAAATTATATAAATGTTGTTCAGTTTCTCACACAAACCGATCGTTTCGTGTCTTAGGACATCAATGTGTCGTCACGAGCCGCAGGGTTTAATCTGGATTTGTCTGTGCATGTTTTTTTGACTCTTATAGATGGAGTTCCCATTGACATGCATTATACGACTGACAGACCGCAACGGTTGGAGTTAAAAATCATCATTTGTGTTCTACTGAAGAAACAAAGTCACCTACATCTTGGATGCCCTGGGGGTAAGCAGATAAACATCAAATTTTCATTTTTGAGTGAACTATCCCTTTAACCACGCTATCTAGACCAAGACCAAACATATTAACATTGTCATATCCATTACCATGCCAAACGCTCAGAGAGTTGTCAAGACCGAAATTAACCAACATTAAGAATAATAAATACTGTAACAAATGCATTGCTTATTGTCAGTTAATGCACTAACTTATTATACATTTATATTTTATTTTGTTTCAGCTTTATTTCAAATAATGAAAATGATTTTTAATAGTTTTAGTTAACAATAATAATACTGGTCTTCCATTCTCTTGTTTTTTATTTTCATGACAGATGTTAGAAGAAGAACAATATATGAATATCATCGGGTAGAGCTCTTAAAATCCAAGATCATGACCGGCACTGGTGTTGAGATGCTTCCTCTACCAAGTGAGTCTGAACTGCTGACAGAACTAGATTCAGCTAAGACCAAATATATTTAATTTACGGAAAATAGTGGTGCTTAGACATTTTAGTTAATATTTTCCCCTAGAACCAAGACTGATATTAGTCCAGTACTGGCATTGTGTTTAAAAGATTCTGTGACTGTTATTTTCCATGTTTGATTTCAGTACATTTAATCACATATTGTGAGAAAGCAGAAAGTAGTACCCATGTCTTTCACATCTTTGTTAAAACATTGCTCCTCCTGCTGTCAGCCTGCCTTCAGTTCTCCAGCTGTGAGATGTGTGTTACGGCTCAGATCGGATTCAACTGTAGCTGGTGTAGTCGCTTACAGAGGTAAACACTTGGTTCACTTGTATTTTTGATGTGAATAGCCAGACAGATAAAGTGCAGTATGCTTCAACTCTACATTTACTCAACAGCTGCAAACAATATTTCTTCTGCAGATGTTCCAGTGGTTTTGACCAGTATCGTCAGGACTGGGTGGACAGTGGGTGCTTAAGTGAGGTGAATAGATATATCCTTTCACTCACATCTTGTTGAAATCATTCCTCTTTTACAGTCTACCATACCCCATTTTTACTGACTTGTTGTGGATGTATTTTAAGATAAAGCACCAGAACTGTAACAGAAAACAGCCCATCGTTAGAAGCAGCACTCCAGTGGTACGGACAAGAGTCACAGTAGTATCTATAACCACAACAACATCAACCACGTCAGCCTTCACACTCACCACCAAGCTCACCAGCACACCCTTATTGATAAGAAACCTTCCTACCAGCTTCCTCACTGATGGTATGTATCAGTTTTATTATGTCCTGCGGATCATTGAGAGGTTTTTTTTTTTTCAATCGTATGCCTTGCTTCCAAATGAGGTCTCCAAATGAGACCAATTATAAGAGCCCTAAAAACCAAGAAAAATCAACACCTGCACTGCTTCTTCCTTCAGGCTATAACCTTTTGCAACATGGCACTTAATCCATAATGCAAAACTGACCTTTCATCTGCCGAACAAACTTCCAGCATTTGTATCTTCTCCCACGTAGAAGGCGACGCTCTCGGGACCTTGCGCAACGTTCCCTAAAAGTTCTCTAAAGGTGACGAAAATTCCGAATCTTTACAGAACATTTGGGACATTCATAAAATGTCCTCTTTTGGTAATGAAAGTGCTGCAGTTCAAGGTTCCTTATATGAGTTTAGGGGTACGTTCCATTTTGGTTATTTTATGGTCAAAAAAGAACGTTACAAAAAGGACATTTGGGAAGTTAACAGAACGTCCTATAGTAATAGTCCCCTAAACATTCCCAGAACATCCTGAATGTTCCCTGAAGGTCCACCAAATAACGTCCCCCAACCCTTAAAAGAACTCCACATCGTGACCGTCTCTGAACGTTCTGGGAACGTTACTAGGTGACAGGTTACCCTGCTAGAAATTTTACGTTCCCAGAACATTCTCAAAACGTCCCCACTGGTGTTAAGGACGTTGTCTAGTAACATTCCCAGAACGTTCAGAGACGGTCACGATGTGGAGTTCTTTTAAGGGTTGGGGGACGTTCAGGATGTTCTGGGAATGTTTAGGGGACTATTACTATGGGACGTTCTGTTAACTTCCCGAATGTCCTTTTTGTAATGTTCTCGCGCAACCATAAAATAACCAAAATAGAACGTCCCCCTAAACTCATATCGGGGACGTTATTAAATGACCAACAGAGGACCGTGTGGGAACGTTCTGTTAATGTCCCAAATATCCTCTATATAATGTTCTTATGTGACCATAAAATTAACCAAATTGGATCTTGCTGCTTTAACTGTTTCCAAAACACGCTTGTTACAGCAAAAGTTGTAAGAGAAAGTCTGATCAGATGAATTCAGTTGTTTAGTCTAAACTCTGATGACATTAATTGTTAACTTTGCATTAACTAATACTTATTTTTTTTCTTTTTTTAACAAATTTCATTATTTTATTTGCTTTAATTTATTATACAGAGTTTTAAGCAGTGTCTTTTAGACTCACAGACATCATGAATCAGCGTATGAACCTCAACAATGGTGACAATAAAAAAAAATATATTCTTTTTGTGACTTTAGCAGCTTGTTTTGTGATGCTCAGAACTGATCTGTTTATCTGAAAATTTTGTTACCATTGTTGAGGTTCATACGCAGAATCTTGATGTCTGTATGAGTCTACATGATCCTGTCGGAATAATTAAATAAGGCCACTGTATCATGATAAAATACAGTGCAACAGAATCTTTTTGATCAGTTTTTTTATTTTTCAACAAATTTTTTTTGTAACAAATGTGCTTTAGAAACACAGTTACAACAATTGGAGAAAAAAGAAAATTAAAGGGTCAGGAGCCCAACTAAAACAAGCTCTTACCTCCGTAATGGTGACAATTATAATTTTTAATAAAACATTAACACCTCATTAAGAAGATCTGAGTGAAAGAAATAAAGTCAGAGTGGTTTGTAATAAGTGAAGATGCTGAGATCTAGAGAGATCTATGAGTGTTTAATGTTCTGTTTCTGTTATCTGAGTTTTGTGAGGTTACCATTGTGCTGGAGAGTAGAGCCTGTGCTTCAGTCAATGATGAGCCAGAAACACTGATGTTGTTTTGTTTAACAGCTGTTACATTAGCTCATGCATGTGCTGTTGTCAGCTAATGACTTACTGCAAGTGATTTGCATTTTAAAGAAAAAGTTTCATAATAATAATAATCCAGAAAATACCTGTAAAGAGCTTTTTTTTTTTTTTGTAAGACATTTAAGAAAAATTAGTTTTCTGTGCTGCATGTTACTTTGAAGTTCCTGAAGCAAACAAAGCTTCTTAAATGCATAATTTACCCAAAATGAAAATTTTGTCAAAATCTGTCATCATTTACTGCATATATTTTGAATTGACCGGTTAATTCTGCCTTCACGAGTGTTATGTTAGTTCCGATGGTGAAAAAAAAAGCTTCTTAAAGGCACGGTTTACTCATTTACTCAGCCTAATAACATGCGAAATCTGTATGACCTTCTTCTGTGGAACATGAAGATATTTTGAAGAATGTTTGTAACCAAAAAGTGGCCATTGAATTCTAGTGTATTGAGAGAGAGAGAGAAAAAATTCTCAAAATATCTTTATGTTCTACAGAAGTAAGTCAGTCATACAGATTTTGAAATGACATTAGTGTGAGTAAATTTATTTATTTATTTTTTTTTTTTTGGGTGAACTGTGCCTTTAAGCCTTGATGCAATCACTCGGATACCGCAGCAAGGCCCAGAACACCCTGACATTGTGGCATTTGGGCAAGTGCCAATCACATTTCTTTCGGAAAACATAAAAATGTAGTTGTAATTGTTGTTCTTTACAAGCTGGTGTAAATATCCTCTTCTCTTTCAGACTCTCAGATGGAAATTACAGAGAAACAGCGAGAGGAGCAGATGCAGACTGGTCTGCTCGTTGGCATCCTCGTAACCATGGTCCTCATGGTGGTTGCTGTGTTGGCCACTATATACATGTACTACCATCCCACTTCCAGTGCCAGTCTCTTCTTTATAGAGGTGAGGTTTAAAGAGGACCTATAATACCCCTTTTACAAGATGTAATATAAGTCTCTGGTGTGTGTCTGTGAAGTTTCAGCTCAAAATACCCCACAGATAATTTATTATAGCTTGTCAAATTTGCCCCTATTTGGTTGTGAGCAAAAACACACAGTTTTTGTGTGTGTCCCTTTAAATGCAAATGAGCTGCTGCTCCTGGCTGCTTTCCAGAAGAGGGCGGAGCTTTAACAGCTCACGCTTCGGTTTCTCAACAACAACAAAGCAGGGTTTATGTAAATTTTGGGGTTTGTGATGTCACCAACCCAAGAAGAAGCTTGTTGTAGTCCTTACCAGCCATTTGTTGTAGTCCTTAAAAACCGATTTCTCTAAAATAAAATATCTCCCTTTGCATTGAACTTTGAGCATCATAACTTTGCAGATTTATTCAGTTTAACTTTTGAAGTTTATGATCAAACAGCAACATTACACAGTAACTAAAGTTAAAAAAGTGAAATCATAATGAAGGACCCCTTTAAGTAACTAAAGCATATTCAGCTAATGGAAATTTATAATGTTCTTTTGAACTTTCTTTTATATGTCACGGGGGGAAAAAAGCACAACTGTTTTCAACATTAATAATAATATAAAATGTATCTTGAGCACCAAATCAGCATATTAAAATGATTTGTGAAGGATCATGTGACACTGAAGGCTGCTGAAAATTCAGCTATTTTATATTTCACAGTATTAGTGTTTTTACTGTATTTCTGTCAAATAAATGTAGCCTTGAGCACTTCTTTCAAAAACTTCAAAAAATCTTACCAACCCGAAGCTTTTGAACGGTAGTGTATGTATATAAAACAAGCCTTCAAATGTAATTATTTGTTGTTGCTCTGAAAATGTTGTAATTTTGTTCTTGATATCTAGAGACGACCAACACACTGGCCCGCCATGAAATTTCGACGTGGTTCAGGACATCCGTCATATGCAGAGGTAGAGGCAATGGGACAAGACAAAGAAGGATTCATCATGATGGAACCTAGAGACAGTTTTCTTGTGTCAGACAGGAGAGAGAGCTTGTTTCTGACGGACCAGAGGGAAGGATTTATTGTAGCTGACCAAAGAGAACGTTTCCTCATCATGGAGCGGCGCTAATGTAAATTCTGTGGTTTATGAATTAGTTCCTCTGTTTTTGAGAGGAAGTTGCACTGGTTGCTGGGATAAATGTGGTATTTGTTTAACCTTATAGCAGGGAGTGCTACAAATGTGAGAGATCTATTGCACCATCACACCAAAGTGCAATGTAAACAATGTGGACACATAAATGTTTTTCCAACCCAGTGACGCCAATGGAATTGCAGTGCTCAGGAGAAACATTCACATTTGAGCTTTTCATTTTTCTCTAAAGGGCTCCTTCTTTACCAGGGCCTGATCATGTTCCTGGGATTTGCTCTTGTTGGTGCCCCACTTCAAACCAGATGGGTCATTAAAGCCTGTGTATTGCAAACACCTCATAGAACTTCCTGTGTTAAACAGGGAAGCCTGAAGGATATATGTATTTATGCAACATAAGTAATACCTTTTTACTCTTGTGTAACTGGTCGCAATAAATCCAATTCATGTGGATAACTCTGGATAGCCTAGTTGTTTTCAATGAGGTACAGTCGTAAAGAAAAATCCTTCATTAGTTCTTTGAAATTTTCTTCATTAAAGTATTTTTGCTGTGCATCAAGATGCTCAAACTCAGAAAACACACACAGAACTCGTCATGCACATCCAAGGTAATCTCAATAAAGGGATAGTTCACCCAAAAATGAAAATTTTGTCATCATTTACTCACCCTCATGTTGTTCCAAACCTGTATGAGATTCTTTCTTCTGTTGAACACAAAAGAAGACATTTTAAAGAAAGTTGGTAATCAAACAGTTGACAGTAGCCATTGACTAAAATACTATGGAAGTGAATGGCTACTGTCAACTGTTTGATTACTGACGTTCTCCAAAACATCTTCTTTTGTGTTCAACAGAAGAAAGAAACTCCTACAGGTTTAGAACAACTTGAGGGTGAGTAAATGATGACAATTTTTGGTGAACTATCCCTTTAACATGCCTCAGTCCTCATAATATTTGTGTGCTTTGAAATATGTATTTTAATTTGTATATTTTACTCTGAAATATTTGTATATTTTACTCTATTTTACAACTGAAATACTCCCAACCAGAAATATAGATCTCAACAACTGAAATTATGTATTGATGATTTCAGGAAATGAACACCATAAAATTGTTCAGGTTACATAAATCTACAAAAAATGTACTATAATTTAAATATAATCAAACTAAAAAATTCCATTTATTAATTTACACAGATCATTTACACATATACAATAAATCAATGTCTTTATAATAGCTTGTAAATCTCTCTATTATCAAATCTAACACCATAAATTTACATTATCAGCAAATACAAAGTTTCATGTTCTGCATGACTGTGATTCATATAGCTGACACGCGGCTTGAATAATCTACTATAAATCTGACAGAGAAATCATGTTCAAAAAAAATTAATGCAGGAAATATTTGGTCAGATGTGCAAAACATTGGCTGCATCCAAAATCGCATACTCTCTTACTATATAGTAGTCATAAAACATGTGGCAAAAGAAGTATGTCCGAATTCACAGTACTCATAAAAGAGTATTCTGAAGTGTGCATACGATGGACACTTTACTATCCCATGAGGCCACAGGAGAGGATTTATGAGGGGCAGTGAAGCGACGCAACTGACGCTGGTAGGTCACATGATAATGTCAACATGGCGGATGTAGAACATACAGATTACATTCATACTACACACATTCATACTATATAGAACGTACTTTGTTAGCGATTGTTACGCTGGTTATTGTTACGCAATTACTTATTCAAAATAAGTACCTACTCAAGAGAGTATGCAATTTCGGACACAGTCATTGTAGATATCTATATCTTGTCAGTGAGAAATTAAAAGGATAGTTCTTTCTTTCATCTGTGGAACATAAAAGAAGATATTTTGAGAAATCGCCAATATAATGGAAGTCAGTGGTAACCAAAACAATTTGGTTACAAACATTCTTTAAAATATTAGCATGAGGGTGAGTAAATGATCACAGAATTTTTGGGTGAACTATCCCAGTACTTCCAGTTTCAGATTTAATTGAATGATGAGTTTGATTCACAGTAATGGTCAAAATGCCAAAACAAAGCTCAACATCTTTGTGTAATTTCACAACTTACATTTACAGTAACTATTTCTAAATAATTCAGACACTAGTATAGGAGAGAGAGGTAATAAAGCAACCTGATCCAAGAGTCATTTGTTTGTGTAACATGGCGTCACTGCATGAGCAATACATGAGTCTATTTAAATCTATCCCACAAGAGTTTATAAAATATTTTCTATGAGCCATGAGCTTCAAGGCACATGTGATCAGTGGCTTTTTAGGCTTTAAGTTATTTAACTTTGCGATGAAGCTTGCTGATGTCTCCTACAATCCTCTTTATGCTTCTTTATCTGAAATTTATAAAATTCAAATCATTGTCAGCATCAGACATCTTAGAATCCTTAGAATATTAGACTTTTAAAGATGAAGTGTGTAATTTCTGCAGAGTTTTAAAATAAGACGATTACACATTTCACCTTTAATTACACAGGCAACATCTTTAAAATATGTCAATTATCAGTATTGATTATGATTAGCTTTTACCTTGTACTGGAGGTGCCGGCAGTCGCCGCCTCAGTTTCCGAGATGAGCCGATGGTTTGTGTCTAAAACAAAAGTATTATGACAGTTACAGTCATAATTAGTCATATGAGCATGTAAGAATGTGTGTATGAATATACTACTTAAATATGAAGACAATACCTTGGTTTTTACAGTGTTAACCTTGGTAAATTGTGTCTGTGGAGCTACATTAAGACCTGCATTTTTCAGAGCCGCAATTCTTGAGGAAATGTCTGAAACCTGGCAAGCAGATATGAAAATGACACAGTATGTGTACAGTAAGGCTTTGCAGAAAGACTGATATGTAAAATGTTATTGCTAGTACTTCTACATCAGCTTGTAGACGACTCTGTATAATTTGCTCTTCCACTTCTTCTGAATCAGTTTCTGGTTCAAACATATATGGCTGAAGTAAACCAGTATTTGCACTTTCAATCGTGTAGCGTTTACTACAGTAAAGTTGAGCGTGTGGATCAGGTCTGAGCTAGTGTGACTGAGTAGAGGCAGGGCTTTTTCACAGGAAAAACGTTTAAAAAAGTCATTTTGGTGATCGAAGATGAGTTTTAAGGGATAAAATTATTGACTACAGGGGGACTAGTTTTAGTTAAATATAACAACACCTATACTGCTCATTAACTCAAGTGTTACTGCGTCTTCAGAGCTATGAGATGCTGCTGATGAGATTCAGAAAGAGAGAGAGAGCACAGCGTCCAGGCCGAACGCACCTGGAGCTCAGACTGCTGCACCTGGGCTGCTGCAGAGGCCACCTGGTCCTCCAGATGAGCGAGATCTCTTTCGGTGGTGGATCCACTGATGCTGCGCGCACACTCCTCCAGATCCCCCAGTTCAGCTTCGAGCCCGTACACTGTACCTGCCGCCACATACACCTGCACACGGTGAAATGAATCAGAATAAATCGAGAAGCAGCTCATCATGGCGTGAGAAATGTTCATCACAGAAACAGTACATACATTCTCCTCCAGTCTGCTGAGCTGCTCGTCCAGTCTTCTGGCCTCGGCAGGGGGAATGTTCGGGAGGTCACTGTGGTCCATTTGGCTTTGTCCGTCTCCCATAGATCCGTGAATCAGATCCTCAGTGGCGTTCAGCACTTTCAGCACCTCGGAGGTGATGCTGCGCAGTGATACGGCCGAGTACTTCTGTTCATGATAAATACATAGAGGAAGGTACTGTAAACTTTACACACTAATGTTCACGTGCATATGAATAGAAATGAAAGGGGCATAAATTCACACCTACAGTAGCACAATGTAGGGCTGCACAATTTTGACGAAATCATAATCACAAAGTCAATTATTTCACTTTATATTGTAATCACAGTTATTAATATTGATTAATAAAATTGACATTAAAATATGTTTTTTGTATGGGCCAACTGCATGACATATTCTGTTAGATGTGGGCTATACATCTAAAACTGGGATGCTTAATTCTTTGTATTTTATTGATGTTACATGCAGCAAATCATCACAGCGACTAAATAGTCAACTTCACATCGTTCTACCTACAGTAGCAGCATGAAAGCATCTGTTATTTAAATAGTAAATAAATTATATACAGAAAGTGAGCTAAGAGTGTTTTTTGATTAGTAAAGCTGTTACTCACTTCAGTTTGGCATGAGCGTTGGAAAAACCTGTTATAACCAACGAACATATGAACACTGCACAGTGAATCACTTATTTGTGGAAGCCAATTACCACCATTTAGGGAAAAGATAATGCTTTGGTAAGTTATAATTATAACATAAAAAATAATTATGAGAAAAAAAGTCTAGATTAAGATAAAAAGTATAAGATATAAAAGACCGAATATAACATAATTATGACAAACTTTGACTTTTTGTCATAACTATGACCATCTCATAATTTCAGCTTAGTATGTCATAATTTCAACTTTGTATCACACAAGTATGACTTAGTTTTTCATAATTTTGACATTTTCGTTTTTATGTCATAATTATGATTTACCAAACCATTTTTTTTTCCTTATCTGGCAGAAATGAGCCTCCATACTTAGGCCTAGTCCACACGTAAACTGGTATTTTTATGAACATTTTTATAGTTTTTCCTCCTTTTTTAGATTTTTTTTTTTTTTTTTTAAATCGCGTCCACATGAAAACACAAAAACACGCTATGAAGCGTTGTTAAGAGCATGCCAAACCAACAGGTGGCGATATAACCCTAACCGTAAAGCCAGGTCGGCCAATCAGAAGCCTGGAAAAAAAGATAATTACCTGTTCTGGTTCCAACGTCAGAAGCCAAAATCTCTGGTTTCACCGTCTAACACTGTTACCGGAGTTTCTAAAAATCTTCACCCTGGCAGGAGTTTTCAAAAATGTTCGGTTTCATTGACAGGATACTGCGTTTGCGTGTGGACGACCGGCCAAACTGCATAGAAAAAGCTTCGGTTTTGAAAATACCTGTGTTTGTGTGGACAGGGCCTTATACACATTGTGTTCTGTAGGTTATAATGAAAGAATCTATTAGTATGCAGAACTAGAGTTGAAAACAAATCCGCCATTTTGAGTGGCAATGAGCAGATTTAAACACCTCTGATTGGGTTAATTTAATCAACCAACATATCTGTGAATTTGTTATAATGCTGCAAAAACACCTTGGAAATATAAACTTTTCACCCAACTTGAATCCACATTTTTTTCCGTGGCAGCTGTAATCCTAATCACAATTATTTATTAATTAATTGTGCAGGCCTAATAGAATGTAAAATACGTACAATATAAATGTAATACACAGTGAGACAAGAGTCAGACAGCAGATGAAAACGTAAAGAAAAGAGAGTAAGGGACATGTACAATAGCTTAGTAAATTATGAGTGCATAAATGAGAGCATATGCTGTTCATATTAGCATATTACAGTCTTCACCTGCTGTAGTATATTGGAGATAAAATGTAGGTTTTTCTCTTTGTCCAGCATGTGAGCATCCTAATAAATTTCAAAAAGAGGCAGAAGACATAGAATGAAATAAGAAATGAGAAGAGCTTCAGAGATTAATTAGCAGATTAATTAAAGCATGTTAGATGCAAGCAGGTTACTGCAGCCTACAGCGATTAATGTAGTATAGTTAAAGTCAGGGGTGCACATAACTTTTTTGGTCTGTTTCTCAAGGGAGCACCTGGAGATGCTGCTTGGTACTTAAACTTTATGCAACACTCTGATCCTACAAGTTGTCGTCATCACTTTCCTCCTGACTGCTCTCCTCACTATCTTCTTTGCTCTCAAACATGTTAGATGATGATGATGTTTTGTTTTTATTTTATTAACATTAATGACACAGACAACAGCAGGAATATTAGGCTGCCGTCACTTTAAGACCAAATGCGTGGACAGAATATACTGACACACATCCGGTTTCTTTCTCAACCATTCACTTATGACATAACAGAGAGAATACTTGCCGAGACGGGTATTTTGACAAAATTTTGTGTATGTGTCCGTTCAAGTGCAAATAAATGTGAAAGAAGAATTAATTTGGTGTTCGAGCGCTGTCTGAAAGCCTCTCTCTCTCTCTCTGGGTGCGCGCGCTTCAGGTGTGTGAGGCGCGCGAATGCCGATTTTCAACTCTTCTTCCGCGTTTAAAATCATGTGAATGTGTAAATCGCGAGATGCAAGACAAAACACATCCAAATGATAAACTTTCACATTATGATGGTTAAACTTAGCAGTTAATCCGCGAATCACGTGCATGATCGTACGGATCAACTGTGATCCGTTGCACCCCTAATAATTAATGAACACACTTATCATCATGATTGCTATCTATCGATATTGCTATCTCAAAAGTGCTTCCCTCCACGTTTTCTGGTACGCATCATTTATTTTTACCAGGCATGCGCACCAGTTATGTGCACCCCTGGTTATAGTATAGTTGTTACCTTGTAGATCTCCTCTGGTGACAGATACTCCTCCTGACCAGATGGGGCACTGTGCTTGTCCCTCTGCTCCCTCATTTCAACCAAGTCACCGTGACCGTTGCCATCGTTCCTTTGAACGCTCCCTTCTGATGATTTGATGCATTGTTTGTCTTCTGACTCCTCAGTATCTTCAGTGCTGTTCTTTAGTGCCACAACTTCATTGATTTTGCCCTTTTCCTTCATTTCTTTTTCCTGAACCTTCTTCGATTCTCCACCAACAAAGCATCTCTCAAATGTTTTCTCTTCATCCATGTCCTGTTCAGTTACATTCTCCTTCTCTTTTATCATCTCTAGTTTCTCTCCCTCTGTGTCTAAAACTACCCCCTCACTAGTGTAAGCTTCTATGTGTTCTTCCATATCATCCAAAGCCTTCGCTACAGTATCGATGATCCTATCAAATTCCATTTTTCCATCTTCACTTACAAATCTACTCAAAGCCAGTTCACAGGATAAGGCCTCTCCCTGCTCCTCAATATGATCAACCATCTCTGTATTCTCAGATCTGCTCTGCTGACCTTCAACCACATTTCCACCATCTTTTATTTCTGCTTTTCTCTCTTTAGTCTGAACATCTCTCTTGTTCTTTGTCTCCTCACTTCTCTCACTAGCGATCTCATATTGTGCATCGGTCTCAGCAAATGTATGTTTTTGGCTCCCAAAGCTCATTTCTTCTGACATTTGTGTCTCCTTCTTGTTCTTTTGCCTTTTCTCTGATCTCTCTTCTTCTGCTTTTTCAACCATCTTCTCTAGATGATTTTGTGTTGTATTATCACGTTGTATCATTTTGTTTCCATCTGTTCTGTCATTTACCACCAGCATCTCAGTTCTCAACCTGTCCAGTTCATCTTCAGTGGAGGAAAGTAGTGTCTCACTGACCTGACTGGTCAACTCTCTGAGTTTGGAAGTCAGATCATCTTGTTTCAACATGTCAGCTCTCATTAATTGATTTGTGGCTTCAATTTCATCAGATTTTTCTTTTACAGCCTTAATCTTCAATAAAGCATCTCCCATAACTTCATCTCCCACATTTGCTTTTGTTTCACCGTCATCATCCCACATTTGATACTCCAACCGGTCCAATTCATCCTCTGTGGAGGAAAGTTGTGTTTCTCTGACTTGACTGGTCAGCTCTTTCAGTTTGGAAGTCAACTGCTGATCTAAAGATTCAACCACACCATGGGCTCTATGATTCGAATTGCTGGGAGAATTGAGATCAGATCCAAATGGATCAGGGGTCACAGCTCCAGAGCTCAAGATGTCAGGGGTAGCAGTGTCTGAAGTGTCGGCTTCCAGAGCATGATCACTTGGTCTTTTTCCATGCAAGGCTGAGTCTTGTTTCACATGACGACTCTTCACCAGAGAATCTGAGAGTTGGCCATTAGAATCCTGCCAATAAAGAATCATAGTCATGAAATATCATGATGTAATGCATATGAGCAATGTGTTGAAACAAGTTTCAGTTGTTAACATTTTAAAGTGTTTAAAATCATTTTTTGACTTTTTTATGTCAGGTGGTACAACCAAATAGTTGTATGCATATACTGTAGTTGTACCACCTGACATGGAAAGTGCACCAACCTACACATACTTGAAATGAGCAGTTTTTACCAGTATTTGAGAGATCTACAAACCTTTTTACTCTGCCACACGGATCAGTTGGGGTTCTCTGGATGATGCATTATCAAGTTTACTGTTATTACCTTGTCAATTCATAATAAAAGTGCCATGATTGCAGTTGTGCCACCCTGACATTTGAGAATATACAGATTGCTGGACAAAAGTTTTTAAATTATCTCTACAGCTTTAAAACTACTGATATTTATATGATTTGTTTATATGAAAGGTTTCAAACCTAAAATGATGCCATAGTATTTAGTTTTTAATTTTTTATTATTAAGACACCATTTTAAATAGTTTTCTTAGTTTGTTCATTTGTTCGGACAGTTGCACCACCTGACATATTGCACGTCAAGTCATTGACCCAATTGTGACAATGGAGGAGACAGAACGAGCAAGAAAGACTGTAGAAAAAGAGATGGCTGAGAGACATTACGAAAGAGAAAAGCTCAAAAGAATATCACTGGAAAATTAAGGGTTATGATCAGGAAGGAGCTTTAGGACCCGCGTTAATATTAGAAAACCTTTTCAGCGCTTGAGAGAGCTAAGCGGGGAGGCCTGGAAAGAGACGCGGAGGCTGCTTTGATTGCGCTCCATACGTGAGTAACATTGGTTTTGAATGTCATTGATTGTCTAGAGATGCTGTGCTGTTGGCAACTAACAACGAACACTTGTTTGTATTTACTCTTGTGTATTATGTTCATTTTTTGTGCTTACTTGTCATTCGTTGTCAATTGCTACTCAAAACTAGCCCAATCGCATTTCAGGGGGGTCCCCCAGTAAAAATCGCATTCCGGGGGGTAAAATCTGCATTTTTGGCGGGGTTCCCCTGGTAAAATTCGCATTCCAGGGGCTAAATATAATGTATTTGGGGTCACTTCAACCCACGGACATGAAAAACAACCCGCGGTAACAGTGTTAAAGTAGCCCAATTACGCTGAAATACCTCTTGGTAACACTGGTTCGAGACCGACTCGGAGCAGGGTGGTTAGGATTGGAGGGTGAGCTTTGGAGGAGGAGCGAGGGGTGTGTTTGTTTGGGTTGATTTCAAATATCAACAATGTTCAGCTACAACTTTGAGAAATAACATACCCCACCATCAAAAAAACAATATTCATTTTATTCTGCTTTCTATAGGCTGGTCAGAAATCATGAAATTAATTGCAAATTTTTGATTATTGTATTCTACTGACAGTTTTTAATAGAAAGAAATTATATTTATTATTTATTTTATAGGTTCATAAATTTTATATTAGATTAGTAGTGGGTATACTTTGTGAACTGAGTACAAATTTGTTTTTGTTTGGTTTTTTTTCCAGAAGATATTATTTGTATTGATATTTGTTTTGGTTCAGTACCAATCATTTAATTTTGGAAACAACACAGTATAAATGGGTCTTTATATTTGGAAATATACAGCTGTCTTTATATGTTAGGAAAGGGATCATTATTTGGGTGTACTTGGCATCTAAAGGTTTAAATACCCCTGCTCTAATTCAAAGCCAATACATGTTGTACAACAAACAGTCATTCTCACCGATATAGCCAAAGACAAAACCGACTGTCCTTTCCACTCTGCCTCCTCTCTCTTATTTTTCCTCCTTCGTCGTGACCTCTTGACCCTGCTGTCCTCTAGGCCATCCTCACTGCTTTCAGCCCCTCCTTGGTTGAAATTAACATCCCCGAGGTTCGAGCGGCGGGCGAATGAGGGTCGCCTGTGTTCTAGTGACACTTTCCTCTTCAGGAAGGGCAGCAGAGTTTTGTGGGGCATCGGTGCATCCTGTCCTGAGGAGTTCTCAGTGTCAGCATTCAAGGTGTGTTGTGCTTGTGCATCCAAAGGCAAGGTTGACTGTCGGCTGTAGGATTCTGGGTAATTCGACTGCTTATTGGCAGACAATTTACGACGAAACTCTACCAGTGCAGCGCCCCAGCCCCCATTCGCTTCAGGCTCTGTTTCGGAGCCCATTTCATCATAAGCTGACACCACGCCAGACTCCCTTTCTAGGACGCTGTAGACCAGACTTTTGCGCTTAGTTAAAAGGCCCGGTCGAGAGAGTAGGTTGCTCTGATAAGCAATCCAGTTCCCATCAGGACTCTGTAACACTGAAGACATATACACAGCATTTAGACAAAGTATATAAATGGAGGTGGTCAACAGTTTCAACAAGTATAAAATGTTTTTAAAATCTCTCTGTTATAAGCAAGAAGAGTTAATTAACTGATTAAGAATTATATGGATTTAAGTCAAAGATCTAACTGGAATTGTCCAGTCGGTCAACACTCCTCCAGCTAGGCATGGCCTGGACAGGCATCGTTTCTTCTTTCTTCATTTCCAGAGCATGACTTTTAGAGGCTGAAGGTCTTGACTCAGTGTTAGCATGCTGGTCTGTTTTCTCATCAGTCACAACAGAGAGAGCTGAGCGAGACCTCTGAGGAGAGAGGAGACGTTTTATTCAGGAAACATCGAAGCAAAAGAGCAATACAAAAGCATTACAGAGTCATTGCATTCAATGGTGATTCTCAAAAGTGGCCAAAATTGCAAGCGATTTTGTCTTTGAAAGAAATAAAAAGCCAGTGTACCGAGAGACAAGCATCGAAGGCACTCTGGATTTGATCAGGAGAGGTCTCAACAATGTTCTGGTCCAGATTACACCCAGACTGCACCTCAGAGGGATCCATCCTCCGGTGGACAATCTGTTGTTTAAATATTACAATATAATCAGTTTATGCAAACATTTTAAATACTGATAAATAATAATAACAATCATTTCAAATGTATATAATAATTAAAATGATAAATAGTATGTTTATAGTCAACATGTCTTTTTGATGTCAAATCAAGAGTGTGAATATATACAGATATCCAGATCTTGATACGTTCTGATTAACGGATAATTTAAAATTATGCATTTTAAAAGTATTGAAATAATTAAATAAAAATAAATAAAACATAATTGTGCCTTTATGTTATATACATACTTTATGTGTAAAATACATGTAAAATAATAGGTAAAAGGCTTTATTTGATCAAAAATACAGTAAAAACTGTGATAGTGTGAAATATTATTATAATTTGAAATAACTGATAACTAGTTTAATATATTTTAAAATGTATTCCTGTGTTGGCAAAGCTGAATTTTCAGCATCATTACTCCAGTCTTCAGTGTCACATGATCCTTCAGAAATCATTCTGATATACTGATTCGCTGCTCAAGAAGCAATTCTTATTATTATCAATGCTGAAAACAGTTGTGCTGCTTAATATTTTTGTGGAAACCATGGTACTTTTTTCAGGATTATCTGACTAATGGAAAGTTCAAAAGAACAGCACTTATTTTAAATATAATCCTAACATATAAATGTCTTTACTGTCACTTTTGATCGTCACGTCCTTGCTGAAGTATTCATTTCTAAAAAGTAAAAATTTCTAAAACTTACTTTATCACTGCACACTGAATTGTGGACAATGTAAAACTCTACCTTCATGAAAGGTCACTGCTGATGTGTGTTACTCACTTTCTGTACTATGGTTTTGGCCAATTCCTCTATCAGCTCTCCTCTGTTCTCTCGCAGATAATGAGCTTCGTTCTGCTTCTCCTACAAAATAAAATTGCCATGTCAAACTCACTGAGTAGCAAGAATCAACGAATGAATGAATAACCTTGTATGGGAAAGTCTTACTTGACTGTCAGTCTGGCTCTCAGCCTTAGCAATGGCTTCATCTATGGCCTCTTCTGCCACCCGCATTGCCACACTAATAGTCTCAGCCATGCTGTGCTCTGGAGAAAGACAATAATTAAAGCCTTTATAAATAGAAAATTGCTGCTTTGTACTTATGCCATATAGTTGCAGTGAAGTGTTTTCAAATGTTCACTGAATGAAACTAATAAAATATGATATAACAAACCATACATATCTAAATAGGATATATTTGATCACAAACCTTTACTTTGCTTGTAGAATGTGGAGTCGCTCTCATACACACTACTTTCATTGCAGACGCTCTCCTCATTGGTGCTGCCCTCTGTTGGTGCAAAAAAAAATATTAAAGATCATTTCATCGATCTTTAATAAAATAGAACACCCACAAAATAAAATCGGTCAGTTTCTAGTTTTTCCATTAGTGAACTACTATTCTCAATACTGATAAGCTAGGACAAAAGTGGAATATAGAGATTGGCTCAATATGAAAAGGGAAAGATTAAGTACAACACATTTCTGTTGTTCTTGTTCTTGTTGTTGTTGACAAGCGGTTCCTGAGAGATTCGACAGCACTTCTTCCAGCTCTGACACATGATTTAATAGCAGTGTGGACAGGTTTCTCTCTCTCTGACAGACACTGTCTCAGTCTCAGAGAGCTGTCGGATGACAAATCATTTGACGGGTAACTACTGACATATCAATATGGACTCATCTTCACATAGAGCTCTGTAAAGAGCCGGTGAAGGTCAAACTGCCTATGAAGCCCCCATCTACCACTCTGTGAAAAACACCTGCCCTTTACATTTGAGCCAGTGTTTACGCCTACACTCTACCGAGGAGAGCAAATCAAAGTAATGTTATAAATCTAGCTTTTTCTATGAGATAAAGCTGAAGACTGATGTTGCAGCTTAAAAACCTATCCTATAATGCCATAAGCTTATTGCTCCATTCTTAGCACTTGTCCGACATTAAACTCAAACAGATTATCTTTCTAGCTTTTCTCTGCATCAAATTACCAAGGCTTGACCACACAGAGTTTTGTGGCTGAAGCTCTTTATTTTTCATTGTCAATGTAATGCTTTTTTCTCTCCTCCACAGGGAGCTATTCTTCCTCAGAGGTTACAGGGGTCTGCTGAGGTGACAAACAACCACAGTCATGGTCATCCATTGTTAATGTGCCATTGGCCTTGCTTTTAACTGCCTTTCTCCTTATGGAGAAGACATTCTTCGTTCACAGACCACAGCAAAACTGAAACGGAGGCTGAGCACAGATCATAACTCTTTGTGCCCACAAACACAAGCTAAGGAGCTTTGAGCTGGTTTGGAGAAGGAAAATAATCTTTTTTTACACTTCTAAACAAGGGTGTACTGTAGTATATTTCTGGCTATTAGTTGCTGTACTTTCACAGTATATTTTGCAGTAGAACAGATGGACAGATGGATGGATGAACGGGCCTAATATAGTATTATTAAAATAATAGTCAAGTTAGTTTCATCCATTTTTAAATAAACTAAATCAATGTTTATTTTCTGATGAATTTAATTTCTGTCCACCACTACATTTTTTAGTTTAGGAAAGTGATTAAATGATCTGTTAATGTAAATAGTAAGTACTAAGTAATTATATGCATATATACATTTTATTTGATATTTGACTGTTAGGAATACAAGAGGGCAGGGATCCATCAGGTCATATCAAACTGCACAGTGACCTTTCCTCCGTAAACAGGAATAATTCTCATAAATCCTGCAGCTGCTAAATCGGACATAGAGGAGGTAAGTCAGACCACAGGATCCCTGCCTGCTCTATCCTTAACTCTTATAAATATGTGCTAAATACATGCATACACATGCAAACATAAACAGTGTAAAAGACAGTGCTAGAGCTTGAAGGACAATCCAAAACTGAAATATCCACTGGATGCAGATGACATTTGAAATGGAGAAACTCCTACAGCTAAAGCTCTTTTAACTCCAAAAATGTAGCAAATATCTACCAAAATACATTATAAAATGTCATAGTGTGAAAACATCCTTTATTTTAAAGGAAGGTCATACAAAAGTCCAGATGGCGAGTACCTGTAGGCTCTGCTAACACTCCACGCTCGGCCGCATGCCTCCTGTAGAGGTTCTTTAACACTTTGGCACTGCCAAACCTTTTAAAACGCCTTCTCACATTATTGTAGAACCATTCCAGAGATTGGGTATTCAGTAGCCTGAAAATACACGAACAAGGCCACATTATGATGCTTATACAAGAGCATTCCTGAGATTTTGTTTACTTTACACCGATTAAAACCTTTGACAACATAAGTACAGTATGTTATGATTATGCAGAGTATGACATTTGTCCTATAATCATAGAAACAAGGTCCTATAATCAACAGAAATGTCAGAGTAGACAGCCAAACGCACTTTTGACCATGCCTGGGAACATATAAGATTGTTGTTTAGTTGGTATACAGTAAGAAATGCTGTTAAAAAGGCAAGGAGAAAATAAGGGAGAATTTACTAGACAAAAAATAAAAAAAAAAAATTGCTTACTGCTTCAGTTAATATTTTTTTTGTACACTAAAAGCAAGAAAATCAGAAGAATCTTTATTCTTATGGTCCAGGGACAAAGGCAAAATTGTGTATCAATCAACAAATTTGGATAACACTTTACAATAAGGTTCATTAGTTAAACATTAGTTAATGTATTAACTAACATGAACTAACCATGAGCAATACATTTGTTACTGTATTTACTAATCTTCGTTAATGTTAGTTAATGAAAATACAGTTGTTCATTGTTTGTTCATGTTAGTTCACAGTGCACTAACTAATGTTAACAAGATTTTAATAATGTATTAGTAAATGTTGAAATTAACATTAACAAAGATTAATAAATGCTGTATAAGTGCAGTTCATTATTACTTTATGTTAACTAATGTAGTTAACTAATGTTAAATAATGAACCTTATTGTAAAGTGTTACCCAATTTTGTTTGCAATATTACACTGACAACCATGTTTTTATAAAGTTTTTTCTTAATATGAGGGGTTGGTTAAAACAACACAGCTGTTTTCATGTTTAAAATAGCATTCTGTGTCCTTTCACCCCCTGAGGACAAATGATATTTTTCCCCATAGAAAAGTAAGAGGCATTTTATTCTGCTCATGGAAATGACATGCATTTATTTAATTGATTAGACAAAAGAAGCATCATATACTGTATATAGATAACTAGGTTACTGCATAATCTACATACCTGTTTGTCTATAAACATAGCAAAAATGTTTTATTTTTATTTTTGTATGTTTTAATACACTGATATTTGAAATGAAAACTGGAATAAGCATCAGGTTTATTACATGACAACAGAGGAGATAAATCTAGAGTGGATGTGTATAGTATAAACATTCAATTCCACTGATGGATGTAATCTCTGTTCAAGTGTGAGTGTGTATGTATAGATAGGAAAGAGAAGAAATAATCCTTTTAATAATAATAAATAAAAATGATATTTTGTATAGAACTGAAAGACTTTTGTAGGACAAAAGCTTGTAAAGCTCTTGGGTTTCATTAAAAATGTCACACCACTATGGATTCACATCACATAGAAACACCATAAAAAGACAGAAAGTCACCAGTAAAAACTCAGCCTCCACAAAATCAATTTAAAACTAAACTGTAGGAATGTACTGTATTTGTCCTTCAGAGCGCATATAAGAAGCACAAAAATATTTCTGTCTTTGAGTAGTATTGTGACCTACAGCACTCTGTGACATTTACAAAGGCCTTTGACTGCATATCATGTCATATTTGTTTTATACATAATTATTTTGATGACTGTAGAAGAGTGAACAATGTTGTCTGAACCCTCAATGAAAGTGCCCTATTATAAACAGTTCTTGCCTTTTATTAAACCATGAGTATAAACACACCCGGGTCAATGACGTGACGGGTAATTATTTTGTCCAAAAGCCTTAATAATTATAAAAAACTAAGATTTGACATCCAAAGTATGTAAGGTAGTACAACTAGATCTCTTTCTCTCTAGAAATCCAAAAGGTTTTAATTATATTTTGCTACATATAAAGGTATTTTAAAGTGTCAAAAGGTCATTCGGTTTAAGCACCCAAAGGCCAATACAGCCATTTCATTTCTGATTAAAATATCTTAAAATGTAATAAATGTATATATTTTTTATTTTGGCATGATTTTATAACATCATATATCAACATAGTGCAAAATGGTATTAGAATTATGTGTAGAAGTCGTTGCTTTGTTATGAGAAAGAACGTCCGGAAAAATGAATTTCATTGATGTCATTCGGAGTAACCAATATAAAGGGACCATTTTGGATCAAGTCATGTGGTCAATATCATGTGACAGGATGTGACATCATTCAGACACCTGCAAAGGACCACATGGCCCTGAAGCAAAGTAACTAATTATATTTTAACTATTTGAAAAATTCATGTTTTCACTTGCTCATACACATGTACGCAATAATTGATTATAAAAACCACATAATCTCATTGTTAACACTTAATAAAACTTCAAAATTAATTATATATCCATTATATTTTTTTTACACTTTTAAAAACCTTATTCGTCAATGACCCACCCACAGACGCTCAATATGATTTGACATACGAGAGTCACAACTCACATGAACAGAAACGCGTGCACATTTTCACATTAAAACTGTCCATTCACAGAACCAGTCCTGAACCCTTCAACATGTTGTTTTAGTTGTTTCAGTGGAAAAGAGCTCTTTTCAATTCCAATAGATTTAGTTTAGATTGATTTAAAATAACTGTGCACTGTACTACATCATGTAAATTAACTGATTTTAAATGCATAAAAAAAAACACTTCTTTTTTTACCAAACCTATATACTGTATAAGGAAAACAGATTTCAGTCTTCAGTGTTTTCTAGGAATACACAAACATCAATTATATACTATATTGTCTAAATATTAAAAATAAAAATAAAATCAGCTTAATTACAGTAAATGTTACAACAGAATTTAGGCATCACAACATTATAATATACTGTATAAAAATGTATATTTATTTTTAGATTTGCTAAAGATTATATTCAGCTGTGTTATTAGATAGTGCTTTTAAAGATTCACTTTAAGTGAGCATTAGATGATGGCAAAGGTAATATAAATGTAAAAATACTGTAGAAATGAGCATGCACAATTAAATATCCAATACTGACTGATAATAAAATAAAATAAAAAACTCTAATATCAACCAATAACCAATACGCTTCACATTCATCAACAGTTTTTTAACCCCTGATACCAACCACTAACACAAGCATCATTAGCCTTTAACCTGCAGGTGTTTTCTCCCCCGACGGAGCTTCCTCTCACTCTGTCTCCGAACCACAACAGCTCTTGTTAGCACAGCAAAACTGACCTGGTCTTCTGGCAGGCGGAGCACAGCCAGCCTTTGTCCTTCTTATTGTAGGTGCAGCATCCCTTGCAGACGTTGTAGCAACAGTCCAAGCAGGAACGCTTGGAGTTGAGCAGGAAGGTGAAGGGAGAACAGCAGCGGATGCAGCAGCGCTCATTAAACCTGTGCTGCCGTGACAGCAGAACAGACCGACTGCCCTCCTCAACCAGCGCCTTCTTCATTTCACTGGAGAGAGAGAGAGAGAGGGAGAGAGAGAGAGAGAGAGAGAGAGAGAGAGAGAGTATAAAAAAGAAAAAAACATATGTGATATAAAGTATGTGACTCTATAAAAATGATACATAATCTGATGTATATTTGTCTGAGTTTTAGAAGGATGCATTAAAAACCATTCATAATTAATCTCTATGTAAGGCAGGCTGTAGTGCCCTATAAGTGGATCATGTTCACATGGCATCTGCGTGTTGACAGATGTACTGCATTTGCCCTTCAACGTCTTAAATCTGTCTGGATTTCCAGCCGTACTGCAGCCTCCAGAGATGAGAGCAATTCTGCAAAATTGCTCTGACATTTAGCGAAAAGACAAGAGACCTAACACTATTTAACAGAACACTATTTGCAACCAGCACACACACACACTTTGTTTGAATTAGGTCCATTAGATTTATGTTGCTCAATTAAACTGATGTGCCTTTAGGATATGAATGAATAGTTTAGTTTATGATTAACAAGTCAGAATTGTAGGGTTCATGCTAAGAAGGTGCATCAATTTTTGGTCAAGATCTTGTATTGACAATGCAAGAGGTGAGCACTCTGTAAAGTCTCCTCCAGCACATCCCAAAGACTTTCAATGAATTTAGGGTCTGGACTCAGAGCCAATTCATGTGTGAAAATGATTCTTCATGCTCCCTCCCAATCATTCTTTAACAATTTGAGCCTGATGAATCTTGACATTTTCATCCTGGAATATGGCCATGATGTCTTTCTACATGTCATTGTTTAAGAAATAAAACACACTACATCAATTCATGTCGTTCTACACCCGTAGAATCAGTGGTTCGGATCACGTAAATGAAGCCTCATTTACTGAAATCACGTGACTTTGGCATTCCGAACCACTGATTCGAAACAAAAGATTCATAAACCTTTGAAGCAGGGTTTTGAAATCACTAGATATTGTTGAAAAGTCGTTATTCAGTTTTTTTTGGCGCACAAAAAGTATTCTTGTCGCTTTATAATATTAAGGTAGAGCCACTGTACTCACATGAACTGTTTCAAATATGTCTTTAGTAGCTTTCTGGATCTTGAGAGGTTATTTTCATTTTTGGGTGAACTAACCCTATCTATTTAAATCCAAACCAGTGTTTTTGTTTGTTTGTTTGTTTGATTTATTTATTTATTTTTTGACTAGGCAGTATATTAATTTGAAGTTTATTAAAGTGTTGTCTAACAGCAATATCACACTGGCCTGAATATCATCATGACTGCATGGCTGGTCTGAATATCATCAGAATACAGAAAAAAGTAATACAAAATAAACTGCAATATTAATTGTCAACTTTTATGAATATTGTTCATTTTTATTGACCTTATTCATCTGTATATTAAAGACATAAGTGAACGAAAGTGAATGGTTTTAAAAATGGAATTAAAAAATAAATATTGAAATTTAAAGGGTTAGTATACCCAAAAATGAAAATTCTGTCATTTATTACTTACCCTCATGGCGTTCCACACCCGTAAGACCTTCGTTAATCTTCGGAACACAAATTGAGATGTTTTTGTTTAAATCCGATGGCTCCGTGAGGCCTTCATAGGGAGCAATGACATTTCCTCTCTCAAGATCCATAAAGGTACTAAAAACATATTTAAATCAGTTCATATAAGTACAGTGGTTCAATATTAATATTATAAAACAACGAGAATATTTTTGGTGCGCCAAAAAAAAACAAAATAACGACTTATATAGTGATGGCCAATTTCAAAACACTGCTTCAGAAAGCTTCGAAGCATCATGAATCAGTGTATCGAATCCGCAGTTCGGAGCGCCAAAGTCACGTGATTTCAGCAGTCTGGCGGTTTGACACGCGATCTGAATCATGATTCGACACGCAGATTCATAACGCTCCGAATCTTCCTGAAGCAGTGTTTTGAAATCGGCCATCACTAAATAAGTCGTTATTTTGTTTCTTTTTGGCGCACCAAAATTATTCTCGTCGCTTTATAATATTAATATTGAACCACTGTACTCACATGAACTGATTTAAATATGTTTTTAGTACCTTTATGGATCTTGAGAGAGGAAATGTCATTGCTCCCTATGTAGGCCTCACGGAGCCATCGGATTTAAACAAAAATATATTAATCTGTGTTCCGAAGATCAACGAAGGTCTTACGGGTGTAAAACGGCACGAGGGTGAGTAATTAATGACAGAATTTTCATTTTTGGGTGAACTAACCCTTTAAATCATTTTAAATAATGTGTCATCATATATCACATACTATTCTAAAAGCAAACATATGACTCATAGAGAGAGGAGCTGGCAGGAGGAGTAGAGGGATGAAAAACTAGAAAGGAAGAATTTGTATTGAAAACCTCTGCTTGAGGTGTGGCATTTGCTTTGTCTCTCTAAACAATGCCAAAAGAAAATCATTTCGAATGATTAGAGCCACAGCATGAACGGATCGGCTCCAGTGAATACTGAGAGAGGGGAACTGAGGATAATCTCAGCAGATTAAAAACAGACAGACAGGAAAGAAAAAAATGGAAAAGAAAGAAAACAAAAGGCTGTAATGACATGATATATATGCGGGGATAATATTTTACAGTGATACTAGTCTTGAGACTATGGGCTTGACACATTTATAACTGCATTTTTGAATGTATCTGTGCTCAATAGTTTTGAGAAAAATTTGTGACAAAACCTCCCTTTGAGGACATATTGTGCATGCATATGCTTGTAAAAAACAACTCTTGCACTAAATCCAAGATGCATGTACTTTGTAGATTAATCTCTAAATGTGACATTCAGACCCTACAGATACAGACTAGAGATTACAAACAGCTTTCCACCAGTTTGTCTGGACTCAATCAGTGGCAAGATGAATTTAAAGTAAAGTAAATTATCATGTACTGTGATGATACCCCATCAGGGGTCTTCCCACAGAACTTATAATTGGATACTCAGCAGGCCATTTCCACCGTGTTCTCAGAAACATGGTCTGTTGTTTACAAAGCAAACCATTGGCAAAGAACAGCAGAGGTGTCCTGTGCCAGTAGGTGCAGATCCAAGGGAAGGTCTACTAAGTGACCCATGCCAGATAGCCAGACTGGGCGCAGGTGCGATGAACAGGGGGGAAACTGAAGCCAATATTTTATACTAAGTCATCTGACAGAGCAGTATCTATTATGAATGACAGGTTATATAGATACAATATGCAACTGCAGTACAAAATCATGATTATCACCTGTTTTTCCCATGACTGTTACACCGTGTCCTAACTACATGCAACGCGACACCACAACATGCGATAAAAGGTATCTTTACCATGTTAATCAGTGTTTTTGTCCTAACTAGCTGCGACAATTCTATTGTAGAAGCGGTTTCTATTTTTCTGCGACGTCGCGCTGAAGCAACAACACAAAGTACTGTATGGCAATGATAATCTCATGCACTGCTTATGTGCTTTATTTATTGTTAAAACCATCTAATGTGAGTTTGAATATCATTTTGTGTTCTCAGCTTTGTAGCAATACTGAAAGTAACCATGGATAATTCACCTCAGATCGTGAAAATAAATAAATGGGCACAAGAACGTTCAAACTGTCAACTCATTGTGAACAAACAAGTGTATTCTATAACAAAGATTGTTTCAGTCATTAAGTATGTAATTTAAATAATGTTTAAATGGTGTAATATTTATGAATTTGATTATGTACTCATCCATTTCATTGTGACTGCCGTGCGCTTCCCAAGAGAGCCCGCCCTCACGCTCTTCTGACTGGCTGTGATTTTTGATTGATTTTGTCGCATCTTGTAGTTGCGTCGCATCTGGTGTGGACAGACAAACTGCTTGTTGCTGGAATTTTATCGCATCGCGTTTAGGACACGGTGTTACACTACACAGTATTTATCCACATTTCACAGCGTCATTTGTAAAGTTTTGAATGCACACTTGTACAATATACTCAACACCATAATGGTTATTGAACAATATGACAGATATTAGATATTTTATATTTTTTTCCTATTTTTACATTTAGATTAAGTGACCATTAGATGATGGCAAAGGTAAGGTTATTGTTTAAAATGCTATTAATCTTTATCAAATCTCATCCATTTTTCATACTGTACATTATATTGTTGTGATGCCTAAATTAACTTGTAGCATTTAAATAGACTTTAGTGTTTTATTTCAAATTTATTTAGACAGGCCATTTATCTTTTTCTTTTTTTTTCTTTTTTGCCACAACATGAAAATCATTATGCAACATTAAAATGTATTTTGTTATTTTGTTTGTTTGTTTTGCAAAGGCTATTCTGAGATTACTATTCAAATTGAAATGTATAAACTTTTACAAAATAAAATGCATTTTACTTATAGACTACATTTATTTGTAATTAAGTTTAACAGTTTAATAAGTTTTTATTTGTAATTAATCTCATAAAAGGCATGAAGATTTAGAGCTTCTCTGTACACACACAGAATCAATCTCAAAGAGCCAAATCTACTGCTGTGTTATGCAGCGCAAAGACTCCAGCAATGTAGCAATTACATGTCCTATTCCTGGAACATCAGTATTAACACAGATCAGCAGTGGTATTGCAACACAGTAATGCATAGCAGTCGGTAAAATAAGATGTGGTGCTGGGAATGGCTCACTTCAGAGCAATGCAAGAAAACATGTACTAACAGTCATGGCTTTAGTATGCATTACATAATAAATGGATCAGCATGTAATTAAATAAATTGTCTTGTCATAATTGTTTGTACGGTCTTAGATCAAAATGACCCACTGAATAGTGTCCTACAAGCCAATGCCTGCCCAGAAACACTATGTTCTGTGTGCAGTTCCATGACATTTCCTCTTCATGTAATGGATTAACAGTTTCCTCACAAAAATGTCAGAATCTGCCATCTGTTTGAAATCTTTGATTTAATGAAATGGAAAATCATGGATGAGTGCATGGATAAATGAAGGACCCTATGGTCTCTCTCTAGATGGTTTCCAAAAGCTGATTTAGATCAGTGGTTCCCAACCAGGGCTTTGCGTACCCCAGATGCTATTTAAGTAGGTCCAGAGGGGTTTTACAAAGTATATAAAATAGATATAAAATAAAAAATTATGAAGAAGATATGATACAGTACATGATACACACTTTCCAATACAGCTACATTGCCGACTCATTCATTTCCATCCTTCGCTCTAAAAAATGCTGGGTTAAAAATGGACAAACCCAGCGATTGGGTTGTTTTGACCCAGCTGTTAGGTTAAATGTCTGACCCAACCTGCTGGGCAGTTTTATTTAACTCAACTATTGTATAAAAATGACTATATTGCTCACTTAAAATGGTTTGCTCGCATTTAGTTTCCAGGTTTATATGTATATATGTATGTATTTCAAATCAAATACTTTCCTACAAGAGGGAAATCATGTTGCGTAGTCTCTCTTTGTGCATTTTCCTTCCCCTACTCAGAGGCTCTTCTCTAATAATCTTGTTTTTGTGCTCTTCCATTTTCTGATAACTCACTCAGTCCTGTTTGAAATTCAGAGATGCTCACCAGGTGTCAGAGAGGATATTGAAAAGCTAGATGCATGCAGGCAGAACACACTTGGGAGAAGAAAAAAAATGCTGTCTGCATTAAAAGAGATGGTTTAAGGTTTTGTGTAATTGTGGGTCTTAAGAAATAGCTGTTTTCTTCAAATAAAAACTATATTAAATTGATTTGAACTTCAAAAGCATTTACAAAAAATACCTGACTATCAATATGGTATAGGGTCGTATGGTACCGTACAGATATAACAGTGTAAGCTAACCAATCCCAATACTCTTAATTGGATAAATAAAATCCTGTTTCCTGGAGTTCTGAAAGAACTGATGCATACTGTATTTAACATTATATCACAGAGGATCTGTGTACACCTGGTGTTAACATCGATCTCAAGCAACCCAAATACAAGTGGACAGATCTTCACGCTGCCATTAACACGCATCTCAAATGTCTCCTGTGAGCACTTGTGATCAGATTGAGAGAATAGTGTTTTTGTGACTACATAAAATACTGTCAGTGTGTTTCTGCTTTTCTTATCTAAACTGCCTAAAAGCATGAAATCAACTACACTAAGGCATTGTTTGTTTTTGGGTTTTTTTCCAAATTAATTTTTTGTGCCATTATTCCTACTTCCTGTTCCAGCAAACAAACATTTCCAACAGAGTGAGAGATTAGTGCATCCAGAGTTCTTGTCTGCAGGTCAGATAAAATCATAGTGCCAAACAAAGTCATTAACCAAAGTGTTTTTATCGCCCTGAAGTACAGTGATAAGTAATGTGCTTCTCTGGGCCAATGTGCCATACTTTTTTTGAAAGAAAGACAAAACAATGGGGGGCAGAGGGGAAGAGAGAAGGTCAAACAGAGATTACAGGCTAAATACATTAAACACACTAAATAAAGATAATGGGTTATGTTCCGTCCTTTAAAAAGAGTTAAAAGTAAGGTTCTGTATAGTCTCGCGTAGCCAGACCTTCAGACTGACGGCAGAAGGTCTGGACTCCATAGCAGCTTTTGTTGGCCAAGGACCGCCCAGAGGACATCTGACTGACATGTAAAGCAACCAATCACAGTTCGAGTCATGTTTAGGGGCATGAAAATGGAACGTCAATGTCCCTACAATAACAGACTTTGTGTAAAACTCTTTGACATATTTTAAAGAGTCTATGCTGTGAACTTTACTTACTTCACATACTTTTGAAAATCCAGCATTTACTTGATTCTGATAAGCAATCTTCCATGAGGGGGTTTGGCGTCATGGCATCTTTAGCTGTGTTTCCACCGAAATTACCCAGAACAATTTGTCCCAGGAACTTTTCCACCAGACCTGTTGCTGTCTAAGTTTCCATCGCAGTCTAAAGTACGGTGAAGATTAGGCACTTAGTCCGGTGATGTAGGACTGCGCACGACTTTCCAGTTCCTGCTGGATTTCGTCCTCCGTATATGAACCTCATCGTCGGTTCATCGGTCGTATTTTTTAAACTTTGAATGGCAAACAACTCTTACTGCACGCACAAAAACAGACTTTTAAAAATGGTGGTTGAAATAAAATGCTGCGTAGAGTCAACCAATCAAAATGCAGCGTGAACTCAACCAATCAGCATGTTCAGTGCCCAAGTCCCACCCCCTAAAGTTCCTGAACTTTAAAAAAGTACTACATCGTGAGCAGGGACTTTCTGAGGGGAAAATTTTTACCCGGAACTTCATTTAGACCCTGGTCCCTGCGGTCAAACACACAGAGTACCACTCCAAAGTCCCTAGTTCCTGGGGAAAGTTCCTGTGGTGGAATCGTGGCTTTTGTTTACAGGTGGACCATTAAAGAATGCAACACACACGTTTCCCAGAAATCCTATAGAATTCAACCAATCAGATGACGACTTCGAAATTCCTGAAGTATTTCCAATTTTGTGTGCCATATGCATCAGACTTTCAGCCAACGGTCCGTGGGCGTGGTGTCTGAGGCTGAGATTAGGTTCAGTAAGACCATTAGGTAAGTATGCTACCTGTTTCTTACAATTACGTGCTGGGACGTGCACCAAGTTCATCTTTAAACAGAGAGGCCCTGTGTCCTAATATGCCTATTTCATACTATAGTATATAGTAGGCATAAAAAGCCAAGCACTATGTCTGAATTCACAGCACTCATAAAACAGCAGGCGAAAAGTACCCAGATGACCTACTACTTCTGGTGAGATTCTGAAGTGAGCATCCACTGACACTTTACTATCCCATGAGGCCACAGGAGAGGATTTGTGAACAGCAGTGAAGTGACGCAACTGGCCCCGTAGGTAACATGACAGTGACAACAGGGTGGATGTAGTATGTCTGAATTTCATTCATACTACATTCATACTATATAGAACATACTTTTTTTAATGGTTTTAATCCAAATGTTCTACCTACTATTACAGTATGTGATTTCAGACGTAGCAAGGGTCTGCAAATACTGGTGAAGGTATAAATATTGGGTAACACTTTATAATAATGTTATATATTTATAGTAATGTAAGCTGGTCTGTATTTAAAAGCACAAACATGCAAGTATGCTAAAGCAGTATTTCTAAGAAACATACTTTTTTTTGTTTTCAAGTGAATGAAACGAAAGAGTCAAGTTCCGGCGGAAGGGTGACCTTTGACCCGACGTATGACGTACAGTATGACGGAGGCGTAAGCTTAGGTGAGAACTGTCAAACGCAGGAGTGAAGTCATTTGTAAATCATTAACATACCACTAATTAACTAATAATAATTAATAATTTATGACCATATAGTCATGTTTTGTAAATGTTTAGTTCATGGTTAACTAATATGTTATAAATGACTTGTAACTAAATTAACAAAACATTCATAAAATGTTAGCGTATGACTTATTAATCATTTATGAATGTATAGTCATGTTTTGTAAATGATTAGTTATAATCATAACTTATAAATGGCTTATAACTGAACATTATTATAAAGTGACACCAAATATGGGTCTCATATGACCAAGACACAACCTGAATCTGTCTCTCCTGATTGATAAACCTTCATACTGTATCTGTATCTGTATCTGTAGGTCAGAATCAGATTCCTTAAAGGCTGAAATCGTATTCATGGTGGGCTCAGGAAAGTGAGTCACGGATAAAGAGGGAAGGGAGGGCCCTTCCTGTCATTTTGTTTCAAAGTATGACAAAGAATGATGGGAACTTCCTCATGCTCTCTATCAATGACTGGAATGCCATTTGGGTGACATCACGAGGGAGACGATGCTAAAATAGATGATTTAAAATGGATTTTGAAATGTTTTAATTTTTAATGTTTCTAACAGAAGTGTCATATGCTCACCAAGGCTGCATTTCTTTGATCAAAAACACAGTAAAAACAGTAATATTGAGAAATATTATTACAATTTAAAAATTGGTTTATAATTTATTCCTGCGATGGCAAAGCTGAATTTTCAGCAGCCATAACTCCAGTCTTTAGTGTCACATGATCCTTCAGAAATCATTCTAATATGCTGATTTTGCGCATTTCTTATTGTTATAAATGTTGAAAACATTTATAACAACACAATACACAATATGTTGAAAGTTCAAACAATGTAAAAGTCTTTACTGTCACTTTTGATTAATTTAGTGCATCCTTGCTGAATTAAAGTATTAATTTCTTTCAAAAAAAAATCTTACTGACATCAAATTTTGACTATGTAACCAATGTAGTTTTGAGCAGGAGTCATAAAAGTGATGCTACAAAGACACAGAAGGGTGCATGAGACTCACCCGAGCCGTGTCTCCTCCGTTTTGCGCAGCTGCATGTCCCGTTGCACCACCTGCATCACATGCTCGGCCTCCACATCCGTCAGACCAGAGAGATCCAGTTTACGCCCCATCCTTCACCTCTACAGAGCTAATAAGATACCTGCCGTGTCCCAACTGTGTGCTGAGGATAGTAATGGAAGCAGAAAAGAGCAATTTAATAAAACAAAAACAAAAAACAGCTGCGCCACTGGCTTTATAACATGTCTGAACGTACAGATGTCAGATATTGTTTTATTTTATGAGGTTATTTTTTCATACTCTGACACAGATTGGTTAATGCTTCATAGTGGCAGCTGGGAGGTAAATCTGAAGACAAAACAATTTTGTAATTCTAACATTGTTTCATAATGAAATCAACATAATACAGTGTATTGCAAAAGTCCAAAGTAAAAGCTCTTGCATAAGGTTATTAAATCAGTCTGCAGCTAAAATAAGGCACAAATTTGAGATTCAAGACCCCAACAATGACATTTTTATCCACTGCTGTGGACGTATTCTTTATTATTATATCTGAGGCCACCGTGATAATTATGGCATATCATAAAAAAGACATGAACTTTTCGATGGTGCCACATCCCTGGGGTTGTGACCTTGCCTTAAACATACAGTGATGTAAAGAAAATAAAAATATAAATTGTTTATTTTTAGGAAGCTAGTGTTCCCCAGTGTTGTTACTGCTAACTAAAACTATTAAAAATTGTTTTCGCTAATTGAAATAAAGCTGAAATAAATATAAATACTGAACGAGAAACTTGAACTTAAAAATTAGAATTGTTGCCTTGGCAACTTAAATAAAATAAGTTGAAGTACTAAAATGAAAGCTAAATAGAAATATTAATAATAAAAATGTTAAAAATAATAAAACGTTTCAACTCATTCAAAATATGAATAAATACTATAATACATAAATAATACTAAATAACACTGGTGTCCCCAACAGTTTAAAAAAACAAAAACAAAAAACAAACTTAGGCTTTTTGTAGGCACACCGTAAAACTAACAGATCTTTCTCCACAACCTCAAAACCATCTGCTGAGCCAACAGTGAAAGCAAACAAAAAGCTTTTGCCCATGGGCTATAACTACAATTCATCTGTCAGAAAGTGGCAATGCATTAAAGGGACAGTTTGTCATCATTTACCCGCCATTCTCTTTCGATGCATCTCTCTTCCCATACAATGAAAGTGAATGGTGCCTGAACCTGCTTATCATCTCCTTTTGTGCTTCACAAAAGAGTCATGAACAACATGAAGGTGGGTGAGTATGATGACAGAACCTTAATTTTTGAGTAAACTGTCCCTTTAAACCAGACTTTGTGACTGCTTAAGTCGACGTCGAGCTACAGTATGATCACAAACAAGCTGTTCGTGCTGAGTTTGGATAGCAAACCACTTTTATAGGCTACAAGATGCAGGTCTAGTCATTCATGAGACAGCTTAAAGTTATAATAGGCTATATATTTCCTGTTTAATGCGATTAATCATGCAGGCACATGTATATAAAATTTATAATAAAAAATAAACCATACTGGATACATAAAATTGTTATATTGGGAAGAACTATTTTATATGAGGCACTTACCGTCGCGTCGTCACCTCACGTCAGCTCTCTTCGACCAGCGACTGCCAAGCTGTCAAGATTTGAAGACAAACTCATTATAAATGTCCGCAGACCGCTTCAAATCAATACGATCGGCTTTCAGTGTATTTCGGGCATGTTCGAAGTTAACCTTTTGACAAGTTTGACAAAAGAAAGTCAAAAGTCTCTTAAGAGAAAACGCACAGAAACGGAGCGCGTGCGTAGCGGGCGCGTGTACCTGCTGTGGTCTCATGCCATTTACGACCACGAGACCTAAAATCTGCCAACCTCCGGTACACAGGGCTGCAACAGTGCTGCTAATCCACTTTTTGGACGTGTTGAACGCTGATACCATATTGAGAATGGTTTGTTAGTTGTAAGAAGATTAGTCACATTAATTAAAAAAAAAAAAAAAAAAAAAGTGTTGTTTGTTTGTTTGTCTGTGATATTTGATTTACAGATTTTTCATTTATATTATTTTGTTTGATTTGTATTATTTAAATTGTTTTGACTGCTACATGTTGCCTTGTATTCTTTGCTGTCTTATATCACTTTTTTTAAAGAGATTTTATCTCAGAAAGATGTTATTCTGGTTACAAACAACAAAAATGACCTATATAGAGACCCACCCAGGCAGTCAAACACGTATCAAAATAATATTGCACCTCTAAAAATAATTTAGCACTTATTAAGGAACATCTTCACAGTTAATCGTTGTTTAAACTGGTCTAAAATAAGCCTAAGCTCAATTTCTGGTCTTAGATGTTTGTTGTTTTAAAGGGATAGTTCACCCAAAAACTATGCCCTTATTTACTCACCCTCAAGCCTCGGAACTAGACTTGTGTACGGTCGTTACTGGAAGCCAGTTATTATTAGTTTATAAAGTTATAAATATGGATATTTTTCTTACAAAAACCCATCACTTTGCTTCAGAAGGCCTTTATTAACCCCCTAGAGCCGTATGGATTACTTTTATGATGGATGGATGCACTTTTTTGGGCTTCAAAAAAAAAATGTCACCATTCACTCCCATTATAAAGCTTGGAAGCACCAGGATATTTTTTTTAATATAAGTCTGATTGTGTTCGGCTGAAAGAAGAAAGACATACACCTAGGATGGTTTGAGGGTGAGTTAATTACGGGATAATTTTCATTTTTGGGTGAACTATCTCTTTAATAATTTTATATGAGTTTTGGCCACTTGGCCAGACTGGGAGACCAGCTTAAACCAGATAAAATTAACAAACCATCTTGGACTGGTTTCAGGAAAGACGTTATGGTCCTGTTTTGCGGATGCTTATCCGCACACACTTAGACACCATGTGGGCCGTCTTCAACATTGCAATGACATGGTCTTCTTTTTAAAAAAAAATTTTTCCTACAGTCCTTGTCACTGATCTGCAAATTCAGACTGTATAAGGCAAGTTAATATTCCAGCATTTTCAGACTTAAGCTTGATCACATGTAGATCCAGTCAGCTGGTTTGAAAACAATGACACAGAAAGGGCTAAGTACCCTGGGTTTTTCCTCCTCCTTGCTCTTTCTCACCGCCCATTCTGAGACTTTCTCCTTCTCAAAATCAATTTTTACTTTATTGTTTTCTTTCGTTTCAGGAACAAATTGTATTCCGTCATCTATTTTCCCGCAATGAAGTTATAAATCAATATCAAGACCAAAAGTTGGATGACAAAACACAGCCTTAAGAGATACATTGGCCCCTCAGCTACACAAATCACTCATAACTAATCATCTTGTGTGCCAGTATTAGACAGCAGATCATTACATGCCTAAGCAGGGTGTTTTGTTGTTCAAACCTGCATGTGTGTTTCAAAAAGTTTTCGTCAGGGAAAATGTTACTGCCCCTTTTTTTGGACATCTGGTAGTGATTAAATGTGTGAGTATAAAGCGGAGATGAAGTGCACTTGGACTGCAGAAAGCAGCAGGATGAAGGGTAGTGTGCAGCTAGGGCTGTTGTGTCTCAGCCTGCTCATCTCCAGTCTTCATGGGGAAGTAGAGACAGATAACAGCATGCAACTATCTATACATTTTGAAGAGCCGGATCTTGATCAGCCTGAGGTGAGGGATGAACTTTGCTGGCAGTACTTTACTGAGGTTAATCACACTGGGGTGAAAAGGATGTTTATGGGGCTTTTTTTTTTTGTGGTATGTTTTTCCCTAAATACAGTTCATGATTTTTTTGGAAAGTGATAGAATGCATCAATGGCTTATTTGTAATCTAATTTCATTAGCAATTATGCTTCAAATACTGTCATTAATAAGCAGTTGGAATTTTTTGACATTGATAAAATAACCATGCTGACTGTTTTGAATGGTTTTGACTAGATTCATGTGTCCTCACACAACTCCATGTTCATGTGTCACTGAAACCATTCTGCAGAAGCTATTGGTGCTTAAACAGACTGAAGGATCATTTGTCCTCAGTGTGCATGTGCATTAAACACATCTTTTATGTTTTATCTCTTTTCATAATTACTCTTTTAACAATGATTTTTGTGTAGATGTACAGAGTACGACGACAGACGGTCTCCACAGAGAAGGAAGATACAGCAAAGACAGAAGTTCTTGTGACATCAAGTGTAAGTACATGTTTAATAGCTTGTGCCTTTGCGCAATCTTGTGAGATGATTTTCCAGCTGCTGCTGTTTCACAATGAAATAACCCTATGGGTTTGGATGATAATCAAGCCATAATCAATTTCACATGCCAAAAAAATATAATCTGCAGCTGTATCTCCCCCTCATACTTGTTCCACAATGCAGAGATTGTCATGTAAAATATATCACCAGAAAATTAATTTTAATTATTTTTAATGATCTAAAGGAGAACAGAAAGATGGTCAAAAAGGAAAGGAAAGGAAAAAGGCCACGTCCAGGAGTTTTCACAGTTTTAAGAGACAGTAAAGATTCTGAGGTATTCACTATCCTCTCTCATGCAATTCAAATATAAATAGTGAAATTATATAAAGGCTATAGGTAAATGGAGAAAAAGGTTGAGTTATAAACAATTAAAGGTGCAATGTGTACATTTTAGGAGGATCTACTGACAGAAATGCAATATAATATACATAACTATGTTTTCAGTGGTGTATAAAGACCTTACATAATGAACCGTTATGTTTTTATTACCTTAGAATGACCATGGACAATGTCCCCTTACAAGTTAAAGTCCCCCTGAAATCAAAATTTAAGTTTTTTAGCTTTTAGTATGAATATGTTAGCCTTAAGGTTATGAATAAGCTGGTGTGTTCCAAAACAATGACAAAATTCGCATTTAGAAGATGTAAGCATTCAAAACTTACAGTCTCTTACTCCCTCTAAAATGGATCACAGATTTTCATGGCATCACCGCACACTTCAGCTTCTCATCAAATCTTCTGTCCAATCAGATGCTCTCTAGAATCTGAAGTCCCGCCCCTCCTACACAATAAACAGCGAGTCATATGAGCGAGTCGGCGCAGACCACAAAACGTATTGGATCCATTTGAATTCTGCACAGAATGGTGTATTTTAAAGCGATATGGAGGAGATTAGGAGGAGAAACGGTTAGAGATTAGGAAACCAAAGCTTTACCGAGCTCAGCGGCTCTGGCTGAGCTATTGGCTATTTTAAAAAAAGGGGCAGGGCAGTTCGATATATCCTGCCCTGTCTTCCTGTTTCAGTTGAAATTATGTCAACACATTGAATAATGCTATGTTCCAAGACACTTCAGTGGGCCTTTAAGTCGCCATTTTGTGCCGGCATGTTTCTACAGTAGCCCTAAACGGACAAACTTCTCTACAGAGCGCGTTTGTTTGACTGGCTACTCTCTGCTGTCTCAGACAACGACAAGTTTGTCCTGTGTTGGCCACCGTAGCTTTCTATATTGCAGTTCGCAACCTCACTGCTAGATGCCGCTAATATTTACACACTGCACCTTTAATCAAGCTTCACCAGTTACATGATTTTATATTCTAAAAATATATTGACTTGCTTTACCCTGAACTCATCATTTTGTTATCTCAGTCAAAGGGTTATCGCACCAAGAGGCAGAGCAAAAGCAAGACCAAACAGAAAAGTCCTCATCGCCCGGGACGTAGCAGCCTTTTATCAATGGGAAATCCCCAAATTCCCCAGGTATTCTCCATCCTCTGATCACCCTGTCAATGCGCCATTTAAACACATTATATTAAAGAAATACACTGAATTGCTTTACACTGAACTTGTCATTTGCCTAACACAGCAGCCTGCCCGTGCCAAAAGGGATGAGAATGCCGTGGGAAAAAGACCATGGCTGAGAAGTTAAAGCATTATACGCATGTAAGGCTCCTTCCCAGGTAATATATTGTAAACATATTTACATAATATAAAAAAAATGGTATTAGGCTTAACAGATGTTCTTTCCTTACAGGTTCCCTGAATCAGGAAAAAGAGGGATTGCATATATAGAGATACATCACCATGTTTCATAAAGAATATTAGTTATGCTTATGAAAGTAATCATTTATCCTTCTACAGCTTTTATTTTTTCAATAATCTGGTAAATATAATAGATTCTCCCAATTCTGTAAGTCTAAGAGGCATCACTAGGCGGCAGTATTTACTCAAGAGATGAGCACTCAAGCCAGCTCCGCTTGTCACAATGTTTATTTGATGTCTGTTGATCTTTATCTGTTAACTACAATAAAGCATTTTTGTTTAAATGTCACTCTTTATTGTGTGGAAGCATTGCAAAACCTTGTAGGAGAATAGCTTTCTATAGAGGTTTGGCTGCTCTGTGGTTGTAAATTTAGTGAAGAATAAAAAGAATGACATGTGGATATTGTCAAGCATAAATAGGCTGAGAAGTTATGTGTGTGTTGATGCATTCTGTGAGATAAAAACTGCGTAATTATCACTCCTCTTTTGTATTTGAGTGGTTCTCCCAGTTAAATGTGCCAGAAAAGTTGTTAGAAACATGCAAAATAATATGTTTCTTGCCAGGAACTTGTCAAAACACATTGGCGGTCCAAATTAAATAGAAAAGCAACACCCTTTCTTCTTCTTTATCTGCATAATCCTTGATAATAACACAAAACTATTTCCTGTGCATTTCACTTTGTTGCCATTTAAGCTTATAAAATGTGCTTGGAAATTTTTTTTGTATGAAATCACACTGAGGCCAGTATGCAGTACCACTGCCTTCACACTGAGCCATAAAAAGCAACCACAGGCAACCATGCAAAAGCAACTTACACAGGTACATACAATGACTACAAACAAAGTCAACAGCACTTTTTTATTATTCTCAAACAAAAATAAAAAATGAAATAATTAGCTTAAAAAATAATAATAATTACACAAAAATGATGTGCATGCACTTTCATTTTGAAGAAAAACCAAAATTACCACACCCAAAAAAATGAATATGCTGTGGCTGTGCATTACATTTATGCCATATGCCCTCTGATAACCTTGTTGAAAAGACTTTAAAGGCATGTTTGCGGACAGTTGCTGGAGATGCACATTAGAAAAGATACGTTCACAGTATGAGGTGTGGGAGTAAAGCTCTGCATGCATGAGTCACAGTAAACACACTCTGTTCTCACAGGAAGAGCAGACAGAAACAATCTACTCTGCCTTCAGGCAAAGCCTAAAATCTTACAAGGTAAGAAAAACATTGTACTATCAGTTTTAGCGAATTGTTTTGATTTTTTGCTAGAAGTTTAATATGATCCAGATGTTCACTGCTGGATTTGGGAGAGAGTCTTTTAAACAGAAAGTATGCAATTGTGCAAACATTAAGATACTGCATTAAAATGCTCATGCCTGCTATTTGAAAATAATTATAGCACTTATTAGCAGAATTATAGCAGATCAGTGTTATGTTTAATGTTCCAAATTACTGAAAATAACATGTTTGGGTTTAAGCCTGAGTTGAAATTACACTAATTTATGGTATAGCCTTTGGTATAGACTAATTTAAAGTATGATATTTAAGCTAATTTGTGAAAACATTTTCCTGGAACTTGTGCATAATAAAATGTGAGAATATAAAGAATTGAAGATGTTATGATTTCCACTTTATATATATATATATATATATATATTAAACCCTTTCTATGGAAGGGGGAATTTAAAGTGAAACTTTAAAGTGTACGACTTGTTTTGAGCAAATGTTGGATTACACTGGAAACCTGGAAAGGATTAACTGATACGCATCTCTAGTTTCAGTTTATCTGTGATTTGAAGCATGTATAGAAAAAGAGCATTTGATAAAAGCCGAGTGGGAATGTTTGGAATGAAGGTGCTGTTACATGCCTGAAGCAATAAAACATCCTGTCTGGTAGCCATATGCTTTACTGGAACAAGGATCAACACTATCGGTAAATGTAAGAATGCTTGAAAATTGATGACTTTTTGGACATAAAAAACTAAAAACCTTCCAACTAATGTTTTTTTCCAGAGCTTTCGAGGAAGAATGGAGATCTCAGAGGAACATTACTATGACTACTCCGAGTACGAAAACAACAGCTCCAACTTCAGCTATGATGATTATCAGACCATCTGTGAGAAGGGTGACGTGCGATCCTTTGCGAGAATCTTCCTCCCAGCTGTTTTCGGGTTATCTCTAGTGCTAGGTTTAGCAGGGAACGCTCTGGTTGTGGCGGTGTACGCATACTGCAAGCAACTGAAAACGATGACTGACACATTTATACTTCACCTGGCTGTGGCAGACCTTTTGCTGCTCCTAACGTTGCCCTTCTGGGCTGCAGATGCCGTCCACGGCTGGAAGCTCGGGGTCACTGTCTGTAAACTCGTATCTGCCCTGTACACCATCAACTTCACCTGTAGCATGATGCTCCTTGCCCACATCAGCATGGATCAGTACCTAGCTTTAAGGCCAGAAGCCAGAAACAGAGGCCTTGCCCGTGCTTTTCAAAAGAAGCATTGTGGAAAACTCTGTTCGGTGGTCTGGACTGTTGCATTTTTTCTTGGAGTCCCTGATTTGGTGTTTTCAACGGTCAAGGAGCTTCCTCATAAAAAAAGCTGCATTGCAATGTATCTGTCAGACATGGCGCTCAGGGCTAAAGCTAGTTTGGAGGTGGTGGAAGTCGTGATAGGCTTCTTGCTACCTTTGTTAGTGATGTTGTTCTGCTACACCTGTGTAGGCCGAACCCTATTGAAGCTCCCTCAGGAGAGAAGGTGGAGGAAATGGAGGTCCATCCGTGTGCTGCTTGTGATGGTGGGAGTCTTTGTGGTCACGCAGCTGCCATATAACGTGGTCAAGTTCTGCCGGGCCGTAGACATCATGTATATGTTTGTTACTCACTGTGGGGTTAGTAAAGAGCTGGACAGGGCTACTCAGATCACAGAAAGCCTGGCATTGACACACTGCTGTCTAAATCCTGTTTTGTACACTTTCATCGGTTCCTCCTTCAGACAGCACGTATTGAAATGTGCCAAAGGCTTTGGAGACAGGGGAAGGAGATTAGCACACGCGAGAGAGCAACAAGAAGTAGATATCTCCTTGAATTCTCATTCACAGTCCCAGGACACCAGTACTTTTTCCATTTGAGCATAGTGAAGGAGATAGTGTAGATTTTTAACCAGCCTGTTGAGGCTTTGCACCATCTTCCCCTTGGCACATATGTACACAAAGTGGCTTTGTTTTTTTAGTAAAGTTCTCTTTGAAGTAAAGGGTGAGACGCAACATGTTGCTAGTTGCGTTTGTATGAAAAAGAACAGAAAAAAAAAAAGGACGATGAGTGATACGAGACATGAAAGTAGCGTCAGACTAGTAGCAGACTGATGGTGCGTTCAAGTTCTCTTGGGAAGTTCATATTTACAAGTTGGGAAGTCGTACGACATCAGGTGTGTTAAAGTTACTGGGCAGAGCAAGACAGCCTACCTTTCAACAATAAATTCAGTGAAATTCTTAACTCTACTTAATGATGAATAAAGAATGTGCATCACTTGTGTTTTTGCTTTTTTTGTTTTTATTTAATTAATTACAATTAATCATAATTGTACAATACTATCGTATTTAGTATATGCGATATGTTTTATTGTTAATTAAAACATTTTTACAGTCAATAGGCTACCTATTAGGTGCGGCCATTTGCAACTTGAATGAGCGATGTGACATCCGCTTCCATGTAATTATAGTTGTACAAAAACTGTCCGTTATGCTGCTTGTATTTATCATATTATTTTAATTATCATCATAATCATAAACACACTGGCTTGCAACGGAAATATTTCTACCGTTTACTGACCTTTGTTATTCTTAGTTTTGAATAAATCGTAGGTCTGGCACATTCACAGAAAATAGATTACTTCCGCATTACAAGAGGTGGATTGCGTCCGCCATATTGTTTACGAGCACGCCCCAACTCCAGTCTGACTTCGAGTTCAGAGGTTCCCATTTATAATGTGGTGGCGTTCATTTGCGTTCAATTTATACGATCTTTACGACATAATTTAAACGCGACATTATTAACTCTTCTCCGCCACTGAAGGAATTCCAGCTTTCCGTGTTTTCACTGTTATACGGTAGGGGCGCTATTAATCAGATCAAAACACAGGCAAAAACAGGAGCAGAAACAAGCGAGGAAAGCATTGTAGTCTTTTGTTGTAGTCTTTGAAAAAAAAAAAAACCGTGATTTCCTCAGCTTTTTGTTCAAAATGTTGCTTTTTTTATTAATCTTACCCACATTCAAGTGTTGATAAAAAGAATACATAAAGCTAGAATAAAACTTTTTTTAAGCAGAGATTTTGTTCTTTCTTTTGATATAGGCGTATTGCATGTTCAGATATTCATACAACAAAATATTCTGGGGTCATGAAAGTTTTGAGAAAATTATCAAAAATGCTGGTGGATGCTGGCATCTTTTATTAAAAAAATAAATAAATAAATAAACAAAAAATCGCTGACAGGAAGAGGAATATCAGACCACTATATGCTCCGAGTGACCAATCAGAATAGAGTACTCCAGTATTCCAAAATAAAGAAAAGAAATACTCCGTGGATGAATATCAGAGCAAAGATTAGGTCTAAAGAAAAAAAAGTTCTTAACCCCCCTTTTTTATATAAAGAATATGATTTTTCATAAGACTTCATAACTACATAATACAACGCTTTATGGACCTAGCATTAACATAAAATAATGTTTCTTTGTTTTTCATTTGGCAGTAATATTGTGCATATGCATAGTTTTTTTCTTTTCTTTCACATTTTCCATTGTTTAATGTTTCCATTCCATTCTTTTACAGAAGTGTCTAATTTCAAAATATTCAAAAATGTTCTAAAGAATTTAAGGAAAACCAGAGCAGCAATCTAGAGCAATCATGGCCAGTTCCTATGGGTCACAAGGTGACATAGCATTTGTATTATCAACTCCAGCTGCACAATCCAAACAAACCTTTGAAATTAAACACATGGAATCTTTCACCATAGGCCTACGTACAGAAGCAGATGCACTGAAATCATGCTTTTGTGGCCCACAACATGATAAATGGAACTCAAACTCAAGGAGGAAAAAACATCACTTTTATTCAGAGGTCCAAACTGTGCAAAAGATGGTGCGGATGTTATTTGTATGACCAAAAAGTATGATAAAAATTATGACAGCTTGTAATGTAAATCAATGAGATTTTTTTAAAGTTATAGTAGACCACTAACATCTAAAGATATTTTAATGCTTATTTTTATGATCAATGCTCTGTCATTTCAGTTGTGCCTGTTGATATTTAATATATATAAAAAAAAAAAAATAAAAAAAATGTATGGATAAGTAAACATAACTTGCTTCAGTCTAGTAGATGTTTATCTTGAAATAATACATATAATTTCAATAGTATTTGTGTGTTTTCTTTACAAAATCATTAAAGATTTACCATTTTTGTAGAGGGTTATAGTTTAGGTTTACATAGTTCATAGGGTTAAACAGCTAATAAAAGTGTTTTTTATTTTTGGGGTATGCTTTTGCTACCTTTTCTGGTTTGTTAAGGCCACAATCTTTAAAAAGAGCATTACAATTTCTGTAAGTTGAGTGAAATCAAAACTGTGGATCTGATGGATAGATTTTGAAACAACCCAGAAGAATGCTTCATGTACGTTACGTTAAAATACGTTACTTCAAGACAGGATTCCAAACAAAACAAATAATCACAATACTTGAGCAAAAGCAAATGTTTTTTTATATATAGATATACATATATAAAACTTTGGTTAAAAAAAAAAAAAAAAAAAAAAGTGCAACAGAACAAAAATATTGCTCTTTTGATTAGAAAACCTATACAGAGAAAATAAAGTTACTTACAATAACAGAAAAAACCTGCATAAGGCCCAATTTTGTGGAATGTATAAACAAAGATTATCCAAGGCAGTTTAACATCTTTATGTCTTCTAAACCAAGAACACTACAGTACAAATTATATTCATTCCTCTTTTAAATTAGGTAAGATTGCCTCTACACAAATACAAAAAACTAATTAGCATTTCACAACATGGTGAACAACATGTCAGGTTGAAAAAAAAAAAAAAAACTCATAAATATGCACGGTTGAGTTTCAGTGTTTCTATCAATATACTACAAAACCAACCAACATACAAATAATTAGTGTTGTGATTAAATAGTTAGACACACAAATAATCAAGCCACTCAAATGTCTTTGTGTGAGCTGTTAAATTATATTATACATTTTTATGTCACATTGTAGAGCTCCTGCATACAATATGTGGTAATAAGAAAAAGTTAGAACTTTTTATAAAGTATCATAAAGAATAAGACACAGAAAGGGCAAAAACAAAGAACAAAAAGATCATCTTAAGGCACGTTCCAACAAGTGTGCAGCCAAAACTTAGTGTGTCATGTTTGGGTGGTTTTAATTTCTCAGATTACATTCAAAACTGCCCTCCATTCACCTCTATGAATTACACCATCACTCATCAGGAACAATGAGTGAAGTAACAAAACTGAAAACAAACTGACTGTATGAAACAAAACAATTGACACACGTGTGTCTAAAGTTCAGGTGGGGTGGGAGGTGTTTATCTTTTCTTGTCTCCTTCCTCTAAAACAAAAGTTATGGTTGAAGGCAGACAGGACAACACTGTTAAAGACTTGCCAACTCAAGCTAAGGATGAAATGTAAATGAATGTGAAACTGAGTGCAAGCCAAGGTTCAAGGAGCAGGCACTGAGGCAGGAATGCAGCCGTTGGCAGTGGGGGGGGGGGGGGGGGGGGGAGACACTCATTACCTTTGCTTTTGTCCTGTGAATGCAAGTGTGAGCCGGTGTGGCATGAATCATGTTTTTTAATAATTAAGAATCTGCACATCAAAAAGGTCACAGACTCCCTCGTTGTCATCAAGGTTGAAATTGTAATCCACACCAGTGTTTGGTGAAAGTCTTAGCAAGGGGAAAACTACAATGGTAAACACAAAAAGTTATCAGTGTACAGATTGAGTTCATCCAATATACATTTACAAAAAAAAATTAATAAAAAGAAATATAAATCCATACATTACTCAGGCCTCGACATTAAAGGATTAGTCTACTTTTAAATTCAAATTTCCTGATAATTTACTCACCCCCATGTCATCCAAGATGTCCATGTCCTTCTTTCTTCAGTCGAAAAGAAATTAAGGTTTTTAATGAAAACATTCCAGGATTATTCTCCTTATAGTGGACTTCAATGGTCTCCAAACGGTCAAAATTAGTTTCAGAGCAGCTTCAAAGGGCTTTAAACGATACCAGACGAGGAATAAGGGACTTACGAAATGAACGCAGTGCCAGTTCCGTTTTTTCCGCAAGATGAATATGGAAGGCGTAGGACATTTAGCGTAAGCTTCACGTTCTGGTGGAAGCACTTGTGATGCGAACATTTGTGCCTATAAAGGATATACATTTTGATTTTTTTTTTAGAAAATGACCGATCGTTTCGCTAGTATCGTTTGGTATCGTTTAAAGCCCTTTGAAGCTGCACTGAAACTGTAATTTTGACCTTCAACCGTTTGGAGGCCATTGAAGTCCACTATAAGGAGAATAATCCTGGAATGTTTTCATCAAAAACCTTAATTTCTTTTCGACTGAAGAAAGAAGGACATGGACATCTTGGATGACATGGGGGTGAGTAAATTATCAGGAAATTTTTATTTGAAAGTGGACTATTCCTTTAAAACTTGTCATGTGCTTGTCAAGTAAATTGGTCATTCATTTGTCTGAATAAAAAAGTTGCTTGTCCAGACAAAAATAGGACTTTTTTGTGGTGTAAAATATAACTTATTCTGAAGCAATATTCTCATCAGTGTTCTATCAGCTTTGACATTTAAATCTGCATATTTATGATATTTACCCAGACTTTTTTTTTTTTAATCTTTATAAAAAGGCATTTTCCCCCTAATCTTAATAAATGTATGCTTCATCTTTCATTTAAAATTCTTAAATTTGATCAAGAAATTAAATTAGAAAAATTAAGACACTATAGGGCTGTTACCAAATTAAATCAATTACACTGAAAAATTACAACTGCATTAAATAATGTTATGAGATTGTTTTAAAAAATTTTTTGAAAATGCAAATATGATTTAAAAAAAAAAAAAAAAAAAAAAACTTTTATAGTTTTTATATACTTTTATACCTGAAACTAAACCGCCAGTAAATGGCGGCAAGTGACCGCCTTAATGAGCGAGTCATTGAGTCATTCATTCAAACGATTCGTTCAAACTGCGGATTAACTCAAGAATGAAGCAGTCGTTTATGAATGGGTTACTGATTATTTGATTCAACTGATTTGTTAAACGCTGAATCATACAGTAAATATTGCGTCAAACTTATTTAACTGATGAAATCAGTGTCACATTTTCACTCGTGATCGTATTCAGGAAGACAGCACTCTTGGTCATATGATGTTGCTTAACTGTATCATATGTTATAAATATAAAAACTGCAGTATGTTAACTGCTGAGCTCATATGTTTCTATTTCTCCTTGAGATGAGGCTGCGCGAGGCTCAACAGCACAACCTTGTTACCGTCAATACATTATAGGCCTACATTATATATTATCCAATACTGATTGCCATTTACACTAAATGTAATAAAATCAGTCACTCTCGCATCTTGGTGATTCCCTATTTTTGTTTTTGTTGTTGAGTTTTAATCGGGCTACTTATCTGGTCAGACACGTAAAATTCTCCTTCACTTGCCCTTTAAAAAAATCCACTTGTCCTGGACAAGCGTTAATGTCGAGCCCTGCATTACTGTTCAAAAATTTGAGGTTGATAGGATTTTGAATGTTTTTTTAAATGCTCTTATGCTCAACCAAGGCTGCATTTATTGGTATACAGTATAAACAGTTATATAGTGAACCATTAAAATTTTAAACAACTGTTTTCTATTTTAATATATTTTAAAATGTCATTTATGCCTGTGATGGTGAAGCTGAATTTTCAGCAGACTTTACTCCAGTCTTCAGTGTCACATGATCCTTCGGAAATCATTCTAATATGCTGATTTGGTGCTCAAGTATTTCTTATTATCAATGACACCTATTGACACATAGGCTACGATGCAAGTTTCTATAGAAGAATAAAACGTCATCAGCATGCGCTATTGGTAAACAAAAATACCATGTTGAATCACACTTTGGCAGTTGTAGTTTTTATGTGTGCTGAAAAAAAAAGGAAGCGGCGAAAGCAGAAGGGAAAAGAGCTTGAGGTAAGCAGTTACATTTTAGAGCCATGTCTCATTGATTTCATGTCGCATTTTTATTGGCTGGTCAGTAGACGCAAATGTAACAGCAAACACACTGTGTGTTGATCATGCTGAATTTCTGACACTGTCAGAAAATGATCGTAGGCCATCTGTGGTCGCAAGACCAGGAAAACAGCCGTCTTTGAACCTCTCTCACTGTACCACATATGATCACAGAAATCGCCACAGTTGTTTCACGATGGCAATCTTTCGTCTGGGACAGCCAAAAATCATGCAGTGTATCCCGGGCTTAACAGGGATCAATGCCATAACACAACAAGCAAAAGGCAAAAGCGGTAGGAAGAAAAAAAAAAAAAAAAAAAAAAACTGGCATGCACAGGGGAAAGAAACCTTGAGAGGAACCATCACTCAGCTGTAGGAACCCATCCTCCTTTTGTCAGGAGTCAGAACATGTTAAAAAGATTTATCTGCACTGCTAGCTATGTGATTAATTGATAAGGACAGCAGTGAACTGCTTCAAGGCAAAACAAATATAACCAAAGGAAGCTGTTCTGTGTGACCACAAGGGGGCTGTGCAGAAGGCCAACACTGATGCAAAAAATTGGCTGGAAAATATTTTTAAAGAACTTACCATCTGAAGACATCAGTTCATCAATGAGGTTAGAAACACCTGGAGGAATAAGAAAAAGAGGCAAGATGCATCTCCTTGAAGTTCACTTAAAAAGACAAAAATATCACACTATCTTTAAAAAAAATCTTTTGTTGGTATAATGGCATCCATGTCACCTTCTCTCTCATCCCTCATTTCTTCCAGCATGGACTGCAGATCCTGACCCCCCATTTCTCTCTGCTGTTCTTCAGGACCACCTAAAGAGGCCTGCATCAACAAACACTGACTGGCAGGAGACTCAGGGTTGCATTCTTGAAGAATAAAAAATAAAAAAAATGGTAGAAGAGAGGTAGAAACTGTAACTAAATTCAATCATATTAAAATACTGTATAAAAATTATCACATACACTACCATTCAAAAAATATATACATATGAGGTGATGCATGTAATTTTTTCATTGTTAAAAATATTTTCTCCTATCCCTTCTTAATATGGAGAGGGAACAATGACTGGTGCACAGTAAGGAATGGAGCTAGTATGAAAGCAGTACCCATGTGTATATCAGGGGATGTGGAGGACGGAGTGAGTTGGTGCTCTGCAGCGGGGCTTTTGAGTGGCCCACGCTTCAGATCACAGAGATCGGCTGAGGAGACGGGGAATCTCTGCAGCCCTGCTGGGGTACTAGGAGGAGTCGGCATGGCAGAAATGTCGTCTAGAGGTGGAACGGAGACAACAACAGGCTTGGAGCAGCTCGTCTCTCTGTTTATCAGCATCACCTGGATGGGAGCTGAGTGACTTCGCAGGTTCACCTGGTATTTCTTCTGACCATTGTGGCCCTGTGTCAACGAAAAAGACAAGGATGAACACCTTTTACATATAAACATAAAAAAGAAAATGTTTTATTTAACATTTTTTCCCACTTTTACACTCAAACTATTTTCAATAAAGATAAAAATTATGTACATCTCAAGGTTGGTGTATCATACCATCTCCGGCACTGGAACCTCCAGTTGTGTCCCTGATGGTGCCATGACAGCTAGAAGAGTATCCCCACCGAACGCATCACATATGTCCTCATGTGTCACATAGCTGTATGTATACAATGCTAAGGAACATGTACCAAGGGCTAATACCATGTATCTCCAATTCTTTTATACATTTTACCCAAAGAAAAGTCTCTATAGCCTCGTTCAGACTGTCAGATAAGACCGTAAATCAGATCAGATTTAGCAAGTGTGAACAAAAAAAACCAAAACATGAAATGCAAATTTTACTAATTAGTTTCGAGCTACATTCATATGTGGTTTGAAATTCTATTCTATTCACATTTCTAGAAAAAACATTGCAGTCTCTGACTGCTCTAACTGGATTTCACATGGTTTATGTGACTTTCTCACACCACATAAAACGTAAACGTCAGACATAGTTATAGGAATTAGGAAACATGATGAAAGTCGCTGCAGAAACAGGGTGGTGTTGTTGCAAATAGCTGGACGAGCAGAAAATGACAATATAACAGAAACATGGCCAAACAGGCGTTTAAGAATCCGCTCAACAGCGCCCAAAATTCTAGAAGGAAATGCTGGTATCGTCACATTTTCAAAATTTCGATACAAACTTGGTACCGAAGTCATTATTTTGTCAACCCTAGTGTATAAACCACTTCATGTTTAATCCAAAGAGGAATAACTGGTGGGGTGAGGGTTATGAAACTCAGTAGACTAGAGACTGGAAAAACTGGACTAGGGCCACACAAATACCCAAAAATAACACCACACAGGCAAGGAAGGACCAGGAAGGATAATGTTCAACATGTAATTAGGTGCACTCCTCCAACAATGGCATTTTCTGGGACTGTTAATCTCATGGGGAACCACCCAAAAATGGAAGAATATCAGACGAGAATAAGGAAAAAGAAAAACAGATAAATATTTCTGGCTCATACACTGACAGTAAGGATATCTGCAGCTGGAGGAGTCTTCATTCAGGTGTTTGATACTTTGTTGCAGACATGCTTTTTGCATGTCCAGCTCTCTCTCTTGAATCTCCAGATCAGCAATATTTGCCTTGAGAAGTTCCACCTGCTCGAGAACTTCCTGAGGCTGGCAGCCTGAACTCTCCCCCCTAATTAAGATGCATTAAGATGCACTTATGCAACTGAAGTATATCACACTGAGCATGCATGGAGCGAAGAATGCACACATTACAAAATACATATATAATCATATAAAGAAACATATTTAGATTTATATAATGTCAGTACAATCAACATTTGGTAGCACATTGACAACTTTGTTAATCTTTGTACTCACTTCCACTGAATGGTGTTTTTGGTCTTTTTTTCAATGAGCCCAATGCCTTCCAGAACATTGGTGATGTCGTAGATTCTCCTCTTCTGTTTGACTGCCAAACTGTCTGCAGCCTATGAAAAGCACAATGTCATTAACAAAGACTGAGAGGAACTGGCTATTTAGGGGACCGAACAATAGCTCGGGTTGACATATACTTGGGCACTGGGTTTAGATAACTCAGTAACTCTCAACTGTTATCAGAAGAGTTTATCAACAGTAGGAGTGCCATCATGATAAGCGGGCAGGTGCGTTAACGCTGGTCAAACTGACCCCATCTGTCCTTGTATGATGGGAATATAATGGAAAGTAACAAAATGTACATGCACATTCTACGAATACTACACACTTTGATGTCCCATTATGTTTTTAAAGCAGACACAAATGCTCATATTTTAAAAATATCTGAACAAAATAAAAAATAATTAACAAATTTTAATAAGCAAATAATAATAACAACAACAATACACTGATAATGCACAAATTTATCCTGTTGCAAAAAGGAAAATTCCTTAAAATTGTGACACCCCAGAAATAACAAATGCAAAATGCAAATGCATGCAAATAAATAAAAAATAATTTTTAAATCAAATGTTCTTAATTTTTTACATAAAAACTTTGCATTCAAGCAGCCCTGTTACTCAAATTATTTCCTTAAATATTTTAATCCATGAAAAATATCTAGTCTATCAATAACACACTAACATATGGTCCCAAATTAGTTAGACCCTGTTAAATTTTAACAATAAATAGTTGCAAAAATGTTTAAGTTTAATTTTCTGGACGTTAAGCACATCCCATTTTTTCAAGGCCCATTTGTTGAGAGAGAAAAAACCGTTTTTTTGTTTTGTTTTGTTTTTTAAAGAGAGTTTAGGGCCTTATTTTCTACCATTTTAGCGGAAAGTAGCAGGTGATTAAACTGAAAAATGTCTCCAATGAATTCACACAGTGCGTCTCTGCTGCCTCAAGCGTCAGGTAACAAACACCTGCTGCGAGAGAATCCCACGGGTTTTTGTTCAAAAGTCCCTCTATCACAATAACACGCCATTTCTATTCGCTATTTTAACACTTTAACAACGAACCAAACACTTAGTAATTCTGTATATAAGAGCCTTAAAAGACGGCGAAGGTCCACTCAGGTAAAAGTTTCTTTGTGCAACTCCTGACAGACGTCCTCACTGAACAGCCTGTCGACTTTCATTCATTCTCTTCATTCAGCCACTGGTAATTGTATATTAACCCACCACTTTAAGATCGAGCACTCCATCTTTGGCCTCCTGAAGCAGGGTAACGAACTTGACTGTGAGGAGACCCAAACTCTTCTCATGGCGACTGGACCCGTTCGGTGTCGTGTGAGGAAAACTCGCGCTGTTCGACTCAGCCATCCCATCCAAACGCCCGATGTAATTCATAAACACCCTCTTTGTCCAGTTTAGAGGTATGGAGGTCGACCTCAGTTTAGTTGGTGACGGTAAGGGGGAGCAACAATCATCTCTTGGCACTTATTTACCTCAGGCTACACTTCTACTACTGATGGCTCGAGGGTTTTTAAATGAGAGGAAATGACGTAGGATTACTGTTACTATGACAACGTCTCCGCTTGAGCGTCCGTCCATAGGTTCGTGCCAATAAAATGTTTAAAAATTTAATTCTCCAAAAAAAAAAAAAAAAAACACACCGAACACAGAATTTAGAGTTTGGAAGTTTAGAATTTTATTTAAAAATGTAAACAAAAAAGCAAATTTTATGACGCTGTATCGTGTATGTTGAAGGTACAACAGTTTCATATATATATAAATAACATATACAATATATAAAATAATATATATAAACAATATTATAAAGAAAAAAAAATATATAATATATAAAATAATATATATATATATATATATATATATAAAATAATATATATATATATATATATATATATATATATATATATATATATATATATATATATATATACACAATATTATAAAGAAAAAAAATTCACCATTACAATCAGTTCACAGCCATTTACTATTTATGTAATGTGAAACAGCCAAAAAATAGTGAAACACAGTAAGCTGGACACTCACAAGCACAATAATTTTAAGATATGTTCGTGTTGGCAGCCAGACTTGGAGACATAAGTGACATAAATCTTCTTATATAAGACATAAGGCATCTTGAAGTATTTTTGTCTTTTGGTTTGTAATGGTTGGAGGTTAGAAGTCTTTCAGCACTTGTGTGAGGCGTCTCATTTTCTCCTCCATTACCCTTTTATTACTCTCAGTTTCCTCAAGCAGCTGGCGCATTTCCTCCTCCACCTGGAGCACCTGTGGTTACAAAAAAAGAAAAGAAATTTGGACTTAAGAAAGTGCTGTTCAATCATCAGTCACTCATTCTACATTTGTACGTGACAACACTAGCAATATGAATGCAAATCAACGAATCAATGCATAAATCAATACTGAAACGGAAGTAATACCTTCTGATTAGCTTTTTCTATCTGTTTCTGTTTGTCATTCGCAAGACGAAGTAGTTCAGCCTGATGGGAAGCTTGTAGAGTCTCCAGTTGTCTACGGAAGGCATCGTCCACACTGTGAAGCTTCTCCACTGCCGCTCTAATAAATCAATAAATCAGTTTTAAATGTATAAAAATCTATACTACATCGGCCAAATTAGGACCTGCTGCCCATCACATACCTGTGTGCTTGTGAAGCTTTGTCCCTTTCCTCCAGCAGCGTTTTCTCTTTGGAATCAAAACCGTCCTTCATTCGCTTCACCTGGCTCTCAAGCCTGTTCAACAGTTCAGCCTTTTCCTGCCATTTCTTACTTGAGGCCCTGCAAAAGTTGAATATATTAGTATTTTGGATAGCTGTTGAATTTAAAATATTATATCCGTGTGATGGAGTGCAGTAGACATCAGCAGCCAGCCTTTAAAACAACAACATACTGTTCCATAATCAATAAGTCATGGTTACAGCTTGGAATCATAACATATTGGTGATTACGATCCGTACCTGTATGTCTCTTTAACCTCATCAAGCTCCACCTCCTTATCAAGAAGCTGTTGTTTCAGCTCCTCCTTCCTGAGACTGAGCTGCTCCACTGTGTCTCTGAGATCCACTGCAGAGGCCATTTCCTCCTCCAGCTGCTGCTTCAACTTTCGCTGGTCCTGCACACTCTCATCACGGAGTCTACGGATCTGCTCATCTCGCTCCAGCAATGCCTAGAAGCAATATGTCAGAGCAAAATGAGCCAGGTGATGAAAGCTATTTTGTTTTGTATTTAATGAATTACATTAGCACTACATTACAAAATCGTTCAAAAGTTTAGGGTAAGTAATTTTTTTTTTTTTTTTTGAAAGAAAGAAATACTTTTATTCATCAAGGGCAATTTATTTTTCAAAAAAAATTATAACAGTTTAACTTCAGCTTTGCCATCACAGGAATAAATTAAGACATATTAAAATAGAGAACAGTTGTAATTAGGGGTGTACTGGTACGTGTATTCATTCCAAACTGTCACGGTACGGACGTCACGGTTCAGTGCATGCACTCAGATGTCGAATACAGTCAGTCACAGGCGATCCACACTCCAATCCAAAAGGGGGCATGCGCGGTAATGCAACACTGTTTGCGAACCGCCACACCAGGAAAAAGCGCAGAAGAAGAACATACGATCTATGCATAGATGTTTACGTGTGATCTCTCAACTAGTGTTTGAACCGCGGAAAGACAACAATAAAATAGCTTGAGAATAATATCTTGCGTAGCATTACATTTACCTCAGGCAAGTCATTCAGTGTCCACAGCATGTTATTTCACTAAAGAAATGAACTCTAAAGGGGAACATTTCAATAAATATATGCACTATATTAGCTTATATATTCATTATATTTACTTTTCCTGTTAGTAATGTCTTAATTATTTAATATACATTTAAATAAATTTGTCACGAAAACAAGTTATGACAGTAACCGTGTAAATGATTATATTTCAAAAATGAATTGAAGTAGAAAAACAACTGAAAAATAATTTTATAATTAGATTAAGAAAGTAATGCAAAACCTGTCTTATGTGCAATGTACATGTTTTTTTATATGGGTGTTGAGTATTACATCTAAAAATAAATAGCAACTGAATTTAATAGTTTGGGCTCTGTTGTTAACTGTTTAATATTAATATTAATTATTATTATTTATAATATTAACTTTAATATTATAGTAATGCAAGAAAGGGCTCCCTGTATATAGTTTACAGCATTAGTTGAAATAAATTTTTTTTATCCTTAAGAAAATGTTAATTATAATTGAATTTATTTAAAGAGAAAGACATAATTACGTTACAATTTTATGTTTAGTTTTCTCCCTCCCTGCTATACCGAACCCGTACCGAACCGTGACTTCAATACAGAGGTACGTATCGAACTGTCATGTTTGTGTACCGTTACACCCCTAGTTGTAATAATATTTCACAATATTACTGTTTTTACTGTATTTAAAATGCAGCCTTGTTAAGCATAAGAGACTGCTTTTAAAAACATTCAAAAATCTTACCAACCCTAAACATTTAAACGGTAGTGTAGATTTTGTAATAAAAAGCATGTCTTACCACAGGAGCAATTAAAGATGCACTGAGAAGCATTTTGAAAAGTTGTACCATTTAACTTCAAATGTTGTCTTATAAACATGGCACTCATGGCATATTGGTGGTTAATATGATTAATTAATAAACGTATCATGTAGATGTAATAATCAATTAATCAGTTAAAAAAGAATTAATCAATTGACAGCCCTAATTTAAATCTTAGTTTATAGTTTTGTGAGTGAGTAGGACTTCACCTCTTTTAGTTTACGAATTGTCTCTGTCTGGTCATCAACAATCTTAGCTTTAATCCTGAGTGCATCATTGTCTCTCTCATTCTGCTTCTTCTGTGATTCCAGTTCGGTTAACAAAACCTCAATTCTGGCCTCCAGTCGACCACGGTCCTGTGCTAAGGATGCACCTAAACAAACAAACACAAAACTTAGCTTAAATACAACAGACTCTCTCGGCTCTCTCAGACTCTCTCTTTTCTTGAAGTTAATGATGTACCTTGCTGTGCAAGTTCCTGGCCCCAGATCTTCCTCTCTGCCCGTAGTCCATCTATGACAGACTCCTGAGCAGTAAGCTGGGAGATCAGCTTGGATTTGTCCTTCTTCAGTAGCTCCACCTGTAGGTTAAGTCGTTTATCATCCTCCAACCTGGATTCCAATGACTGCACACGGGCCTAACACGCAAAAACAGAGCATAATATGATTTATGAGGCACTTCCTAAGAATTGACTGAAATCACAATGATTCGATAATAAAAAAAAAAGAACATGTGGCTACATTTCTAGACATGTATGTGCTATAATAATGCTGTCGATTTCTATGAAGGACACAACCAAATCAAGAACCTATATATTTTTTTTGTAAGTAAAATCTTTGGTCTTACCTTGAACTCAGTGGAAGCTTCTTTTTTGGCTTTGAGGAGCTCAGTAATTCGTGTTTTCTGCTCTTTTACAATAGCTGTGAGCTCCTGTACCAAAGAAGCTGACTGCTTCTCTTTCTGCTGAGACTGGCTGAGGCTCGACTTCACTTCTAGGAGTTCAGCAGACACCTGATCAAACCCCTCCTTAACCTAGAAATCACACACACACACACACACACACACACACACACACACACACACACACACACACACACACACACAAACGTTTGTTTTTGTGAATTGTGGGGACATTCCATAGGAGTAATGGTTTTTATACTGTACAAACCATATTTTCTATCCCCCTACACTACCCCTACCCCTAAACCTACCCATCACAGGAAACTGTGCACATTTTTACTTTCTCACAAAAACTTATTCTGTATGATTTATAAGCCTTTTAAAAAACGGACACATGGGGTAATGTCCTCATAAGTCACCCTCTCCTTGTAATACCTATGTCATACCCATGTCATTATACAAATTTATGTCCACACACACGTTGGGTTTCCATGTTTTATGGGGACTTTCCATAGACATGCTATTTATACTGTAAAAAACTGTATATTCTATCCCCTAACCCTAAACCTACCTATCACGGAAAACTTTCTGCATTTTTGCATTTTCAAAAAACATCACACTTAGTATGATTTATAAGCTGTTTTTCTCATAGGGACCAAAAATGTCTTCACAAGGACAAGAATTTCAGATATTGCCATCTTTGTGGGGACATTTTGTCCCCATAACGTAGGGTATACACACACTCACACAATGATAACTAAAATGAAAATTAACTATAAATATTAAAGCTAATTCTAATTAAAAGTATATTTATATTTAACTATGTTCAAATTTAGAATCAATTCAAACTAAAATGTAGTGTCACAAAATCATTGTTTTTTTTTTGTTGTTGTTGTTTTTTAATTCTAATAAGACTAAATCAGACTAAAAATGTTACCTCAAATTTAAATTTACCTCTGAGAAACGCTTTGCCTCAATGGTGAGAGCAATGCGAAATTCATCCTCTAGAGCAGCATACTGTCTTCTGGAATCAGTGATTTTCTGTTCCAAATCAGCCTGTTTCTGGGCAAATCTCTGCTCTGTCGCCGCCACCTCTTTGGCTACAGCCTCCTTAAACTCAGACCCACCAGGAAGCAGCCGTGTTGCAAGCTCTTTCCTGTCCCACAAAGTTAAACAGTCAAACAGGTGCAAGTTGAAACAGTTGAAATTTCCTGTTTTGTAAATGGAAAGAAAATCAAACCTTCACTCTTAGTATGACTAAGAAAATGATCATGGACATGACTCCATGTGATGCTTGTGTACCTGTGCATCTCCTCTCTGGAGGCCAACAGTTCATGCAACTGCTGCAGCTTCTCTTTGTGCTGTCGTGCTGATGCGCGGAGAATTTCAACCTCCCTTTTTAAGGCAGATGCTTTATTCTCTAACTCCTGAGTCCTCTTAATCTGAAATAATATAGCAGTTCATTCACTTTTAATGCTGTTTACAGAGAACTATTCCATTTTGTTTTTCAATTTATACATAGATAACTGTTCAAGTGGTACTTCTAATGGTAGCCATTCAAACACATGCAAAAGGTCATGTGTAAATATTGCTCTCAATTCAAAAGGATTCAAAATGTCAAAAAGAAATTGGAACATGTTTGCAATTCATCCAAATGCCTATATATTTATTTGGGAGCTGCTTCTTCGACCATCCCACAAAAACTGTTCTTTACACGGCATACAGCGAGGCTAAAGGCGCACCAGGGGAAAAAGGCGCATTTGACTTATTCGCTTTTAAACCTAAAAAAATAAACCACTCAATTCATATGGATTAGTTTTATGTTTTTTTTATTAACTTTTTGAAGCGCCAAAGTGTCAGGGACAGAAAGCTCTCAGATTTCATCAAAAGATCTTCATTTGTGTTCCAAAGATGAACAAAAGTCTTACGGATTTGGAACGACATGAGGGTTAGTAAATAATGACAGAATTTTCATTTTTGGGTAAACTAACCCTTTAAAAACCGCTTTTGATTATGCACATGGAAATTTGGCTGATCCTTGACGCGATCGCAGACTGCAAAGCAAAGTTGATTCTGCGCTAATTTGATCTAATATTTAATGGGTTTTTTTAAATGTTGTAGATTTATGTAGCAAATGAGAATCGATAAAATTATTGACTATATTTTGAGACAAAGGTCTTATTAATGAACAAAATCCACTCACGAACCTTATAGATCACACACTATATTGAAGCATATGAACTGTGTTCGAAATCACCCCCTATACCCTCATTCACTATTCCCTACATTAGTTCACTAATATAGTTCACTTGAAGGAGTGAATGAAAACAAGTGAGCGAATTCAAACACTGAGTCTGCCGGAAGGGCTGCCGCTTTGGCATAGTTTGTGCTTGCTGTTTAATACTCATTTGAAACTTAGCAAACTGGCAGCTCCAGCAGTAATGAAAACATTTATCTTGAACTCTGTCATGGAAATTTAATAATTAATTAAAAAGGAATTTATACCTGTATGATATTATGCTGTACCCACATTGGATAAGCAGTTTGGAAAATAGATGGATGATTCTGCTGAGGGCGCCATCTTTGGGCGTGACACAGGAATTTGTTTGGAACAACCCTCGCAGTGCAATATGGGTATTCTGTAGCCATTGAGTGTATATCTGTTGTACAATCGTTATTGCGGTGCATTATGGGATTGAATGAATGCACTCGATAACATACACTATGGTTTCGGACACCACTACAAATCACTGTCCCCTCAAATAGTGCCCTATTTAAGGGTATAGAGACGATTTCGGACATAGCTATGGACTGCAACTATTACTCTACCTCTTCTGCACGCTGCTGTACCCTGAGAGCCTCTGCTTGGGTCATGCTGTCCTTCAGACTGTGCAACGCCCTCTTGTGTTGGTCTTCCCTGTTGTGCACCTGCTCCAGCTGTTCTAACGTAGACCTGTACCTCTCCTCCAACTCCTGCAAACGAGTCTGTAGTTCTGCCCGATCCGAGCGCTCTTTTAACAACATCTCCTTCAGCCTAAAGGAAAAAGACAGATCTGATTTCTCACAATATTTTTGAATAATCATTATGTTTCACCATGCATTCATGTACACTACCATTCAAAAGATATTTTTTATGTTTTTTAAAGTGTCAGAAATCATTCTGATACGCTGATTTGTTGCTCAAGAAAAATTTCTTATTATTATCAATGTTGAAAATTTTTTGTGGAAACCATGATACTGTTTTTTAGGATTCTTTAATGAATAGAAAATTCAAAAGAACAGCATTTATTTGAAATAGTAACACTGTAAATGTCTTTACTTACTTTTGATAAATTTCACTCCTTGCAGAATAAAAGTATTCATTATATTAATACTAATTTTTATTATTAACATTACAAATTTTGAATGGTAGTGTAGCAAATTTTAGTTACAATTCTATTAAATTAATTTGGTTTTATTGATAGGACATTACAGAGATGACTGAAAGTGATCTGGAAAAGAATGGGCAACAGGATTGGGAAATGAGTCCAAAATCGATTTCAAACCAGATTCACATAACACATCTGCATGAGCACCAAGGCTCAACATGTCGCCACTACCCACTAGGCCACAGCTCCGACACATTGCACTATAGCAAAAAGTGAATAACACATTAAAACTTCTGTTTAATGGCATTTAAAATATGACACTGTCATATTCACTGTCATTTACACACACTCAGCAGATAAAGAGTTAACGAAACCGATACTGGACTGTGAGGCGAGAGTCATTAGCAGAAGAGAGCTGCAGGGCTGGCAATTAGGATTGATTGATGATCTGCAGCAGACATGTGCCTGTCACCATGACTTTAATCTCCATTATAATTACGATTTATCACCAGGGGGAACGCGTGGGCTATAATATTGGAGCACAATATCAGGGCCATCATCATGCCACAGAAACTGTTGTGCAGGTGGGATGGCAGAGCTTCATACATCAGGGCCCTGCAGTGGGGTCTCTGGAAACTTCTAATAAAATTTAATTATACTCAAGTGTATTCAGATCCAACATTTCAGATGGAGCTGACACCAATTAGGTGTAATACGTCAAGCCAAACATTCTCTGCAAACACTTGGATGTCTGGAGATTGTTAAGGTGTCCTTGATGGGAGAGAATGTTTGAATGAGCGAGATAATATGTGTTGCAGCTAATTGTGTTCATTGGTAAAAAAAAAAAAAAAAAAAAAAGATTTGTATTACTTTGACTCTCAGCAGTAAAACTCTTAATTAGGCTGCTCAATTTGCATTCACATTTTATTCACATTTATCAAAGGCATAAACATAACAAAGAAACAAAGTGAAACTATATTTCTCTGTCTTAGCAGAGAACAGTTTGTCCTCACCTGTCTGTGGTGTGTAAGGCCAAACTCTGAAGGTCCTTTTCCTCGCTCGCTTGAGACTGCAGGTTCTTGACTTGTTCAGTAAGTCTCTTTGCAGCCTGCTCTGCCTTCCAGCGCCGCTCCCGCTCCTGGTCTCGCTCTTCCACTATTGCCTACATGTAAACACACAAGTGCTTTACTCTTTGCAAATTTACATATACAATAGCTTAATAAAAAAAACGCTGGACCTGAGCAGTGCAGTTTACATACCCTGTAGGTTTCCTCTTGAGACTGAGTTGAGCTTTTGTTAGGACTTGCTTTGATGCTTTTGGGGGCCTTTTTTACAGACTCTATGGTTTCAACAGACCCAGAGCTCTGGACTGATGTCCTCCTACGGGCACCAACAGCCAGCTTCATCGACTTCTGCTTCTGTGTATTTGTCACACTGCAATGGAAACGAAATCAATTTCAGACTAGTGAGAGATAGTAGGTTGTTAAAATATTAAATGTGTAATTTATATGTTTTGATATTAAATATATCAAGCAACGAGTGCAATATCACATGAGTGCTGCAAGAGTGCAAATGCGATACTTGTTTTATACAATAGTTCAATAAATAAGTTAATATTGTTATTTTAGATACAATCTTGTCTATTTTGCTCAGTTTTGCCAACGAAAATATAAAGACAAAGCAGAACAGTTCATCTGCTAACCACACACAGCGGTGCAGGGTTGTCAGGTCTGTGCAACAAAAATAGCCCAATGGCCAGTCAAAAGTAGTCTGGGGGGTTTGTTGGGTGTTGGAGCGGTGAAATCGTACGTATGTATGGGAGTGGTGCGTTAATATATATCAATATGGGGGCACAGCAGCAACTTAAAAGTAACCAAATTCTGTGGGAAAACCACGGACTTGGCAACACTGCAGAGGTGTTTCATTTCTGAATCTGTGTTTTGAACAAATTGAGTGAACCAATGATTCAATGGACAATTCATAAAGAGAACCATTTACTTCACTACTGAATGAATCAGCCGTTTGAATGAATCGAATGAATGAACGAATGATGACTCAATGACTTACTCATTTTGACATTTACTGCCACCTACTGGCAATTTTAGTTTCTTATTTTCTTATATAATTTCATTAAAAAATTGTTTCATATTTCCACATTAATAAAAAAAAAAAAAAATTAAAGGAATAGTTCACCCAAAAATATTTCTTTTTGTAATGTCTATTTGATGCTTTACAAAATAATGACTTTAAATTATCTTTTGGGTGTAATTTCTCAGTCAAATTTGATGTGCGATTAATTTGAGATTAATTAATCACCACATCATGTAATTAATTAGATTAAAAATTTTAATCACTTGACAGCCCTAATAACTATATATAAATAATATTTAATTAACATAAGGTTGTATTATTGTATGTATTCAAATATTATTGCTGTAACTCCTCAATAGTAGCTCTCTCTAGTTCCATGCTAATTGCAGTTTAAGTTTTGATGAAGCTAAATGAACATTGTGACAGTGTAATCATTCTTGTGTACAAGCAATTTTAAGTGGGAGGAGCAAGAACAATTTATAAAGTGCCCTGATTACCGGACTACTGCAAAGCCTTTGTCTAAAGTGTGGAGCTTTTCTATGATTCTGAACCTTATTAAGGTCGATGCACCATCCACTCCCTTTGTATTGAGTAAAGAATCCAGCAAGTAAATATTTTGAACAGCCTCTCACAACACAATTCAAGATCTGTGCCGGAGTAAACATTATTATATTCTTAATCAAATCCAGTAAACTGTAATGAGAAGTGTTTGTGAAACTGAAGTCCAAATTCAATAAGCACTCGAAATTCAGTTTGAGACAAAATGCACATATAAATATTAATGTGTGCAAGTTACTTCACCAGTCAGATTGTTTGGGTTTGGTGTCCTTAGACATTTTTTTCCCTGCAGAGCCTCTGGGATGAGACAGGATTCTGGAATGCCGTTGGTTCTCTTTACCACTGTCACATTCGCTCTCTGATGTCTGATCGGTGTCTCTTTTAGCTTTACGAACCACAAAAGGTACAGAACTGTTGGTGTTAACGCCGGCCCCTGTAGGGATCTAAGAACAAATGTAGAATTTATACTATTTGCTAAATTCTGGATTGTGCTTTTTTAAAGACTGAAAATAATGATAACTGAAATGTAATAATTTTTCCAAGCTGTACCTTCTGAATTAGATGGGAAACCTGCTGCTCTAGTTTTTTAATTCGCTGCTCATTTTCTTGATTTTCTGCAGTTGGTATTCCGCCTCGTTGCCGAAACTGGGTCAGGACTTCATCAATCCGTGGAGTAGTGAGAGGAGCATTTGACTTTGCCTTCATAACAAAGAAACACTCTGAACATGAGCATGCATCTCAATACCACCTCAAGATGATTCACATGTCATTCTCAGTCTAAAAGCAGATAAATATATATGTTAGGTTTAGCTAATTAAAAAGCTATTCAAAAAGTATCATAAAATAGTTTACCAGTTCTCCATTAACACTAGTGTCTGATGAAATTAGAAACTCGAGAAAGTCCTCAAGACCAGGAACATCCATGGGACTGTCCTCTGCTAAAGGAGATGTGTTTCCCAGGCGATCTACTCCATCTAGTGTGGTGACTTGATGCAGAGATTGAAGAACCATTTCCCTGTAGCCTAAAACATAGGAAGAACATACAAGTGATACCAGATCTCTTTTTTTTTACCCATTTTCACCACATTTCATTACATGTCAGGACTTTTTCCAACAAACCTGGCAGTGAACAGAGTGGATTCTGTGCGCCATCCTTGCTAAGACTAACATCTTTCAGATTCTGCAGTCCCACCATGCACTGCAGCAGGTGGTTCATACTCTCCAAACGATTGCTGTGAAGCTGCAGGTACTTTAGTTTATATTCCGCTCCATGCAGATACAAGAGACCTAAAAGCACAGAGCAGAAAGTGAACACACAGTCCAATTGTGATCTACACTGTTTAAAAATTGGGGATTAGTAAAAATTATTTTATTAAAGTAATTTATACTTTTTTTTAATTTATACTTTTTGCATTAAGTTGATCAACAGTGATTTTAACATTGTTAAAAAAGATTTCTATTTAAAATAAATGCTTTTCTTTTGAACTTTCTATTAATCAAAGAGTCCTAAAAGAATGCATTATGGTATTAAGCAGAGCAACTATTTTTATTATTATTAATAACAAACATTTAATGAGCACAAAACCAACAGATTAGAACAATCATGTGACACTGAGGACCTCCAGTCTGGCTGTTGAAAATTCAGCTTTGCTATCACAAGAATAAACTGCACTTTAAAATATATATTGAAAGTTGTATTAGAAAAGTATATTAGAAAACACTTTTTTAATTGCAATGATAAAGTATTTCACTGTTTTTCTGTATTTTAGATTAAATAAATGCAGCATTGGTGAGCATAAGAGACTTCTTTCAAAAACATTTAACCTACCGGTTAGGTCATTTATTTGATTGTAGGCCAAATTCAGTCTTGTGAGGTTTGTTAGTCCATTAAGTCCTGAAATAAATCCATGTATTGACAAATTACATACCAAAGACACCCAATTTAAAGTAATAGCAGGAAGGACCTATTTAAGATCAAATTCAAAACAGACACACTTTCATTTTACCATTTTTTCTAACATTGTTTTACAAAAAAAAAGGCTAACAAACATACATCATCATTTTCTGCCTCAAAAAGTGTGAGCTTTACCTTCTACTTTGGTAATTAAGTTGCAGGACAGGTTTAGGGTGCGCAGTGAGGACAGGGAAGCTAATCCTTCTATACGACAGATGTGATTGGATGACAGGTCCAGATGTCGAATGTGCCATGCTGTCGTCAAGCCTTCAATCTTAGTGAGGCGATTGCAGTGAAGATTCAGGGATGAAATGCTGGGATTCAGTTGGACCTCTAGTAGACTAAAAATAAATACCTTCAGTGAAATCACGATCACACACTATTGTACTTAAAATACAATCCAGTTACCGTAAATCTAGAATGAGTTAAACTTACCTTGAAATATCCTTATCAATTAGACACAGCTCTCCAACAGCCATAACGAAGCTACACACAGTGAGAACAAGCTTCTGTCTTTATCAACCTGTCAAATATATAAGAAATAACCCACAATGACCCGCAGACCTAGGGGGTGTCACATGACCGAATAAGTCACAACAAAATAGATGAGGGTGATGAGCACATTAACCACAACACAGCGTTACTGTTTCACGTTTATTTACAATGTCGCAACAAAAACACTTGTCCCTTCATCGAAATAAATGTTAAATTGGGTCACTGATTCAGATACTGAGAATTAAGACGAAGAGCTGAAATAAATTTTAAACTCTGAACGTCCGACAGTTCAGCACTTGACAACACAACACGTAATGTAAACAAAGCCCAGTCTGATTGTTTTCACACACTTGATTGTGTTAATAACAGGCAAATTCTCCTATTAAATGGCATGTGGAGCTGCCAGGGTCGTATAAAAGAACAAAATTGTTAGGTAAAGCTTTAATTTCAAATGCAAAGTGCTGTGACGTTAGTTTAGTTGAACGCCAGTTCTTCTGCTAGCCTCGGTTTATTTATTTTTTTAAATTCCACAATAACTTCGTCCCCATTATACTATAATTAACATAGAAGGCAATGTATTACTATCACCTTACCTGACATGTAGTAAACTTTAACTGCCTGGGTAGGATTCAAAGCTTTCCATTATACTTTACCGCTGCAGAAATTAAAAGTCCCGCTTACTCGTAATTCCTACTTCCGGCCTTGTAGTCACTTCCGCTTCTGTTTCAGAAGTTTCAGATAAGAGAGTATCCCGAAAGAAACCAACTGTGTCCTAAAACTTAGTGAGCTGCCTATCTAGCGCGTATTTTATGTTTCCAGTAGGTTTACTTTGATACACAGCTACAACCAGCGTGAAATACCAAAAATCAAAAAGCTGCTACAATTCTGATGTCTGGCCGATTTTATTTCACAAATGTGTCACACAATATAAACACATAAAAATAAACACAATAAAATATAGAAAAGTACTAGACAGATATGTATAAGGTAGCTAATAATGTGTGAGACATCAATCATTTTATTATAGTTTACTTATGCCTAGGCTATACATAAATGTCCATTCAATAAATATTACTTAAATATATACATAATCATTTAATGCCAAAAAATAAAATGCACATAGGCTACAATATAACATTTTCCATTTATTTGTAAACCTTTATGACAATGACACTTAAGTTTATCACTTTAGATAAAATACATGAATTATTTTACATAGTTGAATAGCTGAAAATCAAAGTTACAGTTTTCACCCTTTTGTTTTGTCTATTCACACTTATCTCATGTATGCAGATATCAGAATAACTTCATAGATCTTTCAGATTTCTTACAAAAAAGAAATAATTGAATGAAATAAATACATATACATACATACTTAATACATAAATAGTTTGACATGGAAAGGTCAACAATTCCAGCTCGATATCTTCCAAAAATAGTAAACATTATAGGTGCACTGGTCTCAGTCCTAAAAGAAGAAGAAGAAGAAGATGAAAAAACTTAAATAAAAGAGTTAAATATCACAAAATGTCTGTGGTATTATTACTTTTTAGTATCAGAAACTTCCAGTATTAATAAGTGTTTTGCAAGGAACTGTTGGTTGTACACTGAATGAATTATGAATGAAATAAGAGGTTTTAGCTTGCTTGATACTAAAGGTCAAATGATGAGAATTTTTTAGAGACGTTAGTACTCATAAATTAATGGCTTAAATAGCTTTTAGTTTACAGGGCATTGCTTCTAAATGCTGAGGTCTGTCTGAAAAATAATGTAAACTGCACAATACAATGACACTCTTACATGGAGAGCAGACAGTGTCAGACAGTACCTTTCACAAAACTCTAGAAGGACAGAGACAATTGTCTACTTTTTGATAATGTGAAATAAAAGTAGAGAAGAATTTTAAACATAATGTGATATGAATGTACAAACCTTGTTCAGTTGTCCACATCAGATATGTGGTTTTCTATCTGGGATTTAAAACACATACAATTAAATCCTATCCTAAGTGGGTCTTACTCATATATCTATAATAAAACAAATGACATTTCACACTCATATAAGTTTAATGACAGCTCACCAGATCATTGTTTACCCTGTCATCATATCCATCATCACATTCATCAGTCACATCCCACGTTTGATGTTCCTGATCCACATCCTCTCCAGAATTTTCTTCCGTCTCACTATAGAGAGATTGATAGGCCTTCTCGTGCTTCCTGTGGGCTTCTACACAATATAAAGATGGCAGACAAAGTGAATGAGATTAAATTGCAGCAAACGGCTACAGCGAATATTTAAAGAATTAAAAGGTAGAAAACGTTTAAGTAAGTAAAACTAACACAGGTATGTGGATGTCATTCTCCCAGCCCAATATTTTGTGTGTGTAGGGACAGAGTGCTGCTGTTTTCGATTTCCTGCACTGACATTGAAAGTGATGAAGACAAGTGTTTTTAATCTACCTCCTGCCAACATGGCCTCTAACCTGACAGCAATGTTATTTTCATCCTCTTACCTGCTTCTGCTAACTGCTTCCGTTCAATCTTCTCTAGCCTTCCCAGTAAGGAGTCGATCTTAATCTTGATCTGAGACAGTTCTTTCTTGATTGTCAGGAGTTGATCGGATTTCACTTAGATAAAAAAACACACACACACACAAAATGATGAGGATGAATATATATCACTGATTTTATCAGCTCACTGTGTTACTTTTATTTTTAAAGTAGTTATGGTTGGCAGTAGATTATGGCTCGCATGGACATACAATGTCAAAGTTCAGGTTGGGACATGGTGTTCTTGGGGCTAAAAACATAATAATGGAAACTGAAATATGACAAAAATTGACTTGGAATGATGGACAAACCCATAGAGCGTAAGGAACCTGATGACAGCGTTTTTAGATAAGAAGAGCAGGTGGACATCTTTGGCTGGAAAGAGTTTTTCGTCCTGCGTGTTGAGAGTGCAACCAAGCGGGAATGCTTGATAGGTATCATAGCCCGAGGGGATGGTGCAAATCGCCCATGAATGTCAAAAATCCTAAAAAAAAGATATTATACAAAATATTTTATATATCATTATTATTATTTTATGATCACTTTCAAAAGTTCTGATGCTCTGTCGTTTAGTTATGTGCAACCTGTAAGCGGTTAAACTGCCCTGTCAATCATCTTGTCACAGTTAAAATCCTCCACATTCAATTCAATTTCCTACCATTTCGGAGAGAAATGTAGTAGCACGTTGATCTGCCAGTCACGGGTCTTTCAAGCGGAGAACTCTACTCATGTTTGCATAATGATGCATTTAAAAGTTAACGACCAAACGCATCGTTATAAAAGTTCACAGTGCTGTTGCAGATGAAATATAATGTGGAGAACATTTAATAAATTAGATACCAATTTGTCAGGGAATGAACACAGACAGAGGATCCAAGTGCAAGAATAACAATATTTATTGACAGGAAAAATGCTGTACAATAACTTCACTCCAAGGGTCAGTCGAGGCAGAGGCTGTGGCGTGCAGAGTGGCGAGGCACTGGGTGGCGCAGGGCTACAGCGGGTATCAGAGAACAAGGATAATCCAACCCAGAAAACAGGGCACACGACGAAAGTCCAGAATCCAAAAACCAGGAAGAAACACACAGAGAACACGACACCGGGAACCGCCTGCAACGAACTGACAAAGACACATAAAGACATGCACAATATATAACAACCACTAACAAGACACGGCTGGCAACAGATCGCAATCAGACCATAATGGGAAACGCCCACACAATCATTCACTCACACCCAACACACACACACACACCCACACACACACACACACACACACACAACAACACACGAGGGTGAGTAAGTGAATCCATGAACCGTGACAGTACCCCCTCTCCTATGAGCGCCTCCTGGCGCTCCCAGGAGAGCCTACCTGTTGATAGTAATCATCAATAAGAGAGTGATCCAGGATGTCCCTGGCAGGAACCCAACTCCTCTCCTCCGGACCGTAACCCTCCCAGTCCACCAAGTACTGGAATCCGCGTCCCCTTCGCCTAGCGTCCAAAATACGACGAACCGAATAAACGGGTTCCCCATCTACGAGACGCGGCGGGGGGGGAACCGGAACCGGCGGATTAATGTTAGCATGAAAAACAGGTTTGATTTTAGATACGTGGAATACGGGGTGAATTCTACGGTACGCTGGGGGGAATTTGAGGCGGACTGTCACCGGACTAAGAATCTTGGTGACAGTAAACGGGCCAATGAATTTAGGTGCCAACTTATTACATACGGAGCGGAGCGGAATGTTCCTGGAAGAAAGCCACACTTTTTGTCCGACGACGTATACGGGAGGCTTCAGCCGGTGGCGATCGGCCTGGGCCTTGGTGCGCGCTCCCACCTGAATAAGAGTCTCTCGGGCTCTTCTCCACGTGTGACGACACCTCTGGACGAAGGCGTGAGCGGAGGGGACCGCGACTTCGGATTCCAGACTAGGAAAGATAGGTGGCTGGTAACCTAGACTACACTGGAAAGGCGACAGGCCCGTAGCCGACACTGGTAACGAGTTGTGCGCGTACTCCACCCAAGGAAGCTGCTGACTCCAGGATGAAGGATTCTGAGCTACCCGACATCGCAACGTTCTCCCCAAATCCTGGTTGGCTCTCTCAGCTTGCCCGTTACTCTGGGGATGGAACCCAGATGACAAACTAACCGTCGCTCCCAGTAATCTGCAAAACTCCTTCCAGAATCTGGAGGTAAACTGGGATCCCCTGTCAGAAACCACGTCTACCGGGAGGCCATGAATACGAAAGACGTGATTAATGACAGTAACCGCTGTCTCCTTGGCAGAGGGTAATTTGGGCAAGGGGATGAAATGTGCCGCCTTCGAGAACCGGTCCACTACGGTCAAAATCACCGTATTGCCCTGTGAAGGAGGGAGGCCTGTTACGAAATCTAGCGCTATGTGGGACCAGGGTCTTGAAGGGACAGACAGCGGTTGAAGAAGCCCATCTGGGGAACGATTAGAAATCTTACCACGAGCGCAGACAGAGCAAGCCAAAACAAAATTGCGAACATCGCGAGCCATGCAGGGCCACCAGAATCGTTGCTTAACCAAAAACATGGTACGACTAACCCCTGGATGACAAGCCAGATTGGAATCATGGCCCCATCGGATAACGTCTGGACGTAACCTCTTAGGTACAAATAATCGACTCGGTGGGCACCCGGGCGGAGGCGTTACCCCTTCTAAGGCCGTGTGGACCTTCGACTCGACCTCCCATGTGAGTGAAGAGACAATGAGTCTCTCAGGTAAAATACACTCGGGAGTGGACGGGCGCTCGGAACGATCAAAAATACGAGATAAAGCATCGGGCTTGATGTTCTTAGACCCGGGACGATATGATAGAGAAAAATCGAAACGACCGAAAAACAGAGCCCACCGAGCCTGCCTAGAGTTTAGTCTTTTAGCGGATCTGATGTATTCTAAATTCTTATGATCGGTCCAGACGATGAAAGGTACCCCCGACCCCTCCAACCAGTGACGCCATTCTTCCAAAGCTAATTTGACCGCCAGCAGCTCCCTGTTACCAATGTCGTAATTCCGTTCGGCGGCGGATAAGCGATGAGAAAAAAACGCGCAAGGATGCATCTTATCGTCCGTGGCGGCGCGCTGGGAAAGAACTGCCCCTACCCCCACCTCTGAAGCATCAACCTCCACCACAAACTGACGTGAAGGATCAGGGGCGACAAGAATGGGAGCCGAAACAAAGCGGCTCTTCAGATTGGAAAATGCAGCCTCAGCTGTATTAGACCACCTGAACGCCGTTGCGGTGGAGGTTAAGGCGGTCAGAGGAGCGGCTAGTTGGCTGAAGTTGCGAATAAAACGCCGGTAAAAATTGGCGAATCCCAAAAACCTCTGCAGGGCCTTACGGGAATCTGGGATTGGCCAATCCACCACAGCCTTAACCTTGTCAGGATCCATGCGCACCCCCTCAGACGACACGATATACCCTAAAAATGGAACTGACTGTGCATGAAAAACGCACTTCTCCGCCTTGACAAAAAGCCCATTCTCTAGCAGCCTCTGGAGCACTCGTCTGACGTGTTGCACATGTTCCTGGAGAGAAGAAGAAAATATCAATATGTCGTCCAGGTAGACATAAATGAACTGATCGATCATGTCTCTCAACACGTCATTAACGAGTGCTTGAAACACGGCGGGCGAGTTGGAAAGGCCGAAAGGCATAACCAAGTATTCAAAGTGCCCTCTAGGGGTGTTAAATGCCGTCTTCCACTCATCCCCCTCCCTAATGCGAACCAAATGATAAGCGTTGCGCAGGTCCAATTTCGTGAAAAGAGACGCGCCCTGCAGCCGTTCAAAGGCAGAAGACATCAACGGCAAAGGATAAGTATTCTTTACCGTGATGTTGTTCAGTCCTCTGTAATCAATGCACGGCCGCAGCGACCCGTCCTTCTTACCCACGAAAAAAAAACCCGCCCCCGCGGGAGACGAGGAAGGGCGGATGATCCCGGCTGCCAGAGAATCAGAAATTTATTTCTCCATGACCTCCCTTTCAGGATTAGAAAGTGAATATAACTTGCCTTTAGGCGGAGAAGACCCTGGTACTAAGTCTATGGCACAGTCGTAGGGACGATGCGGAGGAAGAGAAGCAGCCCGGGACTTACTGAACACTTCCTTCAGGTCAAGGTACTCCTCTGGCACGTTTGACAGATTCACCGACGACTCCTGTAACACAGAACGAGACACAGAAGAACAGGCAGACAACAAACAAGACGCATGACACTGGTTGCTCCATTCTGCCACGGACCCCTGACCCCACTCGATCCTGGGCTTGTGTTTGAGCAACCACGGATGACCCAAGACGACTGGATGAGTAGTAGATCTAGAAATAAAAAATGGCAACTGTTCAGTGTGATTACCGGAAGTGATGACGGTTAAGGGCTCCGTGGCGTGTGTGATGGTGGGTAGCTTCTGTCCATTAAGGGCGATGACAGTTATGGCATGTTCCAAAGGGTGAATGGGTATGTGCAAACGCGTGACCAGATCATAGTCCATGATGCTGCCCTCCGCCCCCGAGTCGACCAGAGCCTGGCAGGTGTGATGCCCCGATACCCACTGTAGTCTCACCGGGAGGAGTGTCGCAGATGAGGATTTATCCAAGGAAAGACCACCCGACAATAACCTCGGTACTACTGTCGGGCTCTGCCTTTTACGGGACACTCCCTAAGAAAATGCCCCGCCCCTCCACAATACAAACACAGTCCCATCTCTCTCCGGTGTAATCTCTCCTCCCGGGAGAGCCGAGCTCTACCCACCTGCATGGGTTCAGGATCGAACGGGGGACCGACCGTGTTAACTCCGCTGGCACCGCTCTCCTCCATTTCCTCGAAGCGCGCTACGGGCCTCTTACGCGCCGCGCGTTCTTGCAAGCGAGCGTCCACCCGCAGCGCGAGCTCAATGAGACCGTCGAGACTGGTGGGTAGATCCAGCTGGTAAATCTCCTGCTGAACACGGTCGGCCAACCCATGCAGGAACATATCCCACTGCGCCTCCTCGTTCCACTTGCATTCCGCTGCCAGGGTGCGGAATTTGATGGCGTAATCAGACACTGGTTGGATTCCCTGCCGCAGATCCGCGAGTTTGCGCGCGGCCTCCCGTCCCGCCACCGAACGGTCGAAGACCCGTCTCATCTCCTGCGACAGGGTGTGGAATGAGGAGCAGCACTGATGTTTGTTCTCCCACACCGCTGTTCCCCACAACGCTGCGCGTCCCGTCAGAAGCGTCATGACCAACGCGACTTTAGATTCCTCAGAAGAAAACGTGTTAGGTTGCAAAGAGAAATAAATAGAGCACTTCGTTAGAAAGGCTCTACAAACATCTGGTTCTCCAGCATACCTCTCTGGTGCAGGAATACGCGGCTCTTGTTGACTGCTGACGTTGGCGGATGGGTGGGGAACAGACGGTGGAGCTGGCGCAGTGGGAGATGAAAGATGTTGAACCTGGGTAGATAACTCAGCCACCTGCGCCACCAACGCCTGAACGGCACGAGCAGTGGCCACCACTTGCTCGTCCTGATGATCCATCCGTTGAGCACTCCTGCTCAAATACTCCTGAAGATCCGACGACCTTGCTGGATCCATAAGTGGTCAGTTCGTTCTGTCAGGGAATGAACACAGACAGAGGATCCAAGTGCAAGAATAACAATATTTATTGACAGGAAAAATGCTGTACAATAACTTCACTCCAAGGGTCAGTCGAGGCAGAGGCTGTGGCGTGCAGAGTGGCGAGGCACTGGGTGGCGCAGGGCTACAGCGGGTATCAGAGAACAAGGATAATCCAACCCAGAAAACAGGGCACACGACGAAAGTCCAGAATCCAAAAACCAGGAAGAAACACACAGAGAACACGACACCGGGAACCGCCTGCAACGAACTGACAAAGACACATAAAGACATGCACAATATATAACAACCACTAACAAGACACGGCTGGCAACAGATCGCAATCAGACCATAATGGGAAACGCCCACACAATCATTCACTCACACCCAACACACACACACACACCCACACACACACACACACACACACACAACAACACACGAGGGTGAGTAAGTGAATCCATGAACCGTGACACCAATTATTAATCACTCAAACCCCTTTATCTTATCTGTCGTTCTTGCACATCTGCCATGTTTGTAGTTTTTTAACACTTTTTACTCATGTTTGTAGTTCTAATCGAATCCTCGTCCAACGCGCAATGGGTTGTGGGCAATATTAGCCATTAGAGAGTGTGCCGATCTGCACTTCGGATTTTAACGGGAAAAAGTACACCATCTGGGTATCTTTGGAATACTCATTTCAACATATTATGATTTGGGACACACTAATTCTAATTTAGAATACTATTTAGGATGGATAGTATGCAAATTGGGATGCAGCATATGTAACTTTTGGCCTTCTAGTGGTTAAAAAAGTGTGCAGAATAACATTGTTTTGGTTGTACTTCAGCTCTGCATGACTGTGCGGATGAATTTGACCCTTTACAGTAAATGCTTTACAGTGAACTCTGTTAGAGAGCTACATATAGCAATTTATCTGTTCAATAAAATACCTTACTCACCTGTTGAGTAATAAAAACAACATTTCAAATCCCTAATTTCTCGCCATCTCCAAAAAGCTAAGTCAATGTTGATTCTTGTTTTATTACGAGCTCTTTCGCATTCTCTTTTTGCCAGCAGATTCTCCTCTGTTTTGTGTTTTTTTAAAAAAACCAGGTGATTCCCCGGAAGTTCGAGATTATAGCGTGCTCCATGTCAACATTTCTCACTCGTTGTGATAACTAACCTATGCCACTCCCACACCATATACACGTCAAAGTAGCCAGAGCAACTTTTCTCTATTTACGGATATGACAAGACACGCACGGGTGAGTGACATATGTACGCAATTTCTCGTAAAAAACGTCCCCTCAGGTCTAAAATATAAACACTTTTAATAGGCTTAACATAGTGAATCAGGGTAAGACAAAAACATGTCTTGGAAGAAGAAGTGATGACTATGTAACAAAAAAAGTTACATAGTCACAACCTTTAATAATTTACAAAAATAGAAGCATTTTCACTAATGGTCTAAGACACTGTACCCCATTTAAAATGACCTGCTGTAATCCAGCAACTGACATATACATCATTACATGTATAGAATTCCATTAAGCTATAATATAAAGAGATGAGAGAATATCTTAATTAGTCAACATGCAAAAGAGCAAGATCACTTCTTAGTCCCTCTTCCCTGAGATAACACTTGATGAGCATAATTAGGCACACTGAAGGGATTTCGCTCGTTAGCACACATATATTTTCCATGGAGAAGTAAAAAAATTCAGCTCTGCCAAATGAGGAGTGAAAGCAAACACATGAAAATGTCAGAGAAAAGATGACCGGCGTAACTCGCGCTGCTCAGTTAATGACCCAGCAGCTTTCTGACATTCAGCTAATGTCTCACAGGAGAGTACTGCTCATCATTAGCCTGAGCAAAGGATCGAAGTCAAACCAATAAAATGACATTAATTATGGATATTAGGAGAAGCTCTTCCTCTACTTTTTAGCTTTTATTTTTCTCTTCACCTTACCTTACTTTTTCATAGCACAGAAAAGGTCAAACGAGACATGGTGGATCTTAACTAAAAATTTAATTAACAAAAACATATTACAAAGCTCCTGTAAAAAAGATCTTACCATTTCAACTACTGAAATACCAATGGAATTATTGGTATCTTTGAATTAATATAATTGTACATACCTGGTATAGAAATCATCCCTGTAGAAATCATAATCAAATTCATAGCCACTTAAAGAAAATGAGAAAAATGTTATTTCAGTCTTTCCATGTCTACTGATTACAATGAAATAAGCTAAATAAATAAATACATTTAGGTGGCTCACCTGTATAAGGAGAAGGGACGCTTGGATCCCACTTTTGGCCTGTAAGGACGGGGCTCTCCAGCCATGTTAATGTCTGTGGGAAGAGCAAAGGACATTATAAAGAAAAAACAGCATACGCTTTCCTATTTAATCAGTCTCCTTCAAATAAATGGCTGAAAATGGCCGGTGAACATAATGGACAGAAAAGCCTCTGCGCCCTCTGAAAGAGCGTAGGCATTATGCCACAGAATAAATAACTGATGGCTCTCATCTGTCTCATCAGAAAGAGAGATGCTATCAGAGCAACAGCCTCACTCAACACACACACACACACACAATCACTCCTGAGTGCCTTTCAAGGTCACCCGACACGTTATCCAGAAGGACGGGCTGCCTGAGTGCCTGACTAAATCACAATTCGGAGCTTTAAGACATTTACAAGCAATTTAAGCCTTCACTCTGATGAAGCACAAAACAAAGCACTAAATCTGTGCGGAAAAGTAGTGCACTTTCAGAGTTTAGATTAGTCTTTGCCTGACTGAGCCAAATTCATTATGGAAGCATACAGACCTTTTAAATGGAGACAGTCACGCTCGGAATATATTTATGAGATTGAAGTTTCAAAACATTTGAATGAGAGGGTCGCTAGGGGAATATATTGGAAAATAGTACACTCAAACATATTGGAGTGCATATAGCAACTGAAAAGCAAGAGGAAAAACAGTTGACCGGGAAGATCAGGTTTGTTTCATCCTCTTTAATGAGCAGTTACTAATTAGCTAACCTTCTGCGATGAGAGCGGACGTTTTCCACAGAAAAGTTTGACGTTAACACAAAAGCTTTTTATATAAAAAAAAAATTCTCTTCAAATTAATGTAATTACGTTGATGTTTTTGGGGTTCAAAGGATATTGTTGTGAGATTGATGTCAGAAGGGATTGTTCGTTCAAAAATTAAAATTCTGTCATCATTTACTCATCCTCACGGGACAAAAAGATTGGACAAAAAAACACCAAATGATTTCTGGGGGGAAAAAATTCAAGTCTTACAGAAACAACATGATGGTGAATAATTGATGAGATCATTTTCATTTTTTAATTTCTTTAAGATCCCATTTCTGACTCACTTGTATACATTTTAAAAAGATATTTATGCATTCATTCATTTGTTTAGTTTAAATAATATTTATTTTATTATTTTTTATTACGTTTGATTTTTACAACAAAAAGGTTTGGCATTAAGTTTTATTTCAAATACACTCTAAAAAAAAGATGGTTCTTTACACGTAGTAACAATTCTATTTAGAACCGTATCATCTTGAGGAACCCTTTATGAAATTATTCTTTGTTTAGGGTTCTTTTTTCCCGCCTTTTTGTTTTTCAAATCTGTAACTGTCAAAGCCACCTCATTACTGATTTTCTGGAGCTCAGCAGCCATCCAATTACACAGACTGTCAACACACTCTCAACAAGTAAATTATTTTTTTCTTAAAATGTCTATAAATTTTAACTTTCAAGTTGTTACTGGTTTTCTACCAGACATGTCTTTTTCTCTTTTTAGTTTAACAGCTCTATTCAGTTAAGAATACTTCTCTTCTCTTCTTCCACCAAGTAACAGAGATATTGAATTTATTCAATTTTTTTTTTTTTTTTTAGTATTACTCTAGCATAAACATACCCAGTCACACAAAACATTAAAGCCATCACATGACTTTATATCACTTTTTCCTTTTAACATTGTAAAGGGCTCACATACTGTCCATTTTTGCTAATTTTGGCCTTTATAAACATATAATTGTTTTTACATAAACAAATAGAAGAGACACACTGTTATTTATAACACCATTAAGTGTCCTATACAGCACTTTCAAAGCATGGTTCTTTATGGAACCTTATAAAAAGGGTTCTATTTAGCACCAAAAAGGGTTCTGCTATTGTTACAAGCCAAGGAACCCTAATTTGGTACCATTTTTCTTAAAATTGTCAAGCAAACATCAGAAGGTATGGCCCATGATAAGATGTTAGTATTCTGCTTTAGTATTTATAGGGTCTCGTAAATGTTTGAGGTGAAGTAATCTGCACTGAAAGTTCATGAATTGAATGTGGTGAAAAAGGAAGTCATAATGAGTATGTTTACAACTATACTAATCACTGAGGTGGCTGCTGTTCATCTCTTTTGATTTACATTAATGCATTTGGCAGACACTTTTATACACTTTGAATTTTTTTAGTCCATGCATTCCCTGGGAAATCGAACCCCTGACACTAGTGCCATCCTTTACTGTTTAACCTTATTGAGTCTCTTTGACTGCTTTAATGTGGAAGTGATTCAAGTTCGCGATAATGATTTTGTGAGATCTTAATAATGGTTTCTTGGTTGACAATATGATCCGAAACAGGCTCATCCAACTGCACCAATAATCAGTGGAATGTCCCACAACATGCCAGACATTTCACTCGATTTGTGCCGACCATCTAAAATACCACCATATTTCAGACATGGAGCCATATCAATGCTTTAATCTCAGTTTACCAATGAGCCTCTTCTACTCAGTATGCTGCTCTCCCAAAGGTCTATCAGGCTTAGCAAAGAGAGAAGATTGGCGTTTCTCTTAGTGATGACCTCGGCTTAATGTCAATGTGTCCGCCTGTCAGCTTAAAGCAGTTTTCTGAGTGATTCATTTGAGAGGACATTACTGAAGACTTATTAAACTCTAAATAAAAAAAATATGTTCTGATATATCTCAGTAAACAAAGTGAATCAGGATATACCTGACTAAGCAAGAAATAACTTCAAGGACTTTATTTTTAAAGAAAAACATTTTGCAGACATTATAAACATTATTAACTCATTTTTCTGCCTATATGAATATTATTCAGACACCTCTGGCATTGGTTGCATCTCTTTCACTAATGAGTGTTTTCCATACATGACCTACTTATCAAACATTCCTTTCACTTCCTTTATTCATTCCTTTGTGGCGTGATGTAATTCAGTGACTGATGTGCGCAATTGTCTGGAACGGCTTGTACACTTGAGGACATCATATCCATTTTCAGTGCCACTCATTATCCCTGGAGTCGTGTGTGTGCACAGCTACAAAACTTTGCTTTGTAACTTTGATGTGCCGTCTTTGATTAGACGCATGCACACAAAACATGGATGCTCATCATGAACAGATTCAACTTGCATGCAAATTTATCAGCTTTTGGAATTTTGTGTCAGCATCTATTTCTAAATTAATTACTTGGCCAATTCAGATTTTCTTGAGTTGATGGTCAAAGAGTATGAACAAGTGAAAGCAGAAAAAATTCTGTGTTCCAGGAGAAAAACTTAAAGGATTAGTTCACTTCAGAATTAAAATTTCCTGATAATTTACTCACCCCCATGTCATCCAAGATGTTTACATCATTCTTTCTTCAATTGAAAAGAAATTTAGGTTTTTGAGGAAAACATTCCAGGATTTTTCTCCATATAGTGGACGTCAGCAGGGTACAACGGGTTGAAGGTCCAAATTGTACTTTCAATGCAGCTTCAAAGGGTTTTACACGATCCCAGCCAAGAAATAAGGGTCTTATCTAGCGAAACGATTGGTCATTTTTTAAAAAAAATTAAAATTTATATACTTTTTAACCACAAATGCTCATCTTGCACTGCTCTGCTATGTGCCACACATTATGTAATCACGTTGGAAAGGTCATGCGTGACATAGGTGGAAGTACTCAATCTCATTTTCTCCTCCAACTTCAAAATCATCCAACATTGTTTTATGTTACCTTTTTTTTTGTTAAGGGTGTTTGACTTAGTCTTTGCACATTTGCTTTGTAGACACTGGATCGGTACTTCCACGCATGACCTTTCCAACGTGATTACGTAATGCGTGACGCATCGCAGAGCTGTGCAAGACGAGCATTTGTGGTTAAAAAGTATATAATTTTAATTTTTTTTAGAAAATGACCAATCGTTTTGCTAGATAAGACCCTTATTCTTCGTCTGGGATCATGTAGATCCCTTTGAGGCTGCACTGAAACTGCAATTTGGACCTTCAAACCATTGAACCCTGTTGAAGTCCACTATATGGAGAAAAATCCTGGAATGTTTTCCTCAAAAACCTTTTTTTTTTTTCGACTGAAGAAAGAAAGACATAAACATCTTGGATGACATGGGGGTGAGTAAATGATCAGGAAATTTTAATTCTGAAGTGAACTAATCCTTCAAGACCAAAATCATGCTAGCTACTAAAGGTGATATGATGTACTTCAATATGGAGAACAAATACCAAACCCTCAGAAAGAATAAAGACAGGTTATCATTTCAGACAGGTCACAACATTTTTTCACAGATGCAATTTAGTTTCTTATGTATTTCCTCCTTTAAGAGCTTTCAGAATGGTTGACCAAAAGGTTGTAAAAATGTTTTTAACCTTAAAAAGTGTGTTTCATGTGTCAACTTTGAAATTAACAGTTTTTATTCAAGTCAAAAAATAATCATTCTATTTTAAATAATAATATGTTGTAATATTATTAAAACACTATTATTATATTTTAATATAATAGTATTTTATTATTTTTTAGTTATTTATTATTATTATTTTTTAATAGTATTTATTATTTTTTATATAATAGTAGTTTAATAACTATACTAGGTTGCAGCAAATTATGTATTTCTTACTTACAAGTCATTTCAGATCAAATAGAAATAACTCCTTATGGAAACAACAGCACATTCTCATTTTTTACAGCATATATGAAATTTACAGCATACTTTTATTTGGTTACTTGTCATTTAGCAGATGTTTTGTGTCCACAGCAACTGTGCAGTGCAAAGACAGTTTCACCGGAGTTCTCCTTTGACTAATTACAAACTAATGATTTGAATTGTATTTATTAAATGTATTTATTAATAATTAAACTGATTTGATATATCAAACAATAAAAAACAACTATAATTTTATTGCATATAACGTAAATACATAACGTATTTATCACCATTCTGTAAAAAAAAAAAAAAAAAAAAGCACTTTTAATTAAAAAAAAAAACAACTGCAAAAGTCTTATTATTATGCATGTTTATAATTCAAGTATTTTTATAAATCAAGTATTAAAAGCAGAAATAAGGTGCATCTTATTTGTCTGTAAAATACTCACATCTCTGATTGTGGCGCTTCCCTTTATGCATTGTTCTTCTGTACATGTCCATTAGGTTGTGCATACTATATTTTGAGAAATAAATGATTCCTTTCTCTTGAACTCACTTCACCGTAGTGTCACTGTGAGAGACTGACTGAACAGAGTTCAGCATACAGGCATGCACCATTCCAGACCGTACCACTGACACATATTGGGGGTGTTCAAAAAATTTGAAACAATTATAAATTAGTAATCAGGACCCAATAAACAGTGCATAAAATCAAGCTGTTTTGCATCAATAAAACTAACAAAATATATATATATTAAGCATTATTTAAGAATACACGTTTTGTGTTTATCTATCATATCATGTACTGTATAAGAAAAGAAGCTTTTACAAATACATATGTATATGGCTAGTATAAATATATATCAACAATTGATGCAGTTTATACTCTTGTCTCAGATTGTTTATCTGCTCTTGGATCATATTGTACTTCAAAAGAACAGCATCACACAGCTGCTGTCAGTCATTTGAAAATGCTGGGTAGTTATTAACATTATAAGCCCGGAGGCTATTCATGCAGGAATATGCTTTTTCCTTTGAATTAAAGACAGGCTCTGAAATTGAAGACATTGTGATGCCTTCATATCTGTCAGAGGGTTTCAGACATAGAAAAACTAATTATAGTGACATGAGTACATACACACACATTCACTGTGACACTGATATTCTTATAAAAGCTTTTCTTCAAGACAAGCTTAAAGAAAATAATTTTGAAGATTGGGAAGTCTTACATTGAGGTCTGGGAGTTTCTAAATTGTTAAAGAAACTAAAGGTTCGATTTCTGACTCATATTCCTTTTGAAGCTTACATAAATCTTAAGTTTGACACTATATGGTTTATTCATGGAAGAGTTCTTCAAATATGCAGAAATATATCAGATGATTTCGTTTATGAGATTTTAGCATTCTTCTGGAGTACTTTTAGTTTCTGTTATATTTCTGAGTAAAAGCACTCAGCGTGAATTGAATGGGGTCATGAGTTATGAATAAATCCTCCACAGTGAGCTTTTTATTTTTTTCTTGTGCTTTGTCTTTGCCACTGCAGTGCCATGGATGGCTATGGTATATTTATATTGCCATCTAGTGACTGACATTGGTCTATTTTTTATTCAGTAAAATGACTTTCTTCTTCTTCATCTTTTTACCAGTACTTCCTCTTGCCAACATAGGGGGGCAATAAAACACTGTAAATATGAGTCACATGTACTCAAAATGAACTCATTTTCTACACCCCAGAAAAATAGTTAGGACAGATTCTTGAAACTATTCAAATTGTTTCAATTCAATATCACTGTAAAGAACTATGTTTATTTTTAAAGATACAATGCTGCTCTGGTTACTAAAAATTTACTTTTTGATTTTTAAATAACCTTATTAGCATTAAAATGAGGAGCATTGTTCTGACCAGCTGAAAAGTGCCCAAAACCCTCTAAAACCCACCAAAACCATCATTTATTAACTTATTTATCATCATCATTAGTAGTAGTAGTTTTTTTCTTTGATGTTTAGACTATATTATTTGCTTTATGTATTATTTATGTGTAGATATTATGTGTGGTTATAAATTATATATGTGTGTGTGTGTGTGTGTGTGTGTGTGTGAATATGTTTATTTATTTTTATTTTTATTTTTTTGAAGATGTAAAAGTATCTTTTTATGTATTTTTCTATTGTTTTTATTTATGTGATTTTTGTGTTGGGTGGTGGGTATTATCACAAAAGATTTTTTTTTTGTTGTTTATTTGTTTAATGTATTAAATGATTTGAATGGAAAGACTATAATAAGTTATATTTTTTAATATACTATAATAAAGTATATTTTGAAAAGAAAAAAAAAAAAAAAAAAAAACCTCCAAAGCCATTTGAATCTTTCACCAAAATACTACTGAAATTAAAACAAAACGCTTTGCTGGTTACATATGCCCAGCTCTGCACTGCACAGTAAAATCAAGTAACTAATATTTTTTTTTACAAGGAAAGATCAAGTGGTCTGAAGAGAGAGAGAGAGAGAGAGAGAGAGAAAATAACAGTAACCTTAAAGGGTTAGTTCGCCCAAAAATAAAAATTCTGTCATTAATTACTCACTCTCATGTCATTCCAAACCCATAAGACCTTTGTTCATCTTAGGAACATCTTGATGAAATCCGAGAGCTTTCTGATCCCCATAGACTGCAATGTAATTACCACTTTCAATGCCCAGAAAGGTACTGTAGCAAAGACATTGTTAAAATAGTCTACAATGTCTTTACTACCTTTCTGGGCCTTGAGGGATCAGAAAGATCTCGGATTTCATCAAAAATATCTTATTTTGTGTTCCGAAGATGAACGAAGGTCTTACGGATTTGGAACGACATGAGGGTGAGTAATTAATGACAGAATTTGCATTTTTGGGTGAACTAACCCAAATCAGTCCAGCACAAGAGACCCATTTGAGTTCAACTCAAGCCACAGCTGCAACAGTAACAGCAGGAATTTCATTTTTAATAAAGGATGATGAATATTTACCAGGTAGCCATGGGATTGACTATGACCTAAGATCAACTGTCTCTGTGCCTGCAGATCTCACCTCTTTCCTTCCTTTTCTGAATTTCTCCTGTTTTGTTTTCTACCTTCCTCCTTATTGTCATCGAAATCATTGTCACTTGTTTCAGTCCAAATCACTTACATTAATAAAAAGGGAAATAAATATCACTTACCCAAGGTCTGTCCAGCAAGCACCCTGGTGTTCTCGCCAACCACAGCTGAGCGAGCGTTCCTCTCGCAGGCATACTGGACGAAAGCAAAGCCCTTGTGCACAGAGCAGCCGGTGATCTTGCCATACTTGGCAAAAATTAGCTCAATGTCAGTTTTCTTGACCACAGCGGTGTTGAGGTTTCCAATGAACACTCTGGAATTTAGAGAGCGAGGATCTGTCTTATTTGTTATATTGCTGGTTTGAGTTTTCCCAGTCATCCTTCTCAGGATGTCCTGAAACACATACAACATATAAACAAATATTAAAGAGCCATTATTATGCTTTTTCAGATATTACCTTTCCTTTAGTGTGTAATATAGCTGCTTGTGAATGTAAAAGGCCTGCAAAGTTTCATAGATCAAAGTGCATGATAAATAGAGACTGTGTCTTACAGTCAGTAATTCTAGCCTTACCTTCAGCAAGAACCTATGTAAGTTTCTAACAAATTTGCATAATACCTGCATATCATCTTCATTGGTTGCCTGTGAACAACATCTACTTTGACCCGCCCTCAAACACTGTAGTTGTAGCTGAGGCCTGGAAGAGGCTTGTGTTGACGACATGTTGAGAAGACGCTGCTTTCTGTACTGCAAAAGCAAATCCACTTTTCATGCACTTCCAAAGGATGAGGACTCTGGCTCGAATTGATACGGTTAAACCGACACCAGCCTTACTGTTCATATCACTGTCTGTACAAATGCTATACTGAGGAAGCCTCAGGAACAGAAATTCAGTCATGGTAATGGGCATTTAGTATAACTTTAGTTAGTGTTTAATGTTGCTGTTTGAGCATAAACATATGCAAAGTTACGATGCTCAAAGTTCAATGCAAAGGGAGATGTTTTCTTTTACAGAAAATGCTTTTAAGGACTACAACAAATGGCTGGTAGGGACTACAACGAGCTTCTTCCCGGACTGGTGACATCACAAACCCTAAAATTTACATAAACCCCGCCCCCGAGAACATGCAACAAAGGGGGTGAGGCCATGTTGGGCTGCTTTAGAGAAGAGGAAGAGTTGTTGTAGTAGAGTGTTGTCGCCATGCCGTCATTTTACGCCGGACTGCTTCACAAACGAGGGTCAATTCAACACTGGATTTGCACAAAAGATTAACATGACGGCACATGCTAGTCGATGAGTTGAATCAACTCCACAACAACTACGTAAATTTATCCACTAACCATTCAGAAACGTCCAGATGCATTCTAAAAGTTGTAACTTCTTCCTGAGTCTCTCCATCAGTGTCCGACTCCGGTTTGAACAATGTAAGGCTGAACACCATTACTGACAATCGTCATTTTGGCTGCGTGAGATTCTCCAGCTTTGTTGTTGTTGAGCAATTGAAGTGCGAGCTGTTAAAGCTCCGCCCTCTTCTGGAAAGCAGGCCGGGAGCATCAGCTCATTTGCATTTAAAGGGACACACACAAAAACGGCGTGTTTTTGCTCACACCCAAATCGGGGCACATTTGACAAGCTATGATAAATGATCTGTGGGGTATTTTGAGCTGAAACTTCACAGACACATTCTGGGGACACCAGAGCCTTATTACATCTTGTGGAAAGGGGCATAATAGGTCCAAATCTGGCTACACAATATGTATAGAATATTGCTTTTTGTACCAGTGCATATCAAAATTTCACTTGAAAGATGTGAAAGGAAATGACAACAAACTAAAAATCCTTGAAAATGAAACAGAAACAACAGAATTGTGACAATAACACTATATAAAACAACTCTCATTTTAATTATAAAAAGTAGACTGGCTGATTCAAAGTACATGTATTGGTGAAATTTTTCAGAGGGGTTTAAACAGATACAGACTTATTCATTACCTGTCCATTTCCTATCTCCATGGCAACAGACATAAAATGTTTATGATCAAGAAAGAAAGTTATTTTCAGATACTGTACCTACTCCATCCATTCTCTTCCCGAAACCGTACCACACACAAACACTGATACAGCCACATCTAAACAGCACACCAAACTCAAGCTAACTGTTGTTCCATGTGCATTTTCAAATCTTCCTCTAATATTCTGCAGTTGCTGTAAATGAACCAAAAAGAAAGGAGATCACTATTAATACATCTCTTTAAAGATGATCCTGTCAGATTTTTTTAAACACTCTTTTCATGTATACAGAGGCTATACATCTGGCTGAATGTGGCAGCACTAGGGATGACACCAGAGAAGACACTAGTCTGGATGAGCTGTGAGGAGCACTACAGAGTGTGAATGCTGAGACGTGTGAAGTTCACACTCAAAAAAAAGGTTCACATATAAGGCTTCTCCTGTCTTTCGCTCCAAGTGATAACAAAGTGTTTCTTCAGGATTCCCACCTGCATTCCCTCACATGCATTAAATGTAAATATAACCGATAGTGCAAAATCATTGAGTTGTCAAGGGTTCAGCTAACATACGGATATTAAAGACAAAACAATATAGAACTAGAATGAGTTCTAAGACATATGATTCAGCTCAAATAAGGAAAAAACAGGTCTGAGGCAGTGACGTCAGTAAAAAAACAAAACTTTATCATGGTGGGACTGTTTCAAATGTGAAGCTTTGTGGCTTTTAGTCTGCTAGCTTATAACGGTTAAAGGTTTGGGGTAATATTTTTGAATGTTTTTGTTTTATTTTGAAAGAATAAAACGGTAATATTACATGTAATACATGTCATTTGTTCCCTCGATTTACTAAATCGTGCGTACGACTTACTATTTAGTTCCCTCGATTTGCTAAACCGTGCGCATGATTTACTAATTCGTTCCCTCGATTTGTTGAATAGTGCAGACGATTTACTATTTAGTTCCCTCGATTTGCTAAATCGTGCATGCGATTTACTAATTAGTTCCCTCGATTTGCTAATTCGTTCCCTCGATTTGTTGAATAGTGCAGACGATTTACTATTTAGTTCCCTCGATTTGCTAAATCGTGAGGACTATTTACTTTTTAGTTTCCTCGATTTGCTAATTCATTCCCTTGATTTGTTAAATCATGTAGACGATTTACTATTTCGTTCCCTAGATTTGCTAAATCATGCGTACAATTTACTAATTCGTTCCCTCGATTTATAAATTGTGCACACGATTTATAAATCGAGGGATCAAATTAGTAAATCGTGCGCAAGAGATTTAGCCTGCTATTTTTTTTCCTGCATGTCATGTGCAGGGCTACGTAGTTTTCTTATATATTTAAAATATGTTTAATTCCTGTGATGGCAAAGCTAAGTTTTCAGCATCATTACTCCAGTCTGCAGTGTCACATGATCCTTCAGAAATCTTTCTAATATGATGATTTGGTGGTTAAGAAACATTTTTTGTTATTAGCAATGTTGAAAACTACGGAGCCCCGCACATGCCATGCAGGAAAAAAATAGTAGGCTAAATTGTGCGCACAATTTATTAATTTGTTCCCTCGATTTACTAAAACGTGTGCACAATTTACTATTTCGTTCCCTCGATTTATAAATCATGCGCATGATTTATAAATCGAGGGAACGAAATAGTAAATCGTCAGAAAAACAAACAAACTCATGACTCATCCTGCACTCCTCAGCGTTTTATACAAATCAAATGTTGTCCCTCCCATTAAAGGCTGGAATACAATACAAGACTTTTGCCCAGATTTTTGACACGATTTGCAGTCTGGACAAATTGAGGCTAGCTGCTGAAAGTCAGAGCCAGTCTGCAGATTTTGGTTTGATTTTTTTAAGCCAATTTTAGAACACATTTAGTTTTCATTTGTCACGCATCTCCTATCAACAAGGCACATGTTTCTGCTTGAGCTTGCAAGTGGTGCTCACTGCTCGAAGGTCCAGCCACACCCTAACCTTACCCTATCCCTAAATCGAATTAAGTTAAGCTCCACCCATTAGGTCCACAGAGGTGGAGCTGGACTGGAATTGGCTCTGCAGAGAGCAGCCTCTCTGAGTTTGTTGTGTACAGAACATCTCAGTCAAGTCTGGTATGATCCTCCTCAGTCATTTAGTGTATGATGCCCAGTTTTCCTCTCTTCAAGTCTATGATGTCTAGTGTTTTAAAATCTGTTCAGATTTTTCAAAGTCATGTAGTGTGTTCCAGCCTTAATACCGCCTAGTTCTGAATACTAGCAAATCAACTTTAATGACTGTGACATAAACTAAAGTCTAGCTATTAAAAAAAGAACAAACTTCAATATTTTTGGCCCAACTTCAACAGAAATTCAAGTCTTTCTTTTAAAAAACAAAATAAAAACCATTAACCATTAATAATAAATGTGATCTTTAAATGTTAAAACAAATGTTTACCTCTGTTTAAAGTACGATATAATTTTAGAAGGAATACTGCAACTTCTTCAGATTCTTTTTCATATATTCTACCATTCAACACACTAGAAACAAAAGATCTGGAAATCAGCAGACCGACACAGAATCCATTTCATCTGTGAGACAGTGAGCCAACCGTCTGACTGATCCTCAGCAACACCAGCATCCTCTTCTCAATACACACCATCATTTCTACCGAATCACTGATGCATGAAAACCTTTTGCTTCCCTGTGTTAACAATAACCTCACCTCATTCTCCCAGGTTGACAGGCTTGGCAGAGCTCTGGCATTGTGACTGGACATGACATTTCTATTCCTATTCAAACCCCGTCACTTCGCCAGCTCCACTGAGCCCATGCAGTCTGTTATTCTATTATACATTCCCCATTCAAACACTCTCTACTCCTCACACAGTACAGTACTTCACACTTCTCCCATTTGTTGGTCAGTGCGAAAAGTACATGACCAAAAAAAAAAAGGTGGCATCAAGCCATCTCTGCTTTCTATCAGCATTAGAATCATCTCTCTAATGTATACACATTTTAAAGTCCCCTTGTAGTCAATAATTTTATCCCTTAAAACTCATCTTTGATCACCAAAATGACATATTTAAACATTTTTCCTTGTGAAAAAATGTACTTGAATTACTTGAATGTAACTCTACACCCTTGCCTCATTTAGTATACACAGATCTATGAATATGCTAATTAGCCCCGCCTCCACTCACTCGCACGAGCTCAGAGATCCACTCGGTCGACTTACCGATTTAAACACTGCACAATGGTATTGTTTTTTACAATGTCGGACACATAGCTATAATTAATATGATTAGCCTTTTGCTTGATTACGTTATCAAACAGCTAATAATGTGTTGCTAATGTTACACAAACCATGTTCCCATTCTTCACCTCAGAGTCAGACCTTAGAAACGCTTTAAACAACTCAGAACGTCAGTGGAGAAAGGCATATAGTTCATCATAACTTTGTAATATACATCATACACCTGCTATATTGCCAAATCTACCTGATTTTTCATATAAACAGAAAAACATACCAGAATAACCTGGCTTCTCTTGAGACTGCTTCAGAGTGGTCATAGTCAATGATATGCTAAAGCCCGCCGGCACGTTTACGTGATTGGTTACAAGGTAGTTTGTGACGTAAGAAACACCAGCGATTTCCAACCGAGTTTTTTAAACTGTCTTTAGATCACTGCAGATTAAAAGAGAAAATACTCAGCAATGGTGTTGACTTATGAATTTGCACATGGTTTGTCTTAAAACATATTAAAAACACCACATAGACATATAAACAACATTAAAAACTTGATTTTCACCACAGGGGGACTTTAAAAGTTTATATTTGGTGATGAATATATATTTTTATTACATAATAATGCTCCTTACTTAACTGTCAGTTAAAAAGCATTGTTTGTTTTTAATTGCTAACCTTGAAATTGAAAATTACTTTTTATTCATATTTCCAACATATTGCAGTGTTCGTCTTGTTGCTATGTTTTGCACATTGCAATGGACTACTTTTTTTTTTTGATAGTGAAATATATAAGATTACAAAATTATTTCAACTCAAATCAATATTTCATGTTCACATATTTATTTATTTGGTGAGTAGCCTTGGAATAAGTGGGATAATATTGGTGTAATTATTACAAGCCGCTTCTGATTCTAAACTTGATGTGTTTTATATCTCTTTATTTTTGTATAACTCTATATACAGTAGCTGTTCCTGATGCTGTGCTTGTTCAGATTACAGTTTCTGCATGAAAGCTCTGACACTTCACACAGAATTCATGAAAAAAACAATGTAAGAAAACATCACAACAGATCTACCAATCCACTATACAGCACACCTTTCCAACACTGACACATCTACATCTATGAGAAAATGAAATATCATTTGATATTTATAATGTTCTTTTGTTTATTATTTAGTGCCATGACATTCTTTCAAAACCTTTACCGCTGGCATTAAGGAGACTTATTCATCCCTTACTCCCTCTGTTGGGTGATCCCAAATATAGAGTAAATTCAACCAGGCATGTGTAAGTGGGTCACCAGAGCAGTGACTAATTAGCTGGTAACACAATGTGCTGCAATTGACATGACAGGTGCACTGCTTAGACAATACAAGGTCAATTTAAGGTGGAAATCCATTCACTTTTACATGAACAGTGAGGATGACGCTATCCAAGTTGCTAAAATAAATCCAATACATCTCCCTGAAGTCATATTTGTGTCATCACACATATTTATTTATTTATTTTCACTGTAGTTTACTTGTGTTTTTGTTTAATTATAAATGATGCATCCCTCAACGACAAACTCGTATATGATAAGATTAACAAAAATATTTTGAACGAGTGAGAAACTTCTGCAAATGAAAAGATTTATGGAAGAGTTAATCACTGTTAAGTGGGTTAAAGCCTTATAGGTACAATTACTGCAGTTTTTTATAATAAGCTGTTCTTTTAAATAATAAGTCAACAATGAACTTCTAAACAAAGGAGGAATTAAATCATAATAGAGCATTGTGAAGACAGAAGGCCAGACGGAAAAGTGGTTTCGGTGTAAAACCCAATAGGCTGTGTTTCTGAAATAACATGACAAAATGAGGTGCTTTATGCAATCGTCTTCCTCCCACTCACGTTTTTATTCTCAAGTAAACTAGAGAGAGAAAAATATCTTTCAGTCTACAGGTGTCTACAATATAAAACTTTACTGGAAAAGACGTCTTGCATGGGAGTTTAAAGGGTTAGTTCACCCAGAAATGAAAATTCTGTCATTAATTACTCACCCACATGTCGTTCCACAGCCGTAAGACCTTCATTCATCTTCAGAACACAAATTAAGATCTTTCAGATGAAATCCGAGCGATTTCTGTCCCTCCATTGACAGCTATGCAACTACCACTTTGACGCTTCAAAAAGTTCATAAAGAAATCGTAAAACTAATCCATGTGAATCAAGCGATTTAGTCCAAATTTTCTGAAGAGACTCAATCGTTTTATATGATGAACAGATTTAGGCTGTTATTCACATGTAAACATTGATCAGTGAACATAAACAGAAGCTCAACCAAACCTACTTGACGCACAACAACAAACCCCTTGCGAAAGCTCAAACGTGCTGCGTGACACGAGAATGAACCTCATTGGTTCTTGCACGCGTCAAGCAAAAATGCTTGAGCTTCCATTGGCTTACCACAACTGATGTGTGAGTTGATGAATGTTTATGTGAATAAAAGCCTAAATTCAATCTGTTCATCATATAAAGCGATCGTGTCTCTTCAGAAAATTTGAACTAAACCACTCAATTCATATGGATTAGTTTTACATTCTAATTATGACATTTTTAAAGCGTCAAGGTTTCAGTTGCATAGCTGTCAATGGAGGGACCAAAATCTCTCAGATTTAATCAAAAATATCTTAATTTGTGTTCCGAAGAAGAACGGAAGTCTTACAGGTGTGGAACAACATGAGGGTGAGTAATTACTGACAGAATTTTTATTTTTGGGTGAACTAACCCTTTAAGGTACCTCAGATAGAGTTATTTTGATCTGTCTGCCATCTCTAGAGAAGCATATGGCACGATACTTTGTGGATACTTTTCTGCCATTAAAACTGGTGATATGTTACATAAATAAACACACTTTTATCTTCATTATCTGTATGTGTACACAGAATGTGGGTCTCTGAGGAAGACTGAAAATTCTGTCCAAGGTATCGTATGGTTTAAACTCCCATCCCTCCTAGAATTCCCAATGAGAGATAAGCCTTACTTGGGGAAAGGATATTTCATGGCTGGCTTCCCCCACCTGTCCCTTGACTGACACAGTCTGAATAGTAAATCATTCTTTTTCAGAATAACATACATCTTCAGCACTATCATTCTCGACACTAAAAGAACAATATCGATTAAAGAAGAGGATTTTGCAGGAAGACTGCGAGTATCCTATCTAGTTGAGAGTTGGTTGACAGACTGATTATTATGCTTTGGATTCTGCGCTTGTACAAAATGAATGAAAGAAATATTGCAATTGACTGGATTAAAAGAAAGCCAACTTATATTATGCTGATAACATGAAATAAAGATTTTGTGTGTGTGTGTGTGTGTGTGTGTGTGTCAAACTTTAGGCTTTCAGTCTTATTGTGAGCATCTCCTCATAGACAAACCAATTATGCTTTTAATAACGTCAAGACCAGTCAGCAATATGGATACAATGAATGAGACTGGTCCAACTGTAAAATGCAGCACATTACATAATGAAAGTGACAAACGCAGCCAACATTGCAGATTTAAAAAGTTTTTCATTTCACATTAAAGGTTCTTCAAATAAGTGTATTGGTTTCTGGTTCCTTTAAAGCGCAAGAGCACATGTTTTAGAACAGTTCTTAATGGAACTTTAAAGGTTCTCATTTGGAATCAGATTAAAACCCTTTTTTGATTTCTGTTGGAACCTTTAACTAAAGTAGTGCTGCAAACTTCGGAACCAACCCAAGAGTCATTAATCATGCACAGAAAACAATTTTAGGCATAGCTTAAATAATTAGCCTATTAGTTTGAAATTAACGCGACGTCAAAACGTAATTAAAAGTAGGCTAGCTACTGTCTCTTTAAAAAAAAATCTCCAGGAAATACATGAGCATTTCAGCATTTGACAACGATGAAAAGAATCGAGAAAGACAGCAGGTAAAACACAGGAGCTACTCACCAATCACAAAGTCCGAGCATCAGACGAGATGGAGAGCGAGTGCAGAGCGCTGCGCTTCTGGATCGCTCAGATCTCATCCTCACTGGATCATGTGACAGCAGCTGCTACCCGCTTCATCATCCACATGTCCTCCATACTGCATCCATTCATCCACAGCTGGCTTAGTCTGTTATTGGTACTTAACCTGTTTTGCTTTTTTTTTTGTTTTTTTGTCATAGGGGTTGATTTTAGGACTTTTTGTTGTTGTTAAACGACTGTTAGTTGTCTTGGAAACCTTTTGCCATGTATTCCTCATTTTTGTAACTTTCAAATGCCTTTATGTATAGATTTTGTTGTTTTAGGCTACTTGAATTGAATGAATTATTGCATGTTTAAAACTATAAAGATCTAAGCACATAGTGAAATAAACATTTCTATATTTATTGTGCGAAATTCCATCTATCCCATGCTTCAATAAAGTTAGTGTAGGCTACTAGTTTACCAAGTACACAACAGTATCGGTGTATAGCTGATTGATAAGAAATGTGAGCCGTGTGAAGAAAACAAAGTGAAATCAAGGTAAATGCCACTAAATATTATTTAATTGTGTGTATTTAGGTTAGTTAATGCTAGATAATCATGCTAGCTGATTAAATTAGCCTTAGCAAGACAACACTGTTCAAAATCTCATTTCCATCACAGAACACATAATATGTGGTGGAAATGACACTGGGGTAAAAATGACAGAACTCAGCTTGTCCACTGAAAACACTTCATGAGTGTGAAAAGTGTGCTTTAAAAGCCCACAGGGTCAGAAATGTCCATAGATCGAAACCATAACAAACTGTATATATCTGTTTAATAGGCCTATCATTCCCGCTGTACTTATGACAAAATCAAAAAAATATTTGGTACAAATCTTTATGTTCACAACTAAACATGTCATATTTACCTACATGTAGTCTCTTTTATAGATCTTTGTATAAACTGTGTTTCTGCAAGTCTTTGAGATCTGTACCACAGAAGGCTGGGCGTTTCAGTTCCTTTCCATAACATTACCCATTTTTTTTAATGCATTCCTATACAATATAAGTGCATAGTTTAAAGCTTATTTAAATTGATCATATACTGTTCCACTAGTCCCAGTAAGAAATTACATGTAGGAATTCAGAAAATCAGGATGTATTTTTTCCAATATCAATCTGATTCAGTAAAAAATTACAATGTGTTGCAGTGATTCCGACTTGTCAAACATAGATTCTAGAGGAGCAACAAAACTACAACTTTATCTTAAATTAAATCTTTGAGAATAAACCGAAGCATACCAGACAACTCCATCTGAACCAACAGTTCCTCATGGGTTGTCAAGCCTTTGCACCATGTCATCACATGCTTCAGAGCCTGCATGAGGAGGTTGGATGCTGTGTCTATCTGCTGCACAACAGTGCTGACAATCTTCTCTTCTTCTCCCTCTTTCCGTGAACACAACAATGTTTTATTATGCTAAAATTCTACTTTAACAATTTAGCCATAAATAAATGTTAGTGTTTATAAGAACAGACACACCAGAATGCATAAATATACTGAAGTCTTTGATATTGATGTTATTTTTTTCCCAGCAGGTTTGCCTGCATGGCAAAGACACTTTCTCATTTGAAGCTCAGTACAAAGAACCTGTCATCAATGTTCTGTAAGTGTGTCACCCAGAGAGATTAAAGTAGTTAAAACTGTTCATGTAACTAGGGCATCTCTCATTTTGGCAAAAGGTCACCTTCAGTACATTAGCCAACTTAAAATGGACAGTTTTAGGTAGATATATGACCTTCGTGCGATTTTAAGGTCCATGTAACATCTGGTTTGAAAATCGTTGTCAGACGCAGCTCCTTTAGGGCTAAACATTTGTCAAAGTCAAACTTTATTTGTCATTATGTGCAACGGCACCGCAAACAGCAGTACATGTCAGTGCTTTTTACAAGCTCATATATATAGTCCCTATATGTATATGAACTTTGTTCTGTTGAGTATTATAAATATACACCAATCAGGCATAACATTATGACCACCTTCCTAAAATTGTGTTGGTCCCACTTTTGCTGCCAAAATAGCCCTGACCCGTCAAGGCATTGACTCCGCTAGACCCCTGAAGGTGTGCTGTGGTATCTGGCACCAAGATGTTAGCAGCAGATCCTTTAAATCCTGTAAGTTGCGAGGTGGGGCCTCCATGGATTGGACTTGTTTGTTTAGCACATCCCACAGATGCTCGATTGGATTGAGATCTGGGGAATTTGGAGGCCAAGTCAACACCTCAACACCTCAACTCATTGTTGTGCTCCTCAAACCACGTGATTCCATCCACGTGATTCATCAGACCAGGCCACCTTCTCCCATTGCTCTGTGGTCCAGTTCTGATGCTCACGTTCCCTCTGTTGGCGCTTTCGGCGGTGGACAGGGGTCAGCATAGGCACCCTGACTGGTCTGCAGCTATGCAACAAACTGTAATGCACTGTGTATTCTGATACCTTTCTATCAGAACCAGCATTAACTTCTTGAGCAATTTGAGCTACAGTAGCGCGTCTGTTGGATCGGACCACACGGGCCAGCTTTCGCTCCCCACGTGCATCAATGAGCCTTGGCCGCCATGACCCTGTCGCCAGTTCACCACTGTTCCTTCCTTGGACTACTTTTGATATACTGACTACTGCAGATGGGGAACACCCCACAAGAGCTGCAGTTTTGGAGATGCTCTGACCCAGTCGTCTAGCCATCACAATCTGGCCCTTGTCAAACTCGCTCAAATCCTTACGCTTGCCCATTTTTCCTGCTTCAAACACATCAACTTTGAGGACAAAATGTTCACTTGCTGCCTAATATATCCTACCCACTAACAGGTGTCGTGATGAAGAGATAATCAGTGTTATTCACTTCACCTGTCAGTGGTCATAATGTTATGACTGATCAGTGTATATAACACATTTTTCTACTGATTTTTCTGTGGTCAGTTTTATTCAGCTTACAACAATACTAAACATACAGTATCATTATTCTGTTTCTGACTATGTGTGAATGTTTCAAAAATACATTCACATACTGTACATGTTTCAACATATGGCCGCATATCAATGTATAGAATTGCCATCAAAATAATCAAAATCTCTGTTCAAGGCCAGTGTTTCAAAAGCAGTGTTTCAAAAACAAACTCACTCACTGACCACATAAAAATGAGAAACTCTGCAGCACTGCTGAATACAGCGCATAGAAGTACACTGCTAATTTCTGTTTGCTTATGCAGAGGACATATTTACCCTCATTACTATTCAGGGCCCTTTCCCATCCACTTAATGACATTCAGCTGGTCCCGCAGGTATGCAGGCCATGGAGAGGTGCAGTCAGCACAAACCAGACTCATGCTGACTGAGGCATTAAGCAACAGTTCAAAGTCTCTTTGCTCAATCCCCTCTCAAAGCCCACCTAAGGCCAATTAGATAGTAAGGAAAGAACCACAACAGACGTGCCAGTGGTATGAACATGCCAAGTGCTGAGTCTGCACCTGGGTAATATATCCCTACTGATTTCTAGTACTCTTACATAAGTCGCCTGTCAGAATGAATTTTGTCAATAAAATCTGTCATGTGTCCGTATGTTTTGTGTGCTTCATCAGTTCCCTTTTTAGCTAACGTAGATTTGCCCGCTGAGGGACCTTCTAAGAGTGGCATATTTACAGTGCACTTGCAGTTAATGCATATTTCAACATGTTCACTGTCTGTGTGAGTAGTCATTAATGTTACCGTGTTGGCATGCCAAGCTGCCTGAGGGATCTTTTGGCCAGATGCTGTTGTGGGTGATTTAAATCATGGTTTTACAATTAATGACATTTCTATTCCACAGAAATAGAATTTCATCTCTTTTCTTGCTTCCTTTTTAAAGCCTGATATTGCATAACACGTCATCTTTACATGTGTTGATTCATATATATATATATATATTTATGTAGCCGTGTACTCATGTTACCGTATGTTTTTAATACATACTCCAAGAAGAATAGAAAAACGCCAATGATTTATTTCAAGTCATTTATTTTTTTATTGAAATAATGAAGCATAAAATGCTGAGGAGAAAGACATTGTTGGAGCTACATTAAATATATATAAAAGGTATCAGATAACAAAACTAAAGAAAAGGTAACATACAGATTTAAGTATCAGTTGAAGTCATATTCCATTACCCTAATCCTACACTATATAATACATAAATACATATTGTATATTGCTTCACATTACCAATAACAAAACCCCCAAATCTATTGATTTGTTTCCCAGCATGACATTTCAGACAAAAATGAAATGTTAATCTCTAGAGCTTCTAAAACATCAAAACAAAAATTATTCTTGAGTTACCCTGAATTGCTTCTCTTGCATAGACCTAAACTTGTGCTAAATTTGTGTAATCATGATTGAACTTGTAAGTTATAATCCATTTTTTTTCTTCTCATTTCTTGTAGCCACCCATATATCCTCTCAGGAAGTCCTCGAATCGTGGAACTGGATACTCAGGAGCCACATGTTCAGGGAAAGGGTTGCTGTGACCTTGTTCTTGCTGTGCCGGCTCATCTTTGTGTTCTTCACCTGTGGATTCTGCCCTGCGTAGGCGGCAGTTGTAATCGATTTCTGGGTCACAGTCCGGATGGGGCTCAATGATGCCGTCTTTGACCGTCTTGGCTGCCTCTGCTCGAGTGGATGGATGAGCAGCAAACCTACCACAGTTGGGGTCGTACGGGTGGCAGTCTGGTTTAGAACTGGCAGCACTGGCCCTCAACTCCTGGTTCTCCACTGGGGTGCAGTCCTTATCGTAGAACATGTAGCAGTCATAACCTTCCTTGGTCTTCCCACGGACGCCCAGACGGTGACGGGTCTGGAACTCCGGGAGAGCTGGAGGGGGTTTCCTAAGTGCAGCGGCTCCACCAATTAGACAATACGGATCGTAGCGAGGGTCGCAGGCCAGGTTAAGAGGTGCAGGCTCATCTCTTGGAACGTACTCCAAGACGGGCTTATTGAGTCCAGCTAGCTTGGCAGCTGTGAGGGGGTTGCAGCCCTCATCAAACAAAGGATTGCAAAACTTGTCTTTGGGGGTTTCTGCATTCTCTGCAGTTTGGGCTGCAGGTGCAACTATATTGGTGACGCAAAGGGGGTCAGTGGCAGGGTTACAGGTGGGGTACAGGTGATACAAACCTGAGGGTGATCTGGCCACCAGCTTGGGCTGGCAGTAAGGATCTTTGGTAGGATCACATCCAAGGTGAGCGTAAGAGGGCAGAGGGCCGAGCGAGGGCCTGTAGCCATACGCAGCACGCAGGTGGTACTGCAGACATTCAGTGTCTGAAGGGTTGCAGATACGCAACAGCTCTGCTCTTTGCTCAGCCGGCAGGAAAGGCTCCAAGACCGGAGCGTAGTAGTAGTGAGCCGGAGCGGTTTTCAGAGGCAGAGGGAGCAGAGGGGACAGAATCGGAGCAGGGACCTTCGCCGGAGCAGGTGAAGGCTCTTCTTCTGCAGCTTTTGGTCTAACAGCATAGAGGCAGTATGGGTCGAGGTAAGGGTTGCACACCGTCACAGTAGCTTGCCTCACAGGAACAGGCATGACAATCTTGGCTTTGGGTTTACTGGTGGATTCTGCAATGCAGTCTGGGTCGTCGGAGTTGGCACAGGCTTTGTAAATTTCGCTCAGGTGCGTGAGGTAATGGTTGTAAGAGCGGCCCTCTTCTACTCTGTGCTTGTTCTGGAGGTAAACAAGGTACATGCGATCCATGTCCTCAACCTTTGGAGGTAATCACAGAGAAACAAGATCGGGCTGATTGGATTATGCTTGTCGCAATTTTCTGAAAACATGTCGCAAGAAAGTTGACTTGTTTAAAGAACTATATTCTAAAAAGTCAATGAAAAGTCTCAAAAAGACGATTACTGACAATCTCTGCTTTTGTTACTCACTCCTTCCTGGTTGTTGGTCTCCATGAAGTATTTATACCAGCCCCAGAAATCAGGTTGGCTTCTGTAATAGGCAACATTCCTCCTGCTGCGGACAAGCTTCTTCAGTGATGACTTGCTGTCTGTCTTCACCTCAGAAGCGCCCTCTATGACTGAACCAGCACATGACAAAAGCAAGTATCAACATAGACATCTCAATTTTACTGTTACACTTTTTGTGGAGTTCTTGTGAAGGGGTTTTGATCCCTATTTTTAATTGTATAAGATACCTTTTTATGGATGCTTCATTTAGGCAGAACTGAAAATATGTTGGTTTTACAAAATGGCACGATACTATAAACTTAAACTACCAGTTACAATTTTATACACTTGACTAAATTTACTTTTCTCATGATTTTAAAAACGTTTTTATCTAGAGGCTTATGCTTAAACACTTAAAAGTAGTTTGGTATAGAATTTACATAGAAATTGCTCCAACATACGAATTTCTTCATATATACACATATACACTACCATTCAAAGGTTTGGGTCAGTAAGATATTTTAATGTTTTTGAAAGAAGTCTATAAAAAATACAATAAAAACTGTAATATTGTGAAATATTATTACAATTTAAAAAAGTTATTTTCTATTTTAATATATTTTAAAATGTAATTTATTCCTGTGATGTAAAAGCTGAATTTTCAGCATCATTACTCCAGTCTTCAGTGTCACATGATCCTTCAGAAATCATTCTAATACGCTGATTTGATGCTCAAGAAACATTATTATTATCAATGTTGAAAATAACTATTCTGCTTAATATTTTTGTAACATCATTCAGGCTTAATATCACACTCTTTTTTCAGGATTCTTCGAAGTTTAGCATTTATTTATAAAAAAATATTTTGTAATATTTTAAAAGTCTTTACTGTCTGTTTAATCAATTTAATGTGCACTTGCGTAATAAAAGTATTATTTCTTTTTAAAAAACTTTTGAACAGTAGTGTATTTTATAAAATAAGAGTATTATGCTATATAGAATATTATATCTTACATAAAACATAGTTTTGGTTCATTGAACAAATTTTAGACATACATGTATGTACAGACATCTGTCTACTGTTATTTTATAGTTTTGATGACTATTATTTTAAAAATATGAAAAATATTGATAACACATAATGAGCAGAAAAACTCTTTTGACTGGCAGTGTACAGGATGAGAAGTATGAATGGAAAAGAGAGGAAAATTCATTGTGGTGATTTGGTTGCAATATTAAGAATCTTTGCCAGTGTATCACAGTTCATAACTATGACATGTTAACATTTTCTAAATATATAACCTAAAATGATATTAAGAAGGAGGATGTTCTATTTATGTTATATATGAGAAAATGAACCACTGGCATTTTTAAGTGTGCATATAATGATTCATATTTAATGGCATTATCTCACATCACAGTATTGATGTCGGTGCCATTTACAGCATACAGTAGCTGATATAATTACACAAAAAAGTCCAACTCACCGCCCTCTTCTTCATTGCGCCCTACAGGACCAGCATTCAGAAAGTCTATCAAACATTGCAAAAAAAAGAACTGTTATGAACCAAATGTCACACTTCTGAAATCAAGGAAAATGGCAACTGACTAAAATGCTCTTATGTGCACAGCAGGCACTTTTCCCGTCAGTGATGGCTGTGTCTTATTCTAGTGATTACAGCTCTGTCTCGGCTCTCTGGGAGCTCTAAGTGCTTTAAAATGGGGCTTAAACTTCCGGGACCCCCTGCGAGTGTACCTGTTAAACTACAAAGAGATTGGGGAACCAGCCCAGAGGCTGCTGCTATAATTACCACTGCTGTAAAATAAAATGAAGGATGTAAAATGTTCTGTACGTGCAACATTATTTGTGGCATATATCTGCACCTCCAGTTGGTCTCTTTAGATGTTTATAGCTCATGGAAAAAATAGTTGGCTGATAATCACAGACTCCCTTTTCCTCTATGGACACTGTTTGTGTTCACAAAAGTGTTCACAAAAAAGAATAACAATACACAATTTGCTCATTTGTTTTCTTAGAAATTATGTTTGTAAAATACTTTAAAGTTTCTGCTAACTAAATGTGTTTTATTTCAAAGCTTTCTAATTAATTTGGTTCATGATTTCTGATGCTACAGTGATTTACTTTTTGACATTATAATGTCAAAGACGTGAGCAGAGATTGAATTTTATTTTGAATATTAGATTCAATATTTTGTTTAGATCAAAATGGATTCTCACCTGACATAAAGACAGTTGCAAGAGCCATTCCACAGATCATAACAGATAGTGTAAGTCTGGCCATTTTTCTTGATTATTGAATCCTGTGAAAACAAAAATTGTCACGTGAGAGAGTGGCCGTACCAAAATAGTAGTTTGCCATTTGGGTTTTTCAATAAATGATATTGAACTTTTAAATATTTTAACTTTTAAACAATGCATGATTTCTTTAATATGACCAGTAACTTAAATAATGTGTTGCTATTTAATGGATATACACTGTAAAAAAAAAAAAAGTATTGTTGGTTTAACTTAAAAAAGTAAGTTACCTGGTTGCCTTAAAGTTCATAGAAATTAATAATTTGAGTTAATTCAATAAAGACGATTGGCTTAATCAACAGAAACTCAAAATAGTATGTTATCTGAACCACATTAATTACTGAAGTTGATTTGACAAAAGAAAAAATGTTGTGATAACAAATAATGAAAATATTTTTTACAGTGTAGATACAATTCACTGTTCTTGTAAAAAATGTGTAAATATGTAAAGTAAAAATTCAAAGAAGTACTTATTAATCTGAAAAGTAAGAATAAGTTTGACAATTAATTGAAAAAAAATTTTTTTTCATTTAATTGTAAACAAATTTTTACTTTTCTTATTTATAAGTACTTCTTTGGCTTTTCCTGAAGTTTCTTCTTGAATGTTTAAATACTATTTAATCCTGTCTTATTTAATCCCAAATTGTGTTGTTTTAATTTTTAGATTGTACAATGATGAAAATATTAAATCAGAAAAATCTTCATTTATAAGTCTTTCATATATAAATCTTTATATTATTCATATCAAATAATACAACAGATATGACAATCCATATGAGATACTCCAGCAAAACATCCCTTACCCAGTTTTCAGTGGTCTTAACTCAACCTTACATTAATTTAATAAGACTATTTTGGAAACTCTTACTATCAGCCAACTAAATGACTAGTCAAAAACACTCACCTGTTTTAGCAGAAATGTTTGAAGATACTCGTAAGCTGCTGGTGGGCTCTGAAGGGGCGTACTGAACTCTTCGCGCAACCCCTGCACTCCCCTTCGAACCCTCTGAGCTTCTGTGGTGGATGGCAACGTTTTTAAGGAGCTCCATGATCATTAAGAACAACAAGGCATGTCATATGTCAGGAGCTTGCTGTTAGCCTTTTCGGGATTGGCTCTTGCAAAATCAGCTCACTGACCAATGAGAGTCCTGTAATTAGGAAGAAAAGCAGCAAGAAGGAGCTTGGAAGAAGGAGCCGGAGGGATGCAGAAGTATTCAAAGAAAAATTTTTTTACTGATTGATGAATGAGGTGCCACATCTACCACAGACATAAACGTCAAAAAAAAAAAAAAAAAAAATTGACTTTTTTCACATTCTGCCATATACATAATCAGTTTCGTGCAGATAATTTCACCTAGATCAGTTTATCTTTGAGTGCCACATTGTTCTGAATCCTGCAGCCTTGCTTTGCTCAGTATTGTACAGATTTATCAAGTAAATCTCTATGTAATTATCTATTCATATGCTTCTGCTTAATATTTTTTAATAAATTAATTGAAAAATAGATTTTTAATAGACTTATTCTCGTACTGCACTGTAACAAACATTTCGACAGGTAAAAAAATCTTTATGTGGTAACATCTAAAAATATTTAAAATGATTAACCTGACTACAATATGTTACAACAACAAAAATACATTTTGTAGTTCATCATTTTGTAATTAAAGAGTTAGTTAAACCATAGATGTTTATTATAATATGAGTCTATGAGTTAAACTATCAAACTGTCAAAATCACGCCCCCCAGTGGTGAACCATTGAAATTTCAAAACACTTATGACGTAACAAAGCCTGGTTTACTGAAATCAGGTGACTTTGGCAGTTTGATACACGCTCCGAACCACTGAAACAAAAGATTCGTAAAGCTCTGAAGCTTCATGAAGCAGTGTTTTGAAATCGCCCATCACTAGATGTTGTTGAATAAAGTCGTCATTTTGGTTTTTTTTGGCGCACAAAAAGTATTCTCGTCTCTTCGTTACATTAAGGTTGAACCACTGTAGTCACATGAACTGTTTTAAATAAGTCTTTAGTACCTTTCTGGGTGTTTGAAAGTGTTAATTATCTTGCTGTCAATGGAGGCCTCACTGAGCCATCGGATTTTAACAAAAATATCTTAATTTGTGTTCTGAAGATGAACGAAGGTCTTACGGGTGTGGAACGACATGAGGGTGAGTAATTAATGACTGAATTTTCATTTTTGGGTGAACTAACCCTTTAATTACACTGAGAATTGATTATTTAAGGATAATATTTGTAATTTTGCACCTATAAAACTTTGACAAAGTCAACACTCTATTTGTAAAGATAGGCAAACATATGTACAGGTGAGTTTAGTACAAGAATTATTTTTTAGCATTTTTTATAGAAACCTGTATACAATATTGTGTAATGCAAGCTAATTAAAAACCAGACCATTGCTGTTTAAAAAAACCTCTTCCCAACAAGCGGATTCCTGTCAGCAGCGTGTTGAAGGTGTTATCTGGCAGTTTCTTCACACTCACTAAAGATTCCACAGGAAAAGCAGAAAGTGTCGACCACTGTCATAAGAAACTAATGGCAACTGAAGGCCAGAAGGTTAAAGAATGCTATAAAAGATCAGAGATTACTGCTTTTTATGACCAGAACATCATAGATCAGAATGATGGCCTGTCAAATATCATTTCAGGTGATTCCTTTCCACTAAATACAGCAAAAAATGTATAGTTGAAGCTACGTGGCTGCTTTTGATTCAGAATAACATGCATCTCTGTATGTATATGGTATGGTATACTGTATGCGATTGTATGTTTAATGGTGTCCACTAAGATCCATTCATCATGATGATGGGACAGCCAGATCAGCATGTCCAGTTACACATATATAATTAAACTTCAGGCTTGCTGCAAACAGGTGTTTTACATAGCACATAAACCTGCAATCCAACCTGGAAGCAGCTGAGCACACAAACACGATATGGCCTCATAATTTCAACATACCACATGTAGAAGAATGTGACGTTCGCTCAGAATTTTGGAACACCTGGCGCCAGAGAAGACTTTAAAATCACTTAGAAGACACACACACACACACACACACACACAAAAAACTTGCCCTTCGCTGATGGTATTTTGTTTGAAAATACACATTATATCTACAGTAAAAATTTAACATCAAATCATCTATAAGCCCTGTTTCACAAACTTTAGTGAAGTAAGTGAGTTTTTTTGTAGGCCTATAACTTCTGACAGGACGAGTGTGGCATGCAAGGAAGGTCAAGATGATAAAACTCTGAGGAGTTCTGGTTTTTATTTCCTTTTGTCACTGTTTGCATGTCTCTGTAGAGTTTTACAAGACTTGAGACAAGCCAGTTTTCACTTCTTCCCAGGTAACTCACCTATTTGCCTTAAAGGGCAGAGCGCTATTCCTTTCCCTCCACATTACAATGGCTCCCAAAATCATTTAGCTATTCAAGTCATTCCTAAAGATGCACAAATGTCATTGCATTAGAAAGTACAATATCAAACCAAAAGGCATTTATTTATAAAAAAAAAAAAAAAAAAAAAACATATCACAAACACTCTTTTCAAGCTCAATTTCACATGCTAAAACAATAGATATCTTGTTTAAAACAGTTTCAGGCTGTCAATGTGATGAAATACCTGTTGTTACTCTGAGATGTTGTCTTATGTAAAATAACTATATTTACAGCAACATGATTTGTAAACAGCATTTTATGGAAAACTAAAGACCTTTCTCAAAAGATTTGAGGCAATTGTTTTCATAGAAATTATAACAGAAAGTATATGTATGGCACCATATAATTTACATGCCAGAAGGGACAAGTAACTAAATGTTTCATGTATAATTTCATAAATTAAATTTTTATTGGATCCTGCTATCTATATATATATCTATATCTATCTATCTATCTATTTTATATATATATATATATATATAGTCACTGTCGTTTTATATACAGTATCTCACAAAAGTGAGTACACCCCTCACATTTCAGTAACCATTTTATTATATATTCTCAAGGGACAATACTATAGAAATGAAAATTGGATATACTTTAGAGTAGTCAATGTGCAGCTTGTATAGCAGTATAGATTTACTGTCCTCTGAAAATAACTCAACATACAGCCATTATTGTCTAAATAACAAAAGTGAGTACACCCTAAGTGAACATGCCAAAACTGTGTCCAAAGTGTCAATATTTTGTGTGAGCACTACTGTCATCTAGCACTGCCTTAATCCTCCTGGGCATGGAATTCACCAGAGCTGCACAGGCTGTTGCTGGGATCCTCTTCCACTCCTCCATAATGACATCACGGAGCTGCTGGATGTTAGACACATGGCGCTTCTCCACCTTCCGCTTGAGGTTGCCCCACAGGTGCTCAATAGGGTTCAGGTCTGGAGACATACTTGGCCACTCCATCACCTTCAGCTTCCTCAGCAAGGCAGTTGTCATCTTGGCGGTGTGTTTGGGGTCGTTATCATGTTGGAAAACTGCTGCCCAGTTTTTGAAGGGAGGGCATCATGTTCTGCTTCAGTATGTCACAGTACATGTTGGAATCCATGTTTCCCTCAATGAAGCGCAGCAGCACTCATGCAGCCCCAGACCATGATGCTACCACCACCATGCTTGACTGTAGGCAAGACACAATTTTCTTGGTACTCCTCACCAGGGCGTCACCACACACGCTCGACACCATCTGAGCCAAACAAGTTTATCTTAGTCTCATCAGACCACAGGACATGGTTACAGTAATTCATGCTCTTGGACGGGTTGTCTTCAGCAAACTGTTTGCGGGCTTTCTTGTGAGCCAGCTTCAGAAGATGAACATGATGAGGACATGTGGCTTTGCATGGTTAAACGACGTAGGGACTTTTTGTGGCATGTTTGATTTTTATTTTGGCCCTAAGACACAAATCACACCACATTAAGCCACTCACTTCATAAAGAAATGCAGTGGTTGTAAAAACATCTCCTGCTGGGCCTGAACCTTTAAACGACCACCAGACGCAGAATTATGGAAGAGGTTCTTTTTAATCGTTTCAGTATGTTTAGCCATAACCTATAGTCGCCATAATGTTGCATCCATTCAGAAGCTGTATGTTCACTCTAAATCAGAATGTGATTGAAAATATTGGTGTCGTTTTTTTATCTGCTTTAATCATGAAATGCTTTAATTTTGTGCTGTTCATAGTGATGTAAGTTACCAAGCATAAATCATACACATTGAAACATGACTATTTTGTTCTGCTGACTTGAGGAAAAGTTTAGGTGATGTATGGATGAAGTGCTTTACAGGTGTGAGTAAATCACCTGGTGTCAGATTTATGAGGAGGACTGTGCCTCCCCTTTACCTGGTAAATCTACAAACAGTGAAAATACCAGTGAGAATACATCTATTATGTGGTTAATCATGCATTTGGTAACAATTAACTATACATTGAGGTACAAAAGTCTGAGATCACTAGTGTTTATCATTTTAATTATAGTTTTTCAAAAATAAAAATGTAAAAAAAATATAATTTATATATTAGCATTACAATATGATTTCTTAGTATTTATTAGATTCCTCTTTTGCTTCTAATGACAGCAGCACTCAAACTTCTTATATTTCTTCAGTTTTACCTTATAATAATTTCTTAAAACATTGTTTATTTCCAAGTTTAAATGAAGGGGGAAAAGAATCCCAGATTTTTAATGTGAAATTTGAACCCCATTGTATATGTTTTGACCCCATTTGGAATCTTTTCAAAATCACTTGAGATATTTTTCACTCCACCTCATTCAGAAAAAAAGAGAGAAACCACGGTCTTTGAATCATATTGTTTTAATTACATTCTTGAGATTGTTTATAACTATGTTTTGATTATTTTTCTTCCGCTCTGACAGACAAACTTGCACAGGCATATAAGTCGATCATATGTGCGTGGCAGCTATCTAATAAGAGAGATATATAGGAATAAATAATATTTTTAAATAAAAAAAAAATGATCAAACTGACACCTGATTAGAATCAATTTTGGATAGCAGTCATAGTGAGTGGCAGAAATTCATATTCAGCTACGTTATTATAGAAAGCGGTTGATACATTTCAAAACAAAATTCATAATACATCAGTAGTTTGTTAGAAACACTAAATTTAGATACACACCAAGCACCACACTGTGAACAGAAACAGTCTTGGCTATATGTGCCACTGTACTTGCATTGATGAAAAGGCAATTATGAATAATGGGTAAATTGATAAAAGACTACTTTCTCACAGAAAGCAAATAATGATCCCCCAAAGAGACATTTTGATTTGTGTGATTGACTGAAAGTGCAATTGTCTTCTCTCTACATTGTTTTTAGGGATTAAATACATTTTCCATGTTACTTTTGACTGAAAATGAATATTAAGGTTATTTGTGTTTGTTAAAGAGATAGTTCACCCAAAAATGATCATTATTTACTCACCCTCATGTCATTCCAAACTTGTGTGAGTTTTTGTGGAATACAAAAGAAGACATTTTGAAGATGTTCAATTCGATTTTATCTATAAAATGAAAGTCAGTGGGGTCCAAAACAACATTAACCCTTGTGCGACCTTATGGGCATTTGTGTCTTTTTCAGTTTTTTTTGTTTTGTTTTGTTTTTTATCATTTTGCCTGTGTTAATGCCAACTGCAATTTTTAATCCCAGGGCCATTATAAAATGATTAAATCTTTGTTAAGAGGCTTTTATTTTGTTGGCAATTCTTCAAAATTTAAATTTACACAATTTTTTACCAGATGGTGCCATTTTCTCAGGTTTGGCCTATAAAGCAAATACTCGCTTTATTCTTGTTTTATGCTTATGCATATTATAGAGCCATTTGGATAAATTATGCAGCTATAATTGTGTGGGTGTGTTGGTATGGATGTGAGAGTGTGGTTTGTATGTGTGTAATAAAAAAAATTGTGTGTGTGAGTTTTGCTGGCATCTAATGGGGAAAATTTGGTACTGCGTCCAAACAAGATCTTACTGAAAGCTCATTTTTTAAAATATCAACTTCAAATTTTAAACATATCTTGTTTAGTTTTATGGCTTTGATTTATGGGTTTGACACAGACATTTTTGTCCCCTATAGACCTACATGTAACTTTTTTTAATTGACACACAAGGGTTAAACACTACTGATGACAGAATATTTATTTTTGGGTAAACCATTCCTTTAAGCACTATTTGATGAATATTTATATGAATATAAAACAATCTGTTCAACTTTGGTGCCAATGTGCTCTAGTGCCTAGTTGGTTCACTCTAAAGGAAGGTGCAAATAGAAACAAACATGACTATCCATGCAAAGGTTTACACTAAGACCACCGGCTTTTCAAAAATCCTTCATTAAAAAATACAAAAAAAAAAAAACAAAAAAAAATTAGAAAAAAAAACATTTTGAATAAAAATACATATTTACCACATGTGTACTTCATTAGAAGGTGTTTCTGTTTGCTTAAGTGCTGTCCTGATTGTCAGTTAGTGGGAGGCCCTTTGTCTTTGGCCATTAAGCTTTTTTTTTTTTTTTTTTTTTTTTTTTTTTAAGGGAGAAATGATGTGAAGTTGAATAGAGAAAAAATATTTGGCAGCAAAATATGGAGTATCCTGCATCTACCAGCCCTTTAACAGCTAAACTAATGACATTACTCTGGTCCATAACCCTCTGGTCATTGGCGGTTGGAGGTTAACAGGAAACATTGTGAAAATGATTTCCTCCAATGACCCTCTGAGATGGAGCTACGCCAAAACCAGCCACTATCACATTCCCGGTGAAATACACAATTAACCTCCCTTCCAAAGATTGACTTTGTTTTTATAGCAAAATAACCGAATCACACTGGCAAAGTAAAACAATGGAATACCTTCATTACTCTGGACCTTGCCCTGTAAACCCAACATTTATCCTCCCACCCACATCCCATCACAGAGGGAAGCGGACGCCCCTCTGAATAAGATCAGTGGCGCCCCAGTAGTTTGGACAGAAAGCCTGAAGACGGTTTGCTAGGTTTAGACGGATCTGCGCGGCTCGCCCTGTCCAGCCCCAGCTCGCCTTCCAGGTGTTCCAGCTCTGATTGGTCCAACAACTCAAAGTCCTCTGCCTCGCTGTCCGATTCCTCGGCCAGGGCCTGGACCAGTGCAGGCGCTACCGCCGCCTCCAGGCGTTCCTTCATGGCCGCGGTGACTGCTGCCGTAATTACGTCTCCAGCCAGCCTCTGCACAACCCCCAGGGCCTGGACCGCAGGTTCCTCCTCTGACTGTGTGGACCCGACCCTGCTGGGATGGGCTGAAGGGGTGGGCATCCCAATGCTCAGGTCTTCACTGTCCTCTCCGTTTGTCACCAAGCCATTGTCCAGGGAGGGAAACTCTGGTAGTCCACCGGTGAAGACCTCCTCGTCCCCTTTAATAAAATACATCAAATAAATAATGTAGAAAACACCTTTTTAAAAAATGAAAGCTGAAATTGAGATTTACATACATTCAAATTGAACATAATTTGTCTAATATGTAATATTCAATGTCTTGAAAACTCTATAATATTTGAAATTGTTATATAAATATTAATATTGCATATCATTTCATTAGAATGGTATAATAGATAATACTTAAAGATCGGCTATAATACATAAAGAATGACTTTCTAATATAGGAGCCTGGCATTCATTTTATTAATAATAAAAAATTTTGTTTTTAATTTATTTTCATAAATACCATTTAAAAGTTTTGGGTAAGTAAGTCTCTTATGCTCACCAAGGCTGCATTTATTTGATCAAAACTACAGGAAAAACAGTAATACTGTAAAATATTTAAAGTTAAAATACCTGTTTTGTGTTTAATATATTTTAAAATAATCTTCAGTGTCACATGATCCTTCAGAAATCATTCCAATATTCTGATTTGCTGCTCAAGAAACATGTACTTTTATTATAAATGTTGACAACGGTTGTGCTGCTTAATATTTTTGTGTAAACTGTGATACATTTTTTCAGGGTTCTTTGAGGAACAGAAAGTGCCAAAGAACAGCATTTATTTGAAATAGATGTTTTTTGTAACAGTATAAAAATCTGTACTTTTGATCAGTTTAATGCATTTATTTTCAAGGTGAATGATGCCACCGCTGTAGCTGCTGAGCATACTTCCTATTCATACATTTCTGTAAAAGATAGGAGAGCTTACCCTCAGAGTTCTCTGTCTGAGGCGTGTTTCCCTCTGAAAGGTTAAAGGTGCCATTGTCTGTCCATGTTACGTCAGAAACCTCTGTGTCTGATATAGACAGCTCTTTGCACACAGTGGAGTCCATCTGTAATAGATCTCTCATTATCAGCAATATCACACATAGACAGGAAATGGATATATTATGTATATTATATTATTGCCACATCATGAAACCCTCCCAGTCTTCAGTGGCACATGATAAGAGTGTATAAGTATGACAATGCACTGACCTTAGGGAAAAGTGCAGACAGATCTGCTTCAATGCTCTCTCTCTCGGCTTGTGACTGGAGCATCCTTTTCTCTGGAGCAGGGAAGGAATATGGACAATGCAATTCAGGCATGACTTCAAATTAAATATTTCATTTAAAATGGAAAAGAATCATTAAAAACACTTCAGTGTAGTTGAAAAAAAAATGGGAAAAAGTGCTGTTTTATGTTTATTAGTGTAACCATAGAAATCTATACATAGATGCCTCATTCCACTGCTCCAGACACGTCGGTGCGCCCGCCGAGTGTCGTCACTCACAGTAAGGATGATGATGGCACAACATTGGGCAGCTTGTGAAAACGCCAAGGTTTAAATTCCCGAAGAACTGGGATAACCTTTCACAGGTGAGAATGTGTTTGTTTGTGTTTTTATATGCATTAACTCAATATTACATGTTATTACTATGGTACTTTTAATGTTCTTACTTTTACTTTGGTAACTTTTTAATGTCATGTCAGCTGACGCCTTTGCCTTGTTGTATTGTTTAGTTTAGCTAAATCATCTGCTGAAATCTATTTCATATAAATATTCATATATGCATCTAACTACAGTTGCAGACGCTGTCAACTTGCTCTCGAATGTTCACGGACCGCTCCAATATGGCGGATGGCTTACGTATAGTGAGCTAATGAGGCATCTATGTATATATATCTATGAGTCTTTTGCTCTGTTAGCTTAGCAACATGCTAATGACAAACTCAATTATAAGTCAAGTGCTATATTTGCTTTATTTAATTTTAGTTAACAATAACAGTTTCCATGAAGGTTAGGATGCCATCTACACAGCTCAACAGGGTTTGAAACAGAGCTATAGGCTTTCTAGTCAAACAAAAAAAGTCTAGTTAAGATGGCTGATGAAGTGGTGACGAGCTATACTGGAAATAATGTAACATTCAGAAATCATGTAAACGCATTTTGCATGTGAATGTATTTCAGACTTACCATGATTCTCTTTGATTTTCTGAAGGAACTCGCCCACTCCGAAGTCCAGTTTCTGCAGAACTGGTTCCAACCACATCCCAAACTCATGTGACGACACCAAAGGCCAGAGAAAAATGCCCAGCACTGCAGTAAACAGATGTACAAACTATTAATGTAGGTGTCACACTTACCAGTGTTTATGAACCTGTTGACTGCTAAGAGGAAAGAGAAACCAGAGACTGAGTGAGAATGTCGTCCTGGTTACATTACTAGGAACCCACTGTCACATGACAAACGGACTGTTGGATGTTCTCGGGTATGCTGGAGGTAAATCCAGGAAAGGCTCTGCTCTCCTCAGCCATTAGTAGCTTGGTTACAATCATTTGTACATAAATGAAAAGGTAGGACAAAAACTATTGATAAGCATCTTTTTTGTGTATGTAGGCGCTAACTTACCACTTACCTAAGATGTATGAAATAACAACCCCTGGAATGTAACGTCCAAGTATTGCCAGAAAGGAACACATACTGCACACCAGCAGACAGAACTGCAACGACACACAAATTCACAATGTGTAAGTTCACTGGGAATGGATAGATGACATGAAATACCTGCGTATACCTTAATATAACCTGCAATGTGACTAATTTTGCTAATTCTTTTATAATTATTATACATGCAGCTTTTATGAGCTCATATTAAGAAAGAGACTACATGGAATACTTTGAAAAACTAAATTATTATTTTAAAACTAATATGATTTAAACTGTAAAAAATTATATTGTAAATAAAAAAATAATTCTAAATTAAAATCAGTGTTAAATTATAACATTATATATTTATTAATAATATTAATTACTATATGACCACTGTAAGACTAAATAAATGAACTACTGAAGGCAAAATGGTGAAAAATGTAAAAGAAACTGAAACTTGTTACAAGATATCCAAGATATAGTTTCCCTTATACATTTATACAATCTTGATGTTGATGTAAAAAAGAACATATGCGTCATCTACTCAAATTCATCCATACCTTGCCTGGATTCTGCTGCTTAAAAGAGGAAGTCTCCTCAATGAACAGCTTGAGGCTTGTCCAGAAGTCCGTGAATGGAGATCCTGATCCAGACTTGCCCTCCTGGACAGAATCAATGACCTCCCAGCTACAATTAAAAAGAACAGTGACAGATGATCATTGATGTTGAACCAGAAGTAAAGACTGACCCTTTTTGAAACAGCACTTCATTCATTCATTCTTTTAATTATCACTGCATATCTGTTAAACACATATACTGCAATATACACGTTAATGGCCTCCTCTCAGCCTCTGAAACTATGTGATATGACATGCCTACACAGAATGTTTAAATCCATGTTTTGGAAGATGGAAAGGATTCATTTAGACCTTAAAAATAGACTTTAAGGCTTAGTCATGCCAATCAGATGAATTGTGTTTTGTTGCACAATCTGAACATATATAGGTGACATAAATACACATACAGTTTTTCCACTGATTAGATCACAGTCAATGTCTCAATTTTACAAAATCAGGTTTTTAATAAATGGATGTCAGTGTCTATAACATTAGCTATCGGCGTGAACGCTGCATGTGTGAAACAGTTCACAGTCTGAGTGATGATTGCAGAAAAGTACAAAAGGATTCTTCTCACTTTTAACTACAATGGGTTAATGAGATAACTAAAATTGAGTCAACCTGATTTATATATGAGGGAATTATTGCACATTGAAATGCTATGAGGGTTCATCTTATATTGCCATTCGCTGATTCTGATTTTAAAAAATATATATGATTACATAATAATTGATTTATAGGTCCTTAACTGATGGCTTACATTAACAAACACATCATTATTCACATAAATAACTATTCTTTGAGTCCGCTGGGGTCAAAGTTAGACTCTTTGGTGAGATTGAATCACATTTGACGTGACATGAACATTTTACAGTAAGTTAGTTTTAAAGTTTTAAAAGCCTAGCAAATAGTCAAACATGTGGCTTTCAGTGACTTTTAGAACAGGCATCTGAGAATTTCTTGGCACTAGATAAGCATCTATTAACAGGCAGCCTGTTAATGCCCTTTATCTCTGGTTATGCGCCCCTACTCTTGTCCCCTCACAGCTGACGCCATATATTTCCCATCACCTAAACAAACCAAACAACGCCACCTAGAGTAGGTAAACGTGTCAAAACTTTTCAATCAGATCAACCCCAAACGTAAGCAAAAAACTGCTCCACACAACCTAAGCAATTAGGCCACCTCCTACAGATCAGCTCGAGCTGTGTTTCCTCTAAAAGGTCATAAACCAGTCACCTCCAACATTTCAGAGACATGTTTCCCCACCGGAGGTTTCCTATTAAACAGGGCGCATGGGGTGCATGTGACTATGAGGCAACAGAGCTCACATTAGCATTTCACCATACAAGAGAAAGTGCCAGAGAAAGCGTAGCTCAGGCTTGCCCAACCCAGACCAGAGCTGACGACTAGAGATCAATGAGGTGTAATACTCATATGACACTTGTAAACGTATGACGAGGTTTCAGCAGATGTCATCTTTTGTTACATCTTTTCGGGAAATCTGGTTGCTGACTGACGTCATGTGGTGTTTGATAGTTAACACTATTTGAAATCATACTGCATGGCATGTTTGCCACTCGTAAATATGTTGCTTAATATTATTATGTAAAAGCCAAAACAAAAGTTAAAGTATGCTGTCTCTAGCAAGTCTTAAATCTTTTAAAACCAAAGAAAATTTGAAGAAAAGCCTCTCTAACAACAGGTGATTCTGAAAACCAAACCGCTGGACTAGCTGACTCCCATGCTAATCGCTAAAACAACAGAGAAAGCTACTTGTCTGACACTCAAACAGGCCCAGTAACAGGGCACTAAAATAGCCCAAAACAAACAGCTGAGGAATGGCAGTTAAAGTCCACAGTGTCTCTTAATTTGTAAAATAAGGGCAGCAGAAACACTAGCATTGTCAACTACAGTATTTTAACAATGCTATTAGCCTGTCTGTGGTTGTGTCCACTTAAACCTCATCACACATGACTGACAGGTTCCATTGGTGTGTGGCATACTTGCACGTATCAATACCTATAAAGTCCTTGGGACAATCATCATGAAATTCCCCCTAGCAAATGTTCCAAAACAAGGGCCGCCATGGAGACCGCACAACTCCAGATGCATCTGATACACAGTGACTGGTGTTTATAATAATACAGAACAAGCTCATATCAGAAACATGACACATCTAAGTGCAATGTAAGTAAGAATAAAGCAAGATTCTTCAAAGACAAGTTTTACTTAATTAATATAACATATTTTTAAAAAGACAAAATATATATTCAAGTCATCAGAGATATACAAAACATTCCACTTGAAGATATAATTCACATAACACTGATGATTAGTATTTACAGAGTTAACAATCACTCCTTCTTTGTGCCAGTTTCTCCAATACCGTTGTTTTTTTTTTTTTTTACCTCAATGCTGATCCATGGTCTTCAGCCTTCATCTCAAAAGCTCTAGGTTTCAACATGAAAGGTAAGTCAGAAGGTGAGTGTGTCAGTGATAAGTTCCAGAGTTCAGACAGTCACAAATGAAGTGTTGCATGAAGCCACACGAGCTAGTGTTTATGTTGATCAAGGCCTGAGCTTCACTATTTCAACTAGTCAGGTCTAAAAATACCAGAGTCACATAGCATTCCACAAGCAGGCATCAGACAGACAGCGCTGGGGCATGAACACACACACGTACAAACACTTCATATAATACCCCCTTAATACCCTCACTTCACAGAATGAGACCCTCTCTGAAGAGTATTTCGAATGACACAATTTTTCTCACTGAAAAATGATCTCAATACAGGTACATGGGTATCATTTTTACTGGAAAGCTACTTTAGATAAAAACATTACTGGTGTGCATATTGAGACAAAACAATGGCACTGACATATTTTAAGATATATTAGTTCAAGTTGCTTTCAGTTAAATCAGCTCAAACATGCATTTAATCTGGGCTTGTCTGTGAAACCGGGGGTATATGTTTTTCTTATCGATTTATGATAATTTAGGGTTTCATGATGAATGTTATAAAATCTTATACTACTGAAAAAAACATTATATTGTAAATATAGAACTACATTGGTACTACCATGTTATGTAAATATGATATACAATATATATTGTATCAAGCAAATGAAAATAACACTCGCTAGCAAACATTCAGACTATATAATGAAGGCAGATTTCAACAGAAACATTCACTGGACAAGGGTATTATTCATAAATGTCCATATGGGGCAGGTTGTCACATTTCCATGACTTTTTTACATTAATTAAAAGAATTTTTCATAAATGTCTGTTTGGGGCAGGTTGTCACCTTTCTTAAAAAATTATTTACAGGTGTTTTAAATGGTATAAAATTAATTAGCTAAATATTTATTTTTCACAAATATTCATTTGGGATAGGTTGTCTAATTTGTATTGTTTTTCGTTCATTATTTACATGTGTTTTAAATTATATAAAATTAATACAAATTATTTATTTTTCACAAATGTCCATTTGGGGCAAGTTGTCATATGTTTATTGTTTTTTGGTAACACTTTACAATAAGGTCTCATTTGTTAATGCTAGTTAATGTATTAACTAACATGAAGTAACAATTAGCAATACATTTGTTACAGTATTTATTATTTTTTGTTAATGTTAGTTCATAAAAATCCAGCTGTTCATTGTTTGTTCACAGTGCATTAACTAATGTTAACAAATACAACATTTGATTTCCATAATCTATTAGTAAATGTTGAAATTAATATTAACTAAGATTAATAAATACTGTAGAAGTATTGTTCATTCTTAATTCATGTTAACTAAAGTAGTTAACTAATGTCAGCTAATGAAACCTTATTGTAAAGTGTTACCATTTCATTATATGGGTTTTAAAAGGTATAAAAATCATACAATTAATTAAAATATTTATATGGTTTTCTATTTTTGTACATTTTACATTTGCCATTTCATCTTTGTTGAAATTTTGTTGAAAAGCCTATAACAGGCGGTTTAATGGCAGGTTCCACTAGGCCAGATTACCCCACAGTATGTGACAACATAAATGAAATGCATTTTTCCTGGTAAATAATGGTGGATATATTCAACAACTTTTTTTTATAAGACTTCAATGTATATATACAGAAATCGACTTTTAAAAATATACATTCACAGAGAACTATTCAGTGGAGTAAATAGTGTGAAAACCTGCCCCATCTGCCCAGTATATTCAGACAGTAATAGTCTTCTTTATTATTTATATCACTTCTTTATTTATCTTATTGTTATTTGGTCATTTGACCGTGACGAAAGCAACGTGACTGGTCAGTTGGTCAGCGAACAGCTAAAACCAGTAATCTAATCATCACTCAGCCTTCCTCCAATGAGAACTCCAGTCTCTAGCCACACCCTTTGTTATTTAGTATCCTGTGATGTGATTGGCTTCTTGGTTGGGACACTCCAAAATCCTCCCAAAAGGAAATGCAAGAAAGGATTACTATTACTCCTGGGTGCACAAATGGCTGTGTCATTCTACTCGACTTGCCACACACATGCACGCAATAGTCTGAAACATAAACTCAGGTTTCACAACATGACATGCTACCACAGGACAAAACAACCCACGCTAGAGCATGCGTCACAATACAGATAAACAAAGCATTTCATCACTATAGATGACATATATTAGTACAAATTATTGCACTGTGTAAATATAGCAAACAATAAATAAATAAATAACTAAATTCATATTACTAAACTTCTGTTGGAATATAAAAAGACAAAAGAAACAGACTTTAAATGTAATGTAACGTCTATGAAATACATCACTGTAAACATACCCCTAAGCAATAAGGTACTCGAGGCTATGCTGTATCATGAAAAGTCACGGCTGAAGGGGTTGCAGGCACTCCGCTTCAGCCGTGACTTATTTACGATACAGCACTAGCCTCGAGTACCTTATTGCTTTTATAAAATGGTTACCACACAATACAAATATTAAAGCCAAAAAAAATCTAAGTAAAAGCCTTCCCTCCGCCGGAAAAAATAGTCCCTGACCATGAACAGCAACAGAAGTTACATTATTACGCCATTAGATGGCGACAAAGACTGTCTTTATAAGTGAATCACTCAGTAGCTGAATTGTTGTGAACACGGACGATACAATAAATTCACAATAAAACACGGCAATGACCGCTTCACCCAACGGTTCTGTGTATCACTACACAACACCCTTAGCAACCACTCTTAGCAACGTAAACTGTTCAAAATTGATTTTGTTCATTGAAGCTTACTGTATTATGTAGAAGAGTATTGTGAGAAAGAGATCGAGTGAGCGAGTTTATTACCTGCATTCAGATTTAGCATTTTCCTTCAGGTCATTCCTATGTTCATAATAAAACATCTGTTTAAATGTCCGATCTTGTCCTTTTAACAGTTAAGGGGTTTTCCCATGACTGACAGCGCTAGTCAAAGCATTTGTCAGTTGCGTCTTGTTCCGTTTTCAAAAAAACTCGGTCTTTTCAATGTACAAGTCTTCACTACTGACTGACACACTCATGAAGACAGTCTTTGCCGCCATCTAATGGCGTAATAATGTAACTTCTGTTGCTGTTCACAGTCAGGGACTATTTTTTCTGGCAGAAGGAATGCCTTTATTGAAAGTTTACTTCATGAAAGTTTCATTGATACATACTTTTGGCTTTAATATTTGTATTGTGTGGTAACCGTCTTATAAAAGCAATAAGGTACTCGAGGCTAGTGCTGTATCGTGAATAACTCCGCTTCACGTCGTGCCTAATAACTCCCTTCAGCCATGACTTATTCACAATACAGCACAGCCTCTCATACATTATTGCTTACTTAAAAACTTAATTTCAGTTGCTACCTTAAATTTTTAAGTATAATCAAACTGCAGGTCATTTCATCTCATTTTTTAAAATCTTAAAATTAGTTCAACTATTTTCATGAGTTAAAGTAATTAAAAAAACATGTTGTCATGGCTTATTGATCATATCAATTCTTACAGAAATACATAAAGTAGGGAACAACAGAAAACTCTTTGATAGCTATATCCCATAGGGGCCAAAGAGGTCAGAGTGAAGATTCGGGCGAAAACAACTGTCTGAACAAGACTCACATCAACAGCAGCCAGCAGAAATGAACAAGCTGAGGCAATCCAGCAGCTGTTGGTCAAGTACCCAAGGTTTTAATGAGGCCCGCCTCACATAAACACCACACTGAAGATTATTGCACTGGCATCTCACCCACTTGAGCACAATGGTGCCATTGCATTTGCAACTCCGGTCAGAGTACAGCATGGTGCAACCCAGATTAAAATAATGGAAAGCCGAAGGCCAATGATAAGCAGTATTGGATAAATTCATCAAGCCTTCCACTAATCCAATATTTTAACAAATTTAGGCTGACTTTTAAATGTTCCCATATGCAAAGATTTGATGGAAATATTTATTATATAATGTTTTTTCACCTGGACACTCTTCAATCTAAATCATATATGAAATAGGTCAGTAGTTTTGAGCAGGTCAGCAGTGCTTTGTTAAATGTTTTAAATTAGTTTGATCACACAACAGCTCCTCCACAGCAAAGCAGGATCTTACTGGCATTTCCAAGCTCACATGACAGGCTTTATGGATTGCTGTATGTCAACAATAATGCCAATAAGAGGTATAGGACACCCTCTAGTGGTTACAGGCTGAACTGTAACTGATGAATGGAAAATGCTTAAAGGGTTAGTTCACCCAAAAATGAAAATTCTGTCATCAATTACTCACCCTCATGTCGTTCCACACCCGTAAGACCTTCGTTCATCTTGAGAACACAAATTAGGATATTTTTGATGAAATCCGAGAGGTATATGACTCGTCCATAGACAGCAATATAGTCAACACTTTCAAGGTCCAGAAAGATACTAAAGACATTGTTAAAACAGTCGACATGACTGCAGTGGTTCAACCTTAATGTTTTGAAGCGACGAGAATACTTTTGTGCGCAAAAAAGAAAAAAAAAGACTTGATTTAACAATATCTTCTCTTCGGTGTCATTCTCTTACGCCGTTTATGTCCAGCGCCTCCAGGTTCTACGTCAGAACACTGACTCATTATTGGCCGGCACCTGCATCAGCATCACACGCATGCGTCGTGCTGCTCACGTGATCAGCTTTGGCCAATACTGAGCCGGCATTTGGACGTAAACACGGAAGCCTTCACTGTGCTTACTGCGGCACCTGCATAAAGATAATGACAGGGAAGAGAAGAGATTGTTGAATAAAGTCGTTATTTTTGTTTTGTTTTTGCGCACAAAAAGTATTTTTGTCGCTTCATAAAATTAAGGTTGAACCACTGCAGTCACGTTGACTGTTTTAATGATGTCTTTACTACCTTTCTGGGCCTTGACAATGGGGATTATATTGCTGTCTATAGACGAGTCATATACCTCTCGGATTTCATCAAAAATATCTTAATTTGTGTTCTCAAGATGAAGGTCTTACGGGTGTGGAACGACATGAGGGTGAGTAATTGATGACAGAATTTTCATTTTTGGGTGAACTAACCATTTAATAACACCTTTATACATGCACTCAGATTTGTGCATTTGTACCTTTTCAAATGCAAGTTGATGGTTTATTTAAAAAATACATACACTACTGTTCAACAGTAGTGAATACTTTTATTCAGGACACATTAAATTGATAAAAAGGGATTTATAATGTTACAGAATTCTACCTAAAGGCCATTCATCAAATAAATCCTGTACAAATTGCACATCCTGTAAAAACTGTATCATAATTTTCCACAAAAATATAAATATATTATATTAAATATATAATAGAAAACAATATATATAAATATATTAAAATAGAAAACAGATATTTGGACTTGTAATAATATTTCACAACATTTCTATTTTTACTGTATATTTGACCAAATAGGTTAAATGCAGCAATGGTGAGCATAGAAGACTTCTTTTAAAAACATTCACAAACTTTTGAACCGTTGTGTATATTTGGTCAGAATTTGTTTCCTGCATGAATAAAGAATAAATTTACCTGCTCGTCATACTCTTCCACAGAGCAGCTCCTATAAAGAGGAAAATAAACATCAGTGGGATCGAATTTTGCTTCCATTCTTATGAGTAAAGTGACACATGTTAGAGTATTACGTGACGAAACAAACCCACACCTCTTGATCTGGAAAGAGCCACATCTCTCATTAGCTGTATAATCACTAAGAGAGATACAGACATGGAGATGAGGGTGAACACTCGACAGGGACTGAGGGAAACAAGCCTGCATGGAAGAAAAAAAAACAGAAACAGGTTTCCTATCTATAATCACATGCACACAATTAGAGTCAACAGACATCTATCACGTTTGTATGTACTGTATAGTGCTTGTTTTTTTAGGATAAATGCTATAAATCTGTCATCACTGAAAACATTAAACAATTATACACTCATGTTATTATTCAAGTTACCTCTTATGTACAATCACGTGCTTTGAGTGAAACTAATTCCTAAAGGAACACCAAATTACTACTTATACAGTCATGTTAGTTAACCAAAATACATTATTTTTCCGCATTCCACATCAAGATTTCTTTAAAACTAATGTAAGCAATTAATACGTTGTACATGCAGAAAAATGCATATGCAATTTTGAACTGAAATTTTAAGTTTGTCTTCAAATATTTATTCATGTTACGTAAAAGAAACAATTATCACTTGCACAAAAGATACACCACTGTACTTATAGCAATACAACTGTAGCCAAGTCCAGTGCAAACACAGATACAGAGAAAATGGTCAAGGGAAAATGCCTTAAGCCAAAAACTGTTGGGCCTGCTGATTTAATTCGATTAAATATAGTGCATTGGAAAGCGATAAGCACTGACCCATATTTATTAATGCAACATTTTAGTTTAACTCCAACATCATGATGTCTTCAATGAGAATATGTGACATCTGCATACATACATTCTGCATTCAAGTGATATAATAAAAATATGTACATAAGGAAAATACGCTGCGTCATGTGTCTCACCAAAACGCTATATTTGTAGTTAGGAAGAAAGCGGAAGTCCATAATGGTCTTTTCCAGTTAATCAGCTTTGATATACGACACAGCGGATAATTGCCTGCAGGGTGTCGGACTCCCGAAGGTTGCTCTTCCTCTTTCTCCGCCATCTCTCCTCCACCTGAGTTGAGTGATCGGGAGGAAGTCTCGCCGGCGCTCTTGCCCACCGGCTCCACCTCTGAAGCATCCGGGCCGTCGCATCCACCCTGATTAGCCATAGCAAACGAACGCGAGCCCGCTCCCCTCTCCTCACGCGCACTGCCAGCTGCTATTTATTTTGTTGTTGTTTAGTCGCTGACGTCACTCAGAGGCAGCCCCGGGTTGCTGTTGGGAACTCTTACGTCATCGTTAAGTCAGCTGTGTAACTTCCACCTGCTCAAAGTTACCAATGCATGCGGATTATTACTCGAAATTACAGCCAGATTAATGTTTTGCTTGATTTCATACATATTACATGGAAATAATGCGTTTTCTTCTTCTTCTTCTTCTTCTTCTTCTTCTTCTTCATATAACTAGTTCATTATCAGCCATCATTCTAAAGCTTTGAAAAATACAAATTTCTTCTTTATACATACGCAACTTTTCCGGTCATATCTAGGTCATCTAAAAAAAAAAAAAAAAAAAAAAAAAAAAATTTTTTTCTAAAATACAAAATTTAAATGAGCTTAATAAACTCTTTAACCACTAGGGCGCAGTGTACATTACTGTAAATTGCTTGTTGAAGTAGTTAGCCACTTACAAAAAAATAAATAAATAAATAAATTAAAATAAAAATAGTTATAAAAGTATTATTAATTATAAGTTGTGGTGCTTTCAAGAGCGTATATGTAGCTTAATCTCTCTGTCATTGGTTAAAAGTTAACATGACTGACAGCTGCTAACACTCATACAAGATTTTTATCTTGGTTGTAAGGTCAGAGCTAATTTTAACACTAGTTATGAAAATGTCTCACTGAAAGGTATTTAAAATATGTTATTGATCATTATTGCACTATGCAGAACACAGATGAATATTGTTCTTGACTTGTCAGGTGCTCAAATCTTAGTAAAAAGGATTTTTATTTAAACTCCTAGCAGCCTTAAAGAATTTGTACCATATTAAGGCAAAAACTACATTAATAAGTATCAAAGGATAAGCTTACTTTAAAATGAACATTACCCCAAGATGTTCACACCCTCAAGCCATCCTAGGTGTATGTGACTTTCTTCTTTCTGATGAACACAATCGGAGTTATATTAAGAAATATCCTGATGCATCCGAGCTTTATAATGGCAGTGAACGGGAGCAACGAGTTTGAAGCTCAAGAAAGTGCATCCATGCATCATAAACATACTCCACACAGCTCTGGGGGGTTAATAAAGGCCTTCTGAAGCGAAGCGATGCGTTTGTGTAAGAAAAATATCCATATTTAATAAAGTTATAAAGTAAAATATCTAGCTTCCGCCAGACCGCCTTCCGTATTCAACTTATGAAGAAAGTGTAAAACTCTCGCGGTTCAAAACGCTTACGCATCGTCCTACACCTACCTTCCAGCTTATAAAAAAAGCGTAACTGACGCAACTTTTTTCGTAAGTTGAATACAGAAGGTGGTCTGGTGGAAGCTAGATTACTTTATATTAAATATGGATATTTTTCTTACACAAACACACCGTTTCACTTCAGAAGGCCTTTATCAACCCCCGGAGCCGAGTGGAGTACGTTTATGATGGATGGATGCACTTTCTTCAGCTTCTTGAGCTTCCCGTTCACTGCCATTATAAAGCTTGGACACGTCAGGATATTTATTAATATAACTCCGGTCGTGTTCATCAGAAAGAAGAAAGTCATATACACCTAGGCTGGCTTAGGGGTGAGAAAATCTTGGGGTAATTTTCATTTTAAAGTGAACTAATCCTTTAAAGCAATTATTTTATTTTGACCTGTGCACTTGTGAGATACATGTCATGATTTCAAATGTTACTACTACCCCTAACCACATTACCTTGTCTCTTCAGTATTTAATCACTGGCAGTGTTGTGAAACTCCAAAGCAATCATTTTTGTACATTTGAAAAAGGAAATAGGGAGCTTGCTTAGTCATACAGACACAGACCGAATTCCACTGGTCATGTTATGTATGCCTCGCCAGTCACATATAAAGGGCTTGTGATCTATAATAAATCAGAATATAACAGACAAAATATTATGTTTGGAAAGAAATTTCAATCAAATCTAATTTCACATGGTAAAATCTCAGTAATACCTGGCATTGAGAGACAAGCTCAGTGAACAGCAATGACCTAATTTCTGATGTTGCACAGTGAACTGTGTACTGCTGACCTGGCTGGTATTCAAAATTACAGCTCGAAACAAGTTTCAAATAAGTTTCAAATGTTTTATATTATTGTTTATTCTAAATGTAAAGTAATTTCAAACTAATGTCCTCCTTTTTTGGAACAGCATTGCATTGAGCAAGCAAAATCAGCACCAGAAAGTGTGGAGCTACTAATTGGACTGAATTTCAGTGGCAACAAAAGCCCTGGCTAGAAAATTCCAGCCCTGGTTTTACAGGGCCTGCTTTGTTGCTGCAGTGTTTGTTCTCTACTGCTGTGTTAACAGTTATCTTTTCGGTATTGGCCTCTCCCCACCCTTCCACACTGTGCATGAAATGTTCCTCAGCACAAACCCGTCCAGAGCCTCTGTGGCACAGTGCAGGCGATGTTCCGTTCTGCATAGGACACCATCCAGACACCAGGACCGGCCCAGCAGCTGCCTCCCAACCATGTTCCCGCACAGCTTTGATTACAACCAGCCGATGAGAAAGCGCTGAGAGGAAGGAGACATGATGGGACAGCTCCCGGAGGATGTGGTGGGTGGCTTCACCGCAGAGGAACTGGAATGCAAGATCTGCTACTGTGCTTACAGCCTGTCAAGTCGACGGCCCAAGGTTCTTGAGTGCTGCCATTGTCTGTGTGCCAAGTGCCTAGCAAAAATCCTTGATTTAGGCGAATCCTCTCCAAATACAGTGGTATGTCCGTTCTGCCGCTACATCACGGACCTTCCCGGAGAAGTCGTAGATAGTCTACCAGATGAGTATAACTTGGTGTCAGCGCTGCTGTCCTTCCAGGCACGGAAACACCAGAACCTGAATGACACCCAAGGCGAGATTCTCCTCAGTCCCAGACGCCTCAACTCGCTGGTGGGACACTCTGCTTCAGCTTCCCCCACCTCGAATCGTTCCAATTACGTGGTGATCACCATTATGGAGCCTCGGCAGGAGTCTGTTATTTCAGCCCCGGGTAGGGATTACCGCTCTTCCAGTCTGGACTCCATGGCCTCCATTACCAATAGATGGACAGTGTGGAACTGTGCGGCCCTGTTGTGCCAGACCTCAGCGCGCATCCTGGTCTGGCTACTGGGGCTGCTGTACTTCAGCTCACTGCCTCTAGGTGTCTACCTGCTAATCATGCAGCATACCACAACGGGGGTGTTAATGGTCAGTCTGGTACCTGTCAGTCTTCTCATTGTCATGGTGTACGGCCTTTGCCAGTGCCTCTGTCGTGAGTTTTGGGACTGTGTGCCACCATAATGACCAAAGCAATAAGTGTAACTGTTATATTTGATGACTGGATGCGCTAATGGTCCTGCCGGTTTGTGGATTCTCCTGCTCATGGATAAACAATGTAGGCTACAGTGAACTGAAAATACAAACAATAAAAGTGCACAGATTTAATTTAGTATCATACAAATCAACAGTGTTGGGGAAAGTTACTTTTAAAAGTAATGCATTACAATATTGCGTTACTCCCTAAAAAAGTAACTAATTGCGTTACTTAGTTACTTTTTATGAAAAATAATGTGTTACATTACTTTTGCGTTACTTTTTCAAAGACATTGGTTGATAAAGTGAGATTAAATACATAAAGTATATTTGTGGAATTTAATATATCTAATTATTACAGGTTTGCATATATATCTCATATATCATATATATCTAATTATTACAGGATTGCATTTCACTGTTTTTATTCATTTTGAGGAGCACTGAATGTTTACGTGCAAGTGAGATTAGTAAATGCAAGTTTATATTTAGTCTAGAACTACAATAACCATCATGTTCACACTGTGCACACAACACCTCTGCACTTTATTTCTCTCAACATGGGGATAGAGCTGTCAGTCAATGTGAAAAAGTAACTTGTGTTACTTATTTGAAAAAGTAACTTAGATTTTTTGTTGTAAATTGAAAAAGCAATGCGTTACTTTACTAGTTACTTGAAAAAGTATCTGATTACGTAACTCAAGTTACTTGTAATGCATTACCCCCAACACTGCAAATCAATGCCATGTTAGAATACTTAACTGGTATTCACACCAACAAAATGATCCATCATATGTCTGTATATGATTGTTGAATGTGCCTTTTACCTGGAGTGCCTGAAATGGTCAGTTCAATAACTGTAGGCTTACTAATGTACATTTTCTCTGTCTTAATAATTAACATACAATAACTTTTTTTTTTTTTTTTTAAGATTTGCAAGTCATTGGATGTTTGCAATGTAGTTTATTAGTTTGACTTTGCCATTTTTCACCTGAAACACAAATGCATGTGAAGCATGAACATGTCAGAACATGTTTTAAAGAAACATACATGCATATGTTTTTACACTTTGTGACAAATGTATGAATGATTATGAAACATTAATGTTGGAGAATGCACTTTATACAGTTTGTATAAAGTATTTTACATCCCAGGTCAAATGGTAAGACCAAGACATCAGATGCGGCTTTCATTACATGTGTGATTTGTTGCAAAAACTGGAAAATCAAAACATCAAATCATGATTCGTGATAAATTATTACATTCCACTTTTACACATGCAAATGTGAACAATTGTTTGGGAAAGACTATTATTCACATATTTTGTATAGAAATATATATATTTTATATTATTTTTGTAAAACTTTTGATGCTGCCCCAACTAGATTACATGCACTGACCCTGTTAAACCACAAATCTTTTGGACTGTAAAAAAAATAAATAAAATAAAATAAAATACTTTAATTGTTAATTCATGTTGCATGGTCAATGATGTACTTTATGTAAAATAAAGAAGGACTAATGTTTCAATGAAAATCAAAATGGTGTGAGGTTATGTGCGTGCGGCGGCACATAAATAAATAGGCTATGGCTAAAAATGTATACATTCTTTAATGGAATTTTTAAAAAAGCAGTAAAAATATTTGAGGGTTAGATTAAGGGGTAGGGGATATAAAAATATAATTAACTCAATGCAAGTCACTAAAAACTCTCCACTTGAAAATTAAAAGAGGTAAGAGGGTCCTAATCTGCACCACAACTGCATCGTCTCATGATATAAAAACGAAACCTTGTAATTTGTAAGTGTGCATGCATATTCCCATTGTCACAGCCATCTCTACTATCGATAACAAGTCAAGTGAGAATTAGGACATGTTATTGGTAGCTCGAGTCTAGTCATGTACCAAGTCCTCGAGGAAGTATGACTGGACCTTGAGAGAGCCAATCAGATCGCTGTATTTCACACTAACAACAAACAAAAGATCGGGGTTCCCTTCTGCTGCTGTCTTTCTGCTCCTTTTATCCAATTTAGTCTGTCCGATCGGCTGGATGTCGTCTTAAATAACAAGGATCAACTTTCTGGATGTCTGTTATTTTTTTGTAAGCTGCCGTTTCGCTGTATTGGCGTGATTAATTCTCTCTAGCGTCTTGCTAACTCGTATCAGAGAGGCTGTTTGCGGGCTAATCGCAGTTAGCTGGCTGGCTAGCCAGCCGTCAGATCCGAATAAAACAACACCGAAATCTCAGCGGCTCTTCTCCTGCGGTGTCTGACAGTGGTCGCTTTAGTCACTGGACACTGTTAGAAAGCTGTCCAGCTAAACATAGCTGGCAAGCTGTTGGTATCGACGGCAGGAATCGGATCGCGATGTCAGGACCGTCATCGGGCTGTGGGTTTCTGATGTCGGTTGTCGTTCACGGAGACTTGGCTCTCAATGAGCAGGAAAAAGAGCTTAACCAGCGGCTTAGACGCCTTTACCCGGCCGTCAACGAGCAAGAGACCCCGCTGCCCAGATCCTGGAGCCCCAAAGATAAATTCAGTTACATCGGCCTGTCTCAAAACAACCTCCGGGTTCATTACAAAGGTAACCAAGACTAACAGCAGCAGATGAACACAAACACCAAGTTGTTTACCAGCTAAATGTTGAAGGCTTTAGCCAGGTTAGCTCGTGTCAAGTTGCACATCTGATCAGTGATCTTAAAAAGACACTTCTATTAGCTCCTGCGTACTCGTATTGTGTGTAAATCAAACCCATGTTTGTTCACAAAAGCTGCTAAAATCGTGACGGATATGGAGTGATAATCGAGCACGTTAGTCGATATAAATATACGTGTTAACAAGAAACTTTGCTTAGTAATAACTAACTGCTTAGACGACGTGTTTGAATAAAAATAGCCTCCCTTTAGCATTATTTAGCACCATTCCTGAGCAGTCAGCATTGTCTATTAACTGAGCTACTGCTTTTATATGATGTTGTATACTTAACAGTGTGTGTATATAGATATGACATATAGCCTTTGGGAATGAATGATAAAGGTGTTAAGTTTGAAAGTATGAAGTTCGTGTACTGTAGCGATGAGATGGTGGTGAGTTTCAGCAGCGAGCTATAAAGATGCTTCAGTCATTTCCGGAAGCTCCTACTCTATAGAGTTTCACTGCTGAAATGCAGTCATTGTCAGCTCCTTTGACAACATGATCTTTGCACAAAGGCCATGTCTTAATACACACATGCTGATGTAGGTACTGATCGAGCCTGTCGCATAAGCTCTAGCAAGGCCCGTGTGTGTGTTTATCTGCAGAGGCAGGTTTTCTGCCATCGCGAGTAGGAAATGAGCAGATAAAGAAAAGCTGTAATATATGTATAATTTGATAAACATATATTTAGTTATGGAATAAGTTATTTATTTTAATCCAGTGAGGTGTCTGCCATTTCCCTCAGCTGAGTCATAAAGGTAGGCCACAGAATTAATTAGGCCAGTCAGTGTTGACGACAGGTAGGTTTCAGGTAGGCTGCGTTAAATTACCAGTAGGCCAAGATGTCTTAAATGTACAAGCTACATATAAGCTTATGGATTTACTTTAGATACGTTTATGTCTGATTGTCAAGGGTTCAGGACTGAAATGTTACCAAAAGTGACAAAAATGACTCATACATTGTCATATGAAATAAGCCTGACATATGAAATATTAGTCAGAAAAATCAAATATTTTGAAATGGAACAGTTATGTGAATCTTTAGGCAAAATGTAAAATAAAAAATATGCTTATGTGTTTTATGTTTCGTATTATATTTGTAACATCAGGCTTTTAATGGTCAATAAAGTATGATATAGTGAGAATACAGAGCTCACACACACACGTCGGGTTTACTATCTTTGTGGGGACTCTCCATAGATGTAATGGTTTTATACTGTACAAACTGTATATTCTATCTCCTTACACTAACCCTAAACATAAACAAACCCATCACAGAAAACTTTCTGCATTTTTAGATTATCAAAAAAACTCATTCTGTATGATTTATAAGCTTCATGGGACCTCAATTTATGTCCCCATGGTGACATGAGTCCCCATGAGTCAAGTGTGCCTTCAGGTTGAAGTCCCCACCGGGATAGAAAAAGATTCTTACTTATTCCAAAATGTAAATGTAATAGCTTGTAATGTAAATCAGAGATTTATTATAACAGTATAGCAGACTATTTGCATAAAATTATTATAAATATCAGTTGTCATACTATATGTCCCAGGAATATGTCTTTGTAAGATGATATTTAAATGCTTAGATTTATGATCAATGCTTTGGGGGCGAACAGATAATGAAATAATGAGGTACAATGAGGATTGAGAAATGTACAAATAAAATTCCCCAAAAGCCTGTTGTATCATGTTTAATGCATACATTTTTAACATGATTTTTGTAAAAAAAACAAAACAAAAAAAAAAAAACAATGTATGGATAATGAAGTAAACCTAAGTGGCTGAGTGGCTAATTCTGTTCTATTCAGTGCCTGTCTAGTTGTGCGTTAATAATAGGTTAAATGCCTCCTTAGACACTTTAAGGACCTATAGCTTTTAGATATATTTATTTGCTGTCTCAGAGGTGAGCATTGTTAAATATTGCTGCTAAAATGAAGTGGTTTTGATTTAAAAAAAAAAAAAAAAACCAAAACACCAAAATCTAGACTTTAGCATGCTACATATAGTTTGTCATACAATTATTAGTTTTTTTGTGTTCATGTTTTATTTTGTGCATTATTAACAGCTACTTTTGTATTTGATGTAGATTTGGTTTTAGAATTAACTTCCATGTTTGTGTAAAAAATTATTTCAATTAAGTGAATGAGGTGTCAATTTTTAAAGGGGCAAATATTGCCCTTTAATAATGATAAACAATAATTCAATTCTGACACTGGTTTGTTTTTTTGCTAATAAAATTTACAACAAATGTTAATTCCCAAATTTAGAGAAATGTATATTCACATGAAGTAAGCCTTTTTAAATATCAAAGCAAATGGTCAGTTTCTTTTCTGTTGCCAGGCAAAAAGTCATCAGCCTGAAGCGTGCAGCTCTCACAGCAAAACATTGATTATTTTGCTAAGTGTTTTTTTTTTGCCATCATGACCTCTGGCGATGTTATAATATTACAAATGTTCCAGTTCTCCTTGTGAGTGACACTATCCACCTGCAGTTGAAAATTATTGTTTATGTCATCCAGGTCATGGAAAGACCCCGAAAGATGCGGCATCTGTCCGTGCAACTCACCCTATTCCGGCTGCTTGCGGGGTCTATTACTTTGAGGTGAAAATTATCAGTAAAGGACGAGATGGGTATGTGAAGGATTGAGTGTTTTGAGATCACTTTTTGCTGGAAAACTTTAAATGTGCATTCAGTAATTTTTTGTTGATGCGGCAGTGGGCTATATAACGGTCATCTTGGATTTATATTGGCACCTAGTGGCGCAGATGTAGCATTATGTAAAAGTTTTCATTTACTAATGCCTTTGTAGAAATGACCTATTAGAAGTCAGCCATGATTAATTTATTCTATGAGCGAAAATGTCAGCTAATGAGAGGTTTACCGAGATAAAATGATTAGTATGTTCGTTCTGGTCGTGTTATCTAGTCACGTGATCTCAAAATGGCAGCCCCCATAAGGTGACTGGCCTTGCTCCATTCAGGTTTTATTCAGTCTGGGGTTATTATAGTTATATAACTAAAATGAAATTAAACCTATTTTATTTCAGCTAGTTGCCAAAGCAACATTTCTCATGTCGTTTATCTTGATGTGTAAAAATAACTAAAACTGGAAAAAAACAAAACAAAAAAAAAAGACAAAAACACAACAAAATTACTAAAACTGACCTAAACTTAAAATGACTATGGAAAATCTAAAAAATAAAAAAACAATTCAAAATATTAATAAAATGACACTAAAATAACAGACTCATGTAAGTATTATTTTTAACATTTTTCAATCATACTGTTCATTTCTTTAGGGATGAAGCTTTTGTAATTAGGACAAAGTTACTGAGTGCACCTTTAATTTTTAGGGTGACCGATTTTAACATCCTCTAATACAAATTTTACATCAAATAAATGCTGTTTTTTGTGACCAGGTACATGGGGATTGGCCTGTCAGCTCAAGGTGTCAACATGAACAGACTTCCAGGTAAGATGACATTCAGACATTGAGGAGTCACTGGACTTTTATTGCTAGTAACACATTAGCTATGTCATATTTTCAGGTTGTTTGTGTCTAAAGTGTCTAGGACTCCTATTCTGTTTCTGAATCACTAAAGATGGACAGGGTTTGAAGTTTAGATGCAATTAGTGGGCATGTTAACTTGATCCTCCACCTTTTTGACGCTCACAGACACTGGGTGGTTCCTCTGTGAAGCTGCAGCTTGCCAGAGAGATAAGAGTTTAGAACGCTTAGTGCTCTTTCCTTAGTGCTTTTACAGTACATTTTCCCCAAAAACAATAGTATGTGCCCAATGTTCTACCTTTAGGTTGGGACAAACACTCATATGGCTACCATGGCGATGATGGCCACTCCTTCTGCTCTTCTGGCACTGGACAGCCCTATGGTCCCACATTTACAACAGGCGATGTGATTGGCTGCTGTGTGAACCTCATCAACAATACCTGTTTCTACACAAAAAATGGCCACAGTCTAGGTAGTAAACATTTGTTTTGCATATTAAGATTAAATGCCTGTCTTAACTAAACTTATTTGTTCTTTCTTTATTACTGGTGTTTCAATAACGGTATAGCCTCCTCCATCAATTCAGTGGGCTCTTTAACACTACGTATACATTTCTAGGAATAGAATATTTTTCATTTAGGATAATTTAGGACTTTATGGGAAGTTTAAAGCAGTTTTGGCTATTAACACCATGTATGCACACAGTTAAATATTGAATTTGTGTGTAATTTTTTTTTTTCCTTTTCTTTCAGGGATAGCTTTTACAGATTTACCGGTAAGTGTTTTTTTTTTTCTTAATCACCTCTGATATTAAAGTTAAGATTTTGTTGCCATGTTATATCGTACCATATTATACCCTACCATTCAAAAGAGATTTTTTTGAAAAAATGCTCACCAGGGCTGCAATTATTTGATCAAAAATACAGCATAAACAGTAATATTGTGAAATATTATTACAATTTAAAATAACTGTTTTCTATTTTAATCTATTTTAAAATTGAATTTATTCTAGTGATGGCAATGCTAAATTTTCAGCAACCATTGCTCCATATTTTTTTAGTGTCACATGATCCTTCAGGAATCACTTATTATCAATGTTTTGTTGCTTTATATTTTTGAGGATAATTTTTTTTTCAGGATTCAGAAAGTTCAAAAGAGCAGCATTTATTTGAAATGGAAATCTTTTGTAACATTATAAAAGTCTTTACTGTCACTTTTGCTGAATAAAAGTATTAATTTCTTTAAAAAAAAATCTTGCTAGCCCCAAACTTTTGAAACGGTATTGTATATTTTGTGGTAAATAATATTATGTTTTATTTAGTGTATCCTATGATAGTTTAATCAGATAAATATACAGTATCTCACAGAAGTGAGTACACCCCTTACATTTTTGTAAATATTTTATTATATCTTTTCATGTAACAACACTGAAGAAATGACACTTTGCTACAATGTAAAGTAGTGAGTGTACAGCTTGTATAACAGTGTAAATTTGCTGTCCCCTCAAATAACTCAACACACAGCCATTAATGTCTAAACTGCTGGCCACAAAAGTGAGTACACCCCTAAGTGAAAATGTCCAAATTGGGCCCAAAGTGTCAATATTTTGTGTGGCCACCATTATTTTCCAGCACTGCCTTAACCCTCTTGGGCATGAAGTTCATCAGAGCTTCACAGGTTGCCACTGGAGTCCTTTTCCACTCCTCCATGACGACATCACGGAGCTGGTGGATGTTAGAGACCTTGCGCTCCTCCACCTTCCATTTGAGGATGCCCCACAGATGCTCAATAGGGTTTAGGTCTGGAGACATGCTTTGCCAGTCCATCACCTTTGCCCTCAGCTTCTTTAGCAAGGCAGTGGTCGTCTTGGAGGTGTGTTTGGGGTCATTATCATGTTGGAATACTGCTCTGCGGCCCAGTCTCCGAAGGGAGGGGATCATGCTCTGCTTCAGTATGTCACAGTACATGTTGGCATTCATGGTTCCCTCAATGAACTGTAGCTCCCCAGTGCCGGCAGCACTCATGCAGCCCCAGACCATGACACTCCCACCACCATGCTTGACTGTAGGCAAGACACACTTGTCTTTGTACTCCTCACCTGGTTGCCGCCACACACACTTGACACCATCTGAACCAAATAAGTTTATCTTGGTCTCATCAGACCACAGGGCATGGTTCCAGTAATCCATGTCCTTAGTCTGCTTGTCTTCAGCAAACTGTCTCTGGGCTTTCTTGTGCATCATCTTTAGAAGAGGCTTCCTTCTGGGACGACAGCCTTGCAGACCAATTTGATGCAGTGTGTGGCGTACGGTCTGAGCACTGACAGGCTGACCCCCCACCCCTTCAACCTCTGCAGCAATGCTGGCAGCACTCATACGTCTATTTCCCAAACACAACCTCTGGATATGACGCTGAGCACATGCACTCAACTTCTTTGGTCGACCTTGGCGAGGCCTGTTCTGAGTGGAACCTGTCCTGTTAAACCGCTGTATGGTCTTGGCCACCGTGCTGCAGCTCAGTTTCAGGGTCTTGGCAATCTTCTTATAGCCTACGCCATCTTTATGTAGAGCATTTGTTGCTTTATGTAGAGCAACAAATCTTTTTTTCAGATCCTCAGAGAGTTCTTTGCCATGAGGTGCCATGTTGAACTTCCAGTGACCAGTATGAGAGAGTGAGAGCGATAACACCAAATTTATCACACCTGAGACCTTGTAACACTAATGAGTCACATGACACCGGGGAGAGAAAATGGCTAATTGGGCCCAATTTGGACATTTTCACTTAGGGGTGTACTCACTTTTGTGGCCAGCAGTTTAGACTTTAATGGCTGTGTGTTGAGTTATTTTGAGGGGACAGCAAATTTACACTGTTATACAAGCTGTACACTCACTACTTTACATTGTAGCAAAGTGTCATTTCTTCAGTGTTGTCACATGAAAAGATATAATAAAATATTTACAAAAATGTGAGGGGTGTACTCACTTCTGTGAGATACTGTATCTGGTTTACATTCCAAAATATGCACATATGTTTTATGAAAATATCAAGTCACATCATTTATAGCTTTACAGATTTGTTTTTGTCTTCTCTGCCTGAAGGTCATGTGGTTATTGATCATTTGTATATACATTTTTTTACTATTGTAATAATCTTCCATTTTTAGATGTTGTAGAGGAAGCCTTTTGCTATTGTTTTGTCTTTCCTTCCTTTCTTCATCATACAAGATGTTTGGACTGACAACCCCTAAGCATTTCTATCGCTGAATGAACAGAGGCCTGTTTGGGGCTAAAACAATAATCCATTGAGCAGAAAACACCGTTGGCTGGTGACCAGCATTCATGTTACTCTGAGTACTTCTGTGAAGTATGTCAGTTCAGCAGCCCTGACCTTTCTCTCTATTGGACCATGAGCAGAGACCCTCTCAGAGTTATTCTCCACAAAGCATCACAAAATGATTAATATGTGCCTGCCCCCTGACCTGACCGAGAAGCAACCTTTGAATTATTAGGTTTTACACACAATCCCGGATAGGACACTCAAGACTCACACATTCATTTTACCAATCAGGAGAAAATTCACCAAAGTGTTCATGTTGTCAGGATCCATTGTCCATTAAACATATTTTGCTGGACAGTAATACTTCTACCCCTTTAAGGAACTTGTTTTATTCTGTTGATACCTTTTGAAAAGCCAAGTAAATTCAAATTGAGTCCTAAGGTTTTTAGAAAAAAATAATCTTAAACATCTTTAGTTGTATTTTCGAATAACTAAACCTGGCTTTCACCATGAACATAACCATAGAAACTGGCAAGGCGTTGAAAAAGGAAAGAAAAAATTTTAGTTTTGATTTGTAATCCGATTAAAATCTGATGTTTTTTCTAATCCGTCTCAGTTTGAATGCCTGTGATACACATGAACCAAGGCACATTTTCAAGTCAAGACAAATTTACTTGTATAGTGCTTTTCACAATACACCTTGTTTCAGGGGAGCTTTACAGAAAATCATGATGTTAATGTTTAAAAAAAAATCCTAATATCTAATATCATGCCTTTTATAGTCGCTTTTAGCAGATTAGAGATGGTCGATAATATAGTTTACATTTTGTGATGATACACAAGCAATCAAGCAGAGATTCGCATTTTCCAGTTTTCCATCATCTCTTTCAAGCTACTCTCAGTTGTTTTATCAGAAACCTCTGAAGACTTTCAGAAAGACTTTTGACATTGTGCTTACATTTACATCATTAACAAAAAGTAAAATTAAGTGATCCAGATTTAGTAAAATGTGCTTTTTTTGCTTTCAGCCCAACCTGTATCCCACAGTGGGTCTACAGACCCCAGGGGAGGTCGTGGACGCCAATTTTGGGCAGCATCCCTTTGTCTTTGATATCGAGGATTATATGCGTGAATGGAGAACCAAGATCCAAGCCCAGATTGACCGCTTCCCCATTGGGGAAAGAGAAGGAGAATGGCAGGCCATGATTCAGAAGTGAGTACTTTTGATTTGGAGTATTTTTTTATAATGTGTTGACATCAACACAGTTACCAGTGTCTGGTTTTCAGAACCTTTGAAATGAAATGAATGTATGCGCTAGTGGCACATACTATCTCCATTTCTCTTTCTGACTTATTTGCTTTCTTCTCTCTTTCCAGAATGGTGGCCTCCTATCTGGTTCACCACAGCTACTGTGCCACCGCGGAGGCCTTTGCCAAATCAACTGACCAGGCCGTTCATGAGGAACTCGCTTCTATCAAAAATAGACAGAGTGAGTTTCCCCAGTCAATACAAGTAGGCTGTTCAGACTCTTGTCGGGCCATTTGGGTCTGTCTGATTAAGATCAACAAAAAACAAATTAACTCTATTTACTTTCTAAAAGGTGCACTATGTATCTTTTTTGTTCAAAATTACAAAATTTTTAGAGTCAATATACCATCAATCCTTCTTCCAAAATGTATTTTTTTTTTTTTTTTGTCTTACCCTGATTCACGATGGTAAGCCCATTAAAAGTGTTTATATTTTAGACTGACAAGATGCTTTTTGCTCCGGCTACTTTGATGAATGTGGGTGTGGCATCAGTTAGTTGTCACAACAAGCGAGAAAGGTTGACATGGATCAGATAAATCTCGAACCTCCGGGGAATCACACGTTTTAAAAAACCCGCCGAACTCTTGCAAAAGGAGAATATGACAGAGCTCGTAATAAAACAAGAATCAACATTGGCTTGACTTTTCGGAGGTGGCGAGAAATGAGGGATTTAAAATGTTGTAAAGCGTCACGGAGATGCCTTTTTTATTACTCAACAGGTGAGTAAGGTATTTTGTAGAACAGATAGGTTGCCATATGTAGCTCTAACAGAGTTCATTGTAAAGCATTATCTAATGTGAAGGGTCATTTCATTATGGTTGTTTTAGCGCTGTGCTGGAATTTATTTTCAAGGAAGTAGCCTGTCTATTAATGGGCTACATTAATGTCTTCAGCAAATCAGCTTGAGATCTAAACTGGTTATAAGCCTAGTACTGAATATTTCATGAGAGGAAGGATAACTATATTCATCCGCACAGTCACGCAGAGACGAAGCACAACCAAAACAATGCTCTTCCGCAAAATGCACGCAGTTGTTGCTGTTGCTGTCTCCGTTTCCATCACAGTCTAAAGTACCATGAAGATTAGGCAAATTAGTCCGGTAACGTAGGACTGCGCACGACTTTCCAGTTTCCACTGGATTTCATCCTCCACATATAAGCTTAATAAAGCCTAACCTCGTTGTCGGGCCATCTGTCATGTTTTTAAACTCCATTGTTGATTTGAATAGTAAACAACTCTTACTGCACGCACCGCAACAGACTTTTAAAAATGGTGGTTGAAATAAAATGCTGCATGAACTCAACCAATCAGCATGTTCAGCGCCCCAGTCCCACTCCCGAAAGTTCCTGAACTTTGAAAAAGTACTACCTCATGAGCAGGGACTTTCTGAGAGGGAAATTTTTACCCAGAACTTAATTTAGACCCAGGTCCCTGCGGTCGAGTACCACTCCAAAGTTCTGAGTTCCTGAGGAAAGTTCCTGCGGTGGAAATGCGGCTATAGTGTACCTTTAATAATAGTTCCTGGTCTAATTCTGAACGATTCATTAATGCATGCTTTCAAGGGCAAACTCAATGCGGAGTAATGACCTCATGATTGTGATTGCAGAGATCCAGAAGCTGGTCCTGTCCGGCAGAATGGGAGAGGCTATAGAGACCACTCAACAACTTTATCCCAGCCTGTTAGAGAGAAACCCAGACCTCCTCTTCATGTTGAAGTGAGTGTGATTTGTGCAGTTTTACAAGAACGGACACATCTCCAGTGAAGATGATGTACTTGATGGATCTATCTGTCATTCCAGAGTCAGGCAGTTCATTGAGATGGTGAATGGCACTGACAGTGAGGTCAGGTGTCTCGGTGGGAGGAGCCCTAAGTCACAGGATAGTTACCCAGGCTCCCCTCGCCTCTTCAACAGCCCTGTTCACAAAGCCAGCAGCTCCCAGGCCTACCAGACAGGCATGTGCACTACATACACACTTAAAAGATTTATACTCTGTCTTCTGATATCTTCAGCCAGCATGGGTGAAAAATATCTTACCAAAAATATTGTACGAAATGTAATCTTCATTGAAAGAGCTGTGTAATTTTTAGTGTAAAAACACTAAAAATAAAGACATTAAACTGACATCATATATTACAAAAGTATCAGCGGTACAAATCAGCTTAGATAGAAGGGCCTTGTTGTGGACATAGGGGTACTTTGGTATCAAAAAATCATTTTCAAATCTAGCCTAAACTTAGACCAGAATGACCCATTGATCATTAATAGGAGACATTATCGCTGATCATTTGTTTTTCCATCTGTCTCCAGGTTTTGATAGTAATTACTGTAATGGAGTTTCATCAAGTAAAGGCCACACCTCAACCCACAGTCACAAGTCTTGTCCCCCTACCCTGCCAAGTCCCGAGCTTGGTGTCCTGAATGGCAGTCGGGGCCAGCAGACCAACGTGAGGTATGTAATAATAATAGCCTTCTGTCTGTACCGTCTTGACTTCTTTGCTTGCTTTCATCACTTTCGCTTTTATTCTCATGCACTGACTCCTTCGACAGCCAATCAGAGTTCTCTCTCACCGACAGCCCAAAAAAAACACAGTGTCCGACTAGAGCCAAAAAACTAAGCCAACCGATGCTCAGAAACAGCACAACATTACCTGACGCCATAACATTTTTCTTTTCTTTTTCGCAATTTTATTACCGAAGGGCAAATTATTTAAGAACATAAGTGTACAGCACAGAATAAGCCTGTTATCTCCTGTTGACTCTTTCTAGCAGTACTGAGGTGGAGATGGAGGTTGATCACTTCTCAAACGGAGTGTCTGAATCCTCTTCAAATGGATTTCTGAATGGCAGCTCTACACATGGGACAGAGCTGGAGGATTGTGATGCAGATATGGGTGAGCTGATCAATTGGGTTTAGTCTTTTTGTTAAATTCCTGTGTATCTGCAATGAGATTTGTTGTAAAAGGTCAATGTCCACCCCCACCCCATGTGATCTGTATTACAAATCTAATCATTTGGTCAGTTATGTTATGCAAATGAATCCAGTTCGCCATTTTAAATGGATTAAATGCTTTGTGCACAGAAGTGGAAAGCGCTCAGTCTAAGAGGCAGTTGTGCGGTGGGAGCCAGGCAGCCATCGAGAGGATGATCCAGTTCGGCCGAGAGCTACAGAGCATGAGCGAACACTTGCGCCGTGAGCGGGGAAAAAACTCAGCCAATAAGAAGATGCTCAAGGTACTGCCATCAATACAGACTTGTTCTGTACTGTAGGTGCTGTTTGTAACTAATCACATTTATGATTTAAATGGTGTTTAAAAAAACACAATATAAAGTGTCTTTTTTGTTATGGTGGTAATGACCAGTAAACATGGAGATGTATGTATATCGTCGCTGTCTGGCAGAAACCTTGTAAGTCTTACGGGTTTGGAATGACATCAGGGTGAGCAATCAATGCCAGAAACTTAATTCCCGGGTGAACTAACCTCTTAATAAATGCTTTAAAAATATATTGCTCATTGTTAGTTCATTCTAGCCAATCATTAACTACTCTAAACAAATGAGACCTTATTGTAAAGTGATATTGTAAGGGTTTTTAATGACATGAGGGTGAGAAAACTGTATAATATTCCTTAAATGCTTGTAACTTAGTGGCACTGAAAAGTTAATTAACAGCATCATGTTTGACTAGCTACAGCCTACAGCTTTCTTCTTCGTGATAAATATTAAATACTACAAATAAAATGACGAGAACAGCAATAATAACAGTAACAGAACAATAAAAAAGTATATCAGTTTCTTTGGCTGACACGGTAAAAAGTGGCACAGTCATAAACACTGTTTTTTTAAATAAACACGGTGTTGTCAAAGTTAATATTGTGGCTTTATATATATGGTTGGACACTTGAAAGTGTCATTATATTATCAACATTTGACCAGAATCAAGCTCAAATGGTGTTACAAGATTTTTGACCAGTGAATTTTGGAAAATTTGAGAAATGTGATTTGACCGTTGTTAGAACAGCCGCATCTGAGGATCTAAGTGCATCGCATTATGTTTTCATCAAGTTACAGGTTATAAAGTTTGTTGTAGCTATGTGGGCGCTCAGTTTTTTGTCATTTGACCAAGATCTCATATTATAAAAGATGAGGTGCTACGCACAGGCTATTTAAGATAGTATTGGCTATGACTCAATGACAAATGCTTGACTAAGACACTATTCTCCACTTCTCAAATACATAAAACATTATCTTTATATATATATATATATATATATATATATATATATATATATATATATATATATATATATATATATGTGTTCCTTGAGGAAAGAAAACACTGTACTTATTAAAAGAACCAGTTATTTATTTACTCTTGAATTGCAACAGCAGAGGCGGTCCAAAATGCATGCAACACTTTATTCACGATAAACGCGGGTGGAGTTATGAGGTTTCATTGGTTAAAATTTTGTAAAGCCCACAGACAGACATAAAGGGTGACCAATAGTAATGATTTCTGAGGAAAAAAGAATATGACAAATATGGTTTCTGCCCGACATCAACGATATTTATGTTTTATGGTAAAGCCTCTTACGGTCTTCATTCTTGCAGGATGCATTCAGTTTGCTGGCATATTCAGATCCATGGAACAGCCCCGTTGGCTACCAGCTAGACTCCATCCAGAGAGAACCTGTCTGCTCTACACTCAACAGTGCAATATTAGGTACAGCATCAGTCTTCTTACCACCTTTGATTAAATCAGAACAATTAAATACCACCTAGGCACCACAATGATCCCTCTTGCAGCACTGAGCAAATCTCTTTAAGCTCAGAATTGAGCAAGTGAAAAAGCCTAAGTGAGCATTTTTGATTTTTTTTTTTTGGATAAAAATCAATACCTCTGTAGTTCAGATAAGCCATGGTGCTGCAGGACACTTTGGAAGTGTCACCTCACATATCATAAGCACACACCATATTAATATTTTGCATGGATTACTATGTAATTGCACATGTTGGTATGCAATTATTGCAATACAATTTAAACACAATAATATGAAATACATTTTTGTTTCTTTTGGTCAGGCTCATACAATATTGATATCATGCTTAAAACTGCATCTTGTGTATCTGAGCCAAAAAAGCCTTCTTTTCCTGAAACTAAGCGTCTAGATGCTTATTGTCAGGAAAAACAGGATAATATTTCCAGTATTTTGTTGATCGCTTGTTTTTTGCTGCTCTTTTAAAATTGTGCTGATCAGTGCGGCTTGAGAACTTTTTTCACCTTGCCAGCCTATGATATGCATTTGAGTATTAGTTTATATTTAATTGGTGTAGACTTCCATTTAAAAGTTGGGGGGGGGGGATTTATTTTTATGGTTTTGAAAGAAGTCTCTTATGCTCCGCAAGGCTGCATTTACTTGATTGAAAAATACAGTAAAAACATTAATATTGTGAAATATTATTACAATTTAAAACATCTGCTTTCTATTTGAACATAATTTAAAATGTAATTTATTCCTGTGATGGCAAAGCTGAATTTTCAGCATCATTACTCCAGTCTTCAGTGTCACATGATCCTTCAGAAATCATTCTAATATGATTTGGTGCTTAAGAAACATTTCTTATTATCGTCAATGCTGAAAACAGTTGTGCTGTCTAATGTTTTGAAAACCTTGATACTTTTATTTTCAGTATTCTTTAAAGTACATATTTGAAATAGAAATCTTTTTTAACGTTATAAATCTTTTTCTCACTTTTGATCAATTATTTGAACAGTATTAAAGGGATAGTTCACCCAAAAATGAAAATTTTGTCACTTACTCACCCTCAAGTTGTTCCAAACCTGTATGAATTTCATTCTGTTGAACACAAAACAAGATATTTAAAAAAAAAAGTTGATAACCAGACAGTTGACGGTAGCCATTGACTTCCATAGTATTTTTTTTACCACTATGGAAGTCAATGGCTACTGTCAACAGTCTGGTTACCAACTTTCTTAAAAATATCTTCTTTTGTGTTCAGCAGTAAAAAGAAACTCATCCAGGTTTGGAACAAATTGAGGGTGAGTAAATGATGGCAATTTTCATTTTTGGATGAATTATCCCTTCAGTTTCTTTTTAAAAAACTTGAACTGTGGTGTATATTATTGTTTTCATTTCAGCATTCAATGTTTTTTTTTTCTCATGCAGAGACTCATAACCTGCCAAAGCAGCCTCCCTTGGCGCTCGCCGTCGGCCAGGCAGCTCAGTGTCTGTCCCTCATGGCTCGCACGGGCAGCGGATCCTGCGCCTTTGCATCAGTGGATGATTACCTGCACTAACCCCTGGACAATCATCCCTATAAATGACCACGTGAAAGAGGCCCACATCATCCCAGTCCATCCCAGACTCCCAAAAAAAAAAAAACTGGGGCCAGCTTTGGCCTGATGTACTGAGCCTTCACATGGCCAGACCCATCCTGGCTCTCTGACAAGACTGGATCCTCCTCACTCGGGCCTAAACTGGGCCTAAAGACACATTAGGAAGAGGGGTCCTTAGAAGTCAGATAAAATCCCCAATCATTATGGTCTTCTTTATTTTTTTTTTTCCTTTTGTCTTTTTTTATTTTGGGGGAGGGGAGGAGGTGTTGGGTGGGGGGTGCAGCAGGCTCTGATTGTTTGTTTCCTAATTTACAAGGCATGAGGAAAATTATTATGACATAATTAATGTTATTATCAGTAAACTTGCATATAAGATATATTTGTTCTTGGTTGAAAGCTGGCAGAGTGAGCGAGACCGAATAACTAAGGTCCCACTGCAGCAACACCCTGCTATTTTCAGGTCTCAGCTTGTGTACTTTACCATTTAAAAAAAAAAAAAAAAAGAAAAAAGAAAAAATATTGAAATTATATTAACACGAGGAGTGGAACATTTAGTTATCTTACAGTAAAAAAATTAAAACCGAGAAAACCTAACACTGCTGGAGTCATCCTTAGTGGTGGTATTTAGTATAGAGCGTTAGTGTGAGCTGTATGAGTTATGCCCTTTTTTTTGTGCAAGCGCACCCTCCCTCTGCCAACTGCACAGCAGGATTGATGCAATGTTTGGACACTTTGATTTGTAATTGTATTGATGTCTATGGTCTTTTCATCCACCCAATCCCTTACTTCATCTTTTAAAAAAATCCGTATTCAGGCGTTCTCTCATCATCGTTGCCTGCACTGTGTTTTTGTGCAGTTTGGATGTGCGACAGGAACATGGTGAAGTTAAGGTCATATCCAGTCTCTGAGAGGCAAGCCTGCTCCATTGTTTTTTCTCCTCTTGTTTACCAGTCAGTCCCTCAGACCATCAGTACTTTTAAAACAAGGAGAATGGTACAGTATTGTCATCAACACTGTCTTATCATTTTCAGTAATAAAACATAAATACCCAGTTGAACGAGATATACCAGTTTGTGTTTTGACACATTTCAGTGATTGTTCAGATGTTCAGTGAGTAACAAATATGCAAATATAGCTGTTGCAATTGACTGGGCTCCATCGCTTTAGGCCTTTTAAGCACATGCGTAAAAAGGTATTGTTTTATTTAGCAAGCCTGTAACCACCTAGATCATAGATGGAAAACACCATTTACAGCCAAAACAGGTAATTTACTAAGGAAACATGTCTTAAAGCTTTTTAACAGTTATCGAGGTTGCGCCGAAAACTTAGGACTAGTTCGTGAAAGTAGGCTTTTGAAATAATCTCCAATATTTAACAAACTGTTCAATTGACAGCGGCAGTCCTAGAAGTTGCTCCGAATGAGATATTCTACCATATGGTATGAATGTTGTTGGCATGTGGGAAAGAAATCATGTGATATACAATCCTGTACGCATGTGAAAGAAAAAACGCTAAGGTGTGCCCCCGGTGGTCGTGTTTTTCGAGATGCGCTAATGTCCTCGTAGACAATCGCGCCAACTTGGACAACGACACTGCATGCCAGTTTTCAAGTCGGACTGACTATTGCGTAGCTATAGCTGTTTTCGTGTATTTTTTTTTTTTTTTTCATTTTATAGCGCCACCAAGTAGCCAGACGCTGCATTCTTTTTCACGCGAGCACAGACTGATCCCGTACATAGGTGTCCCGAGTTTGGTGAAATTATCTCATTCCATTCAAGAGGGATAGCCGTTTTAATAAAAGTGGCCATGCCCACTTTGAACGTTTTGGCGTCCCGTCGCGGACTTGAATTGAACTTTCGACTTCTTTTAGATAATTATTGACGATCAGATTCCAGGGAATCTTTCTGCACTGGTTTGGTTCCGATCGGGTGAAAAACCTAGGACTAGTTCGCGAAAGTATGTTTTTGAAATAATGTCCAATATTTAACAAACTATTCGATTGACAGCGGTGGGTCTAGAGGCAAATTTGCTCTGAATGAGGAGTTCTACCATGTCGTGGGCATGTGTGAAAGAAATCGTGTGATATACAATCCTGTACGCATGTGAAAAAACCGCTAAGGTGCACCCTGGTGGCCGATTTCTTTCACATTTCTCACAGGCCTCTAGTCAAACAGGCCCAGCGAATGTCATTTCGATCAACCTTTGTTCGATAGCCGCTCGAACTTAATTGGCTGTCGGAGGTTGTGTTTTTCGAGATACGCTAATGTCCTTGTAGACAATTGCGCCACATTGGACAAAGACGCTGCATGCCAGTTTTCAAGTCAATCGAGCTGACTGTTGCGTAGCTATTTTTTTTTTTTTTAGCACCACCAAGTGGCCAGTCGCTGCATTCTTTTTCACGCGACCACAGACTGATCCCGTATATAGGTGTCCCGAGCACAAGTTGCCAAGTCTGTGGTTTTCCCGTGGAATTGGGCTACTTTAACACTGTTGCTGCAGATTGTTTTTCATATCCGCTAGTTGAAGCGACCCCAAATAACATGATATTTAGCCCCTCAAATGCGGGGGGAGCTCCGCCAAAAGGTAGATTTTATCCCCCGGAACGCAATTTTTACTGGGGGACCCCCTCTGAAATGTGATTAGGTTAGTTTTGAGTAGCAATTGGGGAGGTTTTGTTATGAAAACCTGGCAACCCTGGTCCCAAGTTTGGTAAAAAATGATCTCATTCCGTTCAAGAGGGATAGCCATTTTAGTAAAAGTGGCCACGCCCACTTTGAAAGTTTTGGCCTCCCACTGCAGACTTGAATTAAGTTTTGACTTCTTTTCGATAACTATTGACAACCAGACTTCAGAGAATCTTTCTGCACTGGTTTGGTTCCGATCGGGTGAAAAACCTAGAACTAGTTCGCAGAAGTAGTTTTTTTAGAAAAATCCAAAATACCAGAAAATTTCGCCAGGGTCATGATGGAATCAGAGACTATATAAGACATTTGAGCCTGTAACGAACGATTTAGGAGTTATGAGCCACCAGGCTGATTGGGTGAGCCTTGGTGACGTTGTAGGCGGGATAGGTACTATTATCCCTCAAAGTTTCTCTGACTTAGTTTGGTCTGCCCGATCACTTTTAGGGGAGAATGCTGATCCTTGGAAATTTTAACAATTAATATAGGGTTTCACTGCTATGTACTTGAACCTCTAATTAGGCCATGAAGTAAACTAAGGCCCAGTTTCACAAACAGGACTTAGATTAAGCCAGGATTAAGCCTTAGTTCGATTAGGGCATTTAAGTAGCTTTTATAAACGTGCCTTAAAAAAAAAAAAAAAAAATTACTGGTGTGCATCTTGAGACAAAACAATGGCACTAACATTTATCAGTGCAAGTTGCTTTCAGTTAAAACAGCTCAAACATGCATTTTAGTCTGTGAAACCAGGGGGGTAAGTGTTTTATGTTAACTTTTTGAAATGCCACAACCATGATTTGTCAATTTGGTCGTCATAGTCATGTAGTTTAATAATCAAATGTATATAAAAAGCAACTAAAACAAGAAATGTCAGTCCTTTCATCAGGTTTGCATTTATTAAAGTGTACAGTAAATACAAACTTGAACATTCAGTTTGACACACAATTTAATTTGTACACAAAATGGAAGATGTCAATTATTTTTCAATGAGCTGAGACTGAATCTTATTTGATGATAATTTAATGTTTTTACTATGAGTCAAGGGAAAAGGTACTAAATTAAAAGTGTCCTTTTGTAAAATGTGATCCACATGGTCAAAAACACCTGGATGATGGAAGGCATCTCCAAGGGAGTTTCCAGTTCTCATGTGTTGAATTTATAATCCAGCAGTTTTCTCCTGTTTTAGATCTCAGGAAGGAACCAGTTTATTTTTGTGTAAAAACCTTTTATTGGATTTTGCAACCTTCGCTTTTACGTCGGCACCTGTAGATGAATAACGACAGCTCAGACTGTTGCTTTCCAAAACAAAATATAGTTGTTGAACATGAAAATCTCACTACTCACCCAATTTTTTATTCACAAACTCCACAGCTGCACCTTGGTTGACACCCCTTTTCCTTTTGAGGGACAGAAGCTCTGCATCTGAAGATAAATATACACAGAAATATTATTTTTTCTACTAAATTTGGTTTAGAAAATGGTCTGTCACAATGTGTTATCTTACTGGTTGTTCTTTTGGTTCCTGGGCCGTAAAGACGGGACTGTATGAAGGCCATGGCACTTTGTTGCAGTGATTGGGCAGCAGATTCATCTTTCACTCTCTTTACGCTGTAGCTGTCTGGTAAACTGAAATCAGATGTTTTCCATGTATACATGAGGAAGCCTTACAGTAAGGTTAATGAAAACATAGTTAATTACCATCATTACCTTTTGGGTTTTCTTTTTGATGTGGTCTTCGTCTCTTTCTCAGCTATAAAATAGTTTTGTCATTCAATACGTGAACTGACCAACAGAAAAAAATGTGTAAAGTTATAGAAAATTCCAGTGTTACAGATTTTTGTTACCTTTGTCATTCTCTGATAGCTCAGTCTGTCTAAAATGAAACAATAACAGTTTATTAAGTTTCCACAATCATTTAAGGAATCAAATGAATTATTTTCCTCTGGAGAACTTACTCCTGGGGTTCTGTATCAAATTCCTCGAGGAGGTCTTCAGGAAGACGTTTTCTCGACTGAAAAACAACAGATGTAACATTTCATGATGTTTCGACTTTGGCATTGATGTTAACGTTAAATCTACAATTTATTGTGTGGATTAAGAGAAAGTGTATACACGTTTCTAGTAATAATAATAATAATGTAGTAGACATCATGGGGATGGTATTCACAACCCTATACCTTTTGTTCTTGAAATAGCTGTTGTCTTTTCCTTCGCTTCTCCTTCAATAGGTTCTTTTCTCTGAAAACAAAGCGGAAAAAAAGTTTAAACCCCATAAGCTCATGTGCTCTGTCTCTCTGAAGCAAGCGGACACACTCACGGACCTTTTAGCTGACTCTAATGCATATTTAACGCTCTTCAGCGCAGCACTTTTGGACGCACCAAAGGCGACCTCCTCGGGGAGTTCATCGTCACTGGACTCAAACTCAGCCTGTGTCAATTCCGACATTTTGTCAGTCTCTTTTAGCGTAGTAAACCTGATTTTAGTACACACGCTGGATGGGACTCGCCATATTAAACGCCAACAACGTTGAACATACATTAAAGACAAACAGACTAAAGTCACAAGCATTGGCTGCAATAGATGCTGCCATCTGGTGGTTCGGATGTCTCTGCAATATCTGCCCGTAAACAAAATGATGCAAATGGCGGAGTTTATAATAATAGCACATACGCCAGATACTGACTATACAAAGATCATGTCTGTATTGTCACATTTATATGTAAAACACTCTTTCAGTACACAGAGATAAGGATAACTAGTTATTGTTTATAATTTTATATTTGTATTTCATAATTCCCTGCAGTTTGTATCATGAATTATTACGGTAAAAGTAAATACTAAAAAAGTAAATAAACTCTACTACTACTACTACTACTACTACTACTATACAGACTATTATTTATAATATTGATAATTAAAAATGCTCGAAATTATTATGGTGAAATATCATGGTTCCTTACAACAACAACAATATTAAATAATATTATTATAATAATTATTTTTACTATACAAACTATTATTTATAGTATTGATCATTTAAACATATTTGTAATTATTATGGTGATATTTATTATGGTATGTTTCTTTGCAACAAAAACAATTTAATTAAAAATAATGTTAATAATAAATGTATTATTATAATTAATAATAAATGTAATTATATATTGTTAATAGATTTTAGTAATAAAAATAAACTATATACGTCCTTTCAACGAGTGGAGAATAATCTTATGGTCCGTCATACGGTTTTGATATCTGACCAATCGGTGTTTCTGACGTGTTTGTGACATGGATGCTGCTGCTGGTGTATTTTGTCATTGTGTGGATTATACACCAGCGCAAGCACTGGCTAAAAAAACAATACTCCGCTTAAAGGCATTCGAATCGTTCTGTCAATATTTAATTTTCATGTAAATATCGCTTTGCACCAACAGACATGCCAGGCTTTGTTGTTTTTGCGCTAGTATTGTCATTGTCCGCGATAGTGCCCTGTCTGGGCTCTCCACCGTCAGTAGCGGCATCGCCTCAGCCCTGTCTCGCGCCGTTGCAGTGGGAGGGTCGGACCGTTCAATATGACCACGGCACGGGACGAAACACACGGGCATCGGTCACCTATGATGCACAGAATCAGCGAATTAGGGTTCTGGAGCAGAAGACAGGACACACACCTTGTAAAAAGTACGAATTCATCAAATGTTATGAAATGCATTTTAATATTCTTCTTGTCACTGCAAAATACTCAGTACCTTTTGTCTTGTTCTCCAGTACAAACATCTAAACATTCTTACGTCGATATACACTTACTTGAGGAGCAAAATGTCATAATGTAAAGTCCTGTTTTCTGAAAAATGTATCAAAATTAAGTGACCCTTAAAAACAGTAAAAAATATCTGCCAATAAGAAAATTAAACTTAATTTAAAGGGATTTTTTTTTTTTTTTTTTTACCCCATTGGCAGATTTTTTTCTTGCTTTTAAGTGGTCACTTATTTATTTAATTTTCTTCCAGAAAACATGACTTTGTATCTGGGTCATTGACGAATAAGGTTTTTAAAAGTGTAAAAAAAAGAAACACAATGGAGATATAATTAATTTTGAAGTTTTATTAAGTGTTAACAATGAGATTATGTGGTTTTTATAGTCAGTTAACACTGCTTTTGTCATTTTTTACAAGATGGACAAAATTTTGTCACCAAAAAAGACATCCGGTTTAACCAAAATTTTGGTTTTACCGAATGACACTTTTGGTTATACCGAATGACGATATTTTCAAACAATGCTAACAGGCTGATATCTAGCTAGCTAGCAAAAGGACAATCAAACATTTTATTTTTTTATATTTTTAAAATATTACAACATTTTCCATGTTTTAAAGCGGTTGTACCGAATGACCTGATGTTTCGGGACATGCAAGCAAGTGAAAACATGATTTTTTTAAATAGTTAAGAGAGAGTTAGTAACTTTGCTTCATGACCATGTGGTCCTGTGCAGGTGTCCGAATGATGTCACATCCTGTCACATGATATTAACCACATGACTTGATCCAAAATGTTCCCTTTATATTGGTTACTCCAAATGACATCAATGAAATTCATTTTTCCGGACATTCTTTCTCATAACAAAGCAACGACTTCTACACATAATTTTAATACCATTTTGCACTATGTTGATATATAATGTTATAAAATCATGCCAGAATAAAAAATATATACATTTATATATATATATATATTTTATATATATTTTAATCAAATGAAATGGCTGTATTGACCTTTGGACGGTTAAACCGAATATCCTTTTTGACACTTCAAAATCTTTAAAATACCTTTATATGTAGCAAAATATAATTAAAACCTTTTGGATTCAATAAAAGAGATCTAGTTGTACTACCTTACATACTTTGGATGTCATATCTTTGTTTTTTTTATTATTTTAAGGCCTTTGGACTAAAAAATGACCCGTCACTTCATTGACCCATCAGTTATTTTGCTTATCAAGATGATGCAGATGATCCATTATAGTTAAAAATGACCACACATAGTTATTGTGTTCTGAAAAATCATTAAAATATAATGAAGTTTAATTGATTTTATGTAAATTTACTTGCATTCATTTATTTGTATTGTGCAATTGCTTTTGAGGTTCTTTGAGTACATCTACTTGTTCAAGAGTGGAGTGCTTTTCCAGATTGAGGAAATTACCAAGCAGTGTGCAAAGATCGCTCTGACGGAGGCCTGGGACCCTTATGACATACCCCTGAACTCCACATATGAGGACCAGTACTTCATTGGAGGACCTGGAGACATGATCGAAGTTCAAGAATGGTCTGATCGAAAACCGGCTCGCAAAAGTATGTTTGTTATAGTTATGTTGTAAATTTTGTATATAACATGTGCCTTGATTTTTCTACAAGAACTCTTAATATGGTCCTGATTATCTAAATTTTTCCTATGTCTCTCACAGATGAAGCTTGGGTTGGTGTGTACACTTTGAAGGACTGCTATCCTGTGCAGGAGACATACACAAAGAACAGTAGCGTGACCACGTCCACCCGCTTCTTTGACCTTCAGCTGGGCATTAGTGACCCTGGGGTGTTCAACCCACCCAGCACCTGCCAGTCAGCACTGTCCGAGAAGATGACATCTGACTGCTGAATACCTCACTCATCTCTGCTCATCACATACCCATAATACAGTAACAGCTTCTAAATAACTGATATTGCAATGACAAAGAGCACATGACATTAGTGCAGGTACTATTAAATATAATCAGCTTTGAAATAAACCAAGAATGTCAGTTTTAAGTTCACTAGTCCTTGTTGATTTACAGTGTGAACTGTGCCTCACATATTATTGAAGCCTCGTTTTTAATATGCTATATTTTTGGCAAACTATGAGTTTTGCTGATCCAGAGTGGATTAATGTAGTACTTACTGTTTTGTTTTACAGTTAATATTTTGTTCATCTACTTATTATTTTATTTAGGTTTACAGTGTGGATGCTTACAGTTTATTTTGTTTATAGCCGTTGAAGAAACCTCTAGAATTTGAATTTCAATAAAATTGTTTACCTCACTACCACTGTTGTTGAGCAAATTGATTTAACAATATATAGCTTTTATTAGACAATTAACCAGTGATGTTACATAGACAACAGTCTCAGCCTCAGACGTTACGCCCATGGACCGCATATGCATATGGCACGCTTAACTGGAAACACTTCAGGATTTTTGAAGTTGTCATCTGGTTGGTTGAATTCTACAGGATATCCGGGAGACGTGTGTGTCGCGTTCTTTTACGGTCCGCCTGGAAACATATGCCGTGATGCCAAACCCCCTCATGGAAGAAGAACGCCAATGTTTACAACTGTGACAATGAGCGCTTACCAAGATCAACTAAATGCTGGATTTTTAAAAGTATGTGAAGTTCGCGGCTCCATTGTTGCAGTAAACTTGAACAGCTTTCCTTGAATTAATAATTTATTAGATGCATTCCGGTCTGTTATTGTAGGGACATCGACTTTACATTTTCACGCCCCTAAACATGACGCGGAACAAAACTAAATGTGATTGTCTTCACACCAGTTGATTAAAAGTCAGAAATGAGCAAAGTTGGACCTGATAGAAGCTCTGGCATCATTTGTGTATGGATGTCACTTGTTTTCATCTGAATTCAATGAAATTGAGACATTTCAAATGTTGACTGTCTGTTAGGGCCACTGTATGAGCATATTGTAGCTTGGTATAGCGAAATAAATGTAATCAAATAGGTATGTTATATTATGTTATTGTTTGTTATATATTTACTTGATGCTGTAGAACTATGAATGAATTCAATTAGAATAGTTGACAGGCCTGACGCAGTTCCGGATTCTACTACATATCCCAGAATCCTCTTTCCAAAACAACATCACACTATTTCCTGTTCGACTGTAAAAGAAAGTCATCAGATGGTGCGGAATTTTTTAACGGGATAGATCCTCACTGAATTATCTGTTGACTGTAATACAACGCGTACTTTTATAAGATTGTACACCAAGGTAAGCGACATGATCGTTAACTCACATTTATTTTGATAAATCAATGCTAATGTCACAACGAATGAGCCGCTTCTGTTATGCAGATTGATTGACTCAGTGTAACCGGATAGATTGTTTTCAAGAGAGATTGTGAGTTTAGTATTGTTTATTTCGCTTGTTGCCGCTTTAGGTAGCAAGATAGAAATCTGTGGTGTGTTATTATGACACTGTGTTTCACATTTTGAGAAATTCGCGCTGGGTTTCCTGTTATACCGTTGTTGTATTATCATGCTAGCCCATAGCATGCAAATTGTTTTGGCAGAGCTCTGAAATAACCACTTCACAACATAAACACAGAGGATTTCATAATTCATTTCAGTTAATTGGGTTGTATACTTAAATTGACCATTTAATAAAAGAAACTAGGCCCATTTTGTATGAGCAATTTTAAGCTAGTGTCATATATAAAGCAATAAAGCCTAATTTCCCATATTGTCATTTAGGGTAGTTGACAACTGTATGAAGAAGTCAGTTCACTTCTCATGTATTCTTTTTGGATGAAGCAAAACTACTGCCTAGTCTAGTTAGATCTGTCATACTGAGTGATATGCAAACAATGCATGAAAATTCCTGTGCTCGTTGTTTTTCGGTAAATGATAACAGTAAGAGGAACTTGTCCTACTAACCAGACAGACACTTACTGTTCTCTTAACCTCGTGCCTGTTTTAAAGGTTTTCTAGAGTACTTCCTGGTCTTCCTGATAAGACTTGCAAGACTAGATTTTCATGCTCTTTCTTTTATTAAGACTAGTTGTATTCACTTACTTTCCACAACAGTCTTTTCAATTTTGATTAAAATTGCATTATAGCAAGCCTTGTTGATTTTAGCAGGATGAATCCACTTCAGAGTATTTGGCTCATAATTTTGTTTTTCTGAATTGTCATGATGTGTTAATTTAGGTACAAGTTCTTGTCTGTTTTTGTCATATTCATACATTATCCTGCTTATTACACTGCTGCTTAGCAAATACATAATATATATACACAAAATATTCATTTGAGTTGTTATTATGCTGCCTTCATGTGCTATTGGAAATTTGATAATTCCTACTTCTGAAGTCGTGATTACGAGCTTATCGCATTCAAGTTTTGAAATGGGAGGGTGTTCATGTGCAATTTTTACCTAGGAAACTCGTATTTAAGGCAACATTACTATCATGGTGTCAGGTGTGACAGAACTCTCTGCAGAATCTTGGGTAATGTAGTTTTTCACCAGAATTTTGCTTTTAAACAAGATTGTTTAAAAAATAAGTTGAATGATGAAGGCTGATGGCTATGGCAAAAGCAAATACCTTTAAAAAAAAACATAGCTCACAGTAGATCTGTCTTTAAAGGTTTATATTAAGTTACTGATTAAAATCAATTCCCCTATGGAGACAATGAATGGAATTTTCACTTCTTATGTTGTGCCAAATTTCGACCCCCTGCCAGATTATTACCCCCCTAGTATTGGTAGGTGTGGAGGAGGGGTTAGGATTAGGGGTGGGGTTAAGATAAGCAATTAGGTAGCAACTTTAACGAGGGGGAATTTTTTATTTTTTTATTTACTTTTTTATTTTGAGTATATCCATTTAGTGGTGATACAGGATGTTGGGTGGTTTTGTTGATATAAAGACGTCACAAAGTCTAGATCATATGACAGCAATAACTATAAACCTTTGACCACTGTGTAAAATGCCTCCACTTTCTGTGTCCTTTCAGAACTAGGCATGACTACAGAGTCTGACTCTCCAGAAGTGTGAGTGTGAATGGAGTGACACGAGTGGACACGACTGACGAGTCATGGACAGCCAATGTGGCAGCAGTGTGGGGTCCCGGGCCACTCTAGGGGGTGTGGGCAACATCAACTCCACCCTCATTTCTTCCCGTATCGAGTCCTACGAAGCAGGAGAGAAGAAGTGCATCTCTGATGTTCGAAGAACCTTTTGCTTGTTTGTGACCTTTGACCTTTTGTTCGTCACCTTGCTGTGGATCATTGAGCTCAATGTATGCTGTGGTTTTACATCTCCACGAGATATTATTAATAATGTGAAGTTCTCTTAAATTTAAGTGGAAAACACCAATTTAATAGTGATTCAGGTGCACTACATTTTGTTTGAATGCAAATAAATGTAATTATTATTTTTTTTTTATTTATCTTCATCCAGGTCAGTGGAGGTATACAAGAGCAGCTGACGAAAGAGGTGTTGCAGTATGATTACCACAAATCCTTTTTTGACATATTTGTAAGTACTGGCCAATACACTGGCCTCTATTGCATGAATTGATGCAAAGCTAATAATTAATTAAATCATAAAAATGTTATATATATATATATATATATATATATATATATATATATATATATATATATAGTGTGTGTATACAGGTGCTGGTCATATAATTAGAATATCATCAAAAAGTTCATTTTTTTATTATAAATTATTTTTAAAAATGAAACTTTCATATATTCTAGATTCCCTACATGTAAAGTAAAACATTTCAAAAGTTTTTTTTAAAATTTTGATGATTAGAGCGTATAGCTCATGAAAGTCCAAAATCCAGTATTTCAAAATATTAGAATATTTCCTAAGATCAATCAAAAAATGGATTTGCAAAACAGAAAAGTTAAAGTTCTTTAAAGTATGTTCTTTTGTGCACTCAATACTTGATCGGCAGGACATATTACAGCAAATGACTTGCTCCTAGCACAAATTACTGCATCAGTGAAGTGTGGCATGGAAGTGATCAGCCTGTGGCACTGCTGAGGCACTATTGAGCCTTCAGATCATCTGTATATTGTTGGATCAACTGTTTCTCATCTTTCTCTTGAAAATATCCCTTAGATTCAGGTCAGGCATATTGGCTGGCCAATAAAGCACAGTAATATCATGGTCAGCAAACCACTTGGAAGTGGTTTTTGCACTGTGGGCAGGTGCTAAAGTCCTGCTGGAAAAGGAAATCAGCATCTCCATAAAGCTTGTCAGCAGATAGAAGCATAAAGTGCTCCAAAATCTCCTGGAAGATGGCTGCATTGACTTTGCACTTGATAAAACACAATGGACCAACACCAGCAGACGTCACGGCCCCCCCAAATCATTATTGACTTCAGAAACTTCACACTAGACTTCAAGCAGCTTGGATTCTGTGCCTCTCCAGTCTTCCTTTAGACTCTGGGACCATGATTTCAACATGAAATGCAAAATTTACTTTTATCTGAAAAGAGGACTTTCGACCATTGTTCACTGTCCAGTTCTTTTTCTCCTTAGCCCAGGTAAGATGCTTCTGACGTTGTCTCTGGTTCAGAAGTGGCTTGGTAGTCCTTTTCCTGAAGATGTCTGAGTGTGGTGACTCTTGATGCGCTGACTCCGGCTTCATTCTACTCAATGTGAAGCTCTCCCAAGTGTTTGAATCGGCTTTACTTGACAGTATTCTCAAGCTTGCGGTCATCCCTGTTGCTTGTGCACCTTTGCCTACCCAATTTCTTCCTTCCAGTCAACTTTGCATTTAATATGCTTTGATACATCACTCTGTAAACAGCCACCCCATTCAGTAATGACCTTCTGTGACTTACTCTCTTTGTGGAGGGTGTCAATGATTGTCTCCTGGACCATTGCCAAGTCAGCAGTCTTCCCCATTAGTGTGGTTTCAAAGAACAAAAGATACCCGGAATTTATACTGTAGGGATGGTCATTTAATGAAACTCAAATGTAAATATTCTAATATTTTGAGATACTGGATTTTGGACTTTCATTAGCTGTACGCTCTAATCAACAAATTTAAAAAAAAAAACTTTTGAAATGTTTTACTTTACATGTAGGGAATCTAGAATATATGAAAGTTTCATTTTTTAAAATAATTTACAATAAAAAAATGAACTTTTTCACGATATTCTAATTATATGACCAGCACCTGTATATATATATATATATATATATATATATATATATTTACATTTTTATGATTAAATTAATATACATAAACAGAGAACCGTGAACATGTGAATGTGTTATTAAATTATTGAATGATCAACATAAAGTCTCAGGATCTGCTTTTTAAAATATACTCCATTTTGACTCTTTAGCAGGGAAATCACCAACATTTATAGATGTGCTTTAAGATGAAACTGGTGTGGTAAAATTTTAGGGCCAGTTCTTCCCACAGTTCCCTTTTCAAAGATGACTTTTCTCTCTCGACGTAGATGACTTCACTAATACTTCTTTCAAACCACATGGTTTCTGTCCAGGAAACTTCATTATTGTTCTTAAAGGGATAGTTCACTCAAAAATGTTGTTGTCATTTACTCATCCCCATCTCCAAATGCGTGTATGACTAATTTCTTCTGTGGAGCACAGAGGAAGATAATTTGAAGAATGATTTATCCATATATATTTTTTGTCCATTGTTGTTCAAAACAAAGAACCTTACTGACTTTCATTATGTGGACATATTATTAAAAGTATCTTCTGTTGTGTTTCACAGAAAAAAGAAAAAACGATATGTGGGTGAGGAAATGATGACTGAATTTATCTCTTTAACCCTTCTATCTCGGGTCACATGCTTATAAAGTGGGTTGCCTTATTGATGTACACATTCAGTTGTTCTGGTGTTTAAAGGGTTAGTTCACCCAAAGATGAAAATTCTGTCATTAATTATTCACCCTCATGTCGTTTAAAAACCAGTAAGACCTTCGTTCATCTTCGGAACACAAATTAAGATATTTTTGATGAAATCCGATAAATAATAATAAATAAATAACTTTATTTAACAAATTCATTTTTCCCCTGTAATTCTGCTACGCTATTTACGTTGCAGAGCTTCAGTGTTTACGTCCGTACGCCGGCTCAGTATTGGCCAATAATGAGTCGCCGTTCTGACGTAGAACCTGGAAGAACCTGGATATTGTTGAGTAAAGTCTTTTTTTTTCTTTTTTTTTCCGCACAAAAAGTATTCTTGTCGCTTCATAAGATTAAGGTCGAACCACTGTAGTCACGTCGACTACTTTATTGATGTTTTTACTACTTTTCTGGACACTGAATGTGGTAATTTTGTTGCTTTCAATTGAGGATAAAAAAAAAAACCACGGATTTCATCAAAATATCTTAATTTGTGTTTCGAAGATGAACGAAGGTCTTACGGGTGTGGAACGACATGAGGGTGAGTAATTAATGACAGAATTTTCATTTTTGGGTGAACTAACCCTTTATAATCTTTGTTTTGGATCCTTTAAATGTGCGAATTTATGCCTTATTTTTAAGCAGCGTTTAAAAAATAAGTCAACACTTTTTTTATTTTAAGACAGCTTGGTATTTGGGAAATAAACCTGTAGACTTTGCCCTGTAAGTTGTTGTTTTGCCTAGATTTATGCAAATACACAGTGAGATGCCATTTTGAAAAGTGCTACCTGACAGCATTCTTTAAACTGAAGTTTTAAAGCAAAAAATGTTGATAAACCAGTCTTCAAAGGTAGATAGCACATTTAATTGTGTCATTCACTACAGTACAAACCTTTGCAGTCTTTTATGCTGCATTAATTTGATCAAAATACAGTTAAATAATGAAATATTATTACAATTAAAAATGTAATTTATTCCTGTGATTGCAAAACTGAAATTTCAGCATCATTACTCCAGTCTTCAGTGTCACATGATCCTTCAGTAATCATTCTAGTATGATGATTTGGTGCTCAAGCAACATTTTTAATTATTATCAATGTTGAAAACAGTTGTGCTGCTTAATATTTTTGTGGAAACCATGATACATTTTTTTCAGGATTCTTTGATGAATAGAAAGTTTAAAAGAACAGCTTTTGTATTAAAAAGAAATCATTTGTAACATGACTTTTCTGTCACTTTTGATCAGTTTAATGCATCCTTGCTTAAAAAGTAATGAATAAAACTAATTTCTTTCAAAATGTAAAAAATGAATAAAAATTAATACAATTCTATTTATTTTGAATTTCTTTCAAAATGAATAAAATGTTAGTTTTTGATAAATAAAATTTTTCTAAAAAAAATTATTTCTAAAAAGAAATCTTACAGACCCCAAACTGTTAAACAATGGTCTGTATATGCTGTGTATATAAAGAAGCAAAAGATAATGTTACAGAGTGAATGTTTTTCTCCTCAGCTCTTGGCTGTGTTCCGCTTTGCAGTCTTGATTCTGGCCTATGCAGTGTGTAGACTGCGTCATTGGTGGGCCATTGCGGTAGGCAGCCTTTTACTTTATATTCCTCCACCCTCCACCAGAGGGCACTGTTGCTTTACTCATTAATAACATGATGGAACTTTGTTTCAGTCCTTAACATGACTGAGCTTCACTTAAACATATAACTATAAAAATTTAGTAGATTAGATATAGGTTCATGTAATGACCATTATATATTTACATTTGTTCATTACAGATAACTACCGCAATCACCACTGGTTTCTTAATAGTGAAAGTAGTTGTATCAAAGGTATGAGATGTTTTTCATTCAGCTTTTTATTTTTATTTTTTTTAATTTGAGATTTACACACTTTTTTGCAATGACCCAAAAATGTTCTTCTGTTGTCCAGCTCCTGTCTCAGGGGGCGTTTGGGTATTTGTTACCCATCATCTCCTTCATTCTGGCATGGATAGAGACGTGGCTGCTGGACTTCAAAGTCCTGCCCCAGGAGGCTGGTGATGAAATCAGTGAGAATCAAATTATCTAATATAATATCTAATTACAGTGAGACATGCAAAGAGTAATCACAAGCATTATCAGTGCAGGCTAATGGATGTAGACGACATTATAACTCATTTGCTCTTACAGCATGTCAGTATCATGTGTGTCCTCTGTCATAGGGTATCTTTCAGTGCAGAGTGCGCCAGATCGAGAGCCTCTTTTATACCCAGGAGGACCTGTTTCAGAAGGCCAGTTCTACTCTCCTCCTGAATCCATGGCAGGTAATAGCTCACTAACTGTCCAATACTAGCCGGACAACCATGAAAATGGTTCTCAGGAGCACATGGAAATTTAAAATCATGTCTTTTACAAGTCGTAATAACTTGTTTTTCTGGTTCTGGTGCTTGATAGCTTGAAAGATTAGTAAATCAGCTGTGTAACATTTTGTTGTAGTTTGTCCTTATTGATTTAGTGTGTGTTGCATTGTTTTTAGTCAGTTTATTTAAACAGAAATCAGTCTTACAAATGAGAGATTTAATGTCCTCACCACGTTTATACAACAGTAACAGACGTGTATTTTCCAGGAAATGGTACTACCAGACTCAGGTGCACTGTGGTGAGCGCTAGATATTATCAAGGATAAATGTATTTAGAGGTGTTGCAGCAGTATTAAAGCGCATAGAAAAAAATATTTAAACCATTACTGTCTCCTATTAATCAATTACAAAGTGTATATTTTGCGCCATTATCATTTTATACACAATAAAACTCTCTCTCTCCCTCTATATATATATATATATATATATATATATATACAGTGCCACTTGAAAGTTTGTGAACCCCTTGCAGAATCTGTGAAAAATATTAACAAAATAAAAGAGATAATACAAAATGCATGTTATTTTTTATTTAGTACTGTCCTGATTAAGATATTTTACATAAAAGATGTTTACATATAATTCACAAGACAAAAAATAGCTGAATTTATTAAAATGACCCCATTCAAAAGTTTGTGAACCATTGATTCTTAATACTGTGTGTGGTTACCTGGATGATCTACGACTGTTTTTTTTGTTTTGTGATGGTTGTTCATGAGTCCCAGAAGGAAACACGATGCATTAAGAGCCGGGGGGGGGCTTCATCCTTTTGAAAAGGATGAAGATGTCCAAATTTTTCTTATTTTGTTTAAATATCAGTTTTCTTCATTTAGTACTGCCCTTCGGAAGCAACAGAAGATACCTACATGTTTCCCAGAAGACAAATTAAGTACAATTTACCTTGATCTTCAAATTCAAAAAGTTTTCACCCCCCGGCTCTTAATGCATCATGTTTCCTTCTGGAGCATCAGTGAATGTTTGAACCTTTTTTAAAAGTTGTGTATGAGTCCCTCAATTGTCCTCAGTGTGAAAAGATGGATCTCAAAATCATTCAGTCACTGCTGGAAAGGGTTCAAATATGCAAAAAATGCTTAAAATCTGAAGAATCTGCAGGACCTGGAGGATTTTTCTGAAGAACAGAGCTCAGTTTAACTGCTCAGAACAAACAAGAGACTCATGAACAACCATCACAAAACAAAAAAACAGTCGTAGATCATCCAGGTAACCACACACAGTATTAAGAATCAATGGTTCACAAACTTCTGAACTGGGTCATTTTAATAAATTCAGCTATTTTTTTGTCTTGTGAATTATATGTAAACATCTTTTATGTAAAATATCTTAATCAGGACAGTACTAAATAAAAAATAACATGCATTTTGTATTATCTCTTTTATTTTGTTAAAATTTTTCACATTTTCACAGATTCTGCAAGGGGTTCACAAACTTTCAAGTGGCACTGTTATGTTTCTGTAATGATTAATCCACACCAGTATGTGTAAGCGCTTTAGTCACAGTAGTGTTTCTAATGCTAAAATATACTTGTTCTTGTGATTTAATGGATTCAAAGATAGATCGCACAAAATTTTCATCAAAAGCAAGTCTTTGGGAACAACTAGAAACTATTTGGAAGTCAATAACAACAGAGACTATAGAAAAGTACATAAAAACAATGCCAGCAAGAATGCAAGCTGTTATCAAGGCCAAAGGAGGCCATACAAAATAAAAATAAAATATATATATTTTTTGGTTATGTGTGAATAAAGACTATTTCGTTGTTTCAGTTTGTTAATTGCCTAATAAATGACAATAACATTTTTACTTTTAATAAGTTTTTGATAGATTCCTAAAATATTTGTTTTCTCTTTATTATGACCGGTGGTCTAATAAGTTTGTTAAGCAGTGTGTGTGTATGTATATATGTGTATGTGTGTGTGTGTGTGTGTGTGTATATAGATATAGATATAGATATATAGATATATATAGATTTGCACACATGTATTTTAAGTGCTATGACTCGTCTGCTTTTCTTTAAAGTTTATCATAGAGTTTTGCATGTCAATCTGCAACATTTTTCCTAACAATAGTCAATAATTAATGTAAACTACGCATATATTGTACCCATTTTGACAATGTTTGCACATTTTTCCCCCTTTTTTTACAATTAGATCAGTAGAAAATGTACAAATAATTTTACTGTGATTTTAACTGATTCAGACAAAAATGTTCAATGTATTTATATATATATATATATATAAACGCACACACACACACACACACAGTACTGTGCAAAAGTCATGCACCACCACCAGCTTTATTGTTTTAGCAATGTTTTAATGACCATCCATATTTATTTTTCAGTCTCTTTATTACGATACAAACAGAAAATACAGGAAATTTGTACACAAAATGTAAAAAAAAATAAAAAATCTGAACAAAATTGTTTCTTTAAGCAAAAGTCAGTATTTAGTGTGATCTCCTGGACTTCCATTTACTCAAATAAGAAACTCAGAGAAACTTCTCATCAGATTTTGAAAGTTTTCTTGGCCTTCCAGTCCTTTTCCGTTCCATTTAAGTTTAAGAGAGCCGGTTCCTGCTAATGCTCAAGTGTAAGGGGAGGTCACTAAATACTTGCCGCTTTAGCCTATAAAAGCTGTTTTTTCTGATTTTTTTTCTTTTTTTTTAATACTGCTCATACAAATTTCCTGTATTTTCTGGTTATGTTCTAATATTGTTCTAATAAAGAGAAATAATTATATATGGTCATTATATCATTGCTAAAACAACATCTAACGGTGGCCTAAGACTTTAGCACAGTACTGTATATATAATAGTCAATAAGTTTCTATTTCAAATAAATGCTGTTATTTTGAACATTCTACTTATAAAAGAATCCTGATAATTAAACATGGATAATAATAAGAAATGTTTCTTGAGCAAATCTGCCTATACATGTATACTGAATTACTATTAAATTGATATTTCACAGTGTTGTTGATCTATCTGTGGATTTGCTCATTTATCTCTAAATTTGCTTATTTATTTATTGATTGACTTGTCTTTGCATTCTCTTGGTAAATTTGTGTAGTTTTACACTTGAATCAGCAGTGTCCAGTCCACTGGGGGCAACTAAACACTTCCCTTTCATATTCAGTGCACTCATTTTAAATGATCGCCGATGTCTTTGCAGTACTCTACGCCTTTAGATTCACAGCCAGAAAAAAGGATCACTTTACTGTGCCGTTTTAATTCAGACAGCTATTGTTCAACTTATTAAACAGAGCTTCTGAAACACAGAGAATGAATACTTACCCGAACGATTTTTATTCACTTATATATACATTTGTTAAGAACATGTATACATTTTTTTTCTAATATTATTTCAGTTTTAGAAAAAAGACAGCACAGACAACAAAATTATGTGTACTTTAGTAATATGACATAAACATCCATGTTGTTGTGTGCATACAACCGACATGTACGTACAGTAGGCCTACAGCGATGTTAAACACTCACTATATGATCTTTTGCTTCTGTAGACTCTGATGAAGACCTTGATGATAAACATGATCTAGAGAAGCCCATCGTCTAGCAGGTATTCAAAAAAAAAAAATTATATATATGTATTTTTTTATTCCTCCATCTCTCTTAATGTAATTAATAGGATTGTATTTGCCTTTTTTATCAGGAGCTCAGAGTAAACACTGACTTCTGGAGTACAACAGCCTCTTCCAGTGCTGCTCGACCTCGGGCTGTGTGTCTTAATATGGGTTTGTGTACGTGGGTGACCAGAACTAGACAGTCACTCTGCCTTAGATCCACCATCGCCACCATCAGCAGTTTGTTGATCTGTCTCTGTATGCCCACACAAGCTCTTAGTGCAATTACATTTTTGTGTGCGTCTTAATTTCTCCCACTGAACACTGTTCTGCTTATGCAGCACTGATTGAAAAAATGAAGGATTTTAATATGTATTTTGAAGTTAATCAGCAAATAATACCAGTGTTGACCACGACATTTAGCTTGTTTTCACATGACACTCTTCAACTCTGCTTCCGTGTAACAAACCGACTGCCGTCTCACATGTTCACGCAGTAAAGCTCAAATGTGTATTAACAAGACCTACATGTGAATAGCAGTAAAGTCTCAGGTCTGCACTGCCACTCTTTAGTATGTGAAGATTTCATGTTTTCCAGTTTATTCTCTCTCTTTTTTTTTTTTTTTAATGATTTTTCTACCAGTCTGTGAGTGTTTGGAATGAACAGAGAGAGATGCAAAATAAAGGACTGGCTTAGTTTTGCATGAAAAGCACTTAAATGAAGAAATCTGATTTGTAATGATGGATGGGTATATAAGAAAGTTTTTATGTTTGTCTTTGGCTCCTCTTCAGTAAGCATTCCTAAATCATCTTAAGTACATAAAATAGATCTACTTCCTGTTGAGTTTACTTGTGCCATGCTTACTGAATAAGGGCTTATGAACCTGGTTCGGGTCTGGGACCTTCAGTTTTCTATGAATATATAGAGAATCTCCATATGTATCCATTACAAAGTATGCAGGATAACGGCAGATTGTATATTCTTCTTTGGTTATGTATTAAAACAATGTTTTTATTAAATGTGAGTCTTTATGCATCAGTTTTTCAGCGAGGGGAGCGGAAACCCCTGCTGCTCTCACGGATGGTGCAGCTCCTCGCCCACAAATAACAGCTTAGATTAACAAGACAAACAGGCTGCTTCCGCTAATAAATTATCAGCCAATCATGCTGTGGTTAAACTGCTGCTTGTTTTCTTTCCAGTAAGCACCTCCGCCTGTGGCGTGTACATACCCAACCACATTTTCCTACCGCAGCAGTTTCAATCACCAGCGTGATGTTTGCAAATTCATGTCTGGGGTTTTAATCTTTAAACTTAATTAAAACATTAAAACTGATATAAGAAATGCTCTCTTGTAGCTAAAACAGTACACCATATAAAGTATTCTTAGATTAGAAGTGCTCTTTTTTTTAAGTAGTAATTTTAGGTAGTCATTTAGCAGACATGCACTCAAAAAACAAAAAAAAAACTTTTTTTTTAAGATTTATGCAATTTAATTGTAAAATTCCGTCAAATTGAATTGAATAATCCTTAAATATTTAATCAATTATTCAATTAAAAGGTAACACTTTACAATAAGGTTCGTTAGTTAACATGAACTAATAATGAACTGCACTTCTACAGCATTTATTAATCTTTGTTAATGATAATTTCAACATTTAACATTTATTTATACATAAAATCTTGTTAACATTAGTAAATGCACTGTGAACTAACATGAACAAACAATGAACAACTGGATTTTCATTAACTAACGTTAACGAAGATTAGTAAATACAGTAACAAATGTATTGCTCATGGTTAGTTCATGTTAGTTAATATATTAACTAATGTTTAACTAATGAACTTTATTGTAAAGTGTTACCAATTAAAATATGTAAGAATTATTCTATTCAATTTGATGGAGTTTTACTATTAATTAAATTGCGTAAATCTTAAAAAAAAAAAAAAGGTTAGTTTTATTATTATTTTACTGTATTTTATTCAATTACATTTTGGCACATAATTAAATATGTATCTGCTACATATTGTATTGGTATTTGGATAAATATTCATGCAATATTTCTAAAATAATGTCTATCAACTTTTTTATATGATAATTTCATTTTATTTTTAAGATAAGCTCTACTGCAAACATAATTACTTTTTTAACTTTAATAATTTTTTTTCATGATTCATAATGCATAAAGTGCATTAGTAGAGAATTCATTTTATGAAAAGTAACATTTTTATTTATGAGCAAGAAGAAGAAGAAATGTTTGTCAGATTTTATTTAACAAATTCAGAGAATGCCACAAAGACAGATACAAAACATTTTAAAATGTTGGTATATTATACACTTTAAAAAAAAAATTCAAAGATGAAAAAATAAAACAGTTGTGTGTAACACTTTACAATAAGCACTCATTCGTTAACATTAATTAATGTATTAACTAACATGAACTAACCATGAACAATGCATTTGGTACAGTATTTACTAATCTTCATTAATGTTAATGAAAATACAGTCGTTCATTGTTTGTTCATGTTAGTTCACAGTGCATTAACTAATGTTAACAAGATTTTTAGTAAATGATTATTATTAAAAGATTAATAAATGCTGCATAAGTGCAGTTCATTATTAGTTCATGTTAACTAATGAACCTTATTGTAAAGTTTACCCAGTTGTGCAAAGCAGATCTACAACAAATACATTTAAAAACAATACATTTAAGCAAAGTTAATATAGCTGCAGATATGCTTCTATTCTTTAGAAATCAGCTAAACATACTCTATATGATAAATGTTTGTTTGCTTGATGTTTATCTTATCCATTTAGTCTCTATAGAGAAGCTTTATTCTTTCTTTCCAAATTTTCTCTTTAATAGAAAGATAGAGACGGCACAAAAATATATTCCGTTCTTCATAAGCATGACACCATACGCGTAGACAAACAGGTACAGACTGGGCATTTGCTCCGAATTGCCTGTAATAAAACAAAAAACACATTTGAATGCTTTGATGAAACATTTATGTCAATAATTTTTTTATACTGTACATAGGTTGTCGAAGCATAACATGTCTGTGAACATTTTGTTTTTGATCAACATTAAGATCTTAATGATCTATGTGTGTGTTTATATATATATATATTTGAAAACATGTATTTTAGGTGCTATGACTGGTCTTCATTTCTTTAAAGTTTACCATTAATTTTAAATGGAGTTTTGCATGCGATATGAATTATTTTACTTTGATTTTAACTGATTTGAATGTGCAATTATTCATTTAAATGTTGGCTTGGATTTTTAAATACAAAAATAATTAGTTCAAAATCCATCCTAATCTGCAAATTCATTTATATATTCATTTTTATTCATTCACCTGATCTCTGCTGTTTTAAGGTCTTCACAGTGTCACCAGTGTTGGTTGGGCATGTTGGGCCCGGCTTATCCGATTCCAGTATGTCTTTGTTATCTGAAATATAACAATACAGTGTATATTATACAATACAATACAGTGTAACAATATCATTAAATCAAAGAATTAATAAAGAATTAATTAGAATTAAAAGTACATGATTTTTATTAATTTTCTATTCATTTTTTTGTTATATTAATACAAATGAATAAAAAATTAAAAAATCATGTACTTTTAGTTTATTTATTAAATAATTTTTTTTTTTAAATAAGTTTTTGTATATGATTTATAATCAAAGCTCATGATTGTGTCTGCAACCTGTGTCAGTTGTCTTAGACTTTCTTTCTAAGGAGTTTAACACATATCAATGTAGCAAATAGGAGTTTCTTCAAATTACCTTTCTTCAGTTCAGTTTCCTTAGACGAGCCTCCTTCATGGTTAGCAACACATTTGTAGAGATTGCCTCTAGCCGTGTTTTCATCTACAATCATCATACTTGTCACGGAGGTGACTTTTGAATTTTCAGAATTACTCTGCTCCATGACTTCCTCCGATACATCCGTCCAAACTCCTGTATTGCTCTTCTTTTTCCAGGTGAATGTCACCAAGTCAGGAAACATATCTTTGGCATGGCATAACATTGTCTGTTTGTTACTTGTTTTTCTTGATAGGTATGCTGATACCGTTGGTGGATTGATCTTGTCTTTCCCTGGGTCTTAAGAGAAACACATGTTGAACATGACTTCAGTGATCAATAAGCAAATAAGATAAGAAACAAATAGAGGGTGACTTTAGAAAGTTTTCACTTGGAAATTACATCATTTTATGAATTTGAATTTGAATTCAGATTAAGTCTATTGCAAATATTTCTGAATAAAGCAAAACTTCTAGCCTGGTTTAGTTAATTAAGATGATGATCTACACTATTTTAAAGGGATAGTTCACCCAAAAATAAACATTTTGTCATCATCGCCCTCATGTCATTTCAAACCTGTATGACTTTATATCTAAAAAAATGCATTTTTCTGCAGAACACAAAGTATATTTTGAAGAATGTTTCAAACGTTTTTGTCCATACAATAAAAGCCAGTGCAGTTCAAAACAACATTGAAACCCTTTTCTTTCATTGTATGGACAAACAAACACTGACACATATTTCAAAATATCTTCTTCTGTTTGAAGAAATTCTGACCGTTTCTTACCAGTTACTATCAGCCGTGTTCCTGTTCCAAACCTTTTGATAGCATTGCCCACTCAGATTAAGTCTATTACAAATACTTCTGAATAATACAAAACTTCTAGCCTGGTATAGTTGATTAAGACCACTGTTCCCGATGATCTACACTATTTTAATAGGATCGTTCACACAAAAATAATCATTTTGTCATCATCGCCCTCATGCCGTTCCAAACCTGTATGACTTTATAAAAAAAATGCATTTTTCTGTAGAACACAAAATATATTTTGAAGAATGTTTCAGCAGTTTTTGTCCATACAATAAAAGCCAGTGCAGTTCAAAAAATACTGAAACCCTTTTCTTTCATTGTATGGACAAACAAACACTGACACATATTTCAAAATATCTTCTTTTGTTTGAAGAAATTCTGACCGTTTCTTACCAGTTACTATCAGCCGTGTTCCTGTTCCAAACCTTTTGATAGCATTGCCCACTCAGATTAAGTCTATTACAAATACTAATGAATAAAGCAAAACTTCTAGCCTGGTATAGTTGATTAAGACCACTGTTCCCGATGATCTACACTATTTTAAAGGGATAGTTCACCCCAAAATACAAATTTTGTCATCATCGCCCTCATGCCGTTCCAAACCTGAATGACTTTATAAAAAAAACTGCATTTTTATGTAGAACACAAAATATATTTTGAAGAATGTTTCAACAGTTTTTGTCCATACAATAAAAGCCAGTGCAGTTCGAAACAACAATGAAACCCTTTTCTTTCATTGTATGGACAAACAAACACTGACACATATTTCAAAATATCTTCTTTTGTTTGAAGAAATTCTGACCGTTTCTTACCAGTTACTATCAGCCGTGTTCCTGTTCCAAACCTTTTGATAGCATTGCCCACTCAGATTAAGTCTATTACAAATACTTCTGAATGATGCAAAATTTCTAGCCTGGTATAGTTGATTAAGACCACTGTTCCCGATGATCTACACTATTTTAAAGGGATAGATCACCCCAAAATACAAATTTTGTCATCATCGCCTTCATGCCGTTCCAAACCTGAATGACTTTATAAAAAAAACTGCATTTTTCTGTAGAACACAAAATATATTTTGAAGAATGTTTCAGCAGTTTTTGTCCATACAATAAAAGCCAGTGCAGTTCAAAAAATACTGAAACCCTTTTCTTTCATTGTATGGACAAACAAACACTGACACATATTTCAAAATATCTTCTTTTGTTTGAAGAAATTCTGACCGTTTCTTACCAGTTACTATCAGCCGTGTTCCTGTTCCAAACCTTTTGATATAGTAGCCCACTCAGATTAAGTCTATTACAAATACTAATGAATAAAGCAAAACTTCTAGCCTGGTATAGTTGATTAAGACCACTGTTCCCGATGATCTACACTATTTTAAAGGGATAGTTCACCCAAAAATACAAATTTTGTCATTGTCGCCCTCATGTCGTTCCAAACCTGTATGACTTTATATTTAAAAAAAATGCATTTTTCTGTAGAACACAAAATATATTTTGAAGAATGTTTCAACAGTTTTTGTCCATACAATAAAAGCCAGTGCAGTTCGAAACAACATTGAAACCCTTTTCTTTCATTGTTTGGACAAACAAACACTGATGAACATTTTAAAAATATATTCTTTTGTGTGAAGAAATTCTGACAGTTTCTTACCAGTTACTATCAGCCGTGTTCCTGTTCCAAACCTTTTGATCAAGTTGCCCACTCAGATTAAGTCTATTACAAATACTTCTGAATGATGCAAAATTTCTAGCCTGGTATAGTTGATTAAGACCACTGTTCCCGATGATCTACACTATTTTAAAGGGATTGTTCACCCCAAAATACAAATTGTGTCATCATCGCCTTCATGCCGTTCCAAACCTGAATGACTTTATAAAAAAACTGCATTTATCTGTAGAACACAAAATATATTTTGAAGAATGTTTCAGCAGTTTTTGTCCATACAATAAAAGCCAGTGCAGTTCAAAAAAATACTGAAACCCTTTTCTTTCATTGTATGGACAAACAAACACTGACACATATTTCAAAATATCTTCTTTTGTTTGAAGAAATTCTGACCGTTTCTTACCAGTTACTATCAGCCGTGTTCCTGTTCCAAACCTTTTGATCCAGTTGCCCACTCAGATTAAGTCTATTACAAATACTTCTGAATAATGCAAAACTTCTAGCCTGGTATAGTTGATTAAGACCACTGTTCCCGATGATCTGCACTATTTTAATGTTATAGATCATCCAAAAAAACCTAATTTTTGTCATCATCGCCTTCATGCCGTTCCAAACCTCTATGACTTTATATTTAAAAAAATTCATTTTTCTGTAGAACACAAAATATATTTTGAAGAATGTTTCAACAGTTTTTGTCCATACAATAAAAGCCAGTGCAGTTCAAAAAATACTGAAACCCTTTTCTTTCATTGTATGGACAAACAAACACTGACACATATTTCAAAATATCTTCTTTTGTTTGAAGAAATTCTGACCGTTTCTTACCAGTTACTATCAGCCGTGTTCCTGTTCCAAACCTTTTGATCAAGTAGTTGCCCACTCAGATTAAGTCTATTACAAATACTTCTGAATAATACAAAATTTCTAGCCTGGTATAGTTGATTAAGACCACTGTTCCCGATGATCTACACTATTTTAAAGGGATAGTTCACCCCAAAATAAAAATTTTGTCATTGTCGCCCTCATGCCGTTCCAAACCTGAATGACTTTATATTTAAAAAAATGCATTTTTCTGTAGAACAGAAAATATATTTTGAAGAATGTTTCAGCAGTTTTTGTCCATACAATAAAAGCCAGTGCAGTTCAAAAAATACTGAAACCCTTTTCTTTCATTGTATGGACAAACAAACACTGACACATATTTCAAAATATCTTCTTTTGTTTGAAGAAATTCTGACCGTTTCTTACCAGTTACTATCAGCCGTGTTCCTGTTCCAAACCTTTTGATCCAGTTGCCCACTCAGATTAAGTCTATTACAAATACTTCTGAATAATGCAAAACTTCTAGCCTGGTATAGTTGATTAAGACCACTGTTCCCGATGATCTGCACTATTTTAATGTTATAGATCATCCAAAAAAACCTAATTTTTGTCATCATCGCCTTCATGCCGTTCCAAACCTCTATGACTTTATATTTAAAAAAATTCATTTTTCTGTAGAACACAAAATATATTTTGAAGAATGTTTCAGCAGTTTTTGTCCAAACAATAAAAGCCAGTGCAGTTCGAAAAATACTGAAACCCTTTTCTTTCATTGTATGGACAAACAAAGAAACACTGACACATATTTCAAAATATCTTCTTTTGTGTTCCACAGAGGAAAGAAAGTCATGCCAGTTTAGAATGAAATGAGGGTGAGCAAATGATGACCAAATTTTTATTTTTTGAGTTGAACTATCCCTTTAACAGAATTTCTCCTGTTTTATATAAACATAAACAAGCACACAAGATGGAATTGCTGAAATCTCTAAAGACAGTTATTCAACTCTCAGTTGCCAGCTGAATTACAGAAGTAATTTCTACGCAACTAACTTTAAAATGCTTAAAACAGGTTTAGTAGACCTTAATTATGTGAATTTTGTCTTACCTGTCACATATAATCTTGTACCCGAACCGAAGACTTTCCTGTCTCCCACAGTCATTTACTCCTAAACAAAAAGACAGAGCTTGTGCAGAGGAGAATCTGCAGTTTTCCTCATGTACATTGTTTAAGAATATCACTGTATACTTTTTAAAATACTAACTAAGAAAGTAAAAAGCTATATCAGTCATGATTTTCATCACTGGAGTGCTAAAACGCTTAATTTACTTCTGTAGTGACTATATCCAGCAAGTGTTCTGTACAGTGTCATGTCACACTCTTACCAGTAGGGGCTGCAATAGTTTGTTTACAAGTCCTGCGACACACTTAGAACACGCTTTTGGCCAGACAGTGGAAACGGGATTATTGTCCAGGGCATGTGGCCAAAAGGGAGAACCTCTAAACGCTGAGTAAAATATTTAATGTTAATGAATTAATTTAAGCGACGGGTCAGTATCAACTAATCTCTGCAACTTTAATTCCTTGAATCCTAAAGCCTATTGATGTTTCTTACTGTTCAACATCACATTTGTCCTTCATCAGTCTAAACTTAATTCATAACCCATTTTAAACCTTTCCTCGAATGCTGAGGATCAGCAAACACTCTTTGGGATGAATTAATTTATTAGGGCTTAAAGAAATTGATTGTTTCATTTTTTAGCAGAAAAAAAATTATATTGTAAAATATTGTGGCTTGTGGTTTCAGATTAAACAGGAACCCTGCTGGGTTTTTGTGCAGGGTTTCAGTATTTATAACTACTGTGCCGCCTGACACCCAGCAGGCACAGTAATACATCGCTGAATGCTCTTTTTTTAGTTCAGATATTTTCAGAGCCAGATTTGACTCTTTCTTATTTACTTTAAACAGTTCAAAACCAGCATCATTGTAAGTGCTTCCATCAGAGATTGATGAATATAGTATTCTTTTTAAGGTTTTTCCCTCTTTTAGTTGATACCAGTGAATGTAGCCACTGCAGTCTGAAGGATAATGACAGTCTATAACAGCTGTCTTGTCCACAGATTTGGTCGATGAGATTTTCTGTTGCAACTTCACGTTTCCATCAACTATAAAAAATAGCATAACAGTATGTTACCCAAGGTAAGATAGCCAACATAAATGTAAAATTAATAAAAATGATCACATTAGGTTTTTGTGATAACAGACAAAATTATGGTATGATTTCAAATAAAAATAAAAAACTTACCTATACATAAAAGGTTAATAAGCAACAAAAAGCATAGCTGCATTTGAAGACTCATGATTGCAGGGAGTGTCTGGAGAGCTTCTGTCTTCATCCTGTGATGGGGGGAGATCATATGGGAAGTTTATGAAATTAAGTTTCCGGCCCTCATGCTAATCTGAGTTCGTTTTGTGGTTCATGATTCAGATGTGACAGATTCTACAGCTTCTACTCTGTGCTTCAGTGTTACACTAATATGTACTTATACGATTTTTCTCTAACAATACGCTAATGTACAAAAATATTGGTAATGAATCTGATTGACACACAATGTGGTATTTTTTCTGGGAAAAGAAATGCAATGATCCTTGAGCAGCTTAGACTGTGTAGGTTTTTAGACATTTGTGAACTCCTATTTCTTTATGTGCAAAATATTACCACAGTTTCACCAGCAGGGGATGTATATTTTCAATGTCTAGACAACAGTTAAAGACCCCTGAGGTGAAAATCAAGTTTTTAATGTTGTTTATATGTCTTTGTGGGGTTTTTAATATGTTTAAAGACAAACCATGTGCAAATGCATATGTCAACACCATTGTTGAGTATTTTCTTCTTAAAACTGCAGTGAAAAAAAAAGAAAAAAGCAATATGGCGGGTGTATGAGGTATATTATGACGTTTTGGTGAACTATATGCCTTTCTCTACTGATGTTCTGAGTTGTTCAAAGCATTTGTAAGGATACTGATTGTTAGAAGGCAGCCTGACTCATGACCGAGAACATGGTTTGTGTAACATTAGCAACACATTATTAGCTGTTTGATAATGTAATCAAGCAAAAGGCTAATCATATTAATAACCGTTATATGTCTGATGTTGTAAAGAGTGATACCATTGTGCAGTGTTTATCTCAGTAAGTTGACCGAGTGGATCTCTGAGCTGGCGTGAGTGAGTAGAGGCGGGGCTAATTTGCATATTCATTGATCTGCGTATACTAAATGAGGCAAGGGTGTAGTTACATTCAAGCTATTTTAAGGCTTGAAAAAAAAATTCATAGGAAAAAAATATTTAAATGTCATTTTGGTGATCAAAGATGAGTTTTAAGGGATAAAATTATTGACTACAGGGGGACTTTAATCATTTCCACATTATAAGTCCACCAGTCTTTTGAAAAGGAAGTTTTTATGCAACTGTCATCCACTTCCAGTTATTGTAGCGGTACAAAAACACTTCGTTATGCTGCTTGATATTGAAAACTGGTATTTGTTATATTGTCTTAATTTATTTTCATAATCATAAACACACGGGTTTGTAGCGCACATAGTTTTGCCAGTTACTGCACTTTGATATTCTTCTAGTTATTTACTTATGAAAAGGAAGTCTTGCACATTAACAGAAAATAGATTAGGCCTACTTCCGCATTGCAAAATAAGGTGTAAAGTATCGGGACATTTTTGCAAGCCCATCACCACGATAGAACAGAACGGCATCAATACCCATTTTCTCTATGAGGTTTTCATACCCAGGATCAGTTTGATCATCATTTGCACATGATGTAATACGGGCCAATGACATGACGGGTCATTTTTTTGTCCAAAGGTCTTAATAATAATAATAAAAAAAGATATGACATCCAAAGTATGTAAGGTAGTACAACTAGATCTCTTTTATTGAATCCAAAAGGTTTTAATTATATTTTGCTACATATAAAGGTATTTTAAAGATTTTCATTCGGTTTAACCGTCCAAAGGCCAATACAGCCATTTCACTTGTGATTAAAACATCTTAAAATGTAATAAATGTATATATTTTTTATTCTGGCATGATTTTATAACATCATATATCAACATAGTGCAAAATGGTATTAAAATTATGTGCAGTAGTCGTTGCTTTGTTATGAGAAAGAATGTCTGGAAAAATGAATTTCATTGAAGTCATTCGGAGTAACCAATATAAAGGGACCATTTTGGATCAAGTCATGCAGTCAATATCATGTGACAGGATGTGACATCATTCAGACACCTGCAAAGGACCACAGGGTCATGAAGCAAAGTAACTAATTCTTAATTATCTGAAAAATGTATGTTTTCACTTGCTCGTACTCATGTCCCGAAACATCAGGTCATTCAGTACAACCGCTATAAAACATGGAAAATGTTGTAATATTTTAAAAACTTGTTCTAAAATGTTTGATTGTCCTTTGGCCAGCTAGCTAGCAAGCTAACTAGCTAGCTAGATATCAGCCTGTTAGCATTGTTTAAAAAAATATCGTCATTTGGTATAACCAAAAGTGTCAGGTTCAGGTTCCTTTATTTCCTTTAACCAAAAGTGTCATTTGGTAAAACCAAAATTTTGGTTAAACTGAATGACTTTTTTGGTGACAGATTTTGTCCATCTTGTAAAAAAATGACAAAACCAGTGTTAATTGATTATAAAAACCACATAATCTTATTGTTAACACTTAATAAAGCTTCAAAATTAATTATCTACATTATGTTTTTTTTTTGGGGTTTTTTACACTTTTAAAAACCTTATTCGTCAATGACCCATACACAGTTCTTATTATAATACCATTTCATGATACATTTTGATATCAACTGCATATGGGTAGACCTAATAAATGGGAGGCTGCAGTGCTGTTGAGTTTCCTGTGTCCTCATACAGATGTGACAGCTCAGATCCCCTCATTTAAGAACAGTAAGCGAAATTCATTTACTTTGATATTTCTGCCATAAAGTAAGGCTTGTTGCCCATTTATTTATTTAAAAATATATGCATTCCATTGCATTCAAGATATATATTTTATTAGTTCCGTGATTCTTTGGGAATCAAACCCATGATCTTGGCGTTATTAGCACCATGATCTAATGTTTAAACTACAGCAGTACAATTATGTTCATATAACATTCAGAGAAAGGTTTGTGGTCTTTGATCAAGACAGGAATATTGCAAAGTTTTTGTGCAGGGCTTCAGTTTTTATACTCACTGTGCTGCCTGAGATCCAGCAAGCACAGTAATACATCGCTGAATGCTCTTTTTTCAGCTTGGTGATTTTCAAAACAAAATGATATGAAGCTTTCTTTTCTGATTTTATAGACTCAAAACCAGCATCATTTTTTGCGGATCCATCATTTATATCAGCATATAGTATCCTCTTTAAGGGTTCTCCTTCTTTTTGCTGATACCAGTGGATGTAGTACAAGCAGTCTGAAGTGAATTGACAGTCTATAATGGCTAACTTTTCCTCTGCTTTGGTCAATGAGATTTTCTGTTGCAGCTTCACAGCTCCATCCACTGCAAAAAGTCACAAATCAAACTAACAAATCAAGCTAATATTTTTTTTAGTTAAAAAAATACTTATGGTTACATAGAAAAATGGTGATATGAAGATGATATGGCCACATGTTAAAACACTTACCTTTACATATAAGGAGAATAAACAGTAAAAAGAATAATTGCGGCTGAGGACTCATGATGGCAGATTTAAGATACAGAACTTCTGTCTTTTCTCTGGGATGATAAATTAATTTCTGAGCAAAAACAGGAAGTTGCAGTGCTATTTCCTGTGCTCATGAGTTTGTATTGAGGTTTTTGATACAGGTCTGCACTATGTTTGGCTCTTTCTTTTTTAAATTAAAGCCACTAAGTTTTATACTTTATACTTTTCTTTCTTTTTTTAATATTAATTTTTTGACCCTTTTTGGGCACAGTTATGAGCTATTCATGATTTAATGATATATGATATTTTTAACTTTGAAAAATATGTTTGCAATTTTTTTTGCAAAGTTGTGTACACTCATGTGTTACTTAATAGTTAGATAATTTGACATTTTTATGATCATTAAATAATTTTTTGTATAAAAATGTTTTTCAAAAATCCAACAAACTTGCACTTTGTACTTTGAACTAAAATGTAAAATCTTTAAAAGTATCTCAGACATCCTTATTAGTCAATGACCCATTTACCTTTCATTCCACTTCAGTGATATGTCATATGATATTGTTTATAATAACAGCTAACATGTAAGAAATTACATAATTATGTAATGGTTGTTTTTTATGCACTGTAAAAAGCAATACGCTATATCTACTCCATAAAATTTTGGCAGCGGATTACAAGCAATATTATTAATTAAATTCAACAAATAGAATTGAGTTAGAATTAATCAAATGAATTCCTTAGATGTCAACCATTTAAAATGAGTAAAATTTAAGTAAAATTTAAACTAAAATAACAGACAGACATCAAAGATGAATTAAGAACTCTTTATTTTTTATTGCCAACATTGAAGACACCCGATGATAACAAGCAGAATCACTGAAGCAAAGAGAAACACAAGAATAAACAGAGGTTTAGATGTTGATTTGATTGAAAATGTTTGGTCACTATTATGGTGATCAGTGTTTCATTTAGTTAGGCAGTTTGACTCTGCTTTTTATGTCACTTTGTGGGTTTTTGTAATGGTGTTTGCTAATTTTACACATTTTAAATGGTTGACTTTCAAGGAATTAATTTGATTAATGCTAACTCAATTTTATATGTTGAACTTAATTAATAATATTGCTTGTGATCTGTTGCTACAATTTTATTGAGTAGATAGAGCGTATTACTTTTTACAGCTTTGTATAACTGTACAAAAATAATTTTTTTGTTTGGGGTTTGTTCTTTCATTACTCTGCAGGCAAGATAGGGCAATAATTTACTATAAATTTGTCAGCAAAAAAAATCTAATTTTTTTCAGGATGTTCTTAAGTTTTATTCAGTGGAGGCATCTTATTCTGTTGCACAGAAAGACAGAGACAACATAAATGGGAAGGGTTGTGGGTTTTTTGTGCAGGGCTTCAGTCGTTTTACTCACTGTGCTGCCTGAGATCCAGCAAGCACAGTAATACATCGCTGAATGCTCTGTTTTTTTTAGCTTGGTGATTTTCAAAGCAAAATTATTTGAAGCTTTCTTTTCTGATTTTATGGACTCAAAACCTGCATCATTTTTTGCAGATCCATCATTTATTTTAACATAGAGAATTCTCTTCAAGGGTTCTCCAACTTTCTGCTGATACCAGTGGATGTAGTCCCAGCAGTTTAAATTTAATTGACAGTCAATAATGGCTAACTTGTCCTCTGCTTTGGTCAGTGAGATTTTCTGTTGCAGCTCACCGGCTCCATCCACTGCAAAAAGTGACAACTCACAAATCAAACAACATTTTCATAAAGTAATGTAATGATAAAGCAATATTTTCTAATTTAACAAGTATTTATGGTTATAATTACCTTAAACACATTAAACACTTACCTTTACATATCAAGAGAATAAACAGCAAAAAGAATAATTGCGGCTGAGGACTCATGATGGCAGATTTAAGATACAGAGCTTCTGTCTTTTCATCTGGGATGAAGGTGGAATTTATTTCTATGAGCAAAACACAGGAAGTTGCAGTGCTATTGAGTTTCCTGTCATCATGCTAATCTGAGTTTGAATTGAGGTTTTGGAAACAGATTCACACTGTATTTGGATCTTTCTCTTTTAAATTAAAGTCATTAAGATTTTTAGATCATTAATAAGATATTCCTTATTGTCAATTATCCATTTACCTTTGATTCTGCTACAGTGATATGTGTCATATGATATTGTTTATTATAATAGATGATGTAAGAAATGAACAAGTCATTGCAGAATATATCAAAATATGACAAAATGTTTAAAATATACTATCTATTGAGTTATTCAAATGTCATGATTGCTTTTGCAGCTTTGTATAACTATAACAAATATGGTAACACTTTACAATAAGGTTTCATTAGTTAATTGTTTTTGTTTCATTGTTTTTGTGCAGGGCTTCAGTTTTTATACTCACTGTGCTGCTTGAGGTCCAGCAAGCACAGTAATACATCGCTGTATGCTCTTTTTTCAGCTTGGTGATTTTCAAAGCAAAATGATATGAAGCTTTATTTTCTGATTTTATGGATTCAAATCCAGCATCATTTTTTGCAGATCCATCATTTATGTCAGCATATATTATCCTCTTTAAGGGTTCTCCTTCTTTTTGCTGATACCAGTGAATGTAGTACAAGCAATTTGAAGTGAATTGACAGTCTATAATGGCTAACTTTTCCTCTGCTTTGGTCAATGAGATTTTCTGTTGCAGCTCACCGGCTCCATCCACTGCAAAAAGTGACAACTCACAAATCAAACTATAGAATATTTGGTTAGATCATAATATTTTCTTCTTCTTTTTTATTTATTTTTTTTTATTATTTTTTCTTTAAAAACTAGTTTTATAATACAGAATCAATTATATTGCCAAATAATAATAGACTCACCTTTGCATATGAACTGAATAAGCAGGAAAAAGGAAAGCGTCAAAAGAGCATTCATAGTAGCAGAGTCTTATTCAGTGTTTGCTCTGTGATGGAGGAATATATTTTAGTGAGCAACAAACAGGAAGTTGCATTGCTACTGAGTTTCCAGTCCTCGTGCTAATTGTTAATTTGAGATACAATTGCGACATGCCCCATACTGAGGCAAAATAGACTTAAAATAGCCTACTTTCACTAAAACACTGCAGAAAATGCAGTGCTGTTATAAATTCACTGTAAACCACGGCTTCACGGGGCTTATTGCTTTTATTAAAAGCGGTTACCACACAATACAAATATTAAAGCCCAAAAAATATATATCAATGCAACTTTCATGAAATAAAATCATTAAAAGCCTGGAAAAATAGTCCCTGACCGTGAACAGCAACAGAAATTACATTATTAAGCCATTAGATGGCGGCAAAGATTGTCTTTATTAGCGAGTCACTCAGTCGCAGAGACTTTTATTTTGAAACTTGTTGTGAACACAGAACAAGACACAAATGACAAATGCTTTGACTAGCGCTGTCAGTGTCAGCAGGGCACGGGAAAACCCATTAAATGTTAAAAGGACAAGATCGCAGCGGACATTCATAAATTGATTTTTATTATGAACATAGGACTGACCTGAAGGAAAATGCTAAATCTGAATCCAGGTAATACACTCAGTCTCTCACAATACTCATCTACATAATGCAGTAAGCTTCAATGAACAAAATCCTTTGCCAGGAGTTTGATTGACAGGCGATCTAACCAATCATAACGCCGAATCCGCCATTTTGTCTGACAAAGCAGTCAGGGGAGTTAGCAGGTTAAGGTAGGTGGACTTGAACTTGAAAAATGGTGTGTAGCTACTGACGTCTTTCCGCGATTAAAAACAACATTCCTTATGATGTTCATTCATGTTTATTTTATGCTATAAATGAACTAGTAGGAAGAGATGATCAGTTCACAAGCCGTTTGGACTGAGGTGCTACAGCAATCTGTCACGACACATTAAAGAGCCACAAAACGGTATTGTTTGAATTTCTTTAAAAATGACAAAATTTGAAATTTGAGACTTTGTTTCATATCAAAAGTAACCTGCTCTATCTTGTCTGTCGACGCGTTGTCAGTGTCCTCTTTGCTCCGCGATGTGTTTTTCACTGCGTGAGAACATGATGTGTGGCGAGAGATCGGCATGGCTTGTCGGACATAGCAACAGTAACTAAAGGGGGCGGGTCTTTGCGAACGGTCAACAAACATATGTTTACGTTGCTAAGATAGACCAAAGTCCCTTTAAGACAAGTCATTTCACTCGGCGGCCATCTTTGAAACGCCTCTCGGGCATGCAAGTGCAACTCCTATCTCTTTGAATGGGGAAACATCAAATTCTCCAAAGCTGTTTGCCAAGCTTTGGATTAAATTTCATATTTGAAATCACCAATGAAATCTGACAACAACTGTCTCATAATTTTTTTCCCAAACGCTCGAATCATGACAAAAAAAAAACTGTATTGTTTAGGCTGGATCAAGCTAATGCGCATGCGCAGACCTGAATGCGCGTCTCTTGTGCCTCATTTCGGAGGCGCGCGTCTGACTGTTTCTATAGAAACCGGTGCTTCTAACCATAGACATTATAATAAACACTTGTTTATTATAATGTCTATGCTGTCTATGCTTCTAACGGCAGCTGCAGTGATGCGATGACTTTACCAGTCGGCGATTGGCTCTTATTTTGAAGGCGGGACTTATTCCGCCATATTGCGCGTTACGCTTTCTCCCATTCAAAACAATACGAGTGACGCATCTTGTGTGCTGCGCTCGTTGTCTTTTGACTTCCGGTTTGTATTTCCACAGCAATCTTACGTATTTATGAATGAGCTTCTCATTTTAAAATCTTCCCGGTCTACAGACATTTATTAAGACATCTGCTTTAAACATAACAATGCTCATGATAACTTTAATTAACTCTACAACAGGTAAATCCACTTCACCAGCTAATTATTCTTCAACAGCGATGCCATAGAAATATACAGAGCTACCGCAAAAACGGAAGTTCAAAGACAATATTCTAAAGATGGCAGCGCGCTTGTTTCTCTGGTAAATAAGGTCTATAGTCTTTGGATAGACGCAGCAACGTGCACACACTCAGTGGCGCAGCGATACTTATGTAATGCGGTCAGCTGTATGTTTTCGGGAATTTTACGACTTCGAATGCGGCTCAACCAATCAGAATCAAGGGCCCGAACTATCTATTTTATAAACAATTATTTTATCTGACTGTTTAACTATTAAAGGTGCAATATGTAAGAACTTTGCAGTAAAATATCCAAAAACCACTAGGCCAGTGCTATAAATTTTGTTCACTTGAGTACTTACAATATCCCAAATGTTTGCAACTATTTGTAAATCGTGAGAAAATTGCAATTTTAACCAAGGCTCCGGGACGTGTGAGGAGTTGCCTGTCAATTGCGTCATACCCGCGCAGGGGCGGATTAAGGTGGTCAGGGGCCCCTAAGCTGCTCTTTGTGTGAAGCCCCCCCTTAATCATTATGTTTTACTGGAAAAATGTGTTTAGTGCCATACATGGTCCACCCGCAAATAGTAAGGTTAACTGGGGTGGAGGTTGGGTCGATTGTTCTCCCGCGGTAGAAATCGCATTCCGGGGGGCAGAAATGGGAACGCGGGGGCACCGCGATGCGAACGCAAAGGGCACTTTCACTTTCGCGATCAGAGGGGCAGGGGCTCAAGCCCCCCCCCCTGTGCACGCCACTGGATAGGCGAATGTTTGGATTTCCTGTCGTTAATTATCTCTCCCTCATCTTCGCCACTTCTGTCTTGAGGTATCCAATGCCTTGAAGTATCAAGCCAATTTTGGGATTTTTTTTTTTTTCACTTGTTCAGTAAATTTTAAAATAATAAAAAAAAAATAGTCTGGCCAATCCGGGGCTCCTGCACACGTGGGGCCCCTAGGCTGCAGCCTAGGCAAGCCTGTGCGTTAATCCGCGCCTGTACCTGCCTTAACCTCGGTTTCCGGTTTTATTTTGCAGAAACCATGGAAACACCAAAGAAGCTTTAATATATTACGTTTTAATAGACAAGGGAACAACTGTTTTGATATATTTATATACAGAAAACTAATTATTGTTATATAGCTCAACACATTTAATCTTATTGTTTAAATCTAATTTTATTGATTTTTTGCGAGTACCATGCTTTTACCATGCCTCAGAGAAAAACACTATTTTGTGAAGTAGCTAACATAGCATAATCAGATGCAGCTTTATATTTAGTAAAAGTAATACAGAATTTTCTCCATTATTCAATAGGTTTTAAAATTAATTGCATGCCATTTATCAACACAAGCCACCCAGCATTTAATATGATATTCTAAAATCGATCTATCTTACTGCAGTGTGTAACAAGTGTCTCACAGCAGCCACCGAGCGAACGCACAGAGTAACGTTATAACATTTTCAACACACTCAAATGTATCTAATATGATAAACAGAGCTGTGTTACCTCATACTCATGACCGGAAAAGCGGAAGTGGCGCCGGCGACTGTGGCATAATAAAAGCTCTGCTGCTTGCAGCGTGTGTTGCATAATTGCTCCAGGGGCCTCGTTCAGCTCCCACAACACTCGGTCCTGCTCTGCTTCATACTACAGTAACGTTAATAATCGCATCCATGAACATGGTTTCTTGCCGAGTCCTATCCCGATTTATTTCCACCGGCTGTGAGGTGAAGACCACATGTCCCAAGATTCCATGCTCAAACTTGGCGTCATCAAGCTACGCCTTTGTTTTGAATAGGCCTCTAGCGACCTCTAGTGGACAGAAAATTCTACACATTGCACCTTTAACCCAGGTTTGAGACAAGTTAACGTGTGGCGTCTTTATACGTTTTAAAACATTTAGTATTATTAATCAGTATATAAAGGGCATTTCATAATAAACAATGTTATAATTTGGAAAATTATTTAGAAATGGCTAGGGAAGACAAAAAAAAAAAAAATGAAATTACTAGTTAACTTTTGTCCTCATGATGATCATGTTTTTGTAGTTTATTGCTTTGAGCAAAATATAAAAATGGTCCATACTTTTCTTCAGAGGTAAACCCTGTTTACCCAGTATGTTCTCTCAGTACCAAGGCTTTCTATGTGCCATACACATGGGTGTCTAAATGTAAAATAATAAATAAATAAATAAATAATCCTGTTAAAACATCTGATCTAACTTTTTTATAGGCCTATTCATGTCCAGTTGGGAGACATATTTACTTTTTTTGGTAAAAATTCTTAGACATCACTGTTTTGGCGCTATGGGCCAAAGATTCTTATATTTGATGACTATTTGGAGTGTTTAGGATCGGATGTCTTGGAACTGTAATTGAATACCCCTACCCTAAAAGGTGCATATTAGTACCTTAGAGTAGCAAGTACATATAATTCCTCCATATTATTCCCTTATTCCTCGGCTGGGATTGTGTAGAGCCCTTTGAAGCTGCACTGAAACTGCAATGTGGACCTTTCACCAATTGAACCCCACTGACGTACACTATATGGAGAAGAATCCAGTAATGTTTTCCTCAAAAACCTTAATTTCTTTTCGACTGAAGAAAGAAAGACATGAACATCTTGGATGACATAGGGGGTGAGTAAATTATCAGGAAATTTTCATTCAGAAGTGAACTAATCCTTAAGGTACTGTGAACCTACAAAGTTGTCCTTTTAAGGGTACTGCCCCAGTGACAAGCTGTTGTACCCTTAAAGGAACCATTTTTGCAAGTGTAAATGTTGAGCAGTCCAATAGTCTGCAATTAACATGATATCTGATATTTGGATTGCCTCAGCACCAAAAAAAAAACCACAGCAGGAAGAAGTAGTAGCTATATTTCAGTGTGTGGTTAAAGTCCTTGAACTTGCATTATGTTCATATCCTAAAGTAAATTTGCGACACAAAGTGACATTAAAGACACAACCAAACATTTCTGCCCATTGATAGTCTACTGTCCTCAGATCTCAGAAGTGTTGCATAATCTCATCTAACCTCAGTCTTTGGGAATTTTTTTGCTCTTTATTTCCATATACTTAATTGTATTTTTCCTTAAAACCCAATCAAAGCAATAAAATAATCGAAGACTTCAAAACATACTGACTGCACTGCTGACATCCGTATGAGTAGTCCATGTTTTATTGCATTTAATGTATTGAATCTCTGCATTGAATTGCGTGCTGTTCATGAATTCCCTTTACATTAGATTGCACTACGAAATATGAAGTTGTTCTACTACAGCGTCTCTTACTACTCTATCGCTGAGAAGGCCTGCACATGTCGTTTCCACTACATTTAATCCTAACTCTCTGCTGTTGTTTTTACCTGCAAACATATTTGCTACACCAAACCGCACTATTTTGTGGTTCTCCTTAGAGAGTTTTTCAGACAATTAAATGCTGTAATAAATGTGGTTTGTAACTGTCAGTTTTTGACATTGTTCCTGTGGTGGAATAACAGTCTCTCATGGTTTATGTCACGGATGTCAAAGCTTTCTCTCACTGTGGCTGCCATCCCAGCTTGCACAGTAATACATGCCAGCATGATCCTCCTTTATTTCTTTGAGTTTTATGCCATACGAATTTCCTTTTATTTCAGCGACAAATTCTTTTGCTTCACTTGTAGCAACCCCAGACTGACTGATGTACAGTAGTCTTTTAAACGTTCCACCGACTTTCTTATGATACCAGTGAACATAGCCAGAGCTCAAGTCACAGCCGAAGGACACAGTTTTACCCTTTACCTTCACCAAAACCTTTTGAGGTTGTTTTAAACTCACACCTTCCACACCTGCGATGAAATAAAATGAAAATCAGTTCTTTTAAACAAGTTTTCATATTTATGTTTTATTAACATTTTAACCTATTTTATTTGACCTATTTAACCCCCTTTTAAAGTGTACTTACCATGGATCATTATGAGAACAACAGCGCACAAGTTTATGAGCATCGTTCATTTGGTAATGTGAGGCGATTTATGGTTCATAACGTTTCCTCTACACTTCTTTAGATTATTTTGCCAAAATCTTTGCAGAAAATTGTTCAGTGACATCATTTCCTGAGGTGGAGCTATGATGAACATAAATGCTGTCGTGATGTGATTTGTACTTGTACAGCAATCAGAATAAAATATTTCAAAAGCTGTTACATTTGACTGATGTATTTGATATATCATCGAGATTCTCTTTATCAGAAGTAATTTAGTAAAATGCAATTTATTAGAAGTAATTTAGTAACTTTCATAGAGCCTTAAAGCTGAAAAAAATCCTCTTTTGCAGCTCAATAGCACCATCCACTGTTGAAGATCTGCATGTCAAACAAACAACTGTGTACAAACACTACAAATATAGGAGATTATTTGATAAAAGCTTGAAGAAAGAAAAAAAATCACACCTGTTGCTCTTCATGTGTTGAACTTCAGGGACTTATAATAGTGGAAGTGGAAACTGGGTTTATATACACATGAAACATCAGCTCTAAGAATAGCAGATGTCATATTTCTCTTCAAAAGAGTCAAATCTAATGAATGCTATCTAATGATAATATCATTAATAATTATAAGGGAATCTCACCTATTAAGACTACTAACAACACAAATGTTATCATTCCAGACATCGCCATGTCTACATCTGTCATCCAGGAGTTTGATGAATTATGAACTGCATCTGCCAATCAGAAGATATGATGATGGCCTTGTGGTTTCCTCTTTATCTCGTCACATCACTATCACAAGAAGGTTTTTCACACAAGTTAAACCAGTCATGGGTTAGACAACATTAAACACATGTAATTTAACCCTGGTTTATTAAAGGCTTCTCCAGAGCAGATCTCACAGTAAGCGGCTCTTCCTCAGTGGCACTCAGTTTAAAGTGGCTTGTGTGGATTTAAACAGATGCTGAACAGGTGAAGATGTTTCACGGATTGTCTGTGTTGGCAAGATGCTTTGAGTAGGCTAAAATTTAGTTTAAAAACTGTGATGTAATTAGGAATACATTGTTTGTAAAAGTCACACTGCAGTTTAAACAGTGAGAGGCGATTGATAAATTGGTCAGAGAGAAACTTGACAGAAAAAAGAGCTACTCTTTTTGTGCTTTTATTTGTAAAATAAATTGTAAGATCTATTTTATATTATAGCCTACAATATTCATACATTTGTTCAATTAGACTATAGTTCAATTAATCCAGTATATTTGTGGAATGTCTGTCAGCTTCAGAAATGATACAGAAATGACTTAAAATACATGCACTGTAAAAAATGAATGTGATTTTAACAGTGAAATATTGTAAAAACACTACGAAAAAAATTGTAAATAGGTTAACAGTAAGTTCCAGTACTATATACAGGGAAAAACTGTAAAAGCTCTTACCATATATTTTATGTAATTTTCACAGTAAAATGCTGTAAGTTTTACAATTTGTAGAAGTAAAAAAGAACAAATCAATGTATAATTTACAGTCAAAAACTGTAAACTGATATTCCCACAATTCCCTGTGTGACACTCCACATTTGAAAGTATTTTGTTTAAAAAATCATGTTTCTTAATAGTTTTTGTCATCAGTTATGTACATTAGGGTTTTATGTTACATCTTCTGTTGTTTAATGAATGTTTATTGCATTATGTGAGTGTTGTGGGTTACCATGATGGTGTTTTGCGTTTGCGTGAATGACTCTTTGCACCCTCTTTACATTAATATATACTTCAGCTCGTGGAAAAGCTATTTGTGATGAACTCTGATTCTTCATGTGGCTTTCTCTTTTACCACCTGCATTATTATGGTGGTTGTCAGTATATGTTAAAGGTACAAAACAGATTTTAGTAGTAGTGTGCATTGTTGAATTTACTTGTTTACATTCAAATTTTCTTGTTTGTAAATTACAGTTTTATACTGTAAAATTGACAGTTTTTCTGTATTTTTTACAAAATTATTCTGGCAACCACAGCTGCCAAAATTATTTTGTAAAAACTACGGAATATTTTTGACAGTGTGTGTAAAGCACATAAAGTTGGCACACTGCTGAATATACTGAATTTATTTTCACCACACAAGGACAAGTGATATTTGAGCTCTTCATCAAACTGAAAACTACAAATCTGGAAATGCCAAATATTTTATTTATATCTTCACAACACATAACAAATATGAGATACACCTGACATATTCCCAAATCACAATAATACAGTGTGTACAAATAACCTCATAATGAACAGCAGGACAATAAAGTTCAGATCCGAACAGATCCAAATACCTTCATCCAGTCATCCTGTGCATATGCAGCTTAATTCAAATTGAGAACATAAACAGAAAATGACAGGTAAATAAATATTGAAGTATATAAATATTTCATTCATCAGTTAGATTTACCAGTGTAGTTCATGTACAGGATGTGAGTAAATGTTCTCACTGTGGCCGCTGCTGGTGTCCCAGTAGGCACAGAAGTAAACAGCAGCGTGACTCTTCTTAATGTCACTCAGTTTTAGATCATAAAGCTTTTTTTTGTCCACTGTGAAGTCGTTTGCTTGGGGATTGTTGCCATCACGAGTGACACCACCATCATTACTGATATAGAGCAGTCTTGACGGGGCTTTACCATCTTTCATTTGGTACCAGTGGATATAATCTGAAGAGCTTGAGAAACCGGTCGCTTTGCAGGGCAGATACACAGTTTTGCCCACTGCCTTAACCAAAGCCTTTGGATCTTGTTCCACAGTCAGTCCCAGAACTGCTACTTTGACAAAACCAAATTCATTACATTTAATTTAGTTAATTTTTTTAAATTGAATTATCATCATAAATGTCACTTACCTGGCATCTTTAAGAGGAGGACAATATAAATGTATAAAAACATCATTCATCCGGTGAAAAAATATTATACCTTGCTTGGTGTAAAGCTGTCTTTCAGGATTCACACTGCTTTTGTATGAACTTAGGGTGCTGTATGAAAATAGGGTGATGATGTCATTTCCTGAAATGGAGTTACCTTAGAAACCATTTTTAAAGAAATTTTACATGTGCCTTTTATGCTGAAATGAATTTCAAATGTTACATTATCCCCACATAATCTGTGAGATATTTGCTTATTTATCAGAGAGATGCACATTTTTTCTTTAAATATGATTATGTGAACAAATGCTTAAGGTTATTTGAATTAATTAATCTTTTATAGTAAGGTTCATATGACTGTGTGGAAAAAAACTAAAAACTGAATAAAAAACAACTATGGAACATACTGATAAAACTGACGGTCCAGATGTTTTGTACAGGCCAGTATTAACCATTTGAAAATTTCTTTAGATTTTTTTTTTCTATTAAAGGCACAATATGTAAGATTTTTGGATTAAAATCACCAAAAACCAAAAGAACAATGTTGTATATTTTGTTGACTTGTGTACTTACATTATCCCAAACTTTTCCGACAATGTTTAAATGCTTTCTCCATCATACAATATATTTTAAAATTAATTTTGTCATTTAGCAACACAAGTCATCCAGTTTTTATTAATATGATATTCTAATATCGATCTAGATTACTGCAAAGTGCAACAAGTCTCTCATATCAGCCACCGAGCAAATACAGAGAGTCACATTATAACAACTTTCAACACACTCAAATGTATTTAGTATGATTGTTTTAACCATGTAAAACAGCGCTGCGTTACCCCACATACACAACGAAAAGAGCAGAAGACTGCAGCGTAAGCATAATAAAAGCTCCAGACTCGAGGCCAGTGTTTCTCGCAGGTGTCTCTCATTAGCATTCACTTCAGCGGCCTCGTTCCTCTCCCGCGGCTCTCGCCCCGCCCTGCTCATACCACAGTAACATTAATAAAACTTTAATACATTAGCTCAGGCCCGCTGAACACGCCCCAGTTTCTCGACTCCACCCACATGTCAAAACAATGCCATGAAGTCAAACGCACAGAAAAGTGAAGAACAAAGGGAAAACGAGCATTGAAAATTAGCATTGTTCATTTGGTTATGTGAGGTGATTTATGGTTCATAACGTTTCCTCTACACTTCTTTACACTATTTTGCCAAAATCTTTGCAGAAAATTGTTCAGTGACATCATTTCCTGAGGTGGAGCTATGATGAACATAAATGCTGCTCTGTGATGTGATTTGTACTTGTACAGCAATCAGAATAAAATATTTCAAAAGCTGTTACATTTGACTGATGTATTTGATATATCATCGAGATTCTCTTTATCAGAAGTAATTTAGTAAAATGCAATTTATTAGAAGTAATTTAGTAACTTTCATAGAGCCTTAAAGCTGAAAAAAATCCTCTTTTGCAGCTCAATAGCACCATCCACTGTTGAAGATCTGCATGTCAAACAAACAACTGTGTACAAACACTACAAATATAGGAGATTATTTGATAAAAGCTTGAAGAAAGAAAAAAAAATCACACCTGTTGCTCTTCATGTGTTGAACTTCAGGGACTTATAATAGTGGAAGTGGAAATTGGGTTTATATACACATGAAACATCAGCTCTAAGAATAGCGGATGTCATATTTCTCTTCAAAAGAGTCAAATCTAATGAATACTATCTAATGATAATATCCAGTAGTTCATGTACAGCATGAGTGTGGATGTTCTCACTGTGGTTGCTCGTGTCCCAGTAGGCGCAGTAGTAAACTGCAGCATGAATCGGCTTTGTGTTGCTCAGTTTCAGATTATAGAGCTGTGTTTTGTCCACAGTGAAGTAATTTGCTTGGGGATTGTTGGTATCATGAGTGAAGCTACCGCCTGCATTGATATACAGTAGTCTTGATGGAGCTTCACCCTCTCTCTTTTGGTACCAATGGATATAATTCCAAGACTGCAAATCGGTCACTTTGCAGGGGAGATGTGAAGTTTTGCCCACTGCTTTGACCAACGTCTGTTGACCTTGTTCCAAAGTCACTCCCAGAACAGCTGCTTTGATTGAACAAAACAAATGTCATTTAAAAAAAAAATAATAATAATAATTAAAAAACATCATAAAGGCTTAATTTTAAATGGCATCTACCTGGGATCTCTGAGAGAAGGACAATATAAATGTATGCAAACATCATTCTAGTTGAAAAAGACGTTTGGAGAGTAATGCTCTGTTTTATGTTGTACACAGCCTTGTATAACATTTGAATTATGCTGATGTCATTTCCTGATTGTTTTCAGCAGATTATATTTCTTTCCTATTTCATTTCAGTCATCATGTTTCAGTCATATTTTAAAATCAAGGCCCTTTATCTAAACTTGAGTAACTTCCATTACCTATTATCACACTGTTTTACACATTATTTTTCAAAACATATGCTATACTTTAAAATAATGTAAATATTTTAAATATTAGCAGTGTGCAATGTTTTCAAACAATTTTAAAAACAATATGCATAAGTGGACTGGAAAAACAGGGTATTAAGGAAAGGCCTCAAACATAGGTCCCCATGTCTTATTTTCTTCAAAATCATGAGTACTTTCATTCCATGTATTACTTCCATGACATTTAAAATTATGAATTGTGTTTAGCATTCTGAGGTGATTAAAAAAATGGAATGCACTTGTTTAAAAAGGCTGACCAATTTGTCTTGCCTTTTACAGATGTAATAAAACTCCTTGTTTGGAACTTGATTGGAATAAAAATATTGTGTTCAACTGCTTTATCTTCATTTTTATTTGTTCTTCACACACACCATGTCTCATATTTCTTTTGAGTCATGATCTTCATTGACACTTTTTTTCTCGTTTCTATCCAAGACATTCATTTTTGATAAAACTTTATTATAGACAAAACGTTTGATAGTGGAGGAAGTGATGTCACAGCTGTGGGACAGTTGTAATTTGAATGTACTGCATAATAAAAAAAATGTATTTAAAAATACATTACACACAACAAATGGTCAAATGATGATTGATTAACTAAGATCATTGTAACGTAAAATGACAAGTGAAAATCAAAAAGAAAATATATACATAAAAGGCATTTTTAGAAAAGTTAGAATCAAGATATGGTAAAACGTTTACAAGTGAAGTCATGTATAAATATTACCTTCATATAACAGTAAATAAAGATAAACCTATGATAGGCTATAAAGATACAGCCTACAGTTTTATTGTAGCCTATGTGAACAGTCTCTGTGTATGGTAGGCTACAGTATCTATTTTGTATTTTATTTATAGTGAAATATTTGCAACAAATAGCAATGCTACAATTAAAATATTCCGCATGTCTCCCCCTTGCTGCTACTGTTGTTCCACATAAACCGCTTTGATTATTAAAGCAGGTTTTTGTAATGATTTCCTCTTACAGTTAGCACTGTGTTGTCTCCAGTATAGAGCGCGCAGTAATATGATCCTGCATCGTCAGTCTGCAGTGTTGAGATAGTCAGTGTCACTTCCTTACCACTCACTGATCCAGCATATCTACGGGGGACACCCTGATCGTTTATGGCTTTTGGCTTTCCAGCTTCGAAATACATTAATCGTTGGAAAGCTCCCCCTGACTGAGCTCTGTACCAGTGGAGAGGGTTGGACTGAAGCGTCGATGAATCCACAATGCATCTGATTCTAGCAGCTCTACCCTTTGTCTTAATCGTCACACGGTCAGGATGCCTAGGAATATTTTGTCCATTTAAACAATCTAAAACCATAAGAGAAACAATTAAAATGCGCTGAGTGTGTAAACAATTCTAATGAAATTTTTGGCATAGACCTGTAAGTAGCCATTTGGTGTCTTTTAAAACGTGTCATCAACCGCGAGTTATTCAGAACGCACTAAAATAGAAGCGAAGCCTATTGGACAAAGTAGTCATATTTCCTACAACAAAATAGTGTTTTGTTGAAAATTTTTTAAGATAGTTGACAAAATAGGCTAAGCCTCTGCGAGACAAACCCCTTAAATTTACTGACGGAAATTCCTTTTTAAAAGTCCAAAATCACTGAATAATCTTAACTGAGAAATGTTAATAATTATAAGGGAATGCTTAAATCTCACCTATTAAGAATACTAACAACACAAATGTTATCATTCCAGACATCGCCATGTCTACATCTGTCATCCAGGAGTTTGATGAATTATGAACTGCATCTGCCAATCAGAAGATATGATGATGACCTCGTGGTTTCCTCTTTATCTCGTCACATCACTATCACAAGGTTTTTCACACAAGTTAAACCAATCATGGGTTAGACAACATTAAACGCATGTAATTTAACCCTGGTTTATTAAAGGCTTCTCCAGAGCAGATCTCACAGTAAGCGGCTCTTCCTCAGTGGCACTCGGTTTTTATATAAAGTGGCTTGATTTAAACAGATGCTGAACAGGTGAAGATGTTTCACAGATTGTCTGTGTTGGCAAGATGCTTTGAGTAGGCTAAAATTTAGTTTAAAAATCTGTGATGTTATTCAGAATACATTGTTTGTAAAAGTCACACTGCAGTTTAAACAGTGAGAGGCGATTGATAAATTGGTCAGAGAGAAACTTGAGAGAAAAAAGAGCTACTCTTTTTGTGCTTTTATTTGTAAAATAAATTGTAAGATCTATTTTATATTATAGCCTACAATATTCATACATTTGTTCAATTAGACTATAGTTCAATTAATCCAGTATATTTGTGGAATGTCTGTCAGCTTCAGAAATGATACAGAAATGACTTAAAATACATGTGTAAAGCACATAAAGTTGGCACACTGCTGAATATACTGAATTTATTTTCACCACACAAGGACAAGTGATATTTGAGCTCTTCATCAAACTGAAAACTACAAATCTGGAAATGCCAAATATTTTATTTATATCTTCACAACACATAACAAATATGAGATACACCTGACATATTCCCAAATCACAATAATACAGTGTGTACAAATAACCTCATAATGAACAGCAGGACAATAAAGTTCAGATCCGAACAGATCCAAATACCTTCATCCAGTCATCCTGTGCATATGCAGCTTAATTCAAATTGAAAACTTAAACAGAAAATGACAGGTAAATAAATATGAAAGTATATAAATATTTCATTCATCAGTTAGATTTACCAGTGTAGTTCATGTACAGGATGTGAGTAAATGTTTTCACTGTGGCTGCCTGCCCAGTAGGCGCAGAAGTAAACGGCAGCGTGACTCTTCTTAATGTCACTCAGTTTTAGATCATAAAGCTTGTTTTTGTCCACTGTGAAGTCGTTTGCTTGGGGATTGTTGCTATCACGAGTGACACCACCATCTTTACTGATATAGAGCAGTCTTGACGGGGCTTTACCATCTTTCATTTGGTACCAGTGGATATAATCTGAAGAGCTCATATCGTTCACTTTGCAGGGCAGATACACGGTTTTGCCCACTGTCTTAACCAAAGCCTTTGGATCTTGTTCCACAGTCACTCCCAGAACTGCTGCTTTGACAAAACCAAATTCATTACATTTAATTTAGTTAATTTTTTTAAATTGAATTATTATCATAAATGTCACTTACCTGGCATCTTTAAGAGGAGGACAATATAAATGTATAAAAACATCATTCATCCGGTGAAAAAATATTATACCTTGCTTGGTGTAAAGCTGTCTTTCAGGTTTCACACTGCTTTTGTATGAACTTAGGGTGCTGTATGAAAATAGGGTGATGATGTCATTTCCTGAAATGGAGTTACCTTAGAAACCATTTTTAAAGAAATCTTACATGTGTCTTTTATGCTGAAATGAATTTCAAATGTTACATTATCCCCACATAATCTGTGAGATATTTGCTTATTTATCAGAGAGATGCACATTTTTTCTTTAAATATGATTATGTGAACAAATGCTTAAGGTTATTTGAATTAATTAATCTTTTATAGTAAGATTCATATGACTGTGTGAAAAAAAAAAAAAAAAACTGAATAAAAACAACTATGGAACATACTGATAAAACTGACTGTCCAGATGTTTTGTACAGGCCAGTATTAACCATTTGAAAATTTCTTTAGATTTTTTTTTTCTATTAAAGGCACAATATGTAAGATTTTTGGATTAAAATCACCAAAAACCAAAAGAACAATGTTGTATATTTTGTTGACTTGTGTACTTACATTATCCCAAACTTTTCCGACAATGTTTAAATGCTTTCTCCATCATACAATATATTTTAAAATTAATTTTGTCATTTAGCAACACAAGTCATCCAGTTTTTATTAATATGATATTCTAATATCGATCTAGATTACTGCAAAGTGCAACAAGTCTCTCATATCAGCCACTGAGCAAATACAGAGAGTCACATTATAACAACTTTCAACACACTCAAATGTATTTAGTATGATTGTTTTAACCATGTAAAACAGCGCTGCGTTACCCCACATACACAACGAAAAGAGCAGAAGACTGCAGCATAAGCATAATAAAAGCTCCAGACTCGAGGCCAGTGTTTCTCGCAGGTGTCTCTCATTAGCATTCACTTCAGCGGCCTCGTTCCTCTCCCGCGGCTCTCGCCCCGCCCTGTTCATACCACAGTAACATTAATAAAACTTTAATACATTAGCTCAGGCCCGCTGAACACGCCCCAGTTTCTCGACTCCACCCACATGTCAAAACAATGCCATGAAGTCAAACGCACAGAAAAGTGAAGAACAAAGGGAAAACGAGCATTGAAAATGAGCATTGTTCATTTGGTTATGTGAGGTGATTTATGGTTCATAACGTTTCCTCTACACTTCTTTACACTATTTTGCCAAAATTTTTGCAGAAAATTGTTCAGTGACATCATTTCCTGAGGTGGAGCTATGATGAACATAAATGCTGTCGTGATGTGATTTGTACTTGTACAGCAATCAGAATAAAATATTTCAAAAGCTGTTACATTTGACTGATGTATTTGATATATCGTCGAGATTCTCTTTATCAGAAGTAATTTAGTAAAATGCAATTTATTAGAAGTAATTTATTAACTTTCATAGAGACTTAAAGCTGAAAAAAATCCTCTTTTGCAGCTCAATAGCACCATCCACTGTTGAAGATCTGCATGTCAAACAAACAACTGTGTACAAACACTACAAATATAAGAGATTATTTGATAAAAGCTTGAAGAAAGAAAAAAAATCACACCTGTTGCTCTTCATGTGTTGAACTTCAGGGACTTATAATAGTGGAAGTGGAAATTGGGTTTATATACACATGAAACATCAGCTCTAAGAATAGCAGATGTCATATTTCTCTTCAAAAGAGTCAAATCTAATGAATACTATCTAATGATAATATCCAGTAGTTCATGTACAGCATGAGTGTGGATGTTCTCACTGTGGTTGCTCGTGTCCCAGTAGGCGCAGTAGTAAACTGCAGCATGAATCGGCTTTGTGTTGCTCAGTTTCAGATTATAGAGCTGTGTTTTGTCCACAGTGAAGTAATTTGCTTGGGGATTGTTGGTATCATGAGTGAAGCTACCGCCTGCATTGATATACAGTAGTCTTGATGGAGCTTCACCCTCTCTCTTTTGGTACCAATGGATATAATTCCAAGACTGCAATTCGGTCACTTTGCAGGGGAGATATGAAATTTTGCCCACTGCTTTGACCAACGTCTGTTGACCTTGTTCCAAAGTCACTCCCAGAACAGCTGCTTTGATTGAACGAAACAAATGTCATTTAACAAATTAAAATAATGATAATAAAATTAAAATCAAAATCGTAAAGGCTTAATTTTAAATGGCATCTACCTGGGATCTCTGAGAGAAGGACAATATAAATGTACACAATCATCATTCTAGTTGAAAAGACGTTTGGAGAGTAATGCTCTGTTTTATGTTGTACACAGCCTTGTATAACATTCGAATTATGCTGATGTCATTTCCTGATTGTTTTCAGCAGATTACATCTCTTTCCTATTTCATTTCAGTCATCACATTTTAAAATCAAGGCCCTTTAGTTGATCTAAACTTGAGTAACTTCCATTACCTGTTTTTACACTTACATTATTTTTCAAAACATATGCTACACTTTAAAATTATGTGCAAATTTTAAATATGAGCAGTGTGCAATGTTTTCAAACAATCATTTACTGTTTTAAAAAAAAATATGCTTAATTGGATTGGGAAAACAGGGTATTAAGGAAAGGCCTCCAACATAGTAGGTCCCTGTCATGTTTTCTGAAAATCATGAGTACTTTAATTCCATGTATTATTTCTACAACATTTAAAATTATGAATTGTGTTTAGCATTCTGAGGTGATTAAAAAAAATGAATACACTTGTCTAAAAAGGCTGACCAAATGTCTTGCTAAGATTAATTGAATTTTACAGACTTAAAACTCCTTGTTTGGAACTTGTTTGGAATAAAAATATTCTGTTCAATCAACTGCTTTATTTTCATTTTTATTTGTTCTTCACACACCATGTCTCATATTTCTTTTGAGTCATGATCTTCATTGACACTTTTTTCTCGTTTCTATCCAAGACATTCATTTTTGATAAAACTTTATTATAGACAAAACGTTTGATAGTGGAGGAAGTGATGTCACAGCTGTGGGACAGTTTGAATGTACTGCATAATAAAAAAATTTTATTTAAAAATACATTACACACAACAAATGATCAAATGATGATTGATTAACTAAGATCATTGTAATGTAAAATGTTTTTCCATAAATTAAGATTTACACTACAGTAGCTTATCTAATGTGTGTTTTTAGTGAAATATTTGCAACAAAAAGCAATTATTCCGCATGTCTCCCCCTTGCTGCTACTGATATAAAACCGCTTTGATTATTAAAGCAGGTTTTTGTAATGATTTCCTCTTACAGTTAGCACTGTGTTGCTGTCAGTCCAGAGCGCGCAGTAATATGATCCTGCGTCTTGGAGCGTCAGTTTTGAGATAGTCAGTGACATAACTTGCTTTTGCTTACTCACTGATCCAGCATATCTACGAGGGGTATCCTGATCGTTTATGGGTTTTGTCGATCCAGCTTCGAAATACATTAATCGTTGGAAAGCTCCCCCTGACTGAGCTCTGTACCAGTGGAGAGCGCTGGACTGAAGCGTCGATGAATCCACCTGGCATGAGATTGTGGCAGCTCTACCCTTTGTCTTAATCGTCACACGGTCAGGATGCCTAGGAATACTTTGTCCATTTAAACAATCTAAAACCATAAGAGAAACAGTTAAAATGCGCGTGTAAAGTGTGTAAACACAACAATTAGGTATCTGAAATCCTAATGACATTACTTATGTTTTGGCATAGACAAGTAGCCATTTGGTGGCTTCAGTGTCTTTTAAAACGTGTCATCAACCGCGAGTTATTCAGAACGCACTAAAATAGAAGCGAAGCCTATTGGACAAAGTAATCATATTTCCTACAACAAAATAGTGTTTTGTTGAAAATGTTTTAAAATAGTTGACAAAATAGGCTAAGCCTCTGCGAGACAAACCCCTTAAATTTACTGACGGAAATTCCTTTTTAAAAGTCCAAAATCACTGAATAATCTTAACTGAGAAATGTTAATAATTATAAGGGAATACTTAAATCTCACCTATTAAGACTACTAACAACACAAATGTTATCATTCCAGACATCGCCATGTCTACATCTGTCATCCAGGAGTTTGATGAATTATGAACTGCATCTGCCAATCAGAAGATATGATGATGGCCTTGTGGTTTCCTCTTTATCTCGTCACATCACTATCACAAGAAGGTTTTTCACACAAGTTAAACCAATCATGGGTTAGACAACATTAAACACATGTAATTTAACCCTGGTTTATTAAAGGCTTCTCCAGAACAGATCTCACAGTAAGAGGCTCTTCCTCAGTGGCACTCAGTTTAAAGTGGCTTGTGTGGATTTAAACAGATGCTGAACAGGTGAAGATGTTTCACAGATTGTCTGTGTTGGCAAGATGCTTTGAGTAGGCTAAAATTCAGTTTAAAAATCTGTGATGTTATTCAGAATACATTGGTTGTAAAAGTCACACTGCAGTTTAAACAGTGAGAGGCGATTGATAAATTGGTCAGAGAGAAACTTAACAGAAAAAAGAGCTACTCTTTTTGTGCTTTTATTTGTAAAATAAATTGTAAGATCTATTTTATATTATAGCCTACAACATTCATACATTTGTTCAATTAGACTATAGTTCAATTAATCCAGTATATTTGTGGAATGTCTGTCAGCTTCAGAAATGATACAGAAATGACTTAAAATACATGTGTAAAGCACATAAAGTTGGCACACTGCTGAATATACTGAATTTATTTTCACCACACAAGGACAAGTGATATTTGAGCTCTTCATCAAACTGAAAACTACAAATCTGTAAATGCCAAATATTTTATTTATATCTTCACAACACATAACAAATATGAGATACACCTGACATATTCCAAAATCACAATAATACAGTGTGTACAAATAACCTCATAATGAACAGCAGGACAATAAAGTTCAGATCCGAACAGATCCAAATACCTTCATCCAGTCATCCTGTGCATATGCAGCTTAATTCAAATTGAAAACTTAAACAGAAAATGACAGGTAAATAAATATTAAGGTATATAAATATTTCATTCATCAGTTAGATTTACCAGTGTAGTTCATGTACAGGATGTGAGTAAATGTTTTCACTGTGGCTGCCGCTTGAGTCCCTCTCCCAGTAAGCGCAGAAGTAAACGGCAGCGTGACTCTTCTTAATGTCACTCAGTTTTAGATCATAAAGCTTTTTTTTGTCCACTGTGAAGTCGTTTGCTTGGGGATTATTGCTATCACGAGTGACACCACCATCTTTACTGATATAGAGCAGTCTTGACGGGGCTTTACCATCTTTCATTTGGTACCAGTGGATATAATCTGAAGAGCTTGAGAAACCGGTCGCTTTGCAGGGCAGATACACAGTTTTGCCCACTGCCTTAACCAAAGCCTTTGGATCTTGTTCCACAGTCAGTCCCAGAACTGCTGCTTTGACAAAACCAAATTCATTACATTTAAATCAGTTAATTTTTTTTTATTGCTTTATTATCATAAATGTCACTTACCTGGCATCTTTAAGAGGAGGACAATATAAATGTATAAAAACATCATTCATCCGGTGAAAAAATAAAAAGTCTACCTTGGTGTAAAGCTGTCTTTCAGGTTTCACACTGCTTTTGTATGAACTTAGGGTGCTGTATGAAAATAGGGTGATGATGTCATTTCCTGAAATGGAGTTACCTTAGAAACCATTTTTAAAGAAATTTTACATGTGCCTTTTATGCTGAAATGAATTTAAAATGTTACATTATCCCCACATAATCTGTGAGATATTTGTTTATTTATCAGAGAGGTGCACATTTTTCTTTAAATATGATTATGTGAACAAATGCTTAAGGTTATTTGAATTAATTAATCTTTTATAGTAAGGTTCATATGACTGTGTGGGAAAAAAAACAAAAAGCTGAATAAAAAACAACTATGGAACATACCGATAAAACTGATGGTCCAGATGTTTTGTACAGGCCAGTATTAGCCATTTCTTTAGATTTTTTTTCTATTAAAGGCACAATATGTAAGATTTTTGGATTAAAATACCCAAAAACCAAAAGAACATTGTTATATACTTGTGTACTTAGATTATCCCAAACGTTTCCAACAATGTTTAAATGCTTTCTCCATCATACAATATATTTTAAAATTAATTTAATGTCATTTAGCAACACAAGTCAGTTTTTATTAATATGATATTTTAATATCGATATAGATTACTGCAAATTGCAACAAGTCTTTCATACCAGCCACCGAGCGAATGCACAGAATAACATTCAGTGTATTTAGTATGGTTGTTTTAATCATTAACTCACACTTGACTGAAACAGAATGAAAGGAGCTTTGCAAATGAATTAGTAGGTGTGACCATGTAAAATATGTTGCAAAATCATCGCTCCAAAAAAATCTGTTGCAGAGATAAAATAGGATCTTAGTTCTTAAAGGGTTAGTTCACCCAAAAATGAAAATTCTGTCTTTTATTACTCACCCTCATGTCGTTCTACACCCGTAAGACCTTCGTTCATCTTCGGAACACAAATTAAGATATTTTTGAATAAATCCGATGGCTCAGTGAGGCCTGCATAGACAGCAATGGTACTTCCTCTCTTAAGATCCATAAAGGTACTAAAAACATATTTAAATCAGTTCATGTGAGTTCAGTGGTTCTACCTTAATATTATAAAGTGACGAGAATTTTTTTCTGCGCCAAAAAAACAAAACAAAATAACGACTTTTTAACAATATCTAATGATGGCCAATTTCAAAACAATGCTTCATGAAGCTTTGGAGCTTTATGAATCAAATCAGTGATTTGAAGCGCCAAAGTCATGTGATTTCAGCAATTTGGCGGTTTGATATGCGATCCGAATCAGTTATTCGACTCAAAAGATTCATAACGCTCCGAAGCAGTGTTTTGAAACCGGCCACCATTAGATATTGTTAAAGAGTCGCTATTTTGTTTTTTTTGGCGCACAAAAAATATTCTCGTCGCTTTATAATATTAAGTTAGAACCACTGAACTAACATGAACTGATTTAAATATGTTTTTAGTACCTTTATGGATCTTGACAAAGAAAGTACCGCTGCTGTGAATGCAGGCTTTAATCAAAAATATCTTAATTTGTGTTCCGAAGATGAACGAAGGTCTTATGGGTGTAGAACGACATGAGGGTGAGTAATAAATGACAGAATTTTCATTTTTGGGTGAACTAACCCTTTGAGCTTCATTTACAGCTATCATTGAATTTTGCAATTAATTATATCTTTATTTTTGCAGTACTTTAATTCTTTATTTTTGTTTGCAAAACAATTTTTTTTTCTCCTTTTAAATCTTTATTTTCTTTTGCAAATATATTTCATTGATTTGACTCCATAGTATACTTGCAGTATAAAACTACTAAACTAGTGGTTTACTGAGAGTATACTTCACAGTGTACTTTCATAGACTAAAAATGTGCTACAAGTATTTAACTAGTAACTATCAGTATACCAATACGTAGAGTTGCAGTACAAACAAAAAACATAGTTGTAAACTAGTTGTGTACTTAACGTTTAGCCTACTACTGTTACACTTAAAGTATAGATAAAAGTAGACTTTTATACACTAAAAAGTGTATAAAGTACAAGTATACTACTACTACATTGATATTAGTATACTTACTGCATAATGTATATAAAATATACTTTTTATACTATATACTTAAGTATATTTAATAAATAAGTGACCTTGAAGTATACTTATTTTTTGTAAGGGAAATCAGTGGCCCATGTGTTATTGTGTTGAAAATACTGAAGCTCTGCATTGAATTGTGTGCTGTTCATGAATTCCTTTTGCATTAGATGATGTACAGCATCTCTTAATATTGTAGCACTGAGAAGGCCTGCATGAGGCATTTCCACTATATTTCATAACCATCATCCTAACTCTCTGCTGTTGTTTTTATCTGCAAACATATTTGCTACACCAAACCGCATTATTTTGTGGTTCTCAGTTTTTCAGACGATTCAGTGCTGTAATAAATGTGGTTTGTAACTGTTAGATTTTGTCATTGTTCCTGTGGTGGAATAACAGTCTCTCATGGTTTATGTCACGGATGTCAAAGCTTTCTCTCACTGTGGCCGCTCTCCCAGCATGCACAGTAATACATGCCAGCATGATCCTCCTTTATTTCTTTGAGTTTTATGCCATATGAATTTCCATTTTTTTCAGCGACAATTTCTTTTGCTTCACTTGTAGCAACCCCAGACTGACTGATGTACAGTAGTCTTTTAAACGTTCCACCGACTTTCTTATACCAGTGAACATAGTTACCAGAGCCCAAGCCAGTGACCTCACATCTGAAGGACACAGTTTTACCCTTTACCTTCACCAAAACCTTTTGAGGTTGTTTTAAACTCAAACCTTCCACACCTGCGATGAAATAAAATGAAAATCAGTTCTTTTAAACAAGTTTTCATATTTATGTTTTATTAACATTTTAACCTATTTTATTTGACCTATTTAACCCCCTTTTAAAGTGTACTTACCATGGATCATTATGAGAACAACAGCGCACAAGTTTATGAGCATCGTTCATTTGGTTATGTGAAGTGATTTATGGTTCATAAAGTTTCCTCCACACTTCTTTACACTATTTTGCCAAAAACTTTGCAGAAAATTGTTCAGTGACATCATTTCCTGAGGTGGAGCTACAATAAATGTCAGCGCTCTTGTGATGTGAATTGTACTTGTACAGCAATCAGAATAAAATATATTTTAAAAGCTGTTACATTTGACTGATGTATTTGATATATCATTGATATTCTCTTTAATTTATCAGAAGTAATTTAGTAAAATGCAATTTATTAGAAGTAATTTAGTTACTTTCATAGAGCCTTAAAGCTGAAAAACAAAACCCTCTTTTGCAGCTCAATAGCACCATCCACTGTTGAAGATCTGCATGTCAAACAAACAACTGTGTACAAACACTACAAATATAAGAGATTATTTGATAAAAGCTTGAAGAAAGAAAAAATCAGGATGTGTTGAACATCAGGGACATATGTGGAAATTATATACGCATGAAAAATTAGCTCATATTTCTATCGAAAGAGTCAAATGAATACTATCTAATGATAATATCCATGAGTTAATTTGAATAAACTTGACTAAAATGGGTGACCCATTTGTCTTGCTTAATTGAATTAGCCTTTTACAGACTTAATAAAACTTCTTGTTTGGAATAAAAATATTCTGTTCAATCAACTGCTTTATCTTCATTTTTATTGATTTTCTTCACACACCATGTCTCATATTTCTTTTCAAACATGCTCTTCATTGACACTTTTGTCTTGTTTGTATCCGATAACTTTGTTATGGGCAAAATGTTTGATGAGGAAGTGATGTCACAGCTGTGGGACAGTTTAATTTGAAGAAACTGATATTAAAAAATAAATTCCACAAATGGTTAAATAGTCTGTGATTGTTTAACCAAGATTATCATTTAAAAAAGTTATTTTAAATGTAAATTAAGATTGAAGATTTGGGTTTGTGACAACTGTAAAATAAAAAGAAAATCTGCACATAAAAGGCATTTTAAGAAACAAGACATGATAAAAGGTTTGCAAGCAATTTTTATACCTTCATATAAAAAAAGCTTTTCATTTTAATAAAGATTAACCTATTATAGGCTAAGATGACCACAGCATACAGATGAAGAAACACTTTTATTGTAGGCTGTTGTCTCTATAGTAGGCTACAGTATCTAGTTTGTGTTTAGGGTTCTTCTGAGACGCTGATGCACAAGAATATTTAAAGCTGTTTTTTTAATGAAATATTCACAACAAAAAGCAACATAACAATTAAAATATTCCGCATGTCTCCCCCTTGCTGCTACTGTTGTTCCACATAAACCGCTTTGATTATGAAAGCAGGTTTTTGTAATGATTTCCTCTTACAGTTAGCACTGTGTTGCTGTCAGTCCAGAGCGCGCAGTAATATGATCCTGTATCTTTAGTCGTCGGGTTTGAGATAGTCAGTGACACTTGCTTTGTGTTACTGTCAGCTGAATTTCTCACCGATCCAATATATGATCCAGTGGACACACCCTGATCGTTTATTGCTTTTGTCGATCCAGCATCGAAATACATTAATCGTTGGAAAGCTCCCCCTGACTGAGCTCTGTACCAGTGGAGAGCGCTGGACTGAAGCGTCGATGAATCCACAATGCATCTGATCCTAGTAGCTTTACCCGTTGCTTTAATCATCACACGGTCAGGATGCGTAGGGATATTTTGTCCATTTAAACAATCTAAAACCATAAGAGAAACAGTTAAAATTATAGCACTTACATTTTGTCATACTTTAAACAGCCTATATGTAGGCTTCAACTGCTTTTCAAACGTTTCATCAACCACGAGCTACAGTCAGGACAGAAGCTCAGTCGCTCCAGCTCGAGGAGTAACCATAGCAATAGCTTCTCGAGCGTTTTCTGTTAAAATCCGTATTGGACATTAAATCGATAAAACGCTAATATTGTCATTATTTATGACTTTATAACAAATCTACAAAGCCATATAGCTCCTACCAAAAAAAGTGTTTTGTTTAAAATGTTTTCAAGATGTTTGCAAGTCACTTGTGCGACACGAACCTCATAAAATTAGCCTAATAGGCTAATTCCTTTTTAAACGTCCAAATCACTGAATAATCTTAACTGAGAAATGTTAATAATTATAATAGAATAGCTACTTAAATCTCACCTATTAAGACCACTAACAGCACAAATGTTATCATTCCAGACATCGCCATGTCTACATCTGTCATCCAGGAGTTTGATGAATTATGAACTGCATCTGCCAATCAGAAGATATGATGATGGCCTTGTGGTTTCCTCTTTATCTCGTCACATCACTATCACAAGAAGGTTTTTCACACAAGTTAAACCAGTCATGGGTTAGACAACATTAAACATGTAATTTAACCCTGGTTTATTAAAGGCTTCTCCAGAGCAGATCTCACAGTAAGAGGCTCTTCCTCAGTGGCACTCGGTTTAAAGTGGCTTGTGTGGATTTAAACAGATGCTGAACAGGTGAAGATGTTTCACAGATTGTCTGTGTTGGCAAGATGCTTTGAGTAGGCTAAAATTTAGTTTAAAAATCTGTGATGTTATTCAGAATACATTGGTTGTAAAAGTCACACTGCAGTTTAAACAGTGAGAGGCGATTGATAAATTGGTCACAGAGATAAACTAAAAGAGCTACTCTTTTTGTGCTTTTAAAATAAATGGTAAGATCTGCTTTATATTAGGCTATAGCCTACAATATTCATGCATTTGTTCAATTAGACTATAGTTCAATTAATCCAGTATATTTGTGGAATGTCTGTCAGCTTCAGAAATGATACAGAAATGACTTAAAATACATGTGTAAAGCACATAAAGTTGGCACACTGCTGAATATACTGAATTTATTTTCACCACACAAGGACAAGTGATATTTGAACTCTTCATCAAACTGAAAACTACAAATCTGGAAATGCCAAATATTTTATTTATATCTTCACAAAGCATAACAAATATGAGATACACCTGACATATTCCAAAATCACAATAATACAGTGTGTACAAATAACCTCATAATGAACAGCAGGACAATAAAGTTCAGATCCGAACAGATCCAAATACCTTCATCCAGTCATCCTGTACATATGCAGCTTAATTCAAATTGAGAACTTAAACAGAAAATGACAGGTAAATAAATATTAAAGTATATAAATATTTCATTCATCAGTTAGATTTACCAGTGTAGTTCATGTACAGGATGTGAGTAAATGTTTTCACTGTGGCTGCCTGAGACATACTCCCAGTAGGCGCAGAAGTAAACGGCAGCGTGACTCTTCTTAATGTCACTCAGTTTTAGATCATAAAGCTTTTTTTTGTCCACTGTGAAGTCGTTTGCTTGGGGATTGTTGCTATCACGAGTGACACCACCATCTTTACTGATATAGAGCAGTCTTGACGGGGCTTTACCATCTTTCATTTGGTACCAGTGGATATAATCTGAAGAGCTTGAGAAACCGGTCGCTTTGCAGGGCAGATACACGGTTTTGCCCACTGCCTTAACCAAAGCCTTTGGATCTTGTTCCACAGTCAGTCCCAGAACTGCTGCTTTGACAAAACCAAATTCATTACATTTAATTTAGTTAATTTTTTTTAAATTGAATTATCATCATAAATGTCACTTACCTGGCATCTTTAAGAGGAGGACAATATAAATGTATAAAAACATCATTCATCCGGTGAAAAAATATTATACCTTGCTTGGTGTAAAGCTGTCTTTCAGGATTCACACTGCTTTTGTATGAACTTAGGGTGCTGTATGAAAATAGGGTGATGATGTCATTTCCTGAAATGGAGTTACCTTAGAAACCATTTTTAAAGAAATTTTACATGTGCCTTTTATGCTGAAATGAATTTCAAATGTTACATTATCCCCACATAATCTGTGAGATATTTGCTTATTTATCAGAGAGATGCACATTTTTTCTTTAAATATGATTATGTGAACAAATGCTTAAGGTTATTTGAATTAATTAATCTTTTATAGTAAGATTCATATGACTGTGTGGAAAAACTAAAAACTGAATAAAAAACAATTATGGAACATACTGATAAAACTGATGGTCCAGATGTTTTGTACAGGCCAGTATTAACCATTTGAAAATTTCTTTAGATTTTTTTTTCTATTAAAGGCACAATATGTAAGATTTTTGGATTAAAATAACCAAAAACCAAAAGAACAATTTTATATATTTTGTTGACTTGTGTACTTACATTATCCCAAACTTTTCCAACAATAATTTCATGTCATTTAGCAACACAAGTCATCCAGTTTTTATATTCTAATATTGAGATTACTGCAAAGTGCAACAAGTGCCTCATATCAGCCACCGAGTGAACGCAGTCATGTTCAACACACTCAGATGTATTTAGTATGATTGTTTTAACCATTAACTCACACTTGACTGAAACAGAATGAAAGGAGCTTTGCAAATGAATTAGTAGGTGTGACCATGTAAAATATGTTGCAAAATCGTCGCTCCAAAAAAATAAATAAATAAATAAATCTGTTGCTGAGATAAAATATGATCAGAGTTCTTAAGCTTCTTTTAGAGCTGTCATTAATTTTTGCAATTAATTATATATTTATTTTTGCACTATATTTTTATTTTATTTTTGTTTGCAAAACTTATTTTCTCTCTCTCAATACTTTAATTTTCTTTTGCAATTCTTTATTTTTGTTTGCAAAATTTTTTTTTTCCTCCTTTTAAAACTTTATTTTCTTTTGCAAATATATGTAATAATAATAATAATAATAATAATAATTTTATTTAAAGGCGCCTTTCAAAACACTCAAGGACACCGTACAGTTGAATGATAGTCATAAATCAAATCAAGGCACAATACAACAACAGCTATTTAACATACAATCTTTAAAACTGATCAGAGAAAGCTAATTTAAATAGGTAAGTTTTAAATATGTGGCATTGATTTGACTCCATAGTCTACTTGCAGTATAAAACTACTAAACTAGTGGTTTACTGAGAGTATACTTCAAAGTGTACTTTCATAGACTAAAAATGTGCTACAAGTATTTAACTAGTAACTATCAGTATACCAATAAGTAGAGTTGCAGTACAAACAAAAAACATAGTTGTGTACTTAACGTTTAGCCTACTACTGTTACACTTAAAGTATAGATAAAAGTAGACTTTTATACACTAAAAAGTGTATAAAGTACAAGTATACTACTACTACGTTGATATTAGAATACTTACTGCATAATGTATATAAAATATACTTTTTATACTATATAATTAAGTATATTTAATAAATAAATGACCTTGAAGTATACTTATTTTTTGTAAGGGAAATCAGTGGCCCATGTGTTATTGTGTTGAAAATACTGAAGCTCTGCATTGAATTGTGTGCTGTTCATGAATTCCTTTTGCATTAGATGATGTACAGCATCTCTTAATATTGTAGCACTGAGAAGGCCTGCATGAGGCATTTCCACTATATTTCATAACCATCATCCTAACTCTCTGCTGTTGTTTTTATCTGCAAACGTATTTGCTACACCAAACCGCACTATTTTGTGGTTCTCAGTTTTTCAGACGATTCAATACTGTAATAAATGTGGTTTGTAACTGTTAGATTTTGTCATTGTTCCTGTGGTGGAATAACAGTCTCTCATGGTTTATGTCACGGATGTCAAAGCTTTCTCTCACTGTGGCCGCTCTCCCAGCATGCACAGTAATACATGCCAGCATGATCCTCCTTTATTTCTTTGAGTTTTATGCCATATGAATTTCCATCTTTTCCAGCGACAATTTCTTTTGCTTCACTTGTAGCAACCCCAGACTGACTGATGTACAGTAGTCTTTTAAACGTTCCACCGACTTTCTTATACCAGTGAACATAGTTACCAGAGCCCAAGCCAGTGACCTCACATCTGAAGGACACAGTTTTACCCTTTACCTTCACCAAAACCTTTTGAGGTTGTTTTAGACTCAAACCTTCCACACCTGCGATGAAATAAAATGAAAATCAGTTCTTTTAAACAAGTTTTCATATTTATGTTTTATTAACATTTTAACCTATTTTATTTGACCTATTTAACCCCCTTTTAAAGTGTACTTACCATGGATCATTATGAGAACAACAGCGCACAAGTTTATGAGCATCGTTCATTTGGTTATGTGAAGTGATTTATGGTTCATAAAGTTTCCTCCACACTTCTTTACACTATTTTGCCAAAATCTTTGCAGAAAATTGTTCAGTGACATCATTTCCTGAGGTGGAGCTACAATAAATGTCAGCGCTCTTGTGATGTGATTTGTACTTGTACAGCAATCAGAATAAAATATATTTTAAAAGCTGTTACATTTGACTGATGTATTTGATATATCATCGATATTCTCTTTAATTTATCAGAAGTAATTTAGTAACTTTCAAAGAAACTTAAAGCTGAAAAAAATCCTCTTTTGCAGCTCAATAGCACCATCCACTGTTGAAGATCTGCATGTCAAGACATTCATTTTTGATAGAACTTTATTACAGGCAAAACATTTGATAGTGGAGGAAGTGATGTCACAGCTGTGGGACGGTTTGAATATATATATATATATATATATATATATATATATATATATATATATATATAAAAATGTATTTAAAAATAAATTTCACACAACAAATGGTCAAATGAGCCTATATTGTTTAACTAAGATTACTGTAATCCCCATTGCTATTTTAAATGTAAAATGTTTTTTCCATAAATTAAGATTGAGATCTGAGTTTGTGACAAGTGTAAATTAAAAAGAAAATATATTCACAAAAGGCATTTTACATAAGAATCAAGACATGATAAAACGTTTGCAAGTAATTTATAAATGTTACCTTCATTTAACAAAAAGAAAATGCTTTTTATTTTAATAGCTAAAGATTAACCTATGGGATAGCCTATAAAGATGACTAGCCTGAAGTGGAAGAAACGGTTTTATTGTAGCCTATTGTTAACAGTCTCTGTGTTTGGTACAGTATTGTGTTTAGGGTTCTTCTGAGACACTTTTTTTTGAACATTTAAAATTGTTTTTATGACATACTGGAAACAAAAAGTAACGCCACAATTAAAATATTCCGCATGTCTCCCCCTTGCTGCTACTGTTGTTCCACATAAACCGCTTTGATTATGAAAGCAGGTTTTTGTAATGATTTCCTCTTACAGTTAGCACTGTGTTGTCTCCAGTATAGAGCGCGCAGTAATATGATCCTGTATCTTGGAGCGTCAGTGTTGAGATAGTCAGTGACACTTGGTCATTTCTCACCGATCCAGCATATTTTTTCTTATTATCCCCATCGATTTTGGCTTTTGTCGATCCAGCATCGAAATATATTAATCGTTGGAAAGCTCCCCCTGACTGAGCTCTGTACCAGTGGAGAGCGCTGGACTGAAGCGTCGATGAATCCACCTGGCATGTGATTACAGCAGTTCTACCCTTTGTCTTAATCGTCACACGGTCAGGATGCGTAGGAATATTTTGTCCATTTAAACAACCTAAAACCATAAGAGAAAGAATTAAAATGCGCCGAGTGTGTAAACTCTCAGCTTCAGTGGCTTTTAAAACGTTTCATCAACCGTTCAGAGGGTCTAAAACAGAAGCGAGTGTTTTCTGATAGAATAATTTGCAATTTTGGTATCATAAGTAGGGATATAGCCTACAACAAAAATAGTGTTTTGTTTAAAATGTTTTGAGATACTTGACGAAATAATCCCGTGCGAGACGAACCTCAAAAGATTGCACGAAACCCATAAACTGACGGAAATTCAAAATCACTGAATAATCTTAACTGAGAAATGTTAATAATTATAAGGGAATACTTAAATCTCACCTATTAAGACTACTAACAACACAAATGTTATCATTCCAGACATCGCCATGTCTACATCTGTCATCCAGGAGTTTGATGAATTATGAACTGCATCTGCCAATCAGAAGATATGATGATGGCCTTGTGGTTTCCTCTTTATCTCGTCACATCACTATCACAAGAAGGTTTTTCACACAAGTTAAACCAATCATGGGTTAGACAACATTAAACACATGTAATTTAACCCTGGTTTATTAAAGGCTTCTCCAGAGCAGATCTCACAGTAAGAGGCTCTTCCTCAGTGGCACTCGGTTTAAAGTGGCTTGTGTGGATTTAAACAGATGCTGAACAGGTGAAGATGTTTCACAGATTGTCTGTGTTGGCAAGATGCTTTGAGTAGGCTAAAATTTAGTTTAAAAATCTGTGATGTTATTCAGAATACATTGGTTGTAAAAGTCACACTGCAGTTTAAACAGTGAGAGGCGATTGATAAATTGGTCAGAGAGAAACTTAACAGAAAAAAGAGCTACTCTTTTTGTACTTTTATTTGTAAAATAAATTGTAAGATCTATTTTATATTATAGCCTACAACATTCATGCATTTGTTCAATTAGACTATAGTTCAATTAATCCAGTATATTTGTGGAATGTCTGTCAGCTTCAGAAATGATACAGAAATGACTTAAAATACATGTGTAAAGCACATAAAGTTGGCACACTGCTGAATATACTGAATTTATTTTCACCACACAAGGACAAGTGATATTTGAGCTCTTCATCAAACTGAAAACTACAAATCTGTAAATGCCAAATATTTTATTTATATCTTCACAAAGCATAACAAATATGAGATACACCTGACATATTCCAAAATCACAATAATACAGTGTGTACAAATAACCTCATAATGAACAGCAGGACAATAAAGTTCAGATCCGAACAGATCCAAATACCTTCATCCAGTCATCCTGTGCATATGCAGCTTAATTCAAATTGAGAACTTAAACAGAAAATGACAGGTAAATGAATATTAAAGTATATAAATATTTCATTCATCAGTTAGATTTACCAGTGTAGTTCATGTACAGGATGTGAGTAAATGTTTTCACTGTGGCCGCTGCTGGTTTCCCAGTAAGCGCAGAAGTAAACGGCAGCGTGACTCTTCTTAATGTCACTCAGTTTTAGATCATAAAGCTTTGTTTTGTCCACTGTGAAGTCGTTTGCTTGGGGATTGTTGCTATCACGAGTGACACCACCACCATCACTGATATAGAGCAGTCTTGACGGGGCTTTACCATCTTTCATTTGGTACCAGTGGATATAATTTGAAGAGCTCACTTTGCAGGGCAGATACACGGTTTTGCCCTCTGCTTTAACCAAAGCCTTTGGACCTTGATCCAAACTCACTCCCAGAACTGCTGCTTTGACAAAACCAAATTCAGTTTAATCAGTTAAAAATTTTTTTTATTGCTTTATTATCATAAATGTCACTTACCTGGCATCTTTAAGAGGAGGACAATATAAATGTATAAAAACATCATTCATCTGGTGAAAAAGAAAAGAAAAGTCTACCTTGGTGTAAAGCTGTCTTTCAGGATTCACACTGCTTTTGTATGAACTTAGGGTGCTGTATGAAAATAGGGTGATGATGTCATTTCCTGAAATGGAGTTACCTTAGAAACCATTTTTAAAGAAATTTTACATGTGCCTTTTATGCTGAAATGAATTTCAAATGTTACATTATCCCCACATAATCTGTGAGATATTTGCTTATTTATCAGAGAGATGCACATTTTTTCTTTAAATATGATTATGTGAACAAATGCTTAAGGTTATTTGAATTAATTAATCTTTTATAGTACGGTTCATATGACTGTGTGGAAAAACAAGAGCTGAATAAAAAAAACACTTAAGGAACATACTGATAAAACTGACGGTCCAGATGTTTTGTACAGGCCAGTATTAACTGTAGACATGATCCAGTACTGTCTAATATCCAGAAAGTGTCCAAATAGTTTTTGTCTTCAGTGTCTGTTTTAGCATTTAGCATTTGAAAATTTCTTTAGATTTGTTTTTCTATTAAAGGCACAATATGTAAGATTTTTGGATTAAAATATCCAAACACCAAAAGAACAATATTTTGTTGACTTGTGTGCTTACATTATCCCAAACGTTTCCAACAGTGTTTAAACCTGCAGAGAAATCAGCAATTTTAATCAGGACACAGACCATGTCAATGACGTCATTTCCGCATTACCCACGTTATCAGAGAGAGCTTTCTCCATCATACAATATATTTTAAAATGAAATTTATGTCATTTAGCAGCACAAGTCATCCAGTTTTTATTAATATGATATTCTAATATCGATCTAGATTACTGCAAAGTGCAACAAGTCTCTCAGAGTCACTTTCAACACACTCAGATGTATTTAGTATGATTGTTTTAACCATGTAAAATAGCGCTGCGTTACCCCACATACACAACGAAAAGAGCAGAAGACTGCAGCATAAGCATAATAAAAGCTCCAGACTCGAGGCCAGTGTTTCTCGCAGGTGTCTCTCATTAGCATTCACTTCAGCGGCCTCGTTCCTCTCCCGCGGCTCTCGCCTCGCCCTGTTCATACCACAGTAACATTAATAAAACTTTAATACATTAGCTCAGGCCCACTGAACACGCCCCAGTTTCTCGACTCCACCCACATGTCAAAACAATGCCATGAAGTCAAACGCACAGAAAAGTGAAGAACAAAGGGAAAACGAGCATTGAAAATGAGCATTGTTCATTTGGTTATGTGAGGTGATTTATGGTTCATAAAGTTTCCTCTACACTTCTTTAGATTATTTTGCCAAAATCTTTGCAGAAAATTGTTCAGTGACATCATTTCCTGAGGTGGAGCTATGATGAACATAAATGCTGTCGTGATGTGATTTGTACTTGTACAGCAATCAGAATAAAATATTTCAAAAGCTGTTACATTTGACTGATGTATTTGATATATCATCGAGATTCTCTTTATCAGAAGTAATTTAGTAAAATGCAATTATTAGAAGTAATTTAGTTACTTTCATAGAGCCTTAAAGCTGAAAAACAAAACCCTCTTTTGCAGCTCAATAGCACCATCCACTGTTGAAGATCTGCATGTCAAACAAACAACTGTTTACAAACACTACAAATATAAGAGATTATTTGATAAAAGCTTGAAGAAAGAAAAAATCAGGATGTGTTGAACATCAGGGACATATGTGGAAATTATATACACATGAAAAATTAGCTCATATTTCTATCGAAAGAGTCAAATTAATACTATCTAATGATAATATCCATGAGTTAATTTGAATGAACTTGACTAAAATGGGTGACCCATTTGTCTTGCTTAATTGAATTGAATTTACAGACTTAATAAATCTTCTTGTTTGGAATAAAAATATTCTGTTCAATCAACTGCTTTATCTTCATTTTTATTGATTTTCTTCACACACCATGTCTCATATTTCTTTTCAAACATGCTCTTCATTGACACTTTTGTCTTGTTTGTATCCGATAACTTTGTTATGGGCAAAATGTTTGATGAGGAAGTGATGTCACAGCTGTGGGACAGTTTAATTTGAAGAAACTGATATTAAAAAATAAATTCCACAAATGGTTAAATAGTCTGTGATTGTTTAACCAAGATTATCATTTAAAAAAGTTATTTTAAATGTAAATTAAGATTGAAGATTTGGGTTTGTGACAACTGTAAAATAAAAAGAAAATCTGCACATAAAAGGCATTTTAAGAAACAAGACATGATAAAAGGTTTGCAAGCAATTTTTATACCTTCATATAAAAAAAGCTTTTCATTTTAATAAAGATTAACCTATTATAGGCTAAGATGACCACAGCATACAGATGAACAAACACTTTTATTGTAGGCTGTTGTCTCTATAGTAGGCTACAGTATCTAGTTTGTGTTTAGGGTTCTTCTGAGACGCTGATGCACAAGAATATTTAAAGCTGTTTTTTTAATGAAATATTCACAACAAAAAGCAACATAACAATTAAAATATTCCGCATGTCTCCCCCTTGCTGCTACTGTTGTTCCACATAAACCGCTTTGATTATGAAAGCAGGTTTTTGTAATGATTTCCTCTTACAGTTAGCACTGTGTTGCTGTCAGTCCAGAGCGCGCAGTAATATGATCCTGTATCTTTAGTCGTCGGGTTTGAGATAGTCAGTGACACTTGCTTTGTGTTACTGTCAGCTGAATTTCTCACCGATCCAATATATGATCCAGTGGACACACCCTGATCGTTTATTGCTTTTGTCGATCCAGCATCGAAATACATTAATCGTTGGAAAGCTCCCCCTGACTGAGCTCTGTACCAGTGGAGAGCGCTGGACTGAAGCGTCGATGAATCCACAATGCATCTGATCCTAGCAGCTTTACCCGTTGCTTTAAGCATCACACGGTCAGGATGCGTAGGAATATTTTGTCCATTTAAACAATCTAAAACCATAAGAGAAACAGTTAAAATTATAGCACTTACATTTTGTCATACTTTAAACAGCCTATATGTAGGCTTCAACTGCTTTTCAAACGTTTCATCAACCACGAGCTACAGTCAGGACAGAAGCTCAGTCGCTCCAGCTCGAGGAGTAACCATAGCAATAGCTTCTCGAGCGTTTTCTGTTAAAATCCGTATTGGACATTAAATCGATGAAACGCTAATATTGTCATTATTTATGACTTTATAACAAATCTACAAAGCCATATAGCTCCTACCAAAAAAGTGTTTTGTTTAAAATGTTTTCAAGATGTTTGCAAGTCACTTGTGCGACACGAACCTCATAAAATTAGCCTAATAGGCTAATTCCTTTTTAAACGTCCAAATCACTGAATAATCTTAACTAAGAAATGTTAATAATTATAATAGAATAGCTACTTAAATCTCACCTATTAAGACCACTAACAGCACAAATGTTATCATTCCAGACATCGCCATGTCTACATCTGTCATCCAGGAGTTTGATGAATTATGAACTGCATCTGCCAATCAGAAGATATGATGATGGCCTTGTGGTTTCCTCTTTATCTCGTCACATCACTATCACAAGGTTTTTCACACAAGTTAAACCAATCATGGGTTAGACAACATTAAACACATGTAATTTAACCCTGGTTTATTAAAGGCTTCTCCAGAGCAGATCTCACAGTAAGAGGCTCTTCCTCAGTGGCACTCGGTTTATAGTGGCTTGATTTAAACAGATGCTGAACAGGTGAAGATGTTTCACGGATTGTCTGTGTTGGCAAGATGCTTTGAGTAGGCTAAAATTTAGTTTAAAAACTGTGATGTAATTAGGAATACATTGGTTGTAAAATTCACAATGCAGTTTAAAAAAGGGTAAAGGCTATTGCTAAATTGGTCACAGAGATAAACTAAAAGAGCTACTCTTTTTGTGCTTTTAAAATAAATGGTAAGATCTGCTTTATATTAGGCTATAGCCTACAATATTCATACATTTGTTCAATTAGACTATAGTTCAATTAATCCAGTATATTTGTGGAATGTCTGTCAGCTTCAGAAATGATACAGAAATGACTTAAAATACATGTGTAAAGCACATAAAGTTTGCACACTGCTGAATATACTGAATTTATTTTCACCACACAAGGACAAGTGATATTTGAACTCTTCATCAAACTGAAAACTACAAATCTGGAAATGCCAAATATTTTATTTATATCTTCACAAAGCATAACAAATATGAGATACACCTGACATATTCCAAAATCACAATAATACAGTGTGTACAAATAACCTCATAATGAACAGCAGGACAATAAAGTTCAGATCCGAACAGATCCAAATACCTTCATCCAGTCATCCTGTGCATATGCAGCTTAATTCAAATTGAGAACTTAAACAGAAAATGACAGGTAAATAAATATTAAAGTATATAAATATTTCATTCATCAGTTTTGAATGAAATTTACCAGTGTAGTTCATGTACAGGATGTGAGTAAATGTTCTCACTGTGGCTGTAGCTTGAGTCCCACTCCCAGTAGGCACAGAAGTAAACGGCAGCGTGACTCTTCTTAATGTCACTCAGTTTTAGATCATAAAGCTTTTTTTTGTCCACTGTGAAGTCGTTTGCTTGGGGATTGTTGCTATCACGAGTGACACCACCACCATCACTGATATAGAGCAGTCTTGACGGGGCTTTACCATCTTTCATTTGGTACCAGTGGATATAATCTGAAGAGCTCATATCGTTCACTTTGCAGGGCAGATACACAGTTTTGCCCACTGCCTTAACCAAAGCCTTTGGATCTTGTTCCACAGTCACTCCCAGAACTGCTGCTTTGACAAAACCAAATTCATTAAATTTAAATCAGTTATTTTTTTTTATTGCTTTATTATCATAAATGTCACTTACCTGGCATCTTTAAGAGGAGGACAATATAAATGTATAAAAACATCATTCATCCGGTGAAAAAATAAAAAGTCTACCTTGGTGTAAAGCTGTCTTTCAGGTTTCACACTGCTTTTGTATGAACTTAGGGTGCTGTATGAAAATAGGGTGATGATGTCATTTCCTGAAATGGAGTTACCTTAGAAACCATTTTTAAAGAAATTGTACATGTGCCTTTTATGCTGAAATGAATTTCAAATGTTACATTATCCCCACATAATCTGTGAGATATTTGCTTATTTATCAGAGAGATGCACATTTTTTCTTTAAATATGATTATGTGAACAAATGCTTAAGGTTATTTGAATTAATTAATCTTTTATAGTAAGGTTCATATGACTGTGTGGAAAAACTAAAAACTGAATAAAAAAAAACAATTATGGAACATACTGATAAAACTGATGGTCCAGATGTTTTGTACAGGCCAGTATTAACCATTTGAAAATTTCTTTAGATTTTTTTTTCTATTAAAGGCACAATATGTAAGATTTTTGGATTAAAATCACCAAAAACCAAAAGAACAATTTTATATATTTTGTTGACTTGTGTACTTACATTATCCCAAACTTTTCCAACAATAATTTAATGTCATTTAGCAACACAAGTCATCCAGTTTTTATATTCTAATATCGAGATTACTGCAAAGTGCAACAAGTGCCTCATATCAGCCACCGAGTGAACGCAGTCATGTTCAACACACTCAGATATATTTAGTATGATTGTTTTAATCATTAACTTACACTTGACTGAAACAGAATGAAAGGAGCTTTGCAAATGAATTAGTAGGTGTGACCATGTAAAATATGTTGCAAAATCGTCGCTCCAAAAAAATAAAAAAATAAATAAATCTGTTGCTGAGATAAAATATGATCAGAGTTCTTAAGCTTCTTTTAGAGCTGTCATTAATTTTTGCAATTAATTATATATTTATTTTTGCACTATATTTTTATTTTATTTTTGTTTGCAAAACTTATTTTCTCTCTCTCAATACTTTAATTTTCTTTTGCAATTCTTTATTTTTGTTTGCAAAATTTTTTTTCCCCTCCTTTTAAAACTTTATTTTCTTTTGCAAATATATGTAATAATAATAATAATAATAATAATAACAATACATTTTATTTAAAGGCACCTTTCAAAACACTCAAGGACACCGTACAGTTGAATGATAGTCATAAACCAAATCAAGACACAATACAACAAAACAACAGCTATTTAACATACAATCTTTAAAATTGATCAGAGAAAGCTAATTTAAATAGGTAAGTTTTAAATATGTGGCATTGATTTGACTCCATAGTCTACTTGCAGTATAAAACTACTAAACTAGTGGTTTACTGAGAGTATACTTCAAAGTGTACTTTCATAGACTAAAAATGTGCTACAAGTATTTAACTAGTAACTATCAGTATACCAATAAGTAGAGTTGCAGTACAAACAAAAAACATAGTTGTGTACTTAACGTTTAGCCTACTACTGTTACACTTAAAGTATAGATAAAAGTAGACTTTTATACACTAAAAAGTGTATAAAGTACAAGTATACTACTACTACGTTGATATTAGTATACTTACTGCATAATGTATATAAAATATACTTTTTATACTATATAATTAAGTATATTTAATAAATAAATGACCTTGAAGTATACTTATTTTTTGTAAGGGAAATCAGTGGCCCATGTGTTATTGTGTTGAAAATACTGAAGCTCTGCATTGAATTGTGTGCTGTTCATGAATTCCTTTTGCATTAGATGATGTACAGCATCTCTTAATATTGTAGCACTGAGAAGGCCTGCATGAGGCATTTCCACTATATTTCATAACCATCATCCTAACTCTCTGCTGTTGTTTTTATCTGCAAACGTATTTGCTACACCAAACCGCACTATTTTGTGGTTCTCCTCAGAGTTTTTCAGACGATTCAATGCTGTAATAAATGTGGTTTGTAACTGTTAGATTTTGTCATTGTTCCTGTGGTGGAATAACAGTCTCTCATGGTTTATGTCACGGATGTCAAAGCTTTCTCTCACTGTGGCCGCTCTCCCAGCATGCACAGTAATACATGCCAGCATGATCCTCCTTTATTTCTTTGAGTTTTATGCCATATGAATTTCCATTTTTTTCAGCGACAATTTCTTTTGCTTCACTTGTAGCAACCCCAGACTGACTGATGTACAGTAGTCTTTTAAACGTTCCACCGACTTTCTTATACCAGTGAACATAGTTACCAGAGCCCAAGCCAGTGACTTCACATCTGAAGGACACAGTTTTACCCTTTACCTTCACCAAAACCTTTTGAGGTTGTTTTAAACTCAAACCTTCCACACCTGCGATGAAATAAAATGAAAATCAGTTCTTTTAAACAAGTTTTCATATTTATGTTTTATTAACATTTTAACCTATTTTATTTGACCTATTTAACCCCCTTTAAAGTGTACTTACCATGGATCATTATGAGAACAACAGCGCACAAGTTTATGAGCATCGTTCATTTGGTTATGTGAGGTGATTTATGGTTCATAAAGTTTCCTCCACACTTCTTTACACTATTTTGCCAAAATCTTTGCAGAAAATTGTTCAGTGACATCATTTCCTGAGGTGGAGCTACAATAAATGTCAGCGCTCTTGTGATGTGAATTGTACTTGTACAGCAATCAGAATAAAATATATTTTAAAAGCTGTTACATTTGACTGATGTATTTGATATATCATCGATATTCTCTTTAATTTATTAGAAGTAATTTAGTAACTTTCAAGGAAACTTAAAGCTGAAAGAATCCTCTTTTGCAGCTCAATAGCACCATCCACTGTTGAAGATCTGCATGTCAAGACATTCATTTTTGATAGAACTTTATTACAGGCAAAACATTTGATAGTGGAGGAAGTGATGTCACAGCTGTGGGACGGTTTGAATGTATCGATATTAAAAAAAGTATTTAAAAATAAATTTCACACAACAAATGGTCAAATGAGCCTATATTGTTTAACTAAGATTACTGTAATCCCCATTGCTATTTTAAATGTAAAATGTTTTTTCCATAAATTAAGATTGAGATCTGAGTTTGTGACAAGTGTAAATTAAAAAGAAAATATATTCACAAAAGGCATTTTACATAAGAATCAAGACATGATAAAACGTTTGCAAGTAATTTATAAATGTTACCTTCATTTAACAAAAAGAAAATGCTTTTTATTTTAATAGCTAAAGATTAACCTATGGGATAGCCTATAAAGATGACTAGCCTGAAGTGGAAGAAACGGTTTTATTGTAGCCTATTGTTAACAGTCTCTGTGTTTGGTACAGTATTGTGTTTAGGGTTCTTCTGAGACACTTTTTTGAACATTTAAAATTGTTTTTATGACATACTGGCAACAAAAAGTAACGCCACAATTAAAATATTCCGCATGTCTCCCCCTTGCTGCTACTGTTGTTCCACATAAACCGCTTTGATTATGAAAGCAGGTTTTTGTAATGATTTCCTCTTACAGTTAGCACTGTGTTGTCTCCAGTATAGAGCGCGCAGTAATATGATCCTGTATCTTGGAGCGTCAGTGTTGAGACAGTCAGTGACACTTGGTCATTTCTCACCGATCCAGCATATTTTTTCTTATTATCCCCATCGATTTTGGCTATTTTCGATCCAGCATCGAAATATATTAATCGTTGGAAAGCTCCCCCTGACTGAGCTCTGTACCAGTGGAGAGCGCTGGACTGAAGTGTCGATGAATCCACCTGGCATGTGATTACAGCAGTTCTACCCTTTGTCTTAATCGTCACACGGTCAGGATGCCTAGGAATATTTTGTCCATTTAAACAACCTAAAACCATAAGAGAAACAATTAAAATGCGCCGAGTGTGTAAACTCTCAGCTTCAGTGGCTTTTAAAACGTTTCATCAACAGTTCAGAGGGTCTAAAACAGAAGCGAGTGTTTTCTGATAGAATAATTTGCAATTTTGGTATCATAAGTAGGGATATAGCCTACAACAAAAATAGTGTTTTGTTTAAAATGTTTTGAGATACTTGACGAAATAATCCCGTGCGAGACGAACCTCAAAAGATTGCACGAAACACATAAACTGACGGAAATTCAAAATCACTGAATAATCTTAACTGAGAAATGTTAATAATTATAAGGGAATACTTAAATCTCACCTATTAAGACCACTAACAACACAAATGTTATCATTCCAGACATCGCCATGTCTACATCTGTCATCCAGGAGTTTGATGAATTATGAACTGCATCTGCCAATCAGAAGATATGATGATGGCCTTGTGGTTTCCTCTTTATCTCTTCGTCACTATCACTATTTTAACCCTAGTTAAAACCTTCTCCAGAGCAGATCTCACAGTAAGAGGCTCTTCCTCAGTGGCACTCGGTTTATAGTGGCTTGTGTGGATTTAAACAGATGCTGAACAGGTGAAGAAGATTCACAGGTTGGCTGTGTTGGCAAGATGCTTTGAGTAGGCTAAAATTTAGTTTAAAAAAACATTCAGTAATGACACTGTTATATAATTCAGAATACATTGGTTGTAAAATTCACACTGCAGTTTAAACAGTGAGAGGCGATTGATAAACTGGTCACAGAGATAAACTTGAGAGAAAAAAGAGGTACTCTTTTTGTGCTTTTATTTGTAAAATAAATTGTAAGATCTATTTTATATTATAGCCTACAACATTCATGCATTTGTTCAATTAGACTATAGTTCAGTTAATCCAGTATATTTGTGGAATGTCTGTCAGCTTCAGAAATGATACAGAAATGACTTAAAATACATGTGTAAAGCACATAAAGTTGGCACACTGCTGAATATACTGAATTTATTTTCACCACACAAGGACAAGTGATATTTGAGCTCTTCATCAAACTGAAAACTACAAATCTGGAAATGCCAAATATTTTATTTATATCTTCACAACGCATAACAAATATGAGATACACCTGACATATTCCAAAATCACAATAATACAGTGTGTACAAATAACCTCATAATGAACAGCAGGACAATAAAGTTCAGATCCGAACAGATCCAAATACCTTCATCCAGTCATCCTGTGCATATGCAGCTTAATTCAAATTGAGAACTTAAACAGAAAATGACAGGTAAATAAATATTAAAGTATATAAATATTTCATTCATCAGTTAGATTTACCAGTGTAGTTCATGTACAGGATGTGAGTAAATGTTCTCACTGTGGCCGCTGCTGGTGTCCCAGTAAGCGCAGAAGTAAACGGCAGCGTGACTCTTCTTAATGTCACTCAGTTTTAGATCATAAAGCTTTGTTTTGTCCACCGTGAAGTCGTTTGCTTGGGGATTGTTGCTATCACGAGTGACACCACCATCTTTAGTGATATAGAGCAGTCTTGACGGGGCTTTACCATCTTTCATTTGGTACCAGTGGATATAATTTGAAGAGCTCACTTTGCAGGGCAGATACACGGTTTTGCCCTCTGCCTTAACCAAAGCCTTTGGACCTTGATCCAAACTCACTCCCAGAACTGCTGCTTTGACAAAACCAAATTCATTTTAATCAGTTAAAAAATTTTTTATTGCTTTATTATCATAAATGTCACTTACCTGGCATCTTTAAGAGGAAGACAATATAAATGTATAAAAACATCATTCATCTGGTGAAAAAGAAAATAAAAGTCTACCTTGGTGTAAAGCTGTCTTTCAGGATTCACACTGCTTTTGTATGAACTTAGGGTGCTGTATGAAAATAGGGTGATGATGTCATTTCCTGAAATGGAGTTACCTTAGAAACCATTTTTAAAGAAATTTTACATGTGCCTTTTATGCTGAAATGAATTTCAAATGTTACATTATCCCCACATAATCTGTGAGATATTTGCTTATTTATCAGAGAGATGCACATTTTTTCTTTAAATATGATTATGTGAACAAATGCTTAAGGTTATTTGAATTAATTAAACGTTTATAGTAAGGTTCATATGACTGTGTGGAAAAACAAGAGCTGAATAAAAAAAACACTTAAGGAACATACTGATAAAACTGACGGTCCAGATGTTTTGTACAGGCCAGTATTAACTGTAGACATGATCCAGTACTGTCTAATATCCAGAAAGTGTCCAAATAGTTTTTGTCTTCAGTGTCTGTTTTAGCATTTAGCATTTGAAAATTTCTTTAGATTTGTTTTTCTATTAAAGGCACAATATGTAAGATTTTTGGATTAAAATATCCAAACACCAAAAGAACAATATTTTGTTGACTTGTGTACTTACATTATCCCAAACGTTTCCAACAGTATTTAAACCTGCAGAGAAATCAGCAATTTTAATCAGGACACAGACCATGTCAATGACGTCATTTCCGCATTACCCACGTTATCAGAGAGAGCTTTCTCCATCATACAATATATTTTAAAATGAAATTTTATGTCATTTAGCAACACAAGTCATCCAGTTTTTATTAATATGATATTCTAATATCGATCTAGATTACTGCAAAGTGCAACAAGTCTCTCAGAGTCACTTTCAACACACTCAGATGTATTTAGTATGATTGTTTTAACCATGTAAAACAGCGCTGCGTTACCCCACATACACAACGAAAAGAGCAGAAGACTGCAGCATAAGCATAATAAAAGCTCCAGACTCGAGGCCAGTGTTTCTCGCAGGTGTCTCTCATTAGCATTCACTTCAGCGGCCTCGTTCCTCTCCCGCGGCTCTCGCCCCGCCCTGTTCATACCACAGTAACATTAATAAAACTTTAATACATTAGCTCAGGCCCGCTGAACACGCCCCAGTTTCTCGACTCCACCCACATGTCAAAACAATGCCATGAAGTCAAACGCACAGAAAAGTGAAGAACAAAGGGAAAACGAGCATTGAAAATGAGCATTGTTCATTTGGTTATGTGAGGTGATTTATGGTTCATAACGTTTCCTCTACAATTCTTTAGATTATTTTGCCAAAATTTTTGCAGAAAATTGTTCAGTGACATCATTTCCTGAGGTGGAGCTACGATAAATGTCAGCGCTCTTGTGATGTGAATTGTACTTGTACAGCAATCAGAATAAAATATTTCAAAAGCTGTTACATTTGACTGATGTATTTGATATATCATCGAGATTCTCTTTAATTTATCAGAAGTAATTTAGTAAAATGCAATTTATTAGAAGTAATTTAGTTACTTTCATAGAGACTTAAAGCTGAAAAAAAAAACCCTCTTTTGCAGCTCAATAGCACCATCCACTGTTGAAGATCTGCATGTCAAACAAACAACTGTGTACAAACACTACAAATATAAGAGATTATTTGATAAAAGCTTGAAGAAAGAAAAAAATCACACCTGTTGCTCTTCATGTGTTGAACTTCAGGGACTTATAATAGTGGAAGTGGAAATTGGGTTTATATACACATGAAACATCAGCTCTAAGAATAGCGGATGTCATATTTCTCTTCAAAAGAGTCAAATCTAATGAATGCTATCTAATGATAATATCCAGTAGTTCATGTACAGCATGAGTGTGGATGTTCTCACTGTGGTTGCTCGTGTCCCAGTAGGCGCAGTAGTAAACTGCAGCATGAATCGGCTTTGTGTTGCTCAGTTTTAGATTGTAGAGCTGTGTTTTGTCCACAGTGAAGTCATTTGCTTGGGGATTGTTGGTATCATGAGTGAAGCTACCGCCTGCATTGATATACAGTAGTCTTGATGGAGCTTCACCCTCTCTCTTTTGGTACCAATGGATATAATTCCAAGACTGCAAATCGGTCACTTTGCAGGGGAGATATGAAATTTTGCCCACTGCTTTGACCAACGTCTGTTGACCTTGTTCCAAAGTCACTCCCAGAACAGCTGCTTTGATTGAACAAAACAAAAGTCATTTAAAAAAATAAATAAATAAATAAATAAACATTGTAAAGGCTTAATTTTAAATGGCTCCTACCTGGGATCTCTGAGAGAAGGACAATATAAATGTACGCAAACATCATTCTAGTTGAAAAGTGGGAGAGTATAGGCCTAATGCTCTGTTTTATGTTGTACACAGCTCCTGTACTGTTTTTGACAACTCTCTGTGAAATCGCGGCCACCACTGTCTGCACTGTCACACCAACACCAACTTTAAGAGGCTTCCTTCAGAAACCTCTTCAAGGCCTTGCAGAGCAGGAACAATAGACCCGCTCGGCTCCAAAACAAAAAGCAAATATGCCATGTATCCACTTCCTTATTTATTCCCGCAAGGTGGGGTGGAGCGTTGAATGCGAAGATTGCATGCCAATGTCCATTGGTTCGTTTAGTTTACACTCGAAGCAGATTGATCTCTTAAAGTGATCCCCAATTCGTCAGTCAGTTCCGACGTAGCGTCGAACGTGACCGACTGAAAGGGAACCTCATACATGCATGCATAATGTATCCATGAACAGCAGGGCAATAAAGTTCTGAACAGATCCAAATACCTTTATCCAGACATCCTGTGCATATGCAGCTTAATTCAAATTAAGAATTTAAACAGAAAGTGACAGGTAAATAAATATTAAAGTGTATAAATATTTCATTAATTACATTATAGTTCATGTACAGGATGTGAGTAAATGTTCTCACTGTGGCTGCTTCTTACCCCTCTTTCCCAGTAGGCACAGAAGTAAACGGCAGCGTGACTCTTCTTAATGTCACTCAGTTGTAGATCATAGAGCTTTGTTTTGTCCACTGTGAAGTCATTTGCTTGGGGATTGTTGCTATCACGAATGACACTACCAATTGTACTGACATAGAGTAGCCTTGACGGGGCTTCACCATCTTTTATTTGGTACCAGTGGATATAATGTGCAGAGCTCTGACCCATCGCTTTGCAGGGCAGATACACGGTTTTGCCCTCTGCCTTAACCAAAGCCTTTGGATTTGAATCCAAACTCACTCCCAGAACTGCTGCTTTGACAAACCAAATTCAATACATTTAAATCAGTTTTTCATTTTTTATTGCTTTATTATCATAAATGTCACTTACCTGGCATCTTTAAGAGGAGGACAATATAAATGTATAAAAACATCATTCATGCCTTTCTCCACCGAAGTTCTGAGCATTTCTAAGGATGCTGATTTTTAGAAGACAGCTGTCTGACTCTGAGATGAAGAACAGGGACGTGGTTTGTATAACATTAGCAACACATTATTAGCTGTTCAATAATGTAGTAAAGGAAAAGACTAATCATATTAATTAACGTTATGTGTCTGACGTTGTAAAAAATGATACCATTGTGCAGCGTTTACCTCAGTAAGTTGACTGAGTGGATCTCTGAGCTTGTGCAAGTGAGTGGAGGCGGGGCTAATTAGCATATTCATAGATCTGCGTATACTAAATGAAGCAAGGGTGAAGAGTTACATTTAAGCTGTAAGGCATGAAATACATTTTTTCATAGGAAGAACATTTAAATATGTCATTTTTGTGATCAAAGATGAGTTTTAAGGGATAAAATTATTGACTACAGGGGGACTTTAAAGTTATTTTAATCAATTAAAATTTTATAGGTTGATATAACTCTGTGGAAGAACAAGAGAGCTGAATAAAAAAATATTGAACCTACCGATAAAACTGATGGGCCAGATGTTTTGTACAGGCCAGTATTAACATAATTCAATACTAACGTCCAGAAAGTGTCCACATTGATTTTTCAGAGGTGGACAGTAACGAAGTAGCCTACATTTACTTGAGTACTGTACTGTACTTAAGTAGGCCTACACTTTTTGAGTATCTGTACTTTACTTGAGATTTTTTTTTTCTCTTAATTTAACTTCACTACATTGAAAGACAAATATCATAGCCTACTTTTACTCCACTACATTTCTGTCAAGTAGTTAGGTTAGTCAGGAGATGATTTTTCTTCTCTAAAACGTGATTGGTTTTTGCAGGTGACAGACAGCCTATCAGTAATCACTCTTGTAGGGTCATGTGTCATGAAGTTCGGCGATTTCCCATCAATTTTTTTGAAGACTAAACAATTGGCGGCAAAATGGACGAAGATAGATCCACATCCATGGCCATACTTAGTATGTTCTAGTTTTTAAAAAAGAGTAAAGATTCTTTTCTTTTTAAATGTTTGCTTTGTTTACCAAAAACAAACCACATCACAGCCTACTAGAACTCTCCATCTAACCTGCTGAAGCATATCGAGGTATAGCTTATCTACTTTTAATTTCTGGTAAACGCTTAAAATGGATATTGCCTGTGATTTTAGAGCTTAAACTGTTTAAACCAGTCGTTTAATATCTATAGGTTTTGTACCATTCTAAAAGCTCTCCGCAGTCACTACACTACACGCGCGCGCGCACACACGCACACATACACTGCTGGAAAAAGACAAATGTCTCCCCCTTGCGTTAGTTGGTTGTCATTACAAACAAAATTAAAAATTGTTACTACTAAGCTGCACTACTAACACTGCTTTTAAACGCTCCACCCTGAACAGTGATTATAAAACAAGTGATATTTGATTTGTGGAGCTAATACCACTATGTAAACATGTCATTCATATGTTATTTCCATTTGTGAAGATGGACCAAAACTCATATGAACTATTCTTTATTCACTTTACAGTTAAATTAGCACAGATATGTACATCACAGAAATGCTCTACAGTGAGGCTAACAATACGAACACAGGAGTGATGCTGCTTTTTTTTTGTTTCAGAACCAAACAAAGACAATGATTACGCTATTAACCAATTACATGTATTGCATATTTTTTCGATTTCCCACCCCAAACTTTCCCACTCATCATTGGCTTAAAAAATATAGAGTTGAATAAATACAATTTCTCCAAACATAAAACATCATTCACAAATTAATGTTTCCACGTCCATTCAAGGATAAGTTCTGCATTTATGTCAATGTGAATATAATACACATAATGTCTGTAATTATAGGGAGCTACATGTTGTGTTTTGCAAAGCTGAATTAGCCAGGTGCAATATTTCAGATTTCTTCTCACAACATTTCTCATGCTGTAAACTCAACACAAATCCAAATTTTTCAAGAGGACTTCGATTAATTTGGCATAAACACTGAAAGTCTCGGCCATAAACTATGTCAATATCAAATATATGCCAAATACCACCACCATAGCCGCGCACGGCCAGCCGTGAAACTACAGAGAACACTAACGATGATGCAATGTCACATTTATATCAGAAATATCTCAAAGAAAACACCTAAGTTTTGTGTAACACTTAGAATGGTTAAATAGATCATATCACTACAAATTCTGATAAAATTCGCTGCAGAGCAACAAAGTCAATACAATACACTTGGTGCAGAGAGGATAAGGTAACTTTTTTGTCTTTAGAGGGGAAACTCTTACTTTAGTTCTTCTTTAAACAGACAGGGATTACATGTGGAGGTCACCAGAGTTCCAACAAAGCACACATCAATTCGTTGCTGCTCACAGGTAAACAAACAAAAAACAGGGATTTTATCTTGGTTTTGCGAGAAAAGGTTTACCATACTATCACGTCATGCTTGGTTATTTTCTTTATGCTCTGAGTAGGTATTTGTGTCTCCACTTGCTTCGTTTAGTCGATTGTGTTGTTTCCTCTTATGTGGTATTCGCCTGGCCTGATTGACAGCTGTCATCAGTACATCAGACTTCACGGTGGGTGGCTCTGTCTGCAAACGTCCAGGTCCACGCGCCTTCTTGTGACACGCTGAGGTCATTTACTCCAGGCGCTGCGTAAAGTTTTCAGGAAACAGTCCTTTCTGAGCTGAGCTTCCGCGCTGTTGCCAGTCGTTCTCTCTGATGCCAGTGAGCCAACCAGCATCCTGAAGAAAGAATAAAATGAGCTTTAAAATCAAGTTCTGACTATCATAATGTCAAAATAAGAAAAGATAATAAGACAAAACAAAAGTTAAAGGGATAGTTCACCTCAAAAATGAAAATTATCCCATGATTTACTCACCCTCAAGCCATCCTAGGTGTATATGACTTTCTTCTTCCAGAGGAACACAATCGGAGTTATATTAAAAAATATCCTGACTCTTCCAAGTTTTATAATTGGAGTGAATGGTACCATAGATTTTGAAGCCCAAAAAAGCGCATTCCTCCATCAAAAAAATAATCCATACGGCTCCAGGGGGTTAATAAAGGCCTTCTGAAGTGAAGCGATGGGTTTATGTAAGACAAATATCCATATTTATAACTTTATAAACTATAATCACTGGCTTCTGGTAACAGATGTACGCGAGTCGTGTTCCTGGCCGAAAAGTGACCTTTGACCTGACGTATGACATATTGACAAACGCGGAAGTGCGAAGGATAGAGCAAAACAAAACACTGGTCACAAATTAGAAGTCTAAAACAAGATTTTTTAAAGAGAAATGTCGGTTTCTATATAAGAGAAGAGGAGCTTGAGTTTGTTGCACAGCCCTATTTATTTAAACTGCGAGAGGCGTCTAAGCTTACGCTACTCCTACATCCTGCGTCATACATCGGGTCAGAGGTCACTCTTCCGCCAGAACTTGACTTAAGTACAGCCGTTACCGGAAGCCAGTAATTATATTTTATAAAGTTATAAATATGGATATTTTTCTTACAAAAACGCATCACTTCGCTTCAGAAGGCCTTTATTAACCCCCTGGAGCTGTATGGATTACTTTTATGATGTACGGATGTGCTTTTTTGGGCTTTAAAATCTATGGGACCATTCACTCCCATTATACAACTTGGAAGAGTCAGGATATTTTTTAATATAACTCCGATTGTGTCTGACTGAAAGAAAGAAAGTCATATACACCCAAGTGTCATATACACTTGAGGGTGAGTAAATTATGGGATTCTTTTCATTTTTTTGTGAACTAACCCTTTAAACATTCAAGCAAATCCTACCTGATCTTCAGCTAGCTCTGTAGGTACTACCAAAACAATGTCTCCTTTCTTCAGCTCCAGTTCATCTGGGTTCGCTGCTTCAAAATCATGCATCGTTTCAACCTACAGGACAGCATAAGAACAAGACCATTATTGCATATACATAAAAGCTCTGATAATATTCAGTGTTCATCTTAAAGTTGCTATGAAATCAAAATTGACAATTTTTTCATGCAGTATGCAGAATGATTTATCCGAGCACATCATTATTGTGTGTATCTGTGCATATCCCTCCTGCAGCGACATCTCTTTTCTTCTCTGATTATGTGCTTACTGGCTCATGGGTGGGACAACCTGTCACTCACATGAGATCACAGCAATAGCAAGCAACAACAATCCAATCAATTCCTGATAAACAAAATCAAGTCCTGCCCTACATTTTTTCTTGTTCGAGAAGCCATTTCATTCAGATATACGGGAAGAAAATACTTCTGTTTCATGATGACTTTAATTCCACGGCTCTCTAGAACACTTGATTCTGATTTGTCAATAGCGATAGCGCCATCTAGCAGTAATATGTTTCCTATGATCAGGCTGCATAAATGAAACTGGCACTACTTTCATATGTCTTTTGTTTCATAAATGCAACTTACGGCATCTTGTGTCTCAGATATCGATTTTAGTGAAAATGACATTAGAGGTAGGGTGACCAGATTTCTCATTATGGAATACGGGACAGATGAGCAAGGGGTGGGCAATATGACCATTTTATTTGAATTATGAGACATTTTATTTCATAATAATTATTGTTATATATAAAAAAAGAAATTTACAAGCAATACGACAAATACAATAGAGATACAAATTAAATAAACTTGTTTTACAGACACAGTAGGTTTATTTACCATGTATACATTTATATAACATATTTTGTTGTTTGATTAACATTAATGACAGAAGAATATTCAATCAGGCTACTGTCCCTTTAAGACCGAATTCATGGACGTAATATACTGACACATATCCGGTTTTCACCCACCTGTTTACGTCCACTTAAGCCATAACCTACTCTATTTAAATGAGATACTCCACACGATGGACAATTTGGCAACTATGTGTGCATTTGACCATTTAGGCGCAAGGAGAACTGTTCTAGAGAGCGGTGTGTGACATTCAGCGCGATTCCGTCTATCCCGCCTTCACTAACGGCAAGTTAATCGATAACTAATTGTGATTGGATGGTAATTTTTGTTCTATGGGGAATTTGATTGCGCTGTTCTCGCGTGACAGATCACTACTACTACTCTATGATCACCCAGTCGTAATGACATTTTAGGAAATACGGGACAAAAAAAAAATACGGGACAAAACATGATTTTTTTCTTAATAAGTCGGGACACTAAAAATAGAGATGAAATACGGGACTGTCCCGGGAAAAACGGGACGTCTGGTCACCCTAAATAGAGGACTTCAGTAATTAATATTGCTGTAATATTGTTGCAGTGTCTGTTTTGTTGCTATAGGCAAAAATGTTTTGTAACCTGAAATGGACTATATTTTTTTCGTAGCAGTAGCTTTAGGGTTATATCTTTTTTAAGGTAAGAGGGAGCTTGGTTATTTTTAACTTGATTGTGCAAGGCTTTCGGGTTCCAGCCACTGTGTTGTGCTGCTTGAAATTGCAAACTGATATTTGTTATCATAGTATTTTAATATATTATCGTAATCATAAACATGCTGATATGTAGCACAAATAGTTTTACTGTTTCCTGCACATTGTTATCCTTTCAGTTATAGTGGCTAATGAATTGGAGGTCTTGCACAAAGTAAGGTGGATATGGGCAAAATCAATATTTCCTGACCATGTGTTTACTTGTTTGGTGAGTAATGAACTGGATAATGTACAGTCACTCGATCATTATTGCAAAGTAAATGTGTGACTGTCCATTATCCTTTAATGGTGTTTGCTTCAATTCACCTTGTAAAGGTATCCAGAAGGCATTCCAGAGGAGATGTCTTTGGTTGTCTGGCATTCTGCGATCACCCCATTGTCACTGGTTGCTATTGGAGATGTGATATCACCATCACGGTCATCATCGCCCTCATTACTAGAGGCAGGCTCAATAACAACAGAAGGGATAGGCATCTTCTCCTGAGGTGAGGCAAACAAATAGAATCACTCAATATGCAAAAGACAAACCTAAAGGTAAGATTTCTAAGTATATTTTTGACCAACAACTTGACACAATTACGTAATACACATGAAACAGACCACACATGCTTTATGCACATAATACATACTTGAGAGAATGTAAGTGAAAACAACAGAATAAAAGAAAAATAGGTAACGCTTTGCAATAAGGTCTCATTTGTTACCATGAACTAATGGCGAACAATACCTATACAGCATTTATTAATCTTCCATGTTCGATTAACATTAACAAAGATTAATAAATTATGTGAAAATACATTGTTCGTGTTAGTTTATGCTAGCTAATGCATTATTAGACCTTGCCAGTAGACCATAGACATTTCACATATCAAGTTACAAAATAAAAACTTTGAACAGATTTGTTTTAAAGCATTTTGATTATAATCAGTGAGGTTTAAAGAAACCAGGGTCTTGTCAATGGTCTGCATACCAAAGTGCAGAATCACAGGTGAATATCTACCTCCTCATTCCCATTGTTTGCAGCACCCTCCTTACTGGTTTCATCCCCTGGTTGGGGCTCAACATTATCAGGAGCATCTCCTGGATTGGGCTCAATATTATCAGCAACTTCTCCTGGTTGGGTCTCAACCTTATCTGGTTCATCTGTTGGTTTGGGCTCAACCTTATCTGGTTCATCTGTTGGTTTGGGCTCAACCTTATCTGGTTCATCTGTTGGTTTGGGCTCAACCTTATCTGGTTCATCTCCTGGTTTGGCTTCTAGTGAACTGGCCTCCTCCTCTGGTTTGGCATCTATAGTCTAGAAGAGGTGCCCAGGAGTGAGAGCCAGTGTTTGAACACTTAACACAAGCCACTCATGTGGATGGATCGGTGCACGGTACCAAGGAGGGGAGCACTCAAGAGTGTCACAATGAGGGGTGCAGGGACCAGTTTAACTTCAGAAGTTAAAGCTGTCCCTGATGTGGAATGGCAAGTCAGTTCTCAAAAAAAAACTGACTTGAGTTTCACCAACAGTCAAGTACTTTGGCTGGGAGAAATGTTCAACAGACGGCATGAAGGACTGGGGGTCTGCCTACTGGATGAAGTAGCATGGATGAACATTCCTCAGATCATAGTGACTATATGATCTCAATATACATATGATGAAGTCACCAAAAAGTTCAGCCTAGCTGTAAAATGGTGCATAAATAAATTCCAGAACCCCTTTTCATTCAAAACTGCTGAATTCAGATTCAACTAAACATAGATGCTAATATTAGATTGACATCTAAACATTTTTGCCTTAAGAATGGCACTTGCTTAACAAGCATACAAAGAGAAAATGTAAAATTACTGCCCGTGTGGTGATGTAAGAATGGAGTCACCATGGAAACCGAAAATGGTGATTAGAAGGATAATAATAGTCATCAGTTAAGTCTCTATTTAAAGGTTCAGTAAACAGGGGAATTGTTGGGTTATAACATCATCTCTGTTTAAGTGGCTTTAGTGTGTGCGACCTTATGTGGTTCAAAACTATTGTAACAGAAAAGACCAAGGGGAAAAAAAAAAAAAAACATGAAATGAAAATTAAACTTTAAAGGTACAATCAGAAATGGCAGAAACAGTGGCAGCGTTAGCCTTCTAAAGATCTTTGGATCTAAAAACAAAGCTTTGTGTTCGGAACAAGAAGAATAATTTATGAGCTGGACGGTGTTTGCTATTGTGCTGCCAGATGTTGCAACAGCTGATTGTACACTGAAAAACTTAAAATAAAACATACAAAAATACAAAAAGATGGGCTAAAAGTTTTGATAAATGCCACAGCGCATGTTAGAAGTTTCCATCCATCAACACATACTATTAAAAAAAGCATTCTGCAATAATAAATAATGACAATTTTTGATAACCACACCAAGTTAAACATGAAGCCAGATGATGATTTAAAAGTCTCTTTATAATATTTGAATAATTTACAAGGTATTAGTCAGTAAATATCTGACAATAACAGTGATTAAATAAATAATTAAATAAATGTATTTGCATATGGCTTCATGAAACAAAACACTTTGCAAAAAAAAAAAAAAAACATTAAATATGTACAGTGCAATGTTGAAATAATAGCATAAAACAAAATGATTTAATCAATTAAGACTTTTTGATATTTGATTTATTAAGACTTAAATAGTTACCGGAGTCTCTTCAATGGGAGACTCTTTATCTTCAACAGTAGCCTACACACAAAGAAACGTAGTTATCAGCATCATTACACATTCATTTATGCAAATTAAAGACATACTGCAGTGTTGAGTCAACAAATCTGTCTCTGGTCATGTGAGTATCTGGCTTTCCTTCATAACCGTTACTACTCATCTGTATCAGAGCCTGGATGCTTATAATCATCTCTGTGAACTATAGCTGAACCTAAAAACATGTTTAGAAGTAGGAATGTGGAATTTAATAATGGAAGGTCTTCACTAATAATGCAAAGCAGTACTGGTTTCATATTCGGAAGGCAGTGATTATAGAAGTAAAATTACCAGAGCCGCCTCTGTAGGTGACTCCTTCTCTGTTTCTTGGACTGGAGCAGATTCCTACATGCAAATAAAAAACATTCATGCTATCTCCATTTTCTGTTATACTTCCAATAAACACCACCTGTTTTCCTATCATATCTAGTATCTCATACATAATTAATTTGGACAGCCAAAAGGCTGTTTCTACAGAAAACAGAATTTACTAGATATACAGTTCGAAACCAAGCACATATGTGACAATGCTGCATATGACTTGAGTTTCTCTTATGCCATTCATTAGACATAAGTTATAGTTACCGGGGTTTCTTCACTGGGTTGCTCCTTTTCTATGTCCTCAACTGGGAGCTAAAGAATGGTTGAGACTTTTTTTATCATCAATAAAATGCTCAAGCTCAACCAAAGTCTTTGTGAAAACTATGGCAATAATGTCAATTAAACATTATTGTAATTGTAAGACCTACTCCATAACTGTGCTTCTGACATCCTACTTAAAGGGATAATTCACCCAAAAATGAAAATTATCACATGATTTACTCACCCTCAATCCATCCTAGGTGTATATGACTATCTTCTTTCAGATGAACACAATCTGAGATATATTTAAAAATATTCTTAGTCCTCCAAGGTTTATAATGGTTGTGAATGGGGAGGGGCCGCGTGTTGAAGCCAAAAATAATGCATCCACCCATAAAAAAAAGTAATCCATACAACTACAGGGGGTAAATAAAGGCCTTCTAAAGCGAAGCAATGCATTTTTGTAAGAAAAATATCCATATTTACAACTTTATAAATGTAAATAACTAGCTTCTGGCGGATGACCGTATGCATTCGAGTATTGTAAGCTTTGACACCTCTCGCAGTTCAAACAAATAGGGCTATGCAACAAATTTAAGCTCTTCTCTTATATCGATATACTCCAACATTTCTCTTTAAAAATGATCGTTTTAGACTAATAATCCGTGACCGGTGATTTGTTTTGCTCTATCCTCTGCGCCTCAGTGTTCGTCATTACGTTGTGCGTCAGGTCAAAGGATACTCTTCCGCCACAAATCGACTTGCGCATTCTGCGTACGTTCGTCCGCCGGAAGCTAGTTATTTGAATTAATAAAGTTTTAAATATGGATATTTTTTTTACAAAAATGCATCACTTCGCTTCAGAAGACCTTTATTAACCCCCTGGAGTCGTATGGATTACTTTTTTTATGGATGGATGCATTATTTTTGGCTTCAAAACGCGGCCCCCATTCACAACCATTATAAACCTTGGAGGACTAAGGATATTTTTAAATATATCTCTGATTATGTTCATCTGAAAGAAGATAGTCATATACATCTAGGATGGCTTGAGGGTGAATAAATCATGGGATAATTTTCATTTTTGGGTAAACTATCCCTTTAAGCCAAAGCAAAGTACAATATATATATATATATATACTGCAGACTGGTTCCAAAGCATGTGTAAATAAAAAAAAAATTAAAAAAAAACATATTCAAAGTTCACCTCCACAAAAAGAACTTAAAAAACTTCACAAGAGTCACAATCAGAACTTGCACTGGTATTGTATAAAATGTTGTGTTATGGAGAAAATATATTCATATGTATACAATATAATAAAACAACTATATTTACAATTGTCAATAACAAAAATAAATTATTCACAGAACAGTTTCTTTTCCAAAACAGATGGCATTTCAATATAGAAAAGGTAAGATGGTCAACATACAGGCACTATGTTTTGAATCATTTTTAGAGGTTTAAGGCACATACCTCAGCCTGCTCAGCTGCCTCAGTCTCAGCAGATACTGGAGACTCCACAGTGCTCTTTATAAACAACAGTACACAATCAATGGCTACAGCTCATTTCTGATCATTTTGATGTGTATTATTACATGTATATGTAGCCAAAAACAACTTTTATGCACTGATGGAGGATGTTGATGATGAAGATGCTAACAAGACTGATGTTGTGATGAAGATGATGAAATATATTGATGTAAATAAAGATGACGATGATCACGACGACTATGCTGAGGAGGATGATGTGATGAAAATGATAACAGTAACAATGGAAAGCATTGATGTAAATGACAAAATCGATGACAATGGGGTCGATGATGATGATGGTGATGACAATATTTCTGATGACGGTTAGAGTTTGACGCTTTGTCACTCACTGTGGCTGTCTCTGCAGGGGGGCTTGAAGCAAGGATCTCTGCTGGTTGTGTGTCTGTAGGGGGAGTGGTGACGGGACCCTCACCACCCTCAGGTACTGAGGCTGGGGGTGCTTCACCTTCTCCTTCAGCTACGTCACCCTCTGGGGCCTCAGACTTCATATATATTTACAAGAAGACAATAAGAAAGACTGCCCAATGACACCTTCACCACTGGACCAGTATCAAAACCCATTAGTTTGAAACAACAGTCATTTTTAAAGTTCCATCAGTTATCTAGACATTGCAACAAGCAATGACAGATGTATTTTTGTAGTGCAATCAGACTTTGAGGCACCATAATCATGGAGAGCATGACAAAATGATAAAAATACATATGAAATTTCCTACAAAAGGGGAAAAAAAAAAAAAAAAATTTACAAAGAAACATTTATGGGACATACCTATCGACACCCACTGAGTATAAAAAGTTATTTCTGGGATAGTACAAAGCATTACAGTCAAAATCTTCACTATCAAAAGACGGTCAACTCACCATCTTATCAAAGTCGGCCACAAATGTTGGGACTGTTGCATCCTAAAAAGTAACAGAGAGAATAAAGGGATAGAGGTAAGCAAATTTACTTGCATGAAATCTGAAACAAATAACCAGCTAGGATAAACTAGAGATTATTTTCTTCAAAATTCCTGTGAGAAATACTTCAATGGATCTTTCAGGGAACAGGAATTAGTAGGGTTCATCACAGCATTAGATATAAAACAGCATTAGATGCATTAAAGCAGGGCCACAATTATTTTTAACACCGGGTTCTGCATGTTCATTGTAAAATTAGTGTCATCATTTGTGATTTTTTTTTTTTTTATTTGTGACTCAAAAAGTTTGTTTCAAATGATGAGATCCATAACTTAATCCTTCTCTTTTTTTCTAAGATATTTCTTAAACTTACAATTTTTACAAAACAACCCATTCTGATTTTATGAACACTATACTCAAGCATTTTTCAAAATTAATGTAACACAAAAACAGATTATGTAAAAATCAAAATACTTTTTCAGCACCTTCAGCAAACTAAAAGCACTGCTAAAATACTATTAGTACAATCACTTTGGCCAATGTGGCTTTTGTGTTTGGCCACATTGACAGTAATTCATAATGTTATGAATTCTCTTTTAATCTATTGAAAATAAAACTTTCTAAGCTCCAATTTACCTTTGGGAATCCGTTAAAAGCCTTGTTGGACACCTAAACCAAATTAAATAAGTATTTAGCATGTAAACCCTCAAAGACATGTATTTTAATTTCACAGACTTGGAAAACTGTAAATTCTACTTGAACTCAGCAAAACCAACAAACAATCAAAGCAAGCAAAGGAGAGAGAGGAGAACAGGTCTTGGGGCTGTGGACTGTGGGAGGGGTTCCAGGGTCCGAAGGGTTTTGTAGCAGGAAAATGGTACTTCATCTGCAGGCAGGAAAGGAGGGGAGTATTCTTGCTGTATTCTACTCTACACTAAGCTAATCAGATTTGCAGGAAGTCAGGTACCTCTTCCAGCTCTGTATCTATTTCTTGGTATAACTTTCCGTATCTCCGGTTTGCAACTTCATCTTCAGACAGGTCTGAGTTCTCTGGCTCTTTATGACTGACCTTGTCCTCTGTAATGGTACCTTTAGGATTAGAGGTGTCTTGTGGCCCAGGGAAGGAGGCAAAGGGCTCTTGAGGTGGAACAGTCTCACCTGGCCAGCCTGCTGTGAAGTTTCCTTGGCCATCAGAGGAGAAGAAGCCACTGCTATCGCTCACCTCTTGCCAGGAGCCCTTACTGGAGTTCTCAGAGTCTGCAGCTGGCGCAGGAAAGGCTGCCCACTGGGTAAACCCATTGGCATGTCCAGTTTTGTCATCAAAGACATCAGAGTCTTTTCCTTCATGAATGGTCTCCTTTGTCCCAGTGGATTCCCAACTCCCTGCCCACCCCTGGTAGTTTTCATTGGTAAATGGATCCCCACCGCTTTCACTGGCGAAAGGATCAGATGTGATCTCCTTAGCAAATGGGTCCTGATTGCCCCCAGTAGCAAAAGGGTCTGATGTGAATTCAGTGGCAAATGGGTCTGCTGCCCACTGTCCTTCGCCTCCTGACTGGGTCTCTGCAAACGGATCGGAATCAAACCCACTTTTCGGACTCTCTGTTGTTAACCCTTGAGTACCGAAAAGATCACTGCCTGTTGTAGAAAAAGGATCACTCCCAGAAAAGCCACTGGGATCTTGGTCTTGGTCTGAGGTGGCAAATGGATCATTTCCAGTGCCAAATGGGTCGTCCCCTGATGCGGCAAAAGGATCATCCCCTTTACCAAATGGATCATTACCTTCAATGCCAAATGGGTCTGAATTCGGAGTATATTCAAGAATATTTTGAGGTGTATTTGATCCTGCTTTGGCTGGGTCTGAAAGCAGCTCATCCGAGCTTTCCTTTTCAAGCTCTGAGACACATGGTGCTGCTTCAGGCTGATCCCAGTTGGCTGCAAATGCATCACCACCAAACACAGAGTCAGCAGGGGTAATCTGCTTGGGGACACTGTCAGCCGTGTCCCATTCTGCAAAGCACTCTATGGCCACAGTGCCTTGTTCTGGTGCCACAACTGGATTCTCACTCTCGGCAGATTCAAGTTCATCATCTGCACTGACCCACCCACTGTTATGTCCCGGGACATCACCCCATTCTTCAGCAGTCTCGTACTCTGACCCGGATCCATCTAAATCAGCCTGGCTAGACAGGCCCCATCTGGAACCATCTACTCCCTCCGTGGCATCCTGAATCTCCTGACCAAACTCATCGGTAAATATGATTCCAGGCATTGGTTGCAAGCCCACTGTCTCCTCTGCCTCTCTCTCCTCTGATCCGCAACCTGACTTTTCTTCTGCCCATTCCACTTGATTTGTAGCCCAGTCTGTCTGACCCTCCTCTACACCCTCCTGCCCCTGTCCTGGATGCTGTTGCTTGGCCTCGCCACCCCCCACAGCACAGGGATCACAGTCTGGGTTTGGCTCAGGATAGTTTTCCGTATCCCAGGCTCTAACCTCATCTGTGGTCCCCACTTCCTGTGGCTGTGATGCTGCCTCTGTAGGCCAACCCTCGGCAGGTGGCCAGCCCTGTCCATCCGATGCAGGTTGAGCATTTTCAGGTTCCTCCGTACCCGCAGTAGCAGAAGAACCAAAGTCAGCTGCCCAGTTGGCAGTGAAACCAGCATCTGCAGCCTGATCAGGAAAAAAAACAAGTGGTTAATGTCCAAAAAAAGTCTCCAACAGAGGAGAGGACAGAGAGGAAAAAGGCAAAAGATGATTTGTCACAGACAGACACAGATTAAAGAAAGTTATATGCCATTTGTTCAAAGTCTTGAAAGCTGGAGGTTAATTCTGCCATGAACTTTAATTACATTTGCAATTGCTTTCTACTGAGACACTCTCGTCAGTCATTACTTACAGGCTCTGCAGGCTGTGCAGCATTTCCCTAGAAATGAACAGAGATATCAGAGGTATTTGCTGTCAAATTAATGTTCAACAAGAGAGATTGTTAGCTTGTCATGAAAATTTCATGTCAGTGCAAATTTATTGTTTCAAAAGAATACAAATCTAGGCCACTTCTTTTGACATCAGGACAAGTCACCAGTAGCACCAAGATTTCCAAGATCAGTACACAGAGATCAAAGAGCACAAGCAAAGGAAGCAGACTCACCGTCCAAAGATCCCAAGGTAGTGTCTGTGAGAAAAAAAAAAGTAAGCATTTAAGCTCTATTTTTGTTACTGGTTTATTAATATTCCATGATCAATAAAAACAGAAATGATTGCTAAGCCTTTTTATTTGACCTCTCACTGTCTCTGAATTGTAATACAATAAAGCAGAATGTGAAGAAGAACCTGAGATATGGGTGACTGGGTCTGCCCAATAGGTGTACTGGCATCAGGCTTGAACGGATCAAAATCCAAATCCAGGAGAGATTCTCCAGGTTTCTCATTTGGCTAAAGTAAGAACATAAAAATAAAATGGACTTACTATTAAATAAGGTAAAATGCTGCACAATGACACTGGTTTAATGCCTCTTCCCTTTTTACATACTACCAATAAAGTAAGGCTCCAGTGAATGTTCACTCACCTGTGGTGATGTAACACTGATTTCTGGAAATCCTCCATCGAACAGGTCAATTATCTGCTCTTGCTGGAGCTCCTTGGTTGGAGTAACTTTTGGAGGAGGTGGTTTTGGAGGCCCCATCTTGAGCTAAGGTGAAGAGATACCACATGTTCCTTTGAACTTCACAAATCAAAACCTCACAAATGCTGGTCAAGGAGAATAGTTGTGCTGCACATCATGAATGAACTGCAAACTTTCTAGTTGCATATTCATTCTGAATGTTGCAGAAAACCAGGACAATCCTGATAAGAATAGTGTCTTGGAGGTGTTTCAGGCCCTACCTGTGAAGGTGATTTGGGTCGAGGTGGGCCAGGAGATGTGGGCCTTAGTGTGTGGTTAGGGCTGGCAGCTGGGCTGCTGTCTGGGCTCTCATCGTCAGGTGGGGTTGGAGTCCTGGCTAATCGCAGGGGCCCCGAGTCACTATCAATACACACACACAAAAACTACATGACCACTAAGAACACTATCTTGACTATTCATTATGACATTTAAATTCTGAATATATTATTTTAAGAAGAACAGAGCCCTTAGAAGGACAGCCTGCAACCAGCAGGCTTTGCTATATCCTTTGCTATGTGACCTGAAGAGCTGGTCTCACTTTACCACAGTTTTCCATTGTGTTTAAGTTACTGTACCATTAAACTTATCATCACAATCAGCTCTACAAATCACTTTGAAGCACAAATTTGGTTGTAACAAAGCACTTTAAGGGGGACAGTTTTATAGTCACTAAAAAGGAATAGTTGTAAATTACAAGCAAGGCTGAAACATGTTTCAGCATATTGCCCCTAAAGGTTTCTGACACCACCCATCACCTACCAGATTTACCAAACTAAACACAGTCATCACAGGACGTTTACTTACTCAAAAGTGTTCTTTCGCTAAAGCAGTTATTTTCCTTACTAAACTAAGAACACTTTAGAGAAAGCAAATCTCCAATGCCTACACAATAGTCTATGCTATTACACTTACCGTTTCACTCTGTAACAGGAAAAACACAAACAGAGCCAAAGGGTATAGATTTTTGTATTAAAAGTCATTATGACAAAATTCTTGTTTACTTGTCATCTTTCAAGGTGGTATCAAATATAAAGTGTTATGAACATCTTCATCTACTATGTAGAACCATCAGTTCCATCATTTAATAAGTACATTCAGGTTAATGGAGGTTAAAGACTATTCCTTACCTGGGTGCTCCTTGAATCGTGAACATTTTGTCGGAGTGCTGCTCAGCGAGCTTATTCATCACTTCATACAGCTTATGACAAAGCTAGATCCAAAACAGAGAAAGAAATAAACAGAAACAAATAATTATAAGAAGAAATAACACACAATTACTTGCCATAGGCAGCCATTTATCTCTCCAATCAGGTACTTTGGTGCTACTGAATATGCTATTGTGCCTGCTAAGATTTTATATGCATTTTTATTGGCATAAACTTGAGCATAATCTCAATGTTGTTAATATAAAAATAGTATCAAAATCAAAATGTTACTAATAATAATAATTCATAATCACCATCATAAACACTTAATGCTTAAATGATTTCATAAAGGTTTTCTGAATGTGAAATGAAGGGAATCAAATGCTTTTCACTCCTTCAATAAAAGTAAAAATAGAGCATGTGTCAATAGAGAGATGCGCTGATCACACCGACACAGACATAGCAGACCCTTTGCAGTATCTTCTGTGCCGAGCTGCACTGTAAATCCCTTCTGGCGATAAATGTCTTTAACAATGCACTGATGCCCACTGACGGCCACATGCTGTGTCTAATAATAAACACAATATACTGTACCATGCAGAGTTCCCTACTATAACGTTATAACCTTCAGTGTAAACCCAGAATGACAGATAAATTGTTCAGTGATTGTGCGGATCTAAAATCAGCACTCATTAATGTCTCTAACATTAGATGAAGAAAGTCTAGAAAACTAGCATTCCTAAATGACCTTAGTGAAATAAATGTTGTCATATTAACTGTCGTGCACTATTACTGTTGTTATATTAACATAATAACCTGTATAAAAACATTAAATGTAAACTTGTCCAGTCTTATTGTGCATAAAGATCAATATTCCTTCATGTGTCTAAAGGCTGGGATATTTTGAAGAGTTATTTGTTAGTTGATGTAGGGCAGGCAGTGCTTTTCCCACATTTACACATTCTGTTGTTTTCCAGCAGATGCACTGCATTGTTAAATAGCCCTATAAATATCCCTCAATGGTTCATCAGTGTCTCTTCTGTGATTTAGAAAACAGATACGCACACGCAAAGATATGTCTTTCATGAGTACTAGCTGCAGCACAACCGGCAGCTTGAATAAAAAATGAGATTCAGATGAGGCATGAAAGCTTTTCTTTGACTTCATGGATCAGAAACAAAGCTCCTAATCTTACTATGTAAAATTGTGAATTTTGTCATAAGCCACTCTTGAAAACAGAGTAGCCTGTGACTGCTCTAAAACCTTCGCATAGCAGGAAATGTTCCCAGGACGTCGATCACGGGTTACTCACTACAGAATCAAGTATGACTCACAAGGAACATTTGCTTTGTGTTTCTTTAGAACCCATTTTTTATTGTTTGTGACATTTAGGAGAAACGTCATGTTTAACAGCTTCTAGAGCTTTAGAAATGAAACCAACTCACAAAAGAGATCTCCCTGTGGAATCGAGCTTCCAGGCCGGAGACGTTCTTGAAGGTGCTCACATAGAACCCCACCCGACTGCAAAGAGGAAAGGAGAAGAATAATGATTAGGCTCCGCCACCCAACAAGTGCGCAATAGGCTGAAGAAGCATCTGGACAATGTTCAACAAGAGAAACAGATGGTCACTGATGATCTGTAGAGCTCAGAAATTCCTTGTTTATATATATAAATTCTTTACAAACAAATGGTGCATAGAAATGGAGTTTAAGTAAAATAATGAGTCAAACAAGATTCATGATTTAAATTGTTAAATTTTTACTTAAAGGGATAGTTCACCCAAAAATGAAAATTACCCCATGATTTACTCACCCTCAAGCCATCCAAGGTGTATATGAAACCAAGCTTTATAATGGCAGTGAAGGGGAGGCCCGATTTTGAAGCCCAAAAAAAAGTACATCCATCCATCGTAAAAGTAATCCACATGGCTCCGGGGGTAAATAAAGGCCTTCTAAAGCAAAGCGATGGGCTTTTGTAAGAAAAATATCCATATTAAAACTTTATAATCTAAAATCACTAGCTTAAAATAAACGTACTTATACTGCGCAAGTCGACTTGCACCACAAGAGTAACCCGTGACACAATAGGATGTAGGAGTGTCGTAAGCTTAGACGCCTCTCGCGGTTCAAACAAATAGGGCTGTGCAACAAACTCAAGCTCCTCTTCTTTTATATCGAAATCCTCTGACTGTCACGGGTCAGGGTGTGTCACCGGTTCTTCTCTGTTGTTTCTGTCAGGACCACTATCGTCAAATATGATTGATAATTGCATAGAGTTTGTATTGGCGGTATGGTTCTGTTCTGGGCAAGAACTCCCTGCGCATCCATGCAGCCTAGCATGGATAAGAGCAGGGAGAGCAGCAATAACCCCCCTAGGGTAAACAGAACAGAACCAACATATGCAGATATAATTAATGTCAATAATTTAATATGTACGCATATTAAGTCTGATTCAGGGGAATCATAAGGCCAATCCTGACTGAAGAGAGAAGGAGCTGGGGATGGAGGAGGGTAATTAGCTCCTGAGAAATGCAATAGCTGCTGATAATACTGAGGAGCTTATATATGAATGCCGTGATATGCGTCGTATTCCTATAGGTAGACGTAAGTCACCTGGGAGTCAGCTGATGCAAGCTTGACTGACGTGACCTGCCAGAACTGATGCTAACGCTGGATTTGTTATGTTCCTGTCATTTTCTGCAGCCTGTGATTTGAGCAATCAGCGGTGCCTAGCAGCACAGTGTGCACAATCACGAGCTGATCTCCCACACCTGTCGCTCGTTCCCTTTATCCTATTTATTCCCAGCTGTGTCTGCCTCTTGTTGTCAGTTGATCACTATGTTTGTGTCACGTCGATGTTTCTTGTCTGTGCTCTCATTCTTGTGTTATTTGCTTTTGTGACTTACCTGCTTCATTACTATTGTGCTCAGGACCCAAAGATGAGGAGTTTGTAGCAGGGTTTTATCTCTCTTGGTAGTCCTGCTTGCGTTTCCTCTCAGTGGTCTCCTCAGTCTGTGTGTCCGCTTATGGTGTGCAGAGAACACAGGAGCCAAGATACAGAGCTTCTACATCTTCACTGTGTCACACTGACTGTTTCCTCATGTTTTCCTAATAATTTTTTTTATGTTTGTTCACTGCATTTGAGTCCTCCATTTATCTGACATTCCTGAAACTGACATTTCTCTTTAAAATGTCTAATTTTAACTTCTAATTTGTGACTGGTGTTTTGCTTTGCTCTGTCCTCTCCACTTCCGCATTCATCAATATGTCATGCGTCGGTCAGGGGTTACTCTTCCGCCGCAAACCGATGTGTACGGCCGTCTGTTAGAAGCTTGTTATTATAGTGAATGAAGTTTTAAATATGGATTTTTTTTTTTTTTTTTTTTTACAAAAACCCTTTGCTTCGCTTCAGAAGGCCTTTATTAACCCCCTGGAGCCGTGTGGATTACTTTTATGATGGACGGATGAGCTTGTTTTTTTGGCTTCAAAATCGGGTCCCCCATTCACTGCCATTATAAAGCATGAAAGAGCCAGGATATTTTTTAAATATATCTCCGATTGTGTTTGTCTGAAAGAAGATAGTCATATACACCTAGGATGGCTTGAGGGTGAGTAAATCATGGGATAATTTTCTTTTTTCGGTGAACTATCCCTTTAAGTCAGAATGTCTAAAAAGTATGAAAAGTACTATAAATGTGAAAAAACATCCAAAGGCAAATATGATGCACTAACACAAACTTCTGGACCTCAAACATTAATACATCAGCAAGATATTAAAGCTCTTTTAATCCTTATTAAACAAAGAATCATATCAGCAAGTCACTCCTATAAGCTAAAATGCATCAGTCCATGCTTGTACAGTACGTCAATAAGAACCCCAAAACTCTAAATACTACAAATCTAAAGTAAAATGGCCATTTTTTGTGTCTGCAACAGTTATAAATGTATCTTTCTTTCTGGCCCGAGCTGAAATGAGCGTGGCTGGAGGGCCTGGCACAGAGAGGAGGCTGCCGATTGGATGGATTATGTAACCAGGCTGTTGCTTCAGTGAGCAGACAGACCCTCTCAGCTCAAAACAGCATACAGCTTACCAGAGCATATTCACCACAACATACAGATGACCACAAGATACATACCACTGATTGTACTATAATCAAAATAAATACTGTCTACAATAACACTCAAAATAATAACTACATTAGTTAAAGGGATAGTTCACCAAAAATAAAAATTCTGTCATCATTTACTCTGCCTCATGTCGTTTCAAACCTGTATGACTTACTCTCTTCTGTGTTTTAACTGTTTTTGTCCATGTAATGAAAGTCAATGGGGTCCAAAATAGCATTGGACTCCATTGACTTTCATTGTATGAAAAAAAATAAACTCAAAATATCTTCTTTTGTGTTCCACAGTAAAGACTTTCATTATATGGACAGTCATACAGGTTTGGAACGACATGAGGGGGAGTAAATGATGGCAGAATCTTCATTTTTGGGTGAACTGTCCCCAATACATATCACTGCAACACACCGCATATTGCTTAGCAAAGCACAGCTACAAATACTTTCTATTTCAGACATACGTAGAGTAAATCAATACATATACAGTTACAACAAAAATCCATTTGTGCTCTAAAATAAACTGATGACTAATTCTAGACATTCTCATCTTTGTGACAAAGCAGATATCTCCTGTTGTGCAAACCAGCTATTTATGGCACGTTACTACATCTATCATTATCAGTCCTGCAATTATCGTCGACATGATTGCTGTCTATATCCAACGCATTAATTTAACAACACACACACAAAAAAAACTTCCCTTCAACTCACACGACACATTTATATAGCCACAGAGTCTCTTTAAACATACAGATTAGCTCCAGCCAGCCAATCTATTGCTCTACAGCACAAACAAGTATAGACAAATAAGACAAATAGTATTCACATACATGCATTGCATTTTACAAATTTGCCCCCATTTTTTTCTGCAGCATAGTCCATTCCCTTTAAAAGTTACCTTACCTCTTCTAATGTATGTAACCGCTGCCGTGACATGAATGTTCACAGCTGGCATGCTGTGCAACTAATGGATAAATCTAGACAACTGGGATATATATGTGCATTCCAGGAAGGCCTTTGGTCAAATGAAATCAATATTATCGGCCAGAGCCTTGTATTGTCAGGGCAGCAGGCTGTAAATATTACTGCCACCCCTCTGAGAGTACAATAATTATCCTGGGCATGATACAGCAAGGCTTCTGTTATATAAGAGATTGATGACTAATTATTGAGCTAGTCTTGCATATAATGTTGTACACCAGTTAGTGTTGAAAGTGAACAAAGGGTCAAAATGTGACCCAGAGAAAAATGTCTAACTAGAACAATGAGACAATTTTGGTCATTTTCACACCATATAGACATCTCTTATGAATCCATTCAATCTTTAATCTGGTGGTTGTATCACATCAAATATTTATTAAAGGGTTAAAGCTTCTGTTTTGAATGTGAATGTTTATATGTGAATAAAAGCCAAAATTCAATCTGTTCATCATATAAAGCGGACAAGTCTCTTCTGAAAATTTCAACTAAACTGCTTGATTCATATGGATTAGTTTTATGATCTCTTAATGAACTTTTTGAAGCGTCAAAGTGGTAGTTGCATACACTGTCAATGAAGGTACAGAAATCTCTCAGATTTCATTTAAAATATAATTTCTGTTTCAAAGAAAGATGAACGAAAGTCTTACAGGTTTGGAACGACATGAGGGTGTGTAATTAATGATTTTTGGGTGAAATAACCCTTTAATTGGATTAAAACAATAAACTAGCAGGAAAAAAAATCAGGAATGCTCTTTAAGAATATAAAAAAGTGCAACTATTACATATGATCTATAACAGATTGCAGTAGCAGTGAACGTTAAAATGTCTCACCTATCCCAGAGTGTGGGCAGCTCATCCTGCAGGCCAACGTTGAGATCATCAAAAACCCTTTGGGCCTTTTTCAAGTCTTCCTCTGCCTACATGCACACAGATATGGCATATACGTTCAAGCAATAGCTCGGATCATAGTATGCCATATTTACCATTTTTTCAGCAATTAGAAATTGTATTCAGAACGATATAAGGACTGACATACTTTTGATATCTTCTTCTCATTCCTTATGGTTGAAGTCTGCAGGGTCTCAAGATGGTGTCTTGCACTGTCATAGTCAATTAACTTCCTGCTCCTCTTTGCGACACGCACCTGGAGGGGAGGAAAACACTTGTGGTAACTATGGTTACCCTTCAGCTGAATGTGTTTTACATTTATTTACAGCACTGTGCTGCCGGCACATGCGTCAGCTTAAACAATATGGCTCATGAAAATATGAATAATACATGATTTAAAACCAATTCAGCATGCGTAAAATGACATCGGCACCTTGAGATCTGGGAACTGAGACAAATACGTTTCCAGATTGTTGATGGTAGAGTCGACCAGCTTCTGATGGAAGTCCTCCCACAGAGCATCACAGTTCTGCAGAGGAGACAGGACAGCCATCAGCGAGATTAACCCAGAGCATTTGACAAGAGATTTCACAGAGCGGTGGATGAGAGAATCTACTGTACAGCGCTCTTTAAATGTTATTCTGCAGCTCATGTAACATAAATGGATGAGTTTAGGTGTTGGATTTATGATTCAGCAGCAGGGAAATTAAAACCTAATTAGGCTCTTACTCATTCATAGAGGATGCAAATCAGACTCAGAAAAGCTGAATTCACTGCGCTCCCCCTCGGTGAGGTGTGAGAGTAAACAAAAATGAGCGTCCTTGGCTAAATTAATTTGAAATTCTCTGAGGACAGTGTTGAGTCACAGCCCCACTCCATACTAAAAATGACATATGTCATTATCCACTATTAATAACTCCCTCCCTCAAACCACATCATCTGTGTGCAAAAGGACAGATAGGATGGTTTGATATTTTCTAGTTTTATGAAACGCATCAGTTTGACATATGAACTTATTTTCTATCCAAATAAGTATAAAATGTTGTCAACATGAGAAACACGTGGTGTAAAAGGTGTTAATAAAAACAATATGCAGGCTGATATGTGGAAAAACAGCACTATTGCTTGTGTGATTCTCATAAAATAAAATAAAATAAAGTTAATAATAATAATAAAAATATATAAAACATAATAGCATAGTATGAATTCTGTTTCCTCAAAAATGTATTTTACAGTAAATGTACATAATCATAAAATAAAATAAAATGTAAGGAATATACTAATAATAAATTAATATTTTTAATAATTATAATAATAATAAATATTATATATAAAATATCATAGTATATCAGTATGAATTCACATTCATTCTGTTTCTTTAAAAATGTATTTGACATTAAAAATCCTAAAATAAAATAAAATAAAATCAGAATTATAACACAATAATAATACATTTTTATTATTATGGTAATATTTAATGTATTAGACGGTGTATATAAAACATAATAGCATATCAATATTCACATCTATTCTGTTTCCTCAAAAAATGTATTTTACAATAAAATGTACATAATCCTAAAATAAAATAAAAATAAAATAAAATCAGAAATATAACACAATAATAATAAATTATTATTAATAATATTTAAAATATTATATATATAAAAAATATCATAGCATTAGTTCACATTCATGCGGTTTTCTAAAAAAAGTATTTTACAGTAAATGTACATAATCATAAAATAAATTGTAAGAAATATAATAATAATAAATTAATAGTTTTTAATTATAATAATAATAAATATTATATATAAAACAGCATATCAGTACGAATTCGCATTCATTCTGTTTCCTCAAAAATGTGTTTTACAATAAAATGTACATAATCCTAAAATAAAATAAAATAAAATCAGAAATATAATACAATAATAATAAATTATTATTATTATTATTATGGTAATATTTAAAGTATTATATATAAAAGATCATAGCATATCAGAATGAGTTCACGTACATGTGGTTTTTCTCAGAAAATGTCTTTTACAATAAATGTTCGTAATCATAAAATTAAATAAATTCAGAAATATAATAACAAATAATTATAATTAATATTCAAAATATTAAATATGAAAGATCATCAGTATGAGTTAACATTCATGCTTTTTTCTCAAAAAATTTACATATTAACATATTTAATCTAAACATATTCTAATAGCAAAAAAGACCATTACACTCATTTCTTTTCTCTGAATAACAGTTATAAACATACCTACACGCATAAATGCCAGCTATTAAATTTGCTGTATGGGAATTTAAACAGCCCAAGGACTAACATGACTAGAAGACATGACCCCTTCTGAATCTTATAAATTGTCTGTGAAATGCATGTGGCTGCATAATAGACCTTAACGGCTCAGTGACTTGACCCCATTTTCCCTAAAAGGTGCAGCATTTTAGCTTTGGCTCAGGTACTGAGGACAAATCCCTCAGCTCGTGTGAGAGACTGCCAAAACCTCTTGTCTGTTCTTAAACCCAAAAAAAGATAAGAATGTTCTAGAGTTGGCGAGAACGACCTCTATTTTTCAAATGAACATAATGTTCAGGTTACCAGAGGTCAGGAATTTAATTTTCACCCACTTTCACAACGCACTTCTTGAGCATATAAAACTGTGAATAGAAATCAACACCTATCACTGATCTTTAGCAGCTTTTTGATGTCATGTTACATATGCAGTTCCTCAGCATTTCCCACAGGACATCTGTCTGATGGCTCTCATCTACTTGTCACCACTAATATTTAACATTTATTTTTCTCTTTAATATCTTCCTTTGAAAATATGCTTCCCTGTAATTGTGACAATGCTCTGTTTAGACAGCTGTATAATGTCATTTTTTTAAACATTGCACTTGCACAGTCACAACTATATTTCTCGCTACCTTTCCAATGGTCATGACATCATCCTTGCCGTGCCAGTCAGGCTCATATACTTCATGTAACGACTCTGTCAGGTTCATAGAAGCTTGCTGCATCCCTGCAATCATAACAAAAAGAAAAACCGGTTCAGTGTAGAGCAGGAATTTGTATGTACTTGTATGAGTGTATTTTGCAATGGTTCACCTTTCACAGCTGCTATGTAGGCCTTCATCTCCCTCTGTAGCCTAGAGCCCTCAAACTATGGATCAGAACACAAAAGAGGCTCATCACATCAGATATTGACAACATTACATTGACTTTCATATAGTGAGGTTTTATTTTTTCACATCGGTCAGTGAATTTCATTTTTAAAAGAAGTCTCACGTGATCACCAAGGGTGCCTTTTTTTGGATCAAAAATACAGTAAAAACAGTAATATTGTGAAATATTATTACAACTTAAAATAAGTGTATTCTATTTTAATATATTTTAAATTATAATTTATTCCTGTGAGGGCAACGCTGACTTTTCAGCATCATTACTCCAGGCTTTCAGTGTCACATGATCCTTCAGAAATCATTCTAATATGATTAATGATTTAGTGCTCAATAAACATTTTTTGTTATTATCAATGTTGATAAAAAGTTGTGCTGCTTAAAGGCGACCTATAATGCCCCCTTTACAAGATGTAATATAAATCTCTAGTGTCCTCAGAATGTGTCTGTGAAGTTTCAGCTCAAAATTCCCCACAGATTATTTATTATAGCTTGTCAAATTTGGGTGTGAGCAAAAACACGCCGTTTTTGTGTGTGTCCCTTTAAATGCAAATGAGCTGCTGCTCCCGGCCCCCTTTCCAGAAGAGGGCGGAGCTTTAACAGCTCACGCTTCAGTTGCTCAACAACAACAAAGCTGGAGAATCTCACGCAGCCAAAATGAGGATTGTCAGTAACGGTGATCAGCCATATATTGTTCAAACCGGAGTCAGACACTGATGGAGAGACTCAGGAAGAAGTTACAACTTTTACGTTTCTGAACGGTTAGTGGATAAATGCATGTAGTTGCTGTTGAGTTGATTCAACTCATCGACTAGCATGTGTCGTCATGTTAATCTTCTGTGCAAATCCAGTGTTGAAAAATGACGGCATGGTAACAACACTCTACTTCAACAACTCTTCCTCTTTTCTAAAGCAGCCCAACATGGCCTCACCCCCTTTGTTGCATGTTCCCGGGGGCAGGGTTTATGTAAATTTTAAGGTTAGTAATGTCACTAACCTGGGAAGAAGCTGGTTGTAGTCCCTAACTTTGAGCATCGTAACTTTGCAGATGTTGTTTATGCTCAAACAGTAACATTACACACTGACTAAAGTTAAAAAAGTGAAATCATAATCATCCACCCCTTAATATTTTTGAGGAAACCATGATACATTTTTTTTCAGGATTCTTCGATGTTCTTTTGAACTTTCTATTCATCGAAGAATCCTATATTATATACTATTCATATAGTTTCTGGTTTCTGGGCAGTTTTAATTTCATAGCTGAATCTAATCACAGAAAAAACCTCTTCACACTGGAAAATATATAATAACTACAGTTTCAAGTGGTGGGGAATAATTGCTGTCCATGGTGCTGAAAGCACAGCATCGCATTCAAAAAAACGCAGGCGGTCGTACAAAAGACTTGCTCTCAAAAAAAGATGAGCTCTCCAGTCAGTGCAGCAGATGGAAGTCATTTCATTCTCTGCACTCGACACAGGGCTCAGCAATCCTGAGGCAGCAAAAAGCTGCAGGGGGACTTGAAATGAAAAGCCCAAATGAAAATCTCTATCAGCTCTGATGATCTTTCTCTGCTCAACATGGTTGAATAATGAATCTTTCGATGCAGCAGTCTGAAATATGTCAGCATTAAGCATAAAAGGAACATTTTAGATTAGAGATATCATGTGTGTCTCATATGTTAAAACACTTCAGCAAAGGTAGTTGAGTTGTTGTTTTTTTGGTTATTTATTAAAGCTTGACTAAAGGAATGGGATGGGGTTGTTAAACATTCAGTCTGGTGTCTTTTACAGCATTACACTGTCAGATTTACAGTATTTTATGGCCCCTGATGTAGATAACTGATGTGCACAATATTTCAGTGCAGTTGATGACTCCATCTATCTGCTCCAACGAGTGTTTTATGAGCCAGGCTGGCAGCATATGGTATGTGGGTTCAGTTTTGGCTGTGACTGGTATCCTCCAGCTGTGGTGATTGACTCTGACTAAACAAATGTAAATTTGGACAAATTCATTCTTCATGTACATCTCTCTGCACAGGGTGACTACAGGAAGTGCAGAGCAGAGAGTCATTAAAGTAGCTCAAAAGACTGGGGAGGAAGGGGTTAAAGAAGAGGGGAATTTTGGAAGTGAGAGAGGAGGTGAGCAGAGGAGAGGAGAGTGTTTCTGGAAGCACTGGCACACTGGAGCATAAAGCAGTCTAATCAGGATTAGTGAGGACAGGTGGAGAGGGTGGGATTAGACTGCTTCTTTTTCTTCAGCAAACACACACTTCTTTCTAGAACTACACTTTACTTCAACTCCACATTTAATAGCATGGCTTTTCATAATCAAAGTAATCAAACTTGGGAAAAATAATTTGGTATTAAATATGGAGCTATTTAGGAAATGGCAGTTAAATAGTGTGCGGTAATAAGGCCAATCTAATTTGGGAGAACTATGGTTCACATTTACATAAAATTATTATGATATTTTCATATTAATTGTTTTAGTAAAAGTATGGCATACTCCATGTAGATAAATTTTGTGTCTTCCATTTGTCACTTTAGTAAAAAAAAAAAAAAAGTTTTTAAAACTTGTACTTTTAATTTAAATGGCTACATTGGCTACTTGGCTGAAATGACAGTTCCTCTGATGGAAAAAAAACATTCTTTTAAATGCTTATATATAATTGCCAAAAGATATGAATATCTTATATTGAGATATTAAGAAATTATTTTGAGATATTGAATAGCTAATGCAGAGTGCACTGCATTAGCCCACAGATTTCTTGAGAAAGAGAGAATAGAGCGATTTGTATATGTGAGAGTGCCTTTATTGTGGCATTGAAGTAATGAGAATCGTTTAGACTGCAAAGACATTTCAGACAAAATAGAAAATGTGGCTACACCTCCGAAGTCTTTATCCTGTTAGTACAGAGAACTATTATAAGATTAAGACTATAAATGGACATTTTCCCACTAATATTGACCCCCCTCATTTAAAAGTGATATATAAACACAGAATGAAAGACAATAGAAATGTATGCTGGTTAAGAACAATGTAGCTCTGTGCTGCTGGTGGGAAAATCAATCCAGCAAAGCAACCAGCCAAAATGGAAGTAAAATAATGACTCATGTCTTTGAAACACAAAAGCATGTTGAAATGCACTAATTGAAAAAAAAATGCATTGCATTAACAGTGCTTGCATTTTAATTAGTGCTGTCAATTGATTAAAATAAAACTAATTAATGGCACATTTTTCTGTAATAAACGCAATTAATCTAACATTCAAGTTTTTAATATATTTTTATATTGTAATACTTTCACATTGAATCTGGAAAATAATGTAGAAACAATAAAAAGACAGTATATTTTAAATATTTGTTTTTGATGGTATCTTACTAAGCACTATGAGTGAAGGTCGGTATCACTGATACTGTCTCAAATTTTAACCAGTTTTACCTGCCCTGCTAAAATGCACAAAAAAGTTTTTGTTGTCGTTGTGCTTTGAGATTTTTAGGTAAGGAAAATATGCAGAAATTGAATAATTTCTTAAATAATATCTGTTCTGTTACTGCACAGTCGTCACTGCATAAATTATAAATTGAATATAGGTTATAAATCCTTATTAAAGTGTTTTTAAAGTTTTTGTCCATTCAGGCGTGAAAGAGAACTCAATGTGACGCTGATGTACTGTCTGAAGTGGAGTTCTGTGTGCACGTTTCGAGAGCCGCTTCACAGACAGCGTGACAGCAGATTTGAGTTCTTTGTTTTTGCGTCTTGTCGTGCTTGAATGGTTTAATAGCATTTGAATGAATGATAGCATGATCATATAATGTAGTGCTTGCCAAAAGATGCCAAGAAAAATGGATATTTATTATTTATTATAATTGTGTTAAATATTTTTAATGCATTAAAGGGTTAGTTCAGCCAAATATGAAAATTCTGTCATGAATTACTCACCCTCATGTCGTTCCAAACCAGTAAGACCTTCGTTCAACTTCGGACACAAATTCAGATTTTTTTGATGAAATCTGAGAGCTTTCTGTCCCCACTTACTACTTTCAAAGTCCAGAAAGGTATTAAAGACATCATTAAAATAGTCCATGTGACTACAGTGGTTCAACCTTAATGTTATGAAGCGACGAGAATATTTTTTGTGTGCAAAAAAACCCCAAAATAACGACTTTATTTAACAGTTTCTTCTCTTCCTTGTCAGTCTCCGATGCATTTCAAGTAAGCAGCACGACGCATGCGTGTGATGCTGATGCAGGAGCTGGCCAATAATGAGTCTGCATTCTGACGTAGAACCTGGAAGCGCTGCACTGTGTTTACAACATGAACAGCTTCAGAGACTGACATAGAAGAGAAGAAATTGTTAAATAAAGTCGTTATTTTTTATTTTATTTTTTTTGCGCACAAAATGTATTCTCGTCACTTCATAACATTAAGGTTGAACCACTGTAGTGACATGGATTATTTTAACGATGTCTTTACTACCTTTCTTGGCCTTGAAAGTGGTAATTATGTTGTATTCTATGGTGGGGGGGGGGGGGTCAGAAAACCCTCAGATTTCATCAAAAATATCTTAATTTGTGTTCTGAAGATGAACAAAGGTCTTATGGGTTTGGAACTAAATGAGGGTGAGTAATTAATGACAGAATTTTCATTTTTGGGTGAACTAACCCTTTAAACTCTTTAAAAAACCCTTTAAATCCTTTAAAATAATAATCACATGCGTTAACTTGTTAATTTTGACAGCCCTAATTTTAATGCATTGCATTTTCAGGGCTGCATTTTCAGGGCCTGAAATTCAACATGGTTGTATATTTAGTTTTGCAGTTCCCAGATATGCACTGTTGAATATTCTGCTGAATTTGAACCACTGAATTTGTTAAAAAAAAATAAAATGGACTGAAAATTGCCTGTCGAATACTATAGGTGGTATTTTTAAACAGACTGAATATTTTGGAAATGAAGTCTGGAAGCTGTATATGGAGTATTGAATTTTTAATAATGAAATTGTGTATGAAATATTTTCATTTGAAATATTCACAGCTTAAATATAAAACCATGTTGAATGCAAGCCCTGAAAATACAATGCATTATAATGCAACAATTTTTTTTTTTTTTTAATCAGTGTAATTCAACATGCTTTTTATATTTGAAATGCATTAGTCATTATTTTACGTCCATAGTCTTTGGGTGGTTGATTTGCTGTATGGATAGATCCATTATACCATCCGAAAACAGCATCGCTCTATAGATCAGACACATCTTACCTCCTGTCTTTTGAAGTTCTGCACACACTGCTCAAACTGTTCATCTTTTGTCTCATCTGCCTTTCCCAACTTCTGCAGAACCTGAAAGCAGAGAACACAAAGAGTCAGAGCAAATCAGGTTGATTCAGTCAAAATATTTTCGACAAGATGTAAACACATGAAGCACATTTTTAAGTTATCTGACAAAATACTTTAGTGTTGATGATTGATGAGACCAAAAACATATTATTCAAACATAAGACATGATTCTCAACCAGTTCCAAACATTTTTGTCGTCCAAATAAATCTTTGCATTTCTTAGAGTCTGTAAAGATGAATGATAAAGAGCGGCATGAACAGAAGTAGCACGCGGTTCACACAGCATTCTCATTGATTCAGCTGAGCCATGATTGAATCCCCATGAGGGAATCCTCTAACAGTGTCTGAACACCCTGTGGACAGTATGACATGCACACAAAGAAAGGGCTGAGCAGGAGCGGGGGAGGAAGACCGGGCATATATTACACTTCCTAGTCTGTCAAGTCTCTCTGCCAAAAAGAGGACTTCTCTGTCACATGACCACCTCACTGCCTACCCATAGTGACTAACACATGAAAATGGCTGTCAACTGTTACTCAAACACTGCATTTGCTCAGAACAAGAGGGGTGCCTGTTTTGATAGTAACTCTGCTAAAAAAATATTGAAAAGCTACCTACTTTTTGATATGTCCTTCTTATGTAAGGTTTAAACTGTTGAATATTTACATAGTTTGAGTGTTTGAGTAAATACTCTAACACAAATAATATACAACGTGCATACAATGACAACATACAGCCAATGGACATAATGTGAGCATGTTCTGTGCAAACAATACAATAGAAGGCTTTATAGTCTATTACAAAGGAAATGGATGTTTTGCTTTGGCAAACACACACATAGTGCTACACCCACAACCTTCTGGGACGTTCAACCTGTACAGTCAAACCAGATGGTATATCTTTATATGCAAGCTTTTCTATGAAATTATTATGTCAGCCAACCTAAAACTTGTACTTCATGTGGTGTGACTATTAACTGGTGTTAATCTCTAAAATATTATGTAATATTAGATTATAAAATCTTCAATAATTTTTTGCTCCTTAAAGGATTAGTTCACTTTCAAGTGAAAATTAGACCAAGCTTTACTCACCCTCAAGCCATCCTAGGTGTATATGACTTTCTTCTTTCTGATGAACACAATCGGAGATATATTAATAACGCATCCGAGCTTTATAATGGCAGTGAGCGATACCAAACGAGTATGAGCTGAAGAAAGTGCCTCCATCCACATCCATCCATCATAAACATATTCCACACGGCTCCGGGGGGTTATCCATATTTAACAAGTTGTGTAGTAAAATGTCTAGCTTCCGCCAGACCGCCTTCCGTATTCAACTTAAGAAGAAGGCACAACACCTCTCATAGTTAAAGAAGCTTACACTACATCCTATGCCTTCCCTATTCAACTTACGGAAAAAGATTAGCTGACGTGACGCCAGTTTTGTTTTTTTCGTAACTTGAATATGGAAGACAGTCTGGCGGAAGCTAGATATTTTACTTCCTAACTTGTTAAATATGGATTTTTTTTTTTTTTTACACAAATGCATTGCTTCACTTTGGAAGGCCTTTATTAACCCCCCAGAGCTGTGTGGAATAAGTTTATGATGGATGGATGTGGATGGATGCAGTTTCTTCAGCTTTATACTCATTGATCCCGCTCACTGCCATTATAAAGCTCGGATGCGTCAGGATATTTATTAATATATCTCCAATTGTGTTCATTAAAAAAGAAGAAAGTCATATACACCTAGAATGGCTTGAGGGTGAGTAAAGCTTGGGGTAATTTTCATTTAAAAGAGAACTAATCCTTTAAGGTAATGACCATTGTACTTTTTTCTAAAGTGTATGATTCAGTGAAATACTAAAGTTTTAGAACCACACTGTAAAAAACAACTACATTGTACCAATGATTTAAAAAAAAAGAAGTGATTTGTGAAATATGATTTACTTTAAATCTACATAAAATGTTAATTTTAAATGTTAATTCCCTGAAAGGTGTTCCAACTAGCCTAACAGAGTTGTCTGAACAAGCAACACAGTTTCATTTTAAGCAATATTGCTGATTTACAAGCTCCGCATTGCACTGCATTATGTGTTTATTTTTATATGCTTAATGTTTTGTTATTTATTTACAGTATGCTTTCAGTTATGATGTTATTAGCACATTTTTTATTTAATGATCTGTGTTGAGTGTCAACATTATTGTGATATGTGTTAAGAATCAGTCTGAATGAATAAATGGCGGCGTTAAAGGGATAGTTCACCCAAAAATGTTTTTTGTCATTAATTACTCACCCTCAAAAGCCTAAATTCAGAAAATTTGGATTAAACCGCTCAATTCATATCATTAGTTTTACGTTTTCTTCATGAACTTTTTGAAGCGTCAAAGTGTCAGTAGCATAGCTGTCAATGGAGGGACAGAAATCTTTCAGATTTCATCAAAAATATCTTAATTTGTGTTCCAAAGATGAACGAAAGTCTTATGGGTTTGGAACGACATGAGGGTGAGTAATTAATGACAGAATTGTCACCTTTAATGGGAAGACTAATTAAAAAGTAAGTAAACAACTCACCTACTTAGATATTACTATTTTGTCACATCAAAATAACACTTAAAATGGCCTGAAACATGATCTGTGCCGTTTTTTTTTTTTTTTTTTTTAGTGAGCAATCAGCTTGGTGAAATTAAAGGTACATCTTTGTGTCTGTGACCAGTGTTTACCAAGCTTTGATGACTGATGATCCAAAAATAAGTTGACTAATAAAAAGAACAGCTGGACATCAGTTCACAAATAAAATATATTGTTCAAATTGTTACTGCCTTGATTTATTTTGGAATAAATGTAAAAATTCTTTGGTTTTAATGCATTTTGGTTTTAATAAATAAAACATTCATTACATTGTTAATGTAAAAATACAATATAGAATTGTATTTGTGATGTTTATTTAATTATTTAACCAGGAAAGTGTGTGTGTGTGTGTGTGTGTGTGTGTGTGTGTGTGTGTGTGTGTGTATGTATATATATATATCAAGAATAACCAACCAATAAAAATGTGCCAAATTTAAATGTATTGTATTGCTAACTGATATTTTGCTGATTATTAATTTTTTTGGCTCAACAGGACGTTTTGATTTACGAACAAATTAAAGGTGTTAAAACAATGCGGACAATTAAGACAATTGCTGAAAGAGATAAAGTGGTATGTTTAAGTAATTGTTACAATTATACAAACATGATTGATGTGTTTACATGTCTACAGTACAGTAAAGACAATAGCTCCCACCATGTGTGAAAGTGAGAGTAGACTGTATGGCACATGGCTCAGGCAGTAAACCACAGGAACGGCCCCCTGGGAACATGAATAATGTCACATGAAGCTCCACATTACTCCTGGGTGGAAAGATCGTGCCATCTGGGTCTTTTCTTTTGTAACACACTCACACATGTTGGAAGAGGCTTTGATATGGATCAATAGGTAGTGTGTTGTAACACCAATATCCCATCATAAATATAAATGACATCAGGAAATATACATCACAAAGATACAGTATATTAACATGTAATGCTCTCTAAACAGGCACGATACTTTAATAATGCACAAAACTATTTTTAAAATACACAAAAAAAGAAAGAGATCAGAATACTTTTCTGCTGGGAATAATAAAAGTACCAAGTACCGTTTGCTTTTAGATATATTACAAACACTGCAGATATATATAAATATTTAAAAGTGCCAAGTATGTAACATTACTTTAAATTTAGCACTGCATCACACTATAAGACCAAAGGCACTCCAGGGTGGGCTCATCTGTATTTCAATTCTTAAAAATGTTATAACCTCACATCTAGAGCCAGAGAATCAACACTGAACTCTCCAGAAGGCAAATGGTACTAATCTAAGACACAATGGTACACAATGCCTGCCTGGAAACACTATACAACAGAAGCAGCCAGCCTATAAAAAATTAACACAGCTTAGGCCTTAAAAACAGACACGCCACCCTGCCTTCATCCACACAGGGGACTGATGTCCTCTATTTTGCATTGACAAATGATCCTTCAAAAAGTGTTTTATAATGTTTACCAAAAAATTAATCTCACAGCTTTGCTAAACAAAGTGGAAAAGCAAATCTGTTTTATAGAAATTGGAACAGAGCCATTCCAACAATTATATTTGATTTCCCAAGATGTGGATGCTAATATTTATCCTGCAATACACAAGAGCAAATGACAAATCAACGTGTTTTTTTTGCCGTCGTGCTGCTTTACAGATGCATTGTAAAACATCGTAAGTCACGGCACTTAGTATAATGCTGCATCCAGTTCACAATGCTGCAATCTTCCTGTGACAGTATATGCAACAGGATTATGGGTGATCCCTGTTGATTGTGAGGTATTCTGTCCCCACCAGAACTCAGATTAAAGGATCTCTTACACCCCTTATCATGTTATCTGCCCTGGTCAGGATCTTCTGTCCCAGAGGCAGTAAATTGTATACCTGCTCCCAAATGTACTGGTCTTAACTCGCTAAAGGGAATCATGTTACACTGATGGACATTGTGAGCAGTCAGATCAGATATTTGAAATCAGTCTGCAAGGCTTCAAAACCATGGTGCACTCTAAAAAAAAAAAATCTGTAAAAATAGGGCACAATGTACTTATTAATTTTGACGGAATTTTCCGTATTTATTCTTTACAGGTGTTTTACCTGTATTTAGAATTTTGAACTTCATTGTGTTGTGTTTAAAGGAAATGTCCGTAAAATTACTGGATAATGTCCGGGTAATAAGCTGCTAGTACTTTTTCTGTTATTTTACGGATTTATTTTTTACAGTGTCTAGAAATGATAATAGAATATGACAAACATTTAATAATAATATAAATGAGGGAAATATTATTCTCTGTTGGCAACATGCCAAAGCTCTGCTTTTATTTATAACAATTTATAATGAGTCATCAGGCAGAAAGTGGAGAAAATAGGTTTCATGATTGATTGTTTTTTAAATATCATGAGGCAATCAAATATAACCGTCATTAATAACTGCCACGAGGATCCTCATTATGAAAATGTATTCATTTGCCTGCATGATGTCATTGTAATGGTTGTGGTTTTGATGTCTCAGGATGAACTGCACACAGTGTTGGGGAAAGTTACTTTTAAAAGTAATGCATATTGCACAACTCACTAAAAAAGTACTAATTGCATTAATTAGTTACTTTTTATGGAAAGTAATGCGTTACATTGTTGGCTGTTGGTTTTCATAACAAAAAAGGTCTGTTTTTTGCAAATGTAAAGGCCCTTTCACACCCAAAAGCCACGTTTCCACCAAAATTACCCAGAACAATTTGTCCCAGGAACTTTTTTCCCCTAGTCTTATTGCTAGCTGAGTTTCCATAGCGGTCTAAAGTACCGTGAAGATAGTCCGGTGACGTAGGACCGAGCACGACTTTCCAGTTCCCGCTGAATTTCATCCTCCGCATATAAGCTTAATAAAGCCTGAACCTGGAGTCAACCAATCAAAATGCTGCGTGAACTCAACCAATCAGCATGTTCAGTGCCCAAGTCCCACCCCTAAAGGTTCCGGAACTTTGAAAAAGTACTACCTAGCGAGCAGGGACTTTCAGAGGGGGAATTTTTTTCTCTGAACTTCATTTAGACCCTGGTTCCTGCGGTCGAAACACACCCCAAAGTTCCTAGTTCCTGTGTAAAGTTCCTGCGGTGGAAATGCGGCTAAAGTGAAATGAATAAGCCTCAGGCTGAGGGAAATGCAAACTCATGCCTGTACAGTAAAGGGTGCAGCTCAAACAAGCCTTTCGGCTGTGCAGCCATTCTGGATTACAGAAGAATAGGACGCAGGAAAAGAAGTAAATGAGTAAATGTATGCTCACATTTAGTCTAGAACTAGTCTAGAATAACCATCATGTTTACACGGCGCACACAATGCTTCGGCACTCCCGATTTCTTTCAACTTGGGGACAAGAGAGGTGTCAGTCAATAAATGGGAAAACAAAGTAACCTGCGTTACTTGTTTGAAAAAGTAACTCAGATATTTTGCTGTAAATTTAAAAGTAATGCGTTACTTTACTAGTTACTTGAAAAAAGTAATCTGATTATTTAACTCGCATTACTTGTAATGCATTACCCCCAACATAGCTTCACGTAGCCAGACCTTCAGATTGATGGCAGAAGGTCTAGACTCTATCGCAGCTCTTATTGGCCAAGGACCGCCCAAGAGGACATTTGACTGACATGTAACACAACCAATCACAGATCGTTTTGTTCCGCATCATGTTTAGGGGTGTGAAAATGTAAAGTCGATGTCCCTACAATAACAGACCTGCATGCATTTAATTAATTATTAATTCAAGAACGTTGTGCAAGTTTACTGCAACAATGGAGCTGCGAACTTCACATACTTTCGAAAATCCAGTTTAGTTGATCCTGGTAAGCGCTCATTCTCACAGTTAGCACGATGGCTTTCTTCTTCCACAAGAGGGTTTGACGCCACGGCATTTGTTTCCAGGCGGGCCATTAAAGAACGTGACACACACGTCTCCCAGACACCCGGTAGAATTCAACCAACCAGATGATGACTTCGAAAATCCTGAAGTGTTTCCAGTTAAGTGTGCCTTATGCATCAGAGGTTCAGGCAACGGTCCGTGGCCGTGACGTCTGAGGCTGAGACTACCCCCAACACTGCACACAGCACTCAACCAGCTCCTTAAAAATAAGCCTCTATAAAGAATACAAACTTGTATTGCAGTTTATGCAAAAAAAAGAAAGACGTTTTAATGATAGTTGGATGGTCAGTTACCAAAAACATTGTTGCAATGGTTTCGCAGTATCTTAAAAAGTTTAAATATTTGGCCAGTAGCTTTCATCTATAATGGGACATTTTTAAATTGTTCTTATGAGCTAACATGACATCGACTAACCTGATAGACCTCAATCAAGCTGGTTGGTCAAGTCTTGCACCAGTAACAAACCAACTAAAGCAAATAATGTTCCAAAAGCTTTAAACAGACATGTTACATGTTTTAACAGTCGAGGCTACTTCAAATGACAAAAATATTTTAATTGCTTTGATCTATTTACATTTAGGAGGGTTTTAGCATCGCAAAAACTCAACAGGCAGGCAGAGAATGTAAAGCTTCGAATCAACCAAAAACTGTCCGACTTTTACACAGTTCACCTTGAAAAACACCCATAGTTCATACATGATAACATGAAACACGGATTTCAAGGGAATCTTCACTTTCGATGTATCGTTACGGCTGGCCCTCAGTCTGTGAGTGAACCGTGGGTATTAAAAGAAAAACAATCCGCTTACTGCAGCTCGGCTCGGGCTGGGGAAAACCACTACTGCTCTGTTTACCAGACACCTTCAGTTTACTAGATGACAGACATTTCATTTTCAGTTCGCTACCAAATGCAAAATATTGCGCAGGCTGTCTTATCAAAAACAACATAACCAAATCCAATTCTGCAACTGAATACCAGTTTATTGTAAAAGACACCAATCTAATTTCCTCGTCTATTAGGATATTTCTCTTTTTAAATAGAGACTGTCTCTCTACAACCACATTAAGCGGCCTTCACGATCTCGTGGCCACTCGGAAATCTCCCCCTGCTAGTATTCATACCGCATAGATGAGGGCATCCCCCACCTCCCCTTCTCCTGACCTTGCAGGAAAATGACAGCTTCAACCAACATCTTGGGTAATAATGGATTACATCGTCAAAAAAAAAAAAATCCAAGGAAACCCGAAAAACATCTCCAGTCAAAATAAGACAGGGAATGAATAGCGAGACAGTCATACGTGTCCCTGTATCAGTGACACATTATAATCTACTAGTCATCCAAGGGTTTCATACTGAGATCAACAATTTATCCTGCAAGAAGGTGTATGATATATTTAAGCCACAAAGTATGATGATTCCTCGTAGGTTTAAGTAGGATTTCAGTCATGGAGAGCTTCTCATGGTCTCCTTTAAATGGCAGTGTTGGCTAAGATTGCAGTCTGCGCATTTTTGACGCGTGCAGGTCTGATGCACAGAAAATGTAAACTATGCATGTGAGAAAGGACCAAAGAAAACATTTTTTCCTCTAACCTAAAATATTTCAGGTTTGATCGCACACCTGAATCTCCTTCCCCTGCCCGGAGTATCTGTGCTGGACAGCTCCACGAAGACAAAATGCTGCCTTTTGCTTTATCAAACCTCCTCTGAGTATCAAGTCATTTTGGATCTATGACAAATAAGAAAATAATTAGACCCATACCTTTTCCTGCGCCCGACTGAGCCTCTTTTGGACGTTTTTGGCAAATATGCCCGTCTTAATTTCAGCCATGGCTGCTAGTGCTCTGAAACGAGAAAGGCGACGTTTCAGCACCTCCAGAGCAGAGGAGAGCGGAGGGGGAGGAGCGCCATTTAAAGACACAGCACGCAAAACAGACAACCCTCACCAAGACGCTATTTGTCAATATCTAAGATGCTGGATATTAAATGTGTTTGACAGTTTCATCGTGATTTTTTCGGTGAACATTATAATATCTGCACGTGTATGACGATGAAGATGCCTCGAGAGAGACTGGTAAATGTGCGTCGAAGTAAATGTGCTCTACTGCATCTCTTGTGGTTGCTTGTATACTTACACTCTTTTGCTCACGTTTTACGCTCCAAACCCTCCCTGTTGCCTACTTTTGATGCCCGCTTGATGGCAAAGGCAAAGTAGGCGCAGTGTGGTCACAGTCACCACCCGAGTCTTGTTTTTTGTTTTTAATTGAGAAATGTTAAAGGGATAGTTCACCCAAAAATGAAAATTATCCCATGATTTACTCCTCAAGCCATCCTAGCTGTATATTACTATCTTCTTTCAGACGAACACAATCGAAGATATATTTAAAAACATCCTTAGACAATGCGTAGTATGTCATGTAATTGTGTAGAACGTCATGGCATTGTGTACCTACTACGTCGCGGAAGTTAACGCTTTTTCGCATACGGCGAATTCGTATGGCTGTCGCGCCGGAAGCTCGTTATTTTACTTTATAAACTTTTAAATAAGGATACTTGTCTTACACAAACGCATTGAAGGCCTTACAACCCCCTGGAGTCGTATGGATTCATTTCTTTTATGGATGAATGCATTTTTTTGTCTTCAGAATTTGGGTTACCATTCTAAACCTGGGAGGGCTAAGGATTTTTTTTTTTTTTTTTTTTTTAAATATCTCCGATTTTGTTCGTCTGAAAGAAGATAGTCTAGGATGGCTTGAAGGTGAGTAAATCATGGAATCATTTACAATTTTTGGAGAACTATCCCTTTAATTCATTTTTATTTTTTCTTCTATTTTGTTAGTTCTGATGTTTCATTTTATCTTAATTCAGTATATAATATATTATACTTACATATTTTGAAATCCGTATGTAAAATTTCATCTATTTATTTATTTACAATTTCACTTTCAAAGGATCCCCTATTTATTCAATATTACTACAATAATTCCGAACAAACTAAATGCTGTCATCTAGTGGATGAAAAAAGCATAGCCTTGGCCTGAGCAGTGGATTAGACTACTAGGGTCGGATGCCATAGGGCTCTATTTTGGTCAGACTATTTTAAGTTTACAATTCAAACACATGTATCTCACTTGTCATATCCTAAGGGCAAACAAAACAGAGAAATGATAGGTGGTTAAGCAACTGTAAACTAGTTTTTTTCATGTTTCCATGTTGGTGATGGGGAATTGCTGCATTTCCACACCATCCATCAACAATACAGAAAAAACAGGATTTCATGGGGATCGAATGACCATTGCTACCACCAGTGCAGGGGACAATGGTGGACTTAATAAAAATGACACAAAACACAGTCAATACTGCACAAGGATGTCAGATTTTTATCACTTTGATGATGAAGGGTAAGTTTTTACAATACACAAAGATACAGAACAATAACAACTGTTCCAGTGTTGGATAGGATACCTGGAAAACAAGCAACTTGTTTTGGTATTTCTGGGTAGTGTATTTATTATTGTAGTATTTCTTCTATTAATAGTATATATTTATGTATACCATTTATACCAATTGATAATATTTTATACAGCATATAGAGAGCAACTCCATCCTGATTTATTTTCCACTATGATAAAATGGTCATATTTTATTGTGCTATGGGGACCAAACACTAACAAGCCCAAATATGCCATTTTATGCCGCAAGCAGGCCCAAAACTGTCCAAATGAAGGACTTCATAAACTTCATAAACAAACAATCTCAGCGTCGCTTAAAATAAGCGGGCATGTCAACGCTGAGTGGCTGCGCACCGGAAAACTACATTTCCCTTAATCCCCTATTCACAGGAAGTATTCGTAGGCTCTTTGTAGTCACAGTTCAGGAGGACCGTAAAAGCAGGTAAGTTAAATACAAGCGCATTTTTGGCTGTTTTGACTGAGTGTGGTTAGTAAATCATTGCGTTTATAATTACTATTCGCAATATGAAACGGTTATGTCGCTGATGATATTGTGGAAACTGATAGAATGCGGAAGTGTTTCTGTTCGTTTGCATTGTGATGTTCAAATGTGCAAAAGTAACGTAGTCACCTTCAGGCTTCACATTTGATATTTAGTATCTATTTGTATTTCCCCTCTGCATCAGCCCGCCATGCAGAGATGCAGGTTGGACCTCCCTGCTCATGTATCATTATGATTCAGGTACGAAGGATGTGCAAAATCGCCAAACTGACAAAACCATGAACAAAAAAGCAAAGCTTGGTTTTGATTCTAGCCAACAGAGTCAGAGAAAAAAATCCAAAAAGAATCATGGGTATGCCATAGCACAGATATTTATTTATTTATGGCAAGTTGAAGTTAGATTATAAGTCAATTGTGAACATTTTATATTGAAGCATATGTTATTTCATGTTGGACATAACTGGTTCTTCTCTCTTAGATCGACACAGAGCACTCAAGGTCGGAAAGCAGATGTAAAGGGCAAGGCAGCTGGAAAGGATGCTTATTCTCCTGGACCTGAGAGAAGCTCTGAATCTACCCACACTATGCAAAAACGTGCTCAGGAGGAGGCCAAATCTACCCATAGTGACTGTAATTTATCCCAGCAACATCTGATGAAAACATCGTCTGCTGAAGATGAAAAGGGGTAATTCTTCCTGTCAATTCAGCTGAATCAATGTAGTACAGTATGGCTGTCTTTACATACAGTAAGTGCTTGCAGTGTAAACTGTGCCACTTTTTACCAAATTGCTCCTCAAGTCAAAGAGAAAAAATGAATTCTCCTAATTATCATTTTGGATGTTTACTGTCTGTAATTATGAACTTGCTTCATGTCAAAAGTAAGACAAATCATTTGGGAATACATTTGCATTTCAAATTTTACATTTGGATTTCAAGAAAAAAAAAAAACACTATCACTTTAAGTTTTGGTAAAATGCTTCCTTTAATAATTAATAGGTAATCTTTGGTCAAATGTGACCCTGGACCAGTCATAAGGGTCAATTTTTTGAAATTGAGATTTATACATCATATCAAGCTGAATAAATGAGCTTTCCATTGATGTATGGTTTGTTAGGATAGGACAATATTTGGCCGAGATACAACTATTTGAAAATCTGGAATCTGAGGGTGCAAAAAAATCAAAATATTGAGAAAATCGCCTCTAAAGTTGTTCAAATAAAGTCCTTAGCAATGCATATCCATTCACTAAAAATACATTTTTGATATATTTACGGTAGGAAATTTACAAAATATCTTCATAGAACATAATCTTTATTTAATATCCTAATGATTTTTAGCATAAAAGAAAAATCGATAATTTTGACCCATACAATGTATCGTTGGCCATTGCTACAAATATACCTGTGTGACTCCAGGGTCCAGGGTCACAAATAATTTACATAGTTTTACACAGTGACAATTCACCAACATATACAATATGCTTTTTTAGACCTGGGTAAGTTTGCTTTGACATAAAATTCTTTTTACATGCTATGTAGAAAATGTAACTTGACACGCAAGAACAGTGTTTATAAAATCACTTTTCTCCTTCCTCACTTAATCACATGCAGGAGAGATGTATAACCATGAATATATGGTTATGTGACAAATATTATGCACCATTTAAATAGATTAAGGAAGTGACACAAGTTATTATTGAGTCTTATTGTTTCTTAGTGAGGTGGACCTATACAGAGGAGAAGAGGAAATAGAACAAGAACTGCAAGAGAAGCACCAGTCAAAGTCAGGTAGTGGCCAGTTTTGAATGTTCAGTCTGTATTAAAATGTTGGAGAGATGTCTGTGAGGTTGTTTTTGTCTGAGCTAGAGGTGTCTTTATTCCCATCAGTGGCTGTTGGTGAGGCCCAGAGCAGCGTGTCAGCTGCCGAAGATCTTCAGACCTACAGCGAGAGAGAGTGGAAAGGCAATACCACTAAAAGTCAGCTTATCCGAAAGGTGAGCCTGCTTCTCTCATACATTACTGTGTGTTTATTAAAGGAGCCTCTTACATGCGCTTCTGTTTTTAGGGTTATGAAGCAATAGCCAGTGAGTTCAATCTACGCAGAGTAAGAGGTGATAACTATTGTGCCCTGAGGGCGATGCTCTTCCAGGTGCTCAGCCAGTCTAAACAGCTTCCTGCCTGGTTACATGACTCTGATATTATTAAGGTAATTTAGCCTTATTGCATTTAGGCATCCTTATTACATCCCTACTAATTCTGGACATGCACAAAGCAGCATGACTTGATAATTTTTTTTGCAAAATAATATAGAATGTTATGTGTTATGTATTATTAATTTGGTGCATTATGAATTTCTTGTTATAGTGGCCAAAAGAAATTCATTCTGATAAGGATTTTATTAAGGAGTGGCAATTTCCATTTGAAAGCAGGAAGAGCAAAGTACAGCATCTTGAACAATGCCTGGAATTACTGAAGAAAAAGGTTACTTTTGTTATTTTTCTTCATTGTTTATGTGTGAATATTTACACAATAGTGTTGTCAAAAGTATCAAAGTTGAGTACTTAAAAAAAAAAAGTGACTCTTTGAGCGCTGTTGAGCTGATTCGTAAACACCTCTGATTGGCCATTTTGTTCAAGTGCTCAATATATGTTTGTGATTGACTGCAGTGATCAACACAGGGGAGCGTTTGAAAGCACACGGAAGTATTTGAATTTGAAAGCGTTTTGAAAGCAGGTGTCTATCAGTGGACTGGTCTGCTGATAGACGCCTGCTTTCAAACGCCCCGTGTGTATCCGTGTACGCGCTCGGTGCAAAGTGTCATCAATGTCTATTTAGTATTTACAACATGTTTTTGAAGTGTTGATCATTGTAGCCAATCACAGGCATATCTGATGAGCGTGTGAACACAATGGCCAATCAGAGGTGTTTACGAATCTGCTCAACAGCGCTCAAAGCGTCACATTTTTTTTAAATTTCAGTACTGACTTGGTACCGAAGTCGGTACTTTTGACAACACTATTACCATTCAAAAGTTTAGGGTCGGTAAAATTCTTTGAAAAAAGTCTCTTATGCTCACAAATGCTGGGTTTTTTATTTGATCAAAAATACAGTAAAAATAGTAATATTGTGAAATATTATCACAGTTAAAAGTACTATTCTATTTTAATATATTTTAAAGTATATTAATATATTATTTTAAAAAGTAATGTATTCCTGTGATGGCAAAGCTGAATTTTCAGCATCATTACTCCAGTCTTCAGTGTCACATGATCCTTCAGAAATCATTCTAATATGCTGATTTGGTGCTCAAGAAATATTTCTTATTATTATCAATGACAATGAAAAACAGTGCTGCTCAATATTTTTCTGGAAAGCATGATAAGTTTTTTTCAGGATCCTTTGATGAATATAAAGTTCAAACAGCATTTATTTGAAATAGAAATTATTTGCAACATTATAAATGTCTTTAACGTAATTTTTGATCAATACATCTTTGTTAAATAAAAGTATTAATATCTTACTGACCCCAAACCTAACTGTACCTGCTGACAATATTTTATTGCTTTGTCTTTAGTGGCAAGAGGCTGTCGAGTGTAAAAGTCTTGAAGATAGGGAGCGCATGTGCCAGCAGGTGTTCAGAGGTCATGATGAGGAGTATGAGCTTCTGGAAGCGCTGAAGTTCTTGATGCTGAGGACTGCCATTCAGTTGCACTCAGATATGGAGAAGGGCTCTGACGTACCAGAGTTCTGCTGGCTCCTCTTTGCTCGTGACTCGTCCAAATGCCCCAGGACCTTCCTCAACAATCACCTCAGACATGTCGGCTTCAGTGGTGGTCTGGAACAGGTTAGCATGCTGTTAAAAATTTGTTTACAAAATAATCTTTCACTTTATTTAATTCTGGACTTGTCATGTATGAATAATAACTACTAGGGACTGTTATACTACTGTCATTTAAAGGCACAATATGTACATTTTCGCCGCTAGAGGTCGCTTATTCAAAACAAAGGCGTAGCTTGATGACGCCTTTATTTCATGGAATCATGGGAGGTGTTGTCTACACAACTACAGCCGGTGGAAAAGAATCGGGACGGGACTCAGGCAGAAATCATGTTCATGGATGAGATTATTAACGTTACTGTAGTATGAAACATAGCAGGGCCGAGTGCTGGGCGAGTAAAAACGAAGCAGCTGGAGTGATTGCTAATGAGAGACGAGCATGACACTTGTCTCGAGAGCAGTGGAGCTTTTATTATGCCGCAGTCGCCGCTTGCGCTTCTTCCGGTCATGCGTATGTGGGGTAAAGCAGCGCTGTTTTATCATATTAGATACATTTGAGTGTTGAAAGTTGTTATAATGCTACTCTGCATTCGCTCAGCGGCTGCTATGAGACACTTGTTGCACACCGCAGTAAGCTAGATCGATTTTAGGCATGGTAAAACATGGTACTTGCTGTAAATCAAGAAAACAAGATTTAAGACTTACTGTGTTGAGCTATATAATGATTAGTTTTCTGTCAATGAATGTATCCAAACAGTTGCTCACCTGTCTAATAAAACATAATATTTTAAAGCGTCTTTGGTGTTTCCATGGTTTCTACAAAATAAAACCGGAAATCGAGGGTAACGTGGGTATGATGTCATTGATAGGCGATGCACGGACATAGTCCGTGTCCTGGTTAAAATTGCTTATTTCTCTGGATTTAAACATTCTTGGAAACATTTGGGATAATGTATGTACACAAGTCAACAAAATATATAACATTGTTCTAGTGGTTTTTGGATATTTTAATCCAAAAATCTTACATATTGTGCCTTTAATTCATTGCATTGTTTAAATGGTTGAAGTGATGGTATTTTTTTATAAAGGAACCTCTCCTGATGTAATGTTGTTTAGGTGGAGATGTGCCTCCTGGGTCATTCCCTCCAACAGACGATCCGGGTTGTTCGGCTGTACAAGTGTGACACTGAAGAGTTTATCACATACTACCCGAACGACCACAGGGAAGACTGGCCTCCTCCTCTATGTTTGATTACAGAAGATGACAGACACTACAATGCACTTGTACCCAAAAAGTCCTCCAAATTTGATGAACGTGGTAGGCCAAAGTGGAATCAACCCTCAGATGGACAATCAAACATAACTACATGCCTTTAAAGAGTATATGGCAATCACACAATCTGCAGAACTCAGGAGTTATTCTACAATCCTTTGTGTTTTCTACATTGCAGTTCTTGCATTTATGTTTTGGATAATTTTTCCTTTCTTTATTTAATTCTGATAAATTTAAAGATTTGTTATCCTTATTCTGCTACCCATGTAATTTTAAATATAAGGATAAACGGATGCATTTCTTTTCTTTGCAGTGGTTTTATGAGACATAGCTGCACCTCCAGCTGGGATGGGAGATTTTGAATGATTTTTGTTAGTTTACAAGGTTAACTATTGCTTTGCATATTACAATAAAAATTGAACCACAAATCTAGATTTGTTCTTTTGCTTTTCTTGATTTTTAGGGATTACATTTAGCTAGTTTAGTGTCTAATTCGTTTTAAGATACCTTGTGTCCTTCCGCTGGTTTCAATATCTTCTTGTACGGTCTTCTTCAGATGACTTCAACTTAATGGTCTGACCATTTATTACATAGCAGAGCAATGTACACAGCGTGGACAGGAAATGAGAAATGGCCACAGCTCAATAATTCATAAGCATCTGATGAAGCAGACATGCAGCATTACAACAGGCAGCCTCCATCTCAGATTAATTGTTCTGTGAAACTTTTTAATGAAATGTCATGACAACCGAGTAAAGAAGTGCAAGAAGAGATGACTCAGAAGTTTGTGAATGCATGAATATTTTCTGATTTCAATCAGGAATGGTTTCAGATTTTGTGAGCATAATGGCTAAAAAGCAGCTTCACTTGGTCTTGTATGGTTTACATTACATTGTGCCAAAAAAAAAAAAAAAAAAAAACATCATTAAAGAATCTTTAAAATATTTTGGAGCATGTTTTGCTTTTACCTTCATATGAGTCTGACTGACCAAGTCAATCTGCACTTGAAAAAATAAAATAGCTATAGCTTTAAATTCAGTCCTGTAATTAATGGGTAACCAATGCAATGCAGAAGTAATATGGTCTCTATTAATAATAATTTATTAGTATAAATATTTTTATGCATGGCCTAAAATGAACAAGTTTAATAAGCGAGTATATGAAACTTCACTCGCCAGTTGGCTGGTATCCTTTATGAATATCTAACAATGCATAACACGTGAACAAACATGAGCGCCGCTTGGGACAGCTGACGGCCCAGCGCTGCATTGTCACGAAAGTTTTGACAATTTAAATATTCACGCGCAAGAAGACGCGAAAGGGAGCTCATTTTGTTACACGCAACCGAAGCACGTGCCCAAAAAGTCGCGTCTCAGACAGAGCGCAAATACTAAGCTGTCTTTCACGTCTTCTTGCACTTGAGAAGACAATTTCACACAAAATTATGTCAAAAAATAGTTTCCTAGTAAACAGTCGGTTGTGTCTTAAGTGAACATAAACTATTGAGAAAGTAAAAGCACGCGTGTATCAGTATCAGTATATTAGATCTGCGCATTCACTCTTAAAGTGACAGCATACTAATACTCCTGCTGCTGTCTGTTTTTAATGTTAATCAAACAACAAAAGACAAAGATTAATTATTAACGATGTTTAATTTATGTAATGAAGACTATGCAGTGTTATTTTACATTATTTTACATTTGCTTTATTAAATTTCTGTACCTGAAAACTACTGTCAGACCTACTCAAAAAACATGAAAAGCACTGTTTATTTAATTTTATCTTTGTTATATTGTATTTATTTGTGCTTTTGCTTGTAATTTGATTATTTGTTCTTATTTTATTACTGTTTACCTGTCTTTAATAATGTTTTAAATTTATATTAGTTAGGCTAGTAGTTTTAGCTGTGGTATCGAAACTGGAATAGAGAATTGTGAATTTTAAATGGTATCTAAAATTTTGGTGTCATAACTGCCTGTTTTTTTTGCAAAAACGGTGGCAGGTGTGGCAAAACGTTAGATTTAGGCCCTGTTTTAAGTCATCCTTCAGCCCCCTTGGAGGTTTGCTGAGGCTCATGTTTAAAAGCCCACTGAAGAGTTTTGGAACGTGCAGCATTATTCAATGTGTTGACGTAATTTCAACTGAAACAGAAAGACAGGGCGATATATCAAACAGCCCCGCCCCTTTTTTTAAATAGCCAATAGCATTTCGTTTATGGTACAGCTCGGCCAGAGCCGTTAGACTCTGTAAAAGCTCCTTTCTCCTCCAAATGTCCTTCATATCACTTTAATATACAGCGTTCTGTGCAAAATTCAATTGGGTCCGATACCTTTTGTGGTCTGTGCGGACTCGCGCATATCATCCACTCTGTGCTCTCGCGTCTCTGGACCAGAGCAGACTGCTCGCGTTGCGGCAGTTCATGTGACATTAACGCGAAAACGGACTTCATTCGCGTCAAAGGAACGCATATTTACACTATCTGAATCATTCCCTATTCTCTATATAGTGCACTATGTGCCATTCACCATTTAGAAACTAGTAAATGTGTGAGCAAGTGACCGTTCCCTTTCGAGGGAACTCACGCTGCGTCCGATAGGTTATGTATGTAACCATAGTTCCCTGAGAAAGGGAACGAGACGCTGCGTCCGATAGGACTGTCAGACCTACTCAAAAAACAGACGATTTCAGACTTGAGACGATTTCAGTCGCTGCTCCAGCGTCTGTAAGAGTGTAGGAGGAGGGACTTCAGATTCTAGAGAGCATTTGATTGGACCGAAGATTTGACAAGAAACTGAAGTGTGATGTGATGTCATGAAAATCCGTGATCCATTTTAGCAGAAGAGAGAGCCTGTAAGTTTTGAATGCTTACATCTCCTAAATGCGAATTTTGTCATTGTTTTGAAACACACCAGCTTATTATTTATAACCTCAAGGCTAACATATTCATACTAAAAGCTAAAAAAAACTTCAATTTTGATTTCAGGGTGACTTTAAGAAATTACTGAGCTATTCAATATATATATTAATTTTACAGAATATTCTAGAATTGCTTTTCGAGTATAGAAAAAAGCTGCTTTCTGGGCTGCGCTGATGATAATGTCTCTCTACAGGAGTAAACAAAATTAGATGTCGGTCATACAGATTGCAGAAATATGCGTGACTGTCATTTTTGGGTGAACGGTCCCTTTAATTTACAGTTTGACAGTCAGAAGTGCGTCTCACAAGACTCGCCTGCTCCGCAGCCCCACCTGCTGGCCGACAAATAAGATGTTCGGTTTCCACTGGGATTCTTGAGCGTCACTAAAATTTTCTGTCTCAATTTGGGTCTCAATTTTTATTTTTTATTGCGCTAACATTTCAGGTAAAATGAACGTGTAGGCCTACATTCAGGTAAGATATAAAGACGAAGACTGCCATTTCATCCAATGCTCAGACCTCTCTGGCAAGCCGTTATCTGAGAATTACCTCAATTTTAGCCAGTCGTGTGTTGTTCAGCAGTGTATTTCTGTCTCTCTGCACGCAGCAGGTGACGTTTAGAAGAGGAGTGGCCTTTATTCACCGACCGTCTCCCACGTGTTGTTAAGGAAGGATGATGATTTAAGTACAGTTAACCGAGTGGCCATCTACAGCAGAATAGCGGCTGGCCGAGCGACATATGGCTTTATACTTGTACCGCACTTAATCGCCGCGGCCGATTATATGTATTTTTTTTCCTCTCCACTGGTGGGTGAACAATGGAGAAGCCGTCAGCAGAAATTTCTGGTGACCCTCCTATTTTCCCATGCACCAGATCATTGTTTATGATGCTGTTGTTGTGTAGGAGGGCAGGGATGGACCTGATCTCAGTGGATTTCTGCTAGAAAACACTCAGAACTCGACAGGCGGTGACCGGCCTCTCATCCTTCCAGATCCGAGCAGCTGATGTTGGCAGTGCTGCCGCTATCTTCACGGCGAACATGGTGAAATTCCCGGCGCTCACGCACTATTGGCCTCTCATCCGATTCCTGGTGCCGCTGGCCATAACCAACATAGCCATCGACCTCGGCGAACAGGCAAGTGTGAATGAATTGTGCGTTAAACACAGCGCTTCATTGGCGTAAGATTGGTTGTGTATCCTTGGAGCTGGACACATCGCAGCAATGGCATCCCTCAGAAATCCGTCCGCGGCCGCCTTGATTTAAAAGGTCTGTTTATCAGTGGCTCGCGCATGTATAGAATGTAGTTAACGTAGGTTTATAGGTTAGGGCTATCATGTGCTTTTATTTCGTGAGGAAACGGGCAAACGGCGGCCCTTCGTTTACAGCGCATCACCAAAACAACATGAGCCGATCAGCTGTACGTGTTCGTCAACAGCTGGCCATACAGCGCATCCAATAACATGTGTCACACTGAACAATGCAAAAGCAATCTGACAGAGATGAATGTGCACTTTTGGATGGGCTGATTTTTGTTTTCACCTCTGAGTAAACCGGCCTTGTTTTTGTCAACCATTAACGAATGTTGTTTGGCTTACAGTATTTCTTTTCTTTTTTTTTTTTTTTTATCACAGTCATTACATGTTTAAATAGGTTGGCTACAAAAAACCCTAAACCCTTGGCTTAAATATTTTATTCATGTAATTCACATCTAATTTTGATGCACTTATATTTCTTCCGGAGGTTTTAATAAATCATTTCTGCATAATGGAAAGTCTTTCTTATTATCATGAGTTTAATGTCCCACATATATACAGTCAAACCAAAATTTATTCAGACACCTTGAACATTTCATTAATTTATACAGTTTATTCACTATAGTTTTAAAAAAAATGGTAATAAAATATGATAAGATCTCTGTTAAACTGTCAGAAAAAAATAATCTTAATTATGTCAGATAACACTTGAGCAAAACAAATTTTTATCAATTTTACTGGTAGTCCACTGTATGAAGAATTTTGGGGTATAATATGTCACAGTTTACTTTATTTTGCTATCCTTACTTACATAAATCAACTATAGTGTCCTGCATCCACTAGTAAAAGTATGAATAATTTTTGGTTTGACTGTATATATATATATATATATATATATATATATATATATATATATATATACATATACATAAATCTTGTTTGCGCTGTTTTAACAAAAATCATTTATTATCGTGTTATAGTCAGATATTTGTGTACAAGCACTTTTTTTATTGAATGTTTGAGGGCATAACAATTATAGGCATACCGATAATCGATTTGACCAATATCTTTTACGATATTCAACTTTTGATTCTTTGATATTGGGTTTATAAAAAATTTAATAGCATTATTTCGTACTTGTTTTATTGTTGTAGTATAATGAAAAGTTATTGTGTCAAAAAGCAGAAATAAAACTATAAAGAAATTTGCACATAAAAATGATCTGTGTTGTTACTGGCCATAAAATGTAATATTGGTTGATCTTTAATAAAACAAAAAGATTCAACTTTTGCAGTTGACATTTGTTGAGAAAATGTAGTGTTAAGGAAGTATAGGAAATGCAGTCCCTCAGTTGTCATGATGACAAATGAGTTTTTTGGTAAGTGAAGAACATAAAGTGAGAACATTTTGAATTAGAATGTATTTGATGAACGCAAGTCACTACACTGAAGATTTCATTTGATTTTGGAAAAATTGGGATAAAATATTGCCTTTCGCTTTTTGTTAGATACAAATTCATTTTTCAGAGTCACTAATAGCAGAAAGAAGAAATGTGAGCAGGAACCCTAAGAGCCTGTCTGCCCACAGTAACAGACAATCATTATCTCTCTGCACACTGTTCTAAGGCGTTGGAGAGTAAGTGGCAGACAAAGAGAGTCAGAAGAAGGCAGCAGATAAGGAGAAAAAAACATGCATTCACTTGACCTTTTGACTTTATCTCTAGTTATTGTACAGGTCTCGCTGCTTCTTATGAATTCTGTGACTGATTTTCTACTGTTGTATCATCCAAATGATACCACATGTTCTCCTTAAACAGCAAATATTACAGAATGATGCCACCAGGTTAGAGTCAAGGACAGGACAGAAATGGTTATTTAATAGTGCAGTAACGCCTACAACTTGAATAGCAAGTAAAACTTTTGTACATCTCAGCATTTTCGAACAAGTTTGACATCTGACACATTTCCAAATCACCTTCTCATGTGTTTGAGGATGATATATTCTGGCATATGAACAATTTTTACTGCTTTATTGTCACAATACAGTCGATCATCATTGAGACACTTTTCTTCTAGAGGTGCGAGATTACATTATTGATTCTGATCATAGTTTTTAGGTGTTTATCTCAAGAAAAGTCCCTGAATAAATGTAATCTTATTCTTCCTGTTTCTGCTTAGAAATGTTACTTTATAGTGTTTGGACATCCTACAGACTTTTATACTGTGATATTTAGCAACACGGTGCAGTTTGTGATACTGTGAAGTTTGTATTTTCACACATATGCAGCTTTAACAGAGAGAAACTCTGGGTCAGTCATCCTGTGTAACACAAACTTATCTTTAACTTAGCAAATACCAGTCCTCACATTTGGATTTTTTTCTGGGGGACATGCCATGAAAGGCATCTAGTCAGATGATACTGGGGTAGTGCTGTATATATTGGGTATAAAACCCTCTTTGTGTTAAAGAATCCCATGAGTAGTGATAGTTTGTCCTATCACCAGGGCTTGACATTAACTTTTTTGCTCAACAGCCACTGTGGTTAGTGATTTTCCAAAGTTACTAGCCACTCAGCATTTTCACTGGCCACAATTTTGACATCGATACCATGGGGAAAAACTGGCATATAGATATTTTTAATATTATCTCATAATTTGGCAGCAGGTATATTAGGCTGCTGTCACTTTAAGACCTGATGGGTCCATTATACTGTTACACGTGCGTTTTCTTTCTCAACTGTTTACGTTCATTTAAAACATAACTGACTGTGTTTACGTGAATACTTGCCAAGACCTGGATTTTAACGTCATTTTGTTTGTATTTGACTGTTTAAGTGCAGTGAGCAGTGAAAAAAAAACTAAATTTAGTACTGAAAGGTGGCTTTATGTGTGCGCACTTTGGGTGTGAACACAAAATCTGCGGGAATGAGTAAAATTCCACACTGAAATTTAAGCCCTGTAACACCAACAATATTCATCCGGAGCAAATGAAACGAGTGAGTGAGGGGAGGCGGGTTTGTGTGTCAACTCACTGTCGGAGAAATGAGATCGCGAGAAAGTGCAGCTGGTATTGTGTATCTATTCTGCGGAAAATGAGTATTGGAAGCATTTCAGATATTTCAGTATCGAAAAATCGATATTTTTGACAACACTATTGCACTTAGTTTATTATTTCAGATGCCTTTTTAAAAGACTACAATTGAAAAATGTATATATTATATATAAAATTCAACCCGCCAAAGTGGCTAGTAGGAGTGACTGCGTTACACGCCACTGCTGAAATCTACCCTGCATTTCAGAAAATCGATAATGTGACTAAATCTGGATGCATTTGGATACTTTTAATCACTCTACCAGTGGTGTTTCTGATAAATTTGTATCATTTCTCTCTTCCTCTACAGGCTTTAAACAGGGGAATAGCGGCAGTCAAAGAGGATGCAGTGGAAATGTTAGCCAGCTATGGTCTGGCCTACTCCCTCATGAAGTTCTTCACAGGTCCTATGAGTGATTTCAAGAACGTAGGGCTGGTGTTTGTCAACAGCAAACGGGACAGAACCAAGGCGGTCCTCTGTATGGTGGCTGCAGGAACCGTGGCTATCATTTTCCACTCTCTCATTGGTCAGTCTGCCAGTCTATCATTTCCTCACTCCACCTCTGGTCTTGCATGACTAGTCTGTACTAAATGTAGAGGGAACGCCGTTTTGTTTTGCACTTTTCTAAACAAATGTGTCATGATGGTAGACTTATTTAGCAGTGTTATGACTGGAGAAGGACCTCAATTGGTCTTAATCACGCAGACTCTACTTATAGAAGGCAGATGTAACTATTCTCTGGAAAAGTCATTGCACAAAGGAACATTATATTCCAAGCACGGTTCATCCTCTGTGTTGACGGAAAGGCTTTTTTGCCAGGTTACTACATGCCTGTTCTGTGTACTCTTTGTGAATGGAGAGGCCTCTCTCAAACAAACTATCCAAACTCACAGGGGTAGATTGCCATTTATTTTCGGATCTTCGTTCACCCTCTATGATTATATTGTCGTTAAACAAATTGTGCAAAATACTGCACTCCTACTCAGCAGGAAATAAGTTCTGCCACCCATATTTTCCAGCTACTTAAGTTTGTGGGTTGTGGTTAAAACGGTCCAATCATTTTAAAACAGTCTATATGTACAGTGAAATTCATACATTTTATTAGAAGAATAAAGGATATGCAGCTTGATATGCAGCTTTGAAATGTGTCAGTTTCTCCACCCCAAGTACATTTGCATTTACACAAATAGTGATTTACATACAAAGCAAAAAATCTGAGCCATTTTCAGCCTCTCTGCAGTGCCCATATGGCAGTTACTGCAATGAGCGCATGAAGAAAGAATGTTACCACGGTAACCTCGAGGGATATAGGATACAAACCACCACCCTCTTGGAAGAGGGCATGAATTTTTAAGCACTAAGCCAACACCTGTCCGCCGCACTTAATGATGTGCTTTTAAATGAAGAACTTACAGTCTGTTAACATAACATGGTCACTCTCCATCATTCTGAGACAAATTATGTCCATTTGGACAGCCAGTGAGTTTAGTAGAGCTGCGTCATCCATCTGTGAATCACGTCACTGCACACATTACTGAGAAAAAGGGAAAAGACATGAAAGAAATGGGAGACATGAGAACTTCTATGTCTTTGCATGTTATTTTTTTAAATATTATTATTATATTATATTATATTATCCATATACTATGGGTCACAGGATATATACTATGCTGGAGCCTATCCATAATAAAATATAATATAATATAATATAATTTATAAAACAGTTAATTCCTATCCTTGATTCTGATTGGTCAATAGCTGTGTTTTATTCACGATAAAACATATTATATATAAAAGATCGAGTGAGCGAGTTTATTACCTGCATTCAGATTTAGCATTTTCCTTCAGTTCAGTCGTATGTTCATAATAAAAAAATCTTTTTAAATGTCCGATGTATTATCTTGTCCTTTTAACAGTTAAGGGGTTTTCCCATGACTGACAGCGCTAGTCAAAGCATTTGTCAGTTGCGTCTTGTTACGTGTTCACAACAATTCAGTCTTTTCAATGTACAAGTCTTCGCTACTGACTGACGCACTTATAAAGACAGTCTTTGCCGCCATCTAATGGCGTAATAATGTAACTTCTGTTGCTCTTCACGGTCAGGGACTATATTTTCCAGCGGAAGGAAGGCTTTTAGTGAAGGTTTACTTCATGAAAGTTGCATCGATACATATTTTTGGCTTTAATATTTGTATTGTGGTAACCGTTTTATAAAAGCAATAAGGTACTCGAGGCTAGTGCTGTATCGTGAATAAGTCACGGCTGAAGGGCGCTATTAGGCGCGGCGCGAAACAGAGTGCCTGCGACCCCTTCAGCTGATTATTGGCGATACAGCACAGCCTCTCGTACTTTATTGCTTAGATAAGAACTTCTGTGTCCTTGCATGTCATTTGTGTACATTATTGATGATAATAATACAAATTAATCTTGTTCTCACTTTTTCTTGTTTAGCCTACACAGATCTGGGCTATTACATCATTAACAAACTGCATCATGTGGATGAGTCTGTGGGGAGTAAGACCCGGAAGGCGTTTCTCTATCTGGCTGCTTTTCCTTTACTTGACGCCATGGTGAGTGACATCCCAGCCCTGGAGATATTCTGTCGTATGATATGTTCTTGCTCTGACCGTCAGATCTGGCTCGCCTGCCTGGCACAGATGGGCAGAGAGTATGTGTGTGTAATCGTGTGCGGTACAGACAGGCATCAGCGCCTATACAAGCTCCATTTGATGAATTACAGCCCACGCAGAACGTCCTGTGCCTCTCAATGGAGGTTAAACTGCAGCAATGTTTTGTTTAAAGTGTTAAGTCTGTAGAGAGTGTACCCAATTAACAGGGGGTCCATGACCCCTAGGGGATGAAATGTGGTACTGCAGGGGGTTCACCAGTTTTTGTTTGAACTCAAAGTATTTTTTGTCAACAAATGGAAATACACAGAAATGTTTAGCAACAAAACTATTTAGAACATTGCTAATAATAAGAAATGTTTCTTGAGAACCAAATCAGCATATTACAATGATTTCTGAAGGATCATGTGACACTGATAGTGATATATTATTACATCGAGCAGGCCTAACATTATTACCACTGACAGGTGAAGTGAATAACACTGATTATCTCTTCATCACGGCACCTGTTAGTGGGTGGGATACATTAGGCAGCAAGTGAACATTTTGTCCTCAAAGCTGATGTGTTAGAAGCAGGAAAAATGGGCAAGCGTAAGGATTTGAGTGAGTTTGACAAGGGCCAAATTGTGATGACTAGACGACTGGGTCAGAGCATCTCCAAAACTGCAGCTCTTGTGGGGTGTTCCCGGTCTGCAGTGGTCAGTATCTATCAAAAGTGGTCCAAGGAAGGAAAAGTGGTGAACCAGGAACAGGGTCATGGGTGGCCAAGGCTCATTGATGCACATCAATGAGCGAAGGCTGGCCCGTGTGGTCCGATCCAACAGACGAGCTACTGTAGCTCAAATTTCTCAAGAAGTTAATGCTGGTTTTTGATAGAAAGATATCAGAATACACAGTGCATCGCAGTTTGTTGCGGATGGGGCTGCATAGCTGCAGACCAGTCAGGGTGCCCATGCTGACCCCTGTCCACCGCCGAAAGCACCAACAGTGGGAAAAAGGTGGCCTGGGGAACACATTGCACCAGGATGCACTATTGGAAGAAGGCAAGCTGGCGGAGGCAGTGTGATGCTTTGGGCAATGTTCTGCTGGGAAACCTTGGGTCCTGCCATCCATGTGAATTTTACTTTGACACGTACCACCTACCTAAGCATTGTTGCAGACCATGTACACCCTTTCATGGAAACGGTATTCAAACGGTGTTCGTGGGATATATCATACTTTAAGCTGGGATAACTGACCACAAATGTGCCGTAAATGTTGTCTTTTTTCATACTGTTCATACAGAGGAATACAAAGAAAAGAAGAAAAGAATCAGGAGGAAAAGAACTCAATGACTGAAAAAAACTCTTGCCACAGATATTCTTGTTATACCATGTCACATTAAAATGCCAAAAATAGAACATGAAGGAAATTTTGCAGCTCAGTCAGTCAAACTGACAGATCAGGATTATTTGTAGCACAACCTTATTATTTGAAATGATTAGTTTCAGTCTTTTTGAGTAGAAATCTGACAACCAGAAGTGCCTCCTATAATTTAAAACACAGTAGGCTCGTCAGGAAAAAGGTGGATTGGATTAGTGACAGTGGATGTTAGCTTTTGTCTGTGGTTTCAGGCATGGACTCATGCTGGTATCCTTCTGAAGCACAAGCACAGTTTCCTGGTGGGATGTGCCTCTATTTCTGATGTCATTGCACAGGTAAGTGTCAGATTCATTGAATCAGCATCTCATTGTTTGATTTCAGATGTCTTTTTACAATCTGTATTGATATGTTAGTGTTTATGTTTTCAATGTTTGTTAGTGTTTATGTTTTCGAATATGATTGTGTGTGCTGAAAATGATAATTGAAGGTTATATAATGTGTTATCTATAATGTTTGAACTTTTCATGGCCGTGGTGTAATTTGTTTTTATTAATCATGTTTTTGGGTTTGAATTAATAATAGTCTGTATGTGCCATGAGAATGTCTATATTTATCACTGTCAGGTTACACAGGTTGTGCCCCTCTCTCTCTCTCTCTAGGTTGTGTTTGTGGCTATTTTGCTCCACAGTCACCTGGAGTGTGTGGAGCCCTTGTTGATCCCAATCCTGTCTCTGTATATGGGAGCCTTGGTACGCTTCACTATCGTTGGTTTGGGGTACTACAGGAAAATTCATGACAGCATCCCTGACTCCAGTGGGCCTGAGGTTGGGGTACGTCCAGTGACTTTCTTTACATCAGTTCAACCAGCTGGCATTTTACTGTGTAAATCTGTCACTATTAACCTGTTCAGTTTAGTATCACAGCTACATCGGTCAGTTTTTTGGTTTTCTATACTCTTTCTCCTTGCTTTGCCCCCCTCAAATGTGTGCTAAATACTGACACTCATTCTGTGTAATAGGGTGATGCCACTATTAAAAAGATGCTAAGCTTTTGGTGGCCGTTGGCTCTCATCCTGGCTACGCAGCGGATTAGCAGACCCATCGTCAACCTTTTTGTGTCACGGGATCTGAAAGGAAGCACAGCTGCCACAGAGGTTAGTCTGGCAAAAGCATACATGCCTTACAGTATTTAATTATCAAATTGTAGTCATAATCGTTATTTTTTTAGTCATTTAAATACAGCATATGTGTGAATATGTAGCTAACATATAGTGAAAGGCTCCAACAGCTCTGCATATTTTCTAGCTATGAGCGTTTTCTTAAGCAGTGCGTCAGATGTAAACAGAGTTGGACTTGTTTTTGTTAAATTGTTTTTGGTAATTGAAAGCTAAAATAAATATTAGATAAAAATTAAATGAAAATGACAAATGTTGCTTGGTTGCTATCTGAAATAAAATGCCTAGTTCTGTCATGAAACTCTATATGGCGCAGGCTGATGGGTCCATAACGCAAGCTGATGATATTTACAGCATTAACTACTTGGCACAATCTGATTGGTTCATGTCACATCTGCAGCCAATGAGCTTGCTGCTCAACATTTAAATGGCTGGTTATCATTAACTATAGCAGTTTGTAGCACACTTTCAGAGTTCGTCTGAAACCCTCCACCTTCCCCAGCTCCACCTGTATAGATCTGTTACGGGTTGTTGATATATGCTATTTGTGCAGCAGCAGCATGTCTGCATACTCACAGCAGTGTATCGGCGTATGTATTGGTAGTAGCAAGTTCCTGAACTTGCCCTGCAGCAGCAATAATTTACAACAACAGCAATAAACAACTTTACCACTTTCCCCCCAATTTTAAAGCTAGGTTTATATAATAACTGTAATGAAATAACAAGCCTTATTGTTGCTTTGGTGCCCAGATGCCAGAAATATTTTCCATCACTCAGCTATAGAAACAATTATTATAAACAGATTGTGGGTGTTTAATGTTACCACCATCTTTCTGTTGTTTTCCAGGCTGTTGCAGTTCTCACAGCAACATATCCAGTGGGTCATATGCCATATGGATGGCTCACTGAACTCAGAGCTGTTTACCCTGCATTTGAGAAGGTAAGTGTTGTTGTTTTACCTTAAACTAACATTTTTTTAATCCTTAATCATACAGTACTCAGAATGCTTAATGCTGATCATCCTCCGCATATATACTTAAGTTAAAATGACACCTCTCCATCATCTCCTCCCATTATTCTGCCTGAATGATCAGGAAAAGGAGTCAGTGTGCTTTTTTGCTTTTTTATTTATACCACACTGTCTAACTTTGTCTCATACCCTGAAGGGATGACAAAATTAGTTTATATCTTCCACCTTTTCCATGTGCTAATACTGCAGTATGTCTATTATCTTGTTCTACTTTATGACAAAGCAATTATTTTTTGGGTAAACAGAGTGGGTTCATGGAGACAGACCTGCAGCTAGAGTCCCAGAGACTGTAATTATAAAGGCGCACAGTGGTGTGGTGTTATTTATGGATGTTTGCCCATAGAAAAATGACTCAGGACCCACAATTAGGAAGTCCACAGGAAATAGGGAGACGTTCTCTGGCCGCAGGTGGCTGGCCAAATGTAGTTAATACTTTTATGGATAAAGTTGATCTACATTACTGTTTAAAAGTTAGAGGTCTATATGATTTTTTTTATGTTTTTCAATAAGATCTCTTATGCTCACCAAGGCTGCATTTATTTTTGCATAACACTTTACAATAAGGTTTCATTAGTTAACTACTTTTGTTAACATGAACTAAGAATAAACAATACTTCTACAGAATTTATTAATCTTAGTTAATGTTAATTTCAGCATTTACTAATACATTATTAAAATCAAAAGTTATATTTGTTAACATTAGTTAATGCACTGTGAACTAACATGAACAAACAATGAATAACTGTATTTTATTAACTAACATTAACAAAGATTAATAAATACAGTAACAAATGTATTGCTCATTGTTAGTTCATGTTAGTTAATACATTAACTAATGTTAACGAATGAGACCTTATTGTAAAGTTACCATTTTATCAAAAATACAGTAAAAACAGTAATACTGTTAAATATTATTACAATTAAATGCTGATAAAAGTATTAATTTCTTTAAAAAAATGAAAAATTTTGAATGATAGTGTACATTATAAATGCTCAAACATTGTACATTGTACATTATCAAGAAGAAATGAACTGCTTTCCTCACATCTGCTGTTTGTCTTTGTTCTTTTCTCATTTTCTAGAATAACCCGAGCAACAAGTTGGCCAACGGTGGTACAATTGTGACAAAAGCCCACATCAGGCGCTTCACTTTTGTTTGTTTGGCTCTTTCTATAACAGTAAGTTTATCCACATTCTCAATCTTCGGTCTCCGTCTGGCTTCAATAACATTTGTTTGAAACTGCGGTTTGCTGAAGTTCAGGGAGTTTAAAGGTGCTGTGGGAGTTTATTGTGACCGTGGGATGCGGTCATATTCTTTGTTTAACCAATCAGGAGGAGCTTTCTATCTGTCAATCCTAACAACCCAAATACTGAAAGCAGGAAAATGAAATCATGGTAGATAGAGCTAGTTAGTTTGCCATCCATTAATAGTCAATGGAAGGATTACTACTGAAGTTTTTGTCCTTCAAATGTTTATTTTCAGGGTTTGACATTAACTTTTTTTTTTGCTTACCAGCCGCTGTGGCTAGTGGTTTTCCAAAGTTACTAGCCACTCAGCATTTTCACTGGCCACAATTTTGACATCGATACCATGGGGAAAAACTGCCTTATAGATATTTTTAGTATTGTCTCATAATTTGGCAGAGGGTATATTAGGCTGCTGTCACTTTAAGGCCCTGACACACGGATCCATTATACTGTTACACATTTTTTTTTCTTTTCAGCTGTTTACGTTCACTTAAAACATAACTGACTGTGTTTACGTGAATACTCGCCAAGACCGTCATTTTGGGTGTGAGCACAAAATTTGCAGGAATGAGAAAAATTATGAGCAATACGCGCAATCTGACGCCGAAATTCAAGCCCTGGAACACCAACAATATTCATCCGGAGCAAATGAAACGAGTGAGCGAGGGAAGGCAGGTTTGTGTGTCAACTCACTGTCGGAGAGATGAGATCGCGAGAAAGCGCAGCTGGTATTGTGTATCTATTCTGCGGAAAATGAGTATTGGAAGCGTTTCAGATATTTCATGTATATGTATGTATATATTTGACAACACTACATTGCACTTAGTTTATTATTTCAGTTGCTTTTTTAAAAGACTACAATTGAAAAATGTATATATTATATAAACATTCAACCCACCAAAGTGGCTAGTAGGAGTGACTGCGTTACACGCCACTGCTGAAATCCACCTGCATTTGGCGGGTGTTAATGTCAAGCCCTGTTTATTTTATTTAGATGATGCTCTACTGCTCCATTTTTGATTATATAGGTCACCACAGTTATACCACACTTCTGTGTGTGCACGCATTGCTGCATCTGAAATCGCATACTGTGTAGCAGAGGTACCACATTTGGTTTAAAACCACTGGCATTCACAAATCCTCTCTCGTGGCCTCATGTGATAGTAAAGTATTCACCAGATGCACACTTCAGATCCTGCCCAGGAGTTGTCTTCTGAGTACTTATCGCCTACTGTTTTATGAATACTATGAATTCGGACACTCTACTCATGTCACATACTCTTTTTAGCCTTCTATATACAATCAAACAAAAAATTATTCAGACATTTTTTATATTTTCGATATATTTTTACTAGTGGGTGCAGGACACTATAGTTCATTTATGTAAGTGAGGATAGCAAAATAAAGTAAACTGTGACATATTATACCCAAAAATTCTTCATACAGTGGACTACCAGTAAAATTGATAAAAATTTGGGACCAAAAATGACCATGTTTTCCTTAAGTGTTATCTGACATAATTAAGATTAATTTTTTCTGACACAGTTTAACTCTGAGATCTTGTCATATTTTATTACCATTTTTTTAAACTATAGTGAATAAACTGTATTAATGAATGAAATGTTCAAGGTGTCTGAATAAATTTTGGTTTGACTATAGTAGGGCAGTGGGCATATTCGATGCAGAGCATGTGTTTGGGGGCTGGATTTTTGAAGTGGGGGCATGTCTAATCAGTAGTTAAATCTGGCTACAGCACATTTAATTGGTGTGTTTTTTACTTTTCTGCCTTTTGCTTACATGTATAATATTGAATTTTTATTCTTCAGTTTGTCCCCTACATTTAAAATGCAATAGACAAAAATCCATAGACGTCTTATTCTGCTACTAAACATAGTTGTAAAGCCGTAAGGAGTGCATTAGGATAGTGTGTTTTGGTATTGTGAGTGCTTTTAGAGTCAGGCTAAATGATTAATTGATGCTGTCTGCTTCTGTAACAGGGTCAGATCTTCCCTCCCTGGCCTAGATAAAAGCCTGCTTGGTATTACACTACAGTTATCATTTTTATTCCATAATTTCACTTCTCTGTCATTGACGTGGAGGGAGAATCATGATTGCATGAGGCTGTGTCATTAGTACAGCAAGGTTTCTGTTTAATCTCTTATGTAAGCGCTATATTGTTTTGCCCAGATGGCCTCTTCACTAAAATGTTGCATGAAAGCACTGTTATAGATGAATACTATGGTTTCTTTGCATTTTAATTAATCACTCAAAGGCATCTAGACTTTATATATACATTTTGCTTAGAAGTTTTCCCTTTAGACTTTATTGTAAATTAAATATCATTGATGGTGGCTTGTGTTATTGATGTTAAGGAGTTGTAGCAAGTGTTGAGATTTGCTCTCAGCTCCTTGTGCCAGCATGTCTGGCCATACATATCTGGGCACACTCCTCCCATTCCAGTGCTGTTATCCACATTTTAAAGGCTTTTCTCCACCCAGATTGATATAAACAGTTATGAGTGTAAATGATAGTGTTTTGATAGCTGTGTTAACAGGGTAAGTATAATATACTTGCTTCCAGATGTGTGCTGGCTCTGAAATTAACATAATATTACATTCCACTAGATAACCAGTACCATCAGAGTGCCATTTCACAGAAATAACCAGGAATAACCTTTTTTTTGGCATTATATGTTACTTTAGATGTTTGTTTGATTGGTTTGTGAGTGAATATTTATTTTATTTTTTATTTTATTTTGTTGATACTTGACTTAAGATCTCATTTACTTCTGTATGTTATGTGTGAGATTTTCTAGATAGTCTGATTCAGGTAGTGTGTCTTTCTCTGTGCAGCTCTGTTTTGTGGTGTTCTGGGCGCCACACATTTCTGAGAAGATCCTGGTGGACATCATAGGAGTAGATCATGCCTTTGCCGAGCTGTGTGTCGCCCCGTTACGAATTTTCTCCTTCTTTCCCATTCCAGGTATTGCCCTTTCATTTCCATAAAAACACAAACATTTTAAACAGTTTTGAGAAAATATCTGTATAGAGATGTTTACCATACAATACAAAGAAAGTATGATTTTAACCATTACGATTACTATTGGTAGCTGAAAGCATAATCAAAATGGCTAAATAGCCAAAATATTTAATAAACAAGCATGTAAAACAGGACATACACTACCATTCAAAAGTTGGGTCGGTACTTTTTAATGAAAGAAGACTCTTATGTTCACCAAGTGTGCATTTATTAAATCAAAAATAAAGTAAAACAGTAATATTATTAATTTAAAACAACTGTTCTCAGTTTTAATACATTTTAAAATATTACAGCAGCCATTACTTTTGTCTTCAGTGTCACATGATCCTTCAGAAATCATTGTAATATGCTGATTTGATGCTCAGGAAACATTTCTTATTATTATTAATGTTGAAAACAGTTAATATGTTTGTGAACCATGATACATTTTTCAGGATTATTTGATCTTTGAAGTAGGAAGCTTCTGTAACATTATAAATGTCTTTACTGTCACTTTTGATCAAATTAATGCGTCATTGCTGAATAAAAATATTAATTTCTTCGGGGGAAAAAATCGCACTGACCCCAAACGTTTGAACAGTCGTGTATATTGTATATATTTTCCGGAGGCCTTCTCATGACAAACAAAAATGCATGATCTAGGGTCTGATGTGCAGTATATCATCAAATGGACAGATAGTCTTAGGGGGACCAGTTGCTCTTTGAAAATGTCCATTTGAAAAGACAAAGGTCATGCTTCAGTTACAATGCCCCAGGCTTACAGAAACTGAGAGAGAAAGAATCACAACGAGAGCTCAAAGTACCACTGAATTTTATAGTACTTGTTTTTTATGATATAACGGTACTGATAGCCGTGCAATGACTGGCATGTAAAACATGTTTTCACATGATTGCTTGAGACTGAATTTGCATGAACTGAATTCTCTGTTGTTTTTATAGTGACGATTCGTGCTCACTTGACTGGTTGGCTCATGACCCTGAAGAAAACCTTTGTTCTGGCACCCAGCTCGGTCCTCCGCATCATTGTCCTCATTACCAGTCTCATAGTGCTGCCTTACATGGGGTAAGTGTGTTGTGTTTGATTCATTTGTACACCAGTACTGAGTAGAAACTTGAAACATACAGATCACTAATTGTTGTACTTCTGTGCATCAGACTTATATTAAAATGTGTTGGACTGTATTAGAAAGCATTTATGCTCAAATTGTGCAGGGTACACGGGGCCACACTTGGTGTTGGATCTCTGCTGGCTGGTTTCCTTGGGGAGTCTACTATGGTTGCAATCGCAGCATGCTATGTTTACCGAAAACAGGTACGATAACACAGAAGCCTGTAGGTTTTTCTGATGATAAAGTTGCTTTCTATTTGATTAGTAAATACAGTAAAAGAGCAATAACAATTAAGTTCCTCTGGTAACTCAATGGCCATGAAGACATCAGACATGTTCTTTCCAATACCATATTGTTTATTTTAAGCACACACACATATAGGAGACTGAGGGTAGTTATTTCAATAAATAAAAGGTATTGAGTCAATAGCCCAGTTACATAAATGTGTTTTCTCTAGCAGTATGTTAGTTTCAAAGTTCAAGAAGGATTATTCAGTCTTCCAAATGAAACTTTTTGCTACCGCTGTTGGCTGAACAAGTAAACACAATAAAACCACAATGATGTTTAAGACAAGGGTCAGCTATTAAAACCAAATGTTGAGCTGTGTTCTCAGAACAAGGATTTTTTTTTCATAAATTTCAGTTTGTCATTTAACATGTTGCAAAAGTATTCAGTTTCAAATAAATGCTATTTATTTGAACACTGATAATAAGAAGCATTTCTTGAGCAGAAAATCAGCATATTAGAATAATTTCTTAAAGGGTTAGTTCACCCAAAAATGAAAATTATGTCATTTATTACTCACCCTCATGTCGTTCTAAACCCGTAAGACCTTCGTTCATCTTCAGAACACAAATTAAGATATTTTTGATGAAATCCGATGGCTCAGTGAGGCCTCCATTGCTAGAAGATAATTAACACTTTCAGATGCCCAGAAAGTTACTAAAGACATATTTAAAACAGTTCATGTGACTACAGTGGTTCAACCGTAATATTATGAAGTGACGAGAATACTTTTTGTGCACCAAAAAAAACAAAATAACAATTTGTGTTCTGAAGATGAACGAAGGTCTTACGGGTGCAGAACGACATGAGGGTGAGTAATTAATGACAGAATTTTCATTTTTGGGTCACTGAAGACTTGTAGTAATGGCTGCTGAGAATTCAGCGTTGCCATCACAGGAATAAATTACACTTTAAAGTATTTTAAAATAGAAAACAGTTATTTTAAATTGTAATAGTATTTCACAATATTACTGTTTTACTGTATCATATAAATGGCACCTTGGTGATCACAAGAGACTTCTTTCAAAAATAATTAACAGATATTACTGACCCCAAATTTTTTAACAGTATTGTACGTTACACTTTAAATTTTAATTATTTCATGAAAGAAAACTCGGTAAAAAGACTATAGTGTGCCCAAATAGTGTGACGACATGCTCCACTATTGTTTTGTAAATTATATTGTAATTTTACACTTTACAATAAGGTTTCATTAGTTTACATGAAATAGCAATAAAAGATACTTCTACAGCTTTTATTAATCTTAGCTAATGTTACTCTCAACATTTACTAATACATTTTTAAGATCAAAAGTTGTATCTGTTAACATTAGTCAATGCGAACTAACATAAATGTTTTTAAGTAACATTAACAAAGGTTAAAGTCCCCCTGCAGTCAATAATTTTATCCCTTAAAACTCATCTTTGATCACCAAAATGACATATTTAAATGTTTTTCTTTTCCTGTGAAAAATGTTTTCTTCATGCCTTAAAATAGCTTGAATGTAACTCTACACCCTTGCCTCATTAATATACGCGGATCTATGAATATGCTAATTAGCCCCACCTCCACTCACTTGCACGAGCTCAGAGATCCACTCGGTCAACTTACTGAGGTAAACGCTGCACAATGGTATCGCTTTTTACAATGTCGGACACATAATGGTCATTAATATGATTAGCCTTTTGCTTGACTACATTATCAAACAGCTGCATCACAAACAAGGTAGTTTGTGATGTCACAAACACCAGCGATTTCAAACCGTGTTTTTGAAACTGTATCTCTGCAGTTTAAAAGAGAAAATACTCAGCAGTGTTGTTGACATATGAATTTGCACATGGTTTGTCTTAAAGCATATTAAAAACACCACATACTCATATATAATCAACAACTTGATTTTCACCACAGGGGGACTTTAATAAATGCTGTAAAAATATATTGCTAATTGTTAGTTCATGTTAGTTAATGCATTAACTAATGTTAACAAATGAGACTTTATTGTAAAGTGTCACTGTACCTTTTACAAATCACATATTTCATTGTAAAAACCTTTGTAAACCATTCACATGAATGTCACATTCAGCTCAATATAACAGATTATGTAACGATGGCTTATGAATGATTTAAATATAAATAGGTTCTGCTGGTGTTTGATAAATGAAACCCAGTGCGTTGAGTTAAAAATACTTTCTGCCCACACAGAAGAAAAAGAAAGACTCGGATGAAGACCTGACCATCGACGGGGAGGACTCTGCCCCCATGAACGAGGTCAGGGCCGGGGGCCGCATGGACGACATCGTGGAGTTAAGAGAGGAGGATGAGGAAGAGATGGAAGAAGACTGAGCTGTGGATTCTAGGCTGAGCAGGATGCGTTGTGCAAATCAGAGCCTCCTTGCTTTCTCGGGCAGTGTTCTTATTGCTTACTGTCCCCTGCTGCCGCCATTTCCCTCCTGCCGAAGCGAGAGCGCAGCTCACTTTTTAATGTGCACAGTTCAAATAAACACAGAGGGAGATTTAGATATCAGTTGTGAAGACTACAGGTGTCCGCTGCAGCATATCTTTGTTACAGTACACACGCAAATGCGTACACGCGTCTTCCAGCTGCCGTCAGGAGATTTTTTTTTTTTTTTTTCTGATGCAGGACAGTGAAGATATTGATTTGTACCAAAGCAATGTTGTGCATTAACTCTTATTTTTCTGTATGCTGATCTTTAATGTGCTGCCGTCCTACACATTTCAAAGGAAAGACTATGCTAAATGCAGTCACATCATTCGCTTGGAATGTATTTCCTGTTTCTTCTTCTTCTTCTTCTTCTTCTTTACCTCTAATATTTCACAGAAAGGACAGACTTGATAAGATTTTTGAGGTCCAGGGGCGGTGACCTGTGTTACTGCACAGTTTCAAGGACCAACTCACACTTTTTTTGGCTTTTATCATTACAAGAAATGTCAACAGAAGATATAAATAATATATATATATCACAGATTTATATTGGAATTGAGAATGAATTTGATGGACATCTTAGAAAACAACAGTTTCAGAGTGACAAGTGGTTGGAGTTTATGGGTCATCTAGAGGACCTATTTTTTTAAATATACATACCGTATGTTGTAGGTGTATAAAATATGATACATTTTGTATGGGTGATGTTGTGAACTCTGTATATTGTAGGAAAAGAAAGAATTGGACTGTGTGTTTTCATAATTACGTCTATTAGAAGTATTTTTTGTTTTTATCTTAATTTATTTTGGGCATTTATTTTGTATCTCAGGATGTTCGTGATGGAAAATATTAAAGTACTTTAAAGTCTGATTAATGATCCCTCCCCCATGTGCTGTTTTTCAAGTCTCTCCATTGGACAGTGACACACGGCTGTTAAGGATGTCTTAAACCTGTGTTTGTTTCATTTAGATTATAGTGAAGTCTGGCTTAGCTTGTATTAGAGATTTCCTGGACAATGCAAAGTAATGATAGAAACATTTATTACAGTTTCAAAAAAAAAAAAAAAAAAAAAAGTATTTGGTCCTCTTATTAAACATTGAAAATGTGGTTTAAAGTGGTCTATGGTGAGGTTCTTATGTTCTGTCTTCTATTAAAATGAAGAAAAGAGAGTGTTTGTCACTTTTACTGCAACTGATAAGAAATTTGCTACACAGAAAATTGAAAATTATACTCTAGATGTCACGTATATCGACACCGGAAAATAGTAAACTTAAAAAAAAAAAAATTAGATCAAACTGACACCTCATTTGCAATGTGATTGGCGTAAAAATGGGATCAAATTCATTGATTTCATAGCGGTGAAATGACGCCCCCTACCGTGCAACTTTGACACTGCCATGACATCTGAAGGGTGAGTGCAGGCTTGAGCCAGACACGAGAGCAGATGCCATAGTGCGCACCCACTTACACATTGACGTTTGTGGGCTTCATTTTGGGGGGGGGAGTGTAATTTTAGAGCCATGTCTAGAAGAGATGATCACACCCCGCCTGTTTTTTTAACAAGTTGTAAAGTAAAATATCTAGCTTCCGCCAGACCGCCTTCCGTATTCAACTTACGAAAAACGTTTAACTGACGCCAGTTACGCTTTTTTCGTAAGTTAAATACAAAGGCTTAGGACGCAAATGTAAAGTGTATTTCATTACATATTACAAAATACATGCTTTAAAAAGTAATTTGTAACGTATTTTGTTAGATTACCCAAGTTTTGTAACTTAATTTAAATACTTCAGAATACTATTATGTAGGCTAACACAAAAAAGGTAATTGCGAGTTTTTATCTCAAAATTATGGCTTTTTTCTCAAAATTGCGTTATATGAAGTTGCAATTGTGAGTTATAAAGTCAGAAGTGTGAGATATAAACTCAATTTTGGGAAAAAAAAAGTCAGAATTGTGAGATATAAACAGTCAGAAAAAAGTCAGAATTGCAAGTTTTTACCACTTAATTCTGACTATAACTTGCAATAGTGAGTTTAAATCTCACAATTGCGAGGAAAAAAGTCAGAATTGTGAGATAAAAAGTCTCAATTACCTTTTTCAATTACAAAAAGGGATTCACAAACAACTATTGCAAAACATGAAAACAGTCGTGGATCAGTAATGACAGGACAGTTAAGATTCAAGGGTATGTACATTTTTGAATGAGGCAATTTTTATAAATTTAGTCATTTTTTCTTGTGGAGTGTAGGCTATGTAAACATCTGTTATGTGAAATAGCTTATTCAAGACAGTGCTAAATAATAACATTAAATTTTTATGATCCCTCTTATTTTGTTAAAATTATTAAAATGTTGCATATTCTGCAAGGGTGAAACTCGTGCACAGAAATGTAGCTCAGGATGCTTTTGCAGACTGTCAGAGTCAGAGAATCACCAATTACCGTTTACATTAATTGCCCGTCACAGTTTACATTAATGTTTCAATTAAATGAGATTAAAATTCAAAGTAATCACTTTGGTCATATAAAATACTTTTCGGATGTAACTGTAATTTGATTACCACCTATTTAAAATATAACTGTACAAATTTTGTATTTTAAATATGTATGTTACATGTATTTCGTTACTCCCCAACCCTGGTAGGACGTAATGTAAGCGTTTTGAAATGCAAGAGATTTACACTTTCTTCGTAAGTTGAATATGGAAGGTGGTCTGGCGGAAGCTAGATATTTTACATTATAACATGTTAAATATGGATATTTTTCTTACAAAAACACATTGCTTCACCTCAGAAGGCCTTTATTAACTTCTTTGGAGCCTTGTGAAGTGTTTATGATGGATGGATGCACTTTCTTTAGCTTCAAACTCTTAAAGCTTAAACTTTGTTAGCACTAATTAATGCATTAAGTAGCCTATCATGAACTAACAATGAACAATATAAATTCTGTCATCATTTACTCACCCTCATGTCATTCCAAAACACAAAAGAAGATATTTTGAAGAATGCTTACTGCTTTTGTCCATATAGGCCAATCAAAGTCAATGGGGTCCAAAAACAACATTGGACCTTTTTGACTTCCATTATAAGGTCGCTTTTTCAAAATATATTTTGAAATTTTGTGTTTCACAGAAGAAAGCAAGTCATACAGTTTTGGAACGACATGAGGGTGAGTAAATAAATGATAGCAGAATTTTCATTTTTGGCTTGGTGTTTCCAGTTGTTCTGGTGTCAACAAACTTAACTTGATAGTAAAGTACAGTGTTCCATCAATGTCATCCATTTTCATTAATCAACCATTTTCCCCATTGTACATATTATCGTTTGAGCTATATTTTAACGTGTTACCTGGCAGACACTGACAAAAATCTGATGTATGAATGTGTAGCTGTGCAACTCTTGGCACGAAGTGCTGAAGGTCCAGCGCGGTACAGTGCATTCCCATGGGGTCAGGCTTTCCCTTGTGCACACTTGGCTCTGAGACAAAAACCTTTAATAGTAACCCAAACGTGAAAGCCCTCCCCTCCCCGCTGCCCTCAGCACTTTGTCACACCCTGGGCCCTCTCTCATGACTAAACATGGGCCTTTGGCATTCTGCAAATTAAGGAAAGACGGGTCGAGCTGAATATCTGGCGTAAAGTAGACCTGGCTCTCAGAAGGACCCCCTGTGTGAGAGGGTCGGCCTGATGAATCTGTGCTCAGCCATATATCTCACGTCACTATGCCATGTTGAGTATGTCTTGAGAAGCATCAAGTCCACACACAGAGTAGCCTCGCTTCTCCCCATGTTTTTTCTAAAACCTGTATGTCTCTCATTCTTCTGTGGAAAACAAAAGAAATATTTAGCAGAATGTCCAAGTGAATGAATATGAATGGTGTCCACAGCTGTCAAGCTAGTGCTTCAAGGCACAATTTTTGTGAATAACAAAATTCGGTTTCTTTACACAGCTTCAGAAGACTTGGATTATAGTCTTATGGTCTATTTATAGGCTATAATATGGGGCTTTTGTCCTTTTGGAACGTGATTAAATTGGTCAAAAGTGACAAAATTGTTCCTTTCTATTCAAAAAAGAATCTTGAAAAACAGTTTCCACACACATATTAAGCAACACAACTCTTTTCAACATTATAATGTTTCCTAAGGAGCAAATCAGCATATCAGAATGATTTCTGAAGGATCATGTGACACTGGAGACTGGAGTAATGACGCTGAAATACAGCTTTGCCATCACAGGAATAAATTACATTTTAAAATATATTGAAATAGAAAACAGATGTTTTAAATTGTAATAATATTTCACAATATTACTGTTTTACTGTATTTTTGATCAACATAAATTCAGCACTGATGAGCATAAGAGATTTGTTTAAAAAAAAAAAAAAAACATTAAAAAATCTTGCCAACCCCAAATTTAAAACGTATTATATTATATTATATTATATTATATTATATTATATTATATTATATTATATTAATGTGCCTACAATACATTCTAACATATTCTAAACACAAGACTGTAAAGATTTTTTTAGGATTTTAAATCATGTGATAATTAAACCAATCCACCAAACAATTTAATAATCCAAAACAGAAAGAGTTCCCAGGGAACAACTATATAATGTCACCCTAAAACCCTCTTCAAACTGTTTTAAGTAAATGTTTAATTCTTGATTAATATAACACTCATTTCAATAGCTTAATGACTGCAGATAAACTCAATGTTTGTCTCGGAGCCATAATAATTAATCTCACTCAATTAGTTGATAATCCTATAGCATTTATTACAGATGGCCACCAGAGGGAAGCACTAACCACTTCTGGAGGATAAATCGAGACATGTTTGCTCCTTCATCCATCAGGTCAAGATCAAACACTGACTATATTATTCTTATTTTGATAATCAGTAATAAAACTGACTATAATCTTGATTGGTTTTATAATAATAGATATGATGATGATCATATACATAATAAGTAATAGATGACAGCATTACAGTAATGCAAAGAACGACAGTAACTGAATTAAAAGGTAAACAGTACAATAAAACGGAATAATTTTCATTCTCAAAAATAATCGCCAGAGCGTTTTAATTTAATTATCAGATTAGGATGATTAGGACTTCTGTGGATTTATTTTATTCAACAGTTACATTTTGTTGATTTTTTTGTTTTGTTTTTGTTTTATAAGCTATAAAATCACCCCTTCTAACACCCATCACAGACAGCTGTGAGAGGAACTTGTAAAATGTGTAAATAACAGGCGTTGGGTGCTGGCGATGTACTACAGTCTGTAGAGGCACAACTCAGTGTGCAGTCAGTGTTTTCATTAACGCTCCGCCCCGGAAATAAGTCCGCGCTGTTAAATAGTTCCATGTGTAACTCGTTTTCAATAAATAAGGTCGCATCCTGAGAATCGTTTTTCATTGCCGTATACATTGTCAAACAGTTACGTGTTAATAGAATAGCTAACAAGAAGCGTTTGTGATTTGTTCATCTTTCTGCGTCAAGCAAAATTGGCGCGAACTGGGCGCAAGAATATATCAAGAGTAAGGGAGGGGAAAAACAATCCCGTAGTATTAAAGCCCACGGGAGCAGCTGTTCGAAATCTTGCGGTAAATGACAAGCAGCCGCTCGGGTTCTGTAGTCGCAGAAGCGCGCAGGTTGAGCGGCTCGACTCACTCCCACTCTGGATTTACTTTTACTTGATACTTCAGACTCACTGACATCTGACCATATTGCCAGCTTCATTCAGTTTCACCACAGCTACGGTACGTCCTTCTGAATTACGATTTATTATCGTTTTTTTAATCTGTATTTATATATTTGGCGAACTCCTTTTTGGACCATAAGACTAAATTCTTAATTTAAGTTTGTATGACTTTTCTTCTGCATAATCATTATCAATACGTAACATGTTAAGCAACTTGATGAGATGAGACAACAGTACTTCTGAAGGGTTTTCTTAAGATGATTCACTTATGCCCATTTAAAGGGCTAGATTGTAATCATGCTTTCTTCTTCTTCACAGGCACTCACCATGCCGCTGAATTCAAGTATGGCGAGTAAAAATTATGATTACGACTACGATTCCTACCAACCCTATTTTTATTTCGACAACGAGGATGAGGATTTCTATAACCACCAACACGGACAACCACCGGCGCCCAGTGAGGATATATGGAAGAAATTTGAACTGCTCCCCACTCCGCCTCTCTCTCCGAGCCGGCGTCCCTCTCTGCCAGACTCCTTTCCCTCCATTGCCGACCAGCTGGAGATGGTTTCGGAGTTTCTAGGGGACGACGTGGTCAACCACAGTTTTATTTGCGATGCGGACTACTCCCAGTCTTTTCTGAAGTCAATTATCATTCAGGACTGTATGTGGAGCGGGTTCTCCGCCGCAGCTAAGCTGGAGAAGGTGGTGTCGGAGAGACTAGCGTCGCTCCAGGCGGCGAGGAAAGAGTCATCCAGGAGTGACTCTACGGACGGCTGTCGGTCCAGCCCTAACGTCAGCTACCTTCAGGACATGAGTACCCCTACCTCGCAGTGCATTGACCCGTCTGTAGTGTTTCCGTTTCCATTGACTGACAGCTCAAAGCCGTGTACACCGTCGCCCACACCGACTTCCACAACACTGCCACTGGATACTCCACCTAACAGCGGGAGTAGCAGCAGTAGCAGTAGTGACAGTGATTCCGGTGAGTAATAGTTTGCTTTTCGGGTCAGCTTACACTCTGACAAGTTTTATTCTAGCTGTAATTGTTGCTTTTTAAGAATAAGATTGTAATTTAGATTCGTGGTGGTTAAAGCGTTAATCCTGGATTGTTACGTCAAGTACGTAAGGAGATGCTCCCACCCGCTGCGCGTTATTCTACGCTAGGTTGTCTAGTATGAATAAGCAAATTAACGTGTTTTTTTTACTTTTTAAATCCAAACAGATGACGAAGAGGAGGAGGAAATCGACGTTGTCACGGTGGAGAAGAGAAAGTCTGTGAGGAAGTCTGACGCCAACGCAACGCATCAAAGCCCCGTCGTCCTCAAGCGGTGTCACGTTAATATTCACCAACACAACTACGCAGCCCCCCCATCCACGAAGAACGAGCAGCCTGCAGTCAAGAGGATTAAATTCGAGAGTCACATTCGGGCGTTTAAACAAATTAGCCACAACCGAAAATGCGCGAGTCCCAGGACATCGGACTCTGAGGATAACGATAAACGGAGGACTCATAACGTGCTCGAGCGGCAACGGCGGAATGAGCTCAAACTGAGTTTCTTCGCGCTGAGGGACGTAATTCCTGACGTGGCGAACAACGAGAAAGCTGCCAAAGTGGTGATACTCAAGAAGGCCACTGAGTGTATAGTGAGCATGCAAGAAGATGAACAAAAACTGATATCACTTAAAGAGCAATTAAGGAGAAAATGTGAACATTTGAAACAGAGACTTGAGCAGTTAAGCAGTTCTTAAGTTGCTTGGACTTAATTCATGGACTGATAGTTTTAAGCATCTTTGTGTGGTTCTGCCCAATACAAGGTATCAAGGGTGTGGCAAGTAGTGAACAATCTGACATTGATTTATACAATTACACTGCCTCAGTTTGAACATAATGGAGGTTATTATTTGTATTTAATTTTATTTTTTAGTAATAAAATGGTCTGCAGTTCCATTTGACTGTTGGCCTTAACTTAATGTTTTTTGTTTTTCTATGTTTTGTACATATTGTTGATTTTTCTGAATCATAAAATGCATTTCTCTATAAAACAGTTTTTTGGCTAATCATGTCTTCAACGTGGACTCATTGCTTTTGTCTTTATCGGTTTCATGATGACCCATTTCAAAGCCATCATTAAGTAATCCATTAAGGCGATATAGTCATGCACCAATCCAACGTTTCATTGATTTGGCGCACTTTCAGTGTACACAAGACTCTGTTTAGCACATAATTTGCCTTGGCAATGCCATCATCTGTTTGTCAGTTTAGGATGACTAATGCTTGTCACAATTACATTCTCCATTTAAAAGCATCAAAGCCAGTGCCTTGTGTAAAGCCACTTAGGCTGAATCACATGTCTACATATTGATTCGGTCATCATCTACTGTTCATGCTCTTGGCTACACTGGCTCAAATACACAAAGTTTATAGTGGTCTGGCTTTTAGCCAATCACATCTATCAGAAAATAAAGATGAATACTTCTAATTTCCCTCTATACATCCTACTACAAGACTTTTTTTTTAAATGTGGTAAAATGTTTAGGCATTTAACTTGCTAAGAATAACTTTGCACCTGCTGCAAAAAAAGATGCTGCCTTCTCTTCAGTGGAGCAGTTTTGAAGACCATGTTGGAATGGAGAATTACTATGGAATCCCATAGGAAAACTAGCTTAGTCTTACCCCCACCTTCAATTCACAAGTGGCATTTTTGTTATAAGTGTATAGGGTTTGGTAGATAGCATATATTAGGGATGGGCAACACCGGTCCTGGAGTGCTGCTGTCCTACAGCGTTTAGCTCCAAGCCTAATCAAACACATCTGAACAAGCTAATCAATGTCTTCAGGATTACTAAGTCTACAGGAAGGTGAGTTTTATCATCAGGGTTAGAGCTAAACTCTGCAGGACAGCGGCACTCCAGGACCAACGTTGCCCATCCCTTGCATATACACCTTCCTTTTCATATCCTATTTTCTCTAATATAATTTTCTTGTTCTGCTAACTATGAACTTTTAAGGAAACCATTCTAGATGACTTTTATCTTTTGCGCAATTGCTCAGACACCTTATCTGGTTGCTCATCAGATTACTCATGATGGTGCATGATATATTAAAAACATGTTCCAGTTTGTCAGCCATCATCTAATGAACCTCTTACACCTGTGGAGCTCAACGTCCAGAGGTAAATACTGTCATGACATTTGATGGTCTGCGTTGTCATCCTGTGTTTCACAATAGTACATCATGAGTGTTACATTCTTTACGGTAGATAAGTGTTTTATTACTCATCCTGGATCCATGTGGAGGGAAAAAAAATATGCTCAAGAGTCCTGAATAAGTGAAATCTGACATTGTCTTTTTGTCTGAGACAGATTTTTAGTTTTAGTGTCAAACACTGTGGTGTTTACAATCACTATTAGGATGATAATGCAACTAAATAGACAATATAGGATAGTTTCACACGCCACAAGTTAATTCATAATGTTTTGTGTAGTAATAGATGAAGTTGTCGCACGGTGACGTCAAGCCCTGATCTGACTCTATGCAAAGCGCCCTACGATGCGCGTGCTGCTGTGAGCACATGGAGGGGAGAGAAGGACGTACACTTAGCAGCCTGGCTAATGTAGCCTGTGGGTCGCAAAATATTTGGAAATGAAGAACATTTCAGATGTGGAAAGTGAACAGACTTGACTAAGGCGTCCAAAATGGTAAGACTCTTCTCCATTGTTGCGTTTAAGATGCATCAGTTGTGAAACAAAATCTTAGCTTTAGCGCAACAAAATGTGCTTATGTTTTGTGCCACAGGTGCTTATACAGTCAGTAAACAATATAGGTTTGAATGGGAAACTCGAAACAATTTATTATAAAACATTATTTTTATTATTATTATTATTATTAACATTTTTATTATTATACATTCATTTTGGGCACTGAACTTTGCACGTTTATGAGCATTGATTTGTTTTGATTTGTCAGAGCTTCTTGATTTAATGCAACATATCGACATCTGCATTTACTAATAACTTTTAACATGTTAACATGGCATTAATGTGACTGTTATTTATACAGTTATGATGTTACCTGTAGAAAACATTAAGTTGATGACAACTTAATAGATTTTATATGGAGTTTGTGTGTAGTTGTCTTTGTCTTATAGAACTGGTTATGAAAGCTACTGTATAAAAATAAACATGATTTGCTAAAAGGTTACAGTGTTATGCTGCCAAAATGGAAGCTTTTCTTCCATGTGTTTTGTGTGTATTTTATAAATGACCATATTTTTAAATGCAAGTCAGGCAAGTGGGTCCATTGATAATTTTATGGTATGATAAATTCAACGTACCATTAAATGACTTTACCAGGGAAGGGCCACACAAATTTTTAGTCAAGTTTGCCGATTTATTCTTAATTTGCAGGTCTTGTCACTGTCACTGTGTAAGCAGTGCCTGTCTTCCTTCAGTACAGTGTGTTGACAGTGTGTTCATAAATTATTTTCTGAAGCGCTCAGTCTATCATTGGAGTTAGGACTACCCTGTAAGAGATTTACGATCTGGAGGCTGGTGGTGGACGGTCATGAGGAGGGGGTTCCCTCTGCCATGATGTGATGTTATATTAACTTCATGGTACTACCAGAGACAGACTTCTGTAGAAAAATTAAAGGGAGAAATAGGCTAATCATTAGTTGCAGCCCTAGAGAAATTATAATTCTATACATATGCAAACAGCGACTGTAGGATTGTCATTCCAAACCTGTGTGCAGTTCTTTCTTCTGTGGGACATGTTTGTTGTCCATTCAATGAAAGTCAATATAGGGTCCAGTGTTGTTTAGGACCCAGTTGACTTTCATTACATGGACAATAACAATGAAGCATTCTTCAAAATATCTACTTTTGTGTTCTGCAGAAGAAAGAAAGTCATATAAGTTTGGAAGGACATGAGGGTGATGTACTCTAAATGACAGAATTTCCATTTTTGTGTGAACTATCACCCTTATGTCTTTCCACACCCATAAGACCTTTGTTCATCTTCAGAACACAAATTAAGATGTTTTTGATAAAATCCGATGGCTCAGTGAGGCCTACTTTGTAATATAATGACTTTATTCAACAATATCTAGTGATGGTCGATTTCAAAACACCGCTTCATGAAGCTTCGAAGCTTTACAAATCTTTTGTTTCGAATCAGTGTTTCGGAGCGTGTATCAATCTGCCAAATCACGTGAACCATTGAAATTTCGAAACACTTATGAAGTAACGAAGCCTCATTTACTGAAATCACGTGAGTTTGGTGCTCCGAACCACTGATTTGAAACAAAAGATTCGTAAAGCTTCATGAAGCAGTGTTTTGAAATCGGCCATCACTAGATATTGTTGAATAAAGTCGTTATTTTGTTTTTTTTTTGGTGCACAAAAAGTATTCTCGTTGCTTCATAACATTAAGGTTGAACCACTGTAGTCACATGAACTGTTTTAAATATAACTTTAGTACCTTTCTGGGCATTTGAAAGTGTAAATTAACTTGTTTCAATGCAGGCCTCACTGAGCAATCCGATTTTATCAAAAATATCTTAATTTGTGTTCAGAAGATAAACGAAGGTCTTACAGGTGTGGAATGACATGAGGGTGAGTAATTAATGACAGATTTTTCATTTTTGGGTCAACTAACCCTTTAAAGGATGGAAATCCAGTGGTCCTGTAGGTCTCCTGACACTTCAAAACATGCATTGCATTGTGCAGATCTGTAAATTAAAAGGACGGTGCTTGGCCTGTGCAAAGCTGTTCCATACCTTTAACATGTCCCATGAGAGCAGACCTGACTCAATTAGCTTAGATTTCAGTCTGTTACGTTGCGGTTGAATGGCCTTTATGATTGAGTGCTCTATGCAGGGGCCTCCTTTTCAATGCAACTGCTTTTTTTTTTGTTTAGGATGGTGTGTGGTACCTCAGGTCAGCTGTGTTGACCTGAGGTCTGGTGGACGACCATATTTACAGGGAAGGTCTAAATGGCGCAGCACTCTCAAGACATATCATTTGTCTCTCATATAAACTATACTGCTGACTTCATTATTCATTGGTCATGAAGCAAGGATTCAGATGCACCTAGGGAGATGTAGCAGCTGGTGGAGCATGCAGAAATGATTGCTGCAGCAACATGGCTGAATTAGTTTTGATTAGATGAGCGCGAATGTTGAACTGAATGCGCTGGATGGCACTTTGTTGAAGTTAATGATCCAGAAACAGAGCTGGCTGGTTGTTCTTCTCCCATATGGGAACACAAGTTTACTGTCTGGTTAAGGGCATTATATAGCCTCATACATGGGTTTTCACAAGTTAAATGAAGGTTATTGTTATGTAGATGTTTGCATAAGCGCAAACCTCTTGAAATGACCAGTACTGCATGGCTCCCAAATTAAAAAAAAAAAAAAAAAAAAAAAAAGGGAAGCCATTAGGTAAAATGACCGTAAAATAAATGATTCGATTAGATTACAAATTACAGTATTATTAAATGAGTCATATGGATTAATTTTTTTATGGATGGATGCATTTTTTTTTGTCTTCAGAATTTGGGGTACCATTCACAACTGTTACAAACCTTGGAGGACTAAGGATATTTTTAAATATATCTCTGATTGTGTTCATCTGAAAGAAGATAGTCATATACACCTAGGATGGCTTGAGGGTGAGTAAATCATGGGGTAATTTTCATTTTTGGGTGAACTATCCTTTTAAGTAAAGATAGTTGCAAGATTTGATGCTGTAACTGTAGTGATCCTGATTGTATTTCTGCCATATCACTCATTATATATCTTTTCTTTTCTTTTCTTTTTTTTTCTTTTTTTTTTTGCGATAATTTAGCAAAACAATAGCCTATAATGTTTTTTTTATATTAATTTTTTATTAAATTTTTATATTATTTTTTAAAATATTTTTAATGAATAATTTTATTTAGACTACTATTACAGCAAAACAGTTTTGAATATGTGTTTTTAATTACAAGTAACAGTAACTCAGTGAGTGATTCAGTTGAGAACTCAGTAACTAGCTATGAATGATTCACTGCTACTTCATGAGCGAGTTTTGTGAATGTTTTTGACTGACTCATTAAAAAAAAACTGACATTTTATCAGATAGCAGAAAATTGTGACATCATAATTGAAACATTATGGTGTTCGTTTGTCATGAAAGTCAGGCTGCGGTCAAATTGGTCACTCAACCACAGCCTGAACTCATGTTCTCTTTCATTTACATAACCTGACACTGTGTATTTGTCTCAATAACAAAGCCCAGAAAAATCTTAATTTAAACTCTGTGTGCCCCTGTGGAGTGACTGATGTAACTGCCTGTTGCAGTCGGTCCAGTTTTGGCTCTTAGCACTAGGGTTGGAAATACTTAAGGTCAGGAATCGGATACTTGTTATAAAATTAAAATTTTGATTCCTCTTATCAATTCCTTTGTGTGCATTTTAATACCATTCAAGTTCAAGACCTGCACACTGTTTTCTGTGCTGTACAGTGCACACATCCACAGTTTGCGCATAGAAAAAGTGGTTTTAATTGTGATTTTAAACCGTTAAAGCTCAAAAAGACTCGCGCGCCGTTTTCTGAAATGACGTGCACTCAGAACACCACCTCTCATACTGTATAGTGTGCAATACTGAACTGAGTTCTCTTCTCTGCCTTTTTGCACTTGAATGGACAAATGCACACAAAAATATGTCAAAATATCCTCGTAAACATAGTCGGTTATGTCTTAAGTGAACGTAAACAGTTGACAAAGAAAACGCATGTGTAACAGTATATTGGATCCGTGCAGCTCTTAAAGTGACAGCGGCCTAATATTCCTGCTGTTGTCTCTATAATAATGTTAATCAAACAACAAAAGACAAAGAAAGTTCACTTTGCTATTCTTGACTGAATAACTTTTGTAACTATATTTGTAATGTATATTTTATTTATAAAGTGCAGTTATTTTACATTTGAGTACAGTTTCTGTACCTGAAAATCTTAAAACATTTTATTTCAATCTTATCTTTGTTCAGTTGCATTTATTTGTACGATTGCTAATTTGTTTATTTGCAAATTCTTTTTTTAATTGAAAGTGTTTAATTAAAGTGTTTACTTGTCTTTAAAGGGTTAGTTCACCCAAAAATGAAAATAATGTAATTTATTACTCACCCTCATGTCGTTCTACACCCGTAAGACCTTCGTTCATCTTCGGAACACAAATTAAGTTATTGTTGATGAAATCCGATGGCTCAGTGAGGCCTCCATTGAGAGCAAAGCCATTGAAACTCTCAAGATCCATAAAGGTACTAAAAACATATTTGAAACATTTCATGTGAGTTCAGTGGTCTTAATCTTAATATTAAAAAGTGACAAGAATACTTTTTGTGTTCCAAAAGAACAAAATAACAACTTTTCAACAATATCTACTGATGGACCAATTTCACTGCTTCATGAAGCTTCGAAGCTTTATGAATGTTTTGTTTCAAAGTAGTGATTTGGATGTCATATCAACGGCTAAACTGCTGAAATCACGTGACTTTGGCCCTCCGATCCACTGATTCGATACATAAAGCTCTGAAGCATTGTTTTGAAATCGGCCCATCACTAGATATTGTTAAAAAGTTGTTATTTTGGGGGGTTTTTTGGTGCACAAAAAGTATTCTTGTCACTTTATAATATTAAAACAGAACCACTGAACTCACATGAACTGTTTCAAATATGTTTTTAGTACCTTTATGGACCTTGAGTTTCAGTGGCTTTGCTCTCAATGGAGGCCTCACTGAGCCATCGGATTTCATCAACAATATCTTAATTTGTGTTCTGAAGATGAACGAAGGTCTTACGGGTGTAGAATGACATGAGGGTGAGTAATACATTACATTATTTTCACTTTTGGGTGAACTAACCCTTTAATAATGCTTTAAATTTATATGAGTTTGGCTAGTTGTTTTTGCTATGGTATTTTTAAATCACAGGCAAAAGTGTCCTTTAGCCTGTTGTTTTTGTTCATGGTATTCAGCTACAAAGGAATGTTTCACAATGAGACTTAGAATGGAAATGTGAATGATATCCAATTTTTTTTTGTTTTTTTTTTTGGCCTTACTGGAATCAATAAGAATCGGAATCGATAAGCAGAATCAGAATCGTTAAAATTCAAACGATACCCAACCCAAGCACTGAGTGTTCAAACGATGAGTGTGAGGCCAACATGGTGCTAATGTCACTGAGTCTCATCCTGTCCTTCCCGCACTGGGAGTCATCAGGGTCACTGGCAGTCTCCCAGCTTTGGTCTCTCTCTCTCTCTGTCTCTCTGTGATACAGCAGCATGCAGTGGCTCTTTAGGGATTGATATGAAACTTAATCTTCGGTAGCAACTTCCATAAGAGGCTCCGATATTTAGGCAAGTGCTCAGCTGTTATGTGTTGTGTTACATGGTTTGTAAAAGATGTCCAAGACCTGAGTTGTCCTATCCTATTGCTCTCGCTCACCCATCACCTAGTTCTGTGGTTCTCAAAAAAAGAAGTTCTACTAGGGTCATGGATGGCAGGGAAAACTCAACGTTAAATTGAAAATAAATTGCAGCTAACGGTGTACAAGTAGTAGGCAATTTTTTTTTGATGATTGCTGTATTAAAAATTTATATTTATTTACCATAATATTTACTATAGCAACATGATGTTTAATACTATTATAGCATTCAATTCACAGGACTTGGATCATTCGCACAGATGGACCGTCAAAAAACAGAAAACGTGTATTTTTATATGGGATACAATTAGCTATTCAGAAGCCCTGACGGCTGGATTCGCCAATGTTTGTTTGTGGCATTAAATGTTCAGTAGATATTCAAAGATTTATTCTGAGTATAACTGCTTGTTAACGCAAATATCAAATCAGCCAATCACATGGCAGCAAGTCAATGCATTAAGGCATGTAGACATGGTCAAGACAATCTGCTTCCCCTGCAATCTGGGGAAGAAAGGTGATTTAAGTGACTTTGAACGTGGCATGGTTGTTGGTGCCAGACGGGCTGGTCTGAGTATTTCAGAAACTGCTGATCTAGTGGGATTTTCATGAACAATCTCTAGAGTTTACAGAGAATGGCCAGAAAAAGAGAAAATATCCAGTGTCGGGCAGTTCTGTGGGCGAAAATGCCTTGTTGGTGCCAGAGATCAGAGGAGAATGACCAGACTGGTTTGAGCTGATAGAAAGGCAACAGTAACTCAAACACACAACACGTCAAACCTTGAAGCAGAAGGGCTACAGAAGACCTCACCAGTGCCACTCCTGTCAGCTAAGAACAGGAAACTGAGGCTACAATTCACACGGGCTTACCAAAATTTGACAATAGAAGATTGGAAAAACGTTGCCTGGTCTGATGAGTCTGGATTTCTGCTGCGACATTCAGATGGAAGGGGCATAATTTGGCGTAAACAACATGACCGTTGTTTATCAACAGATCAGGCTGCTGCTGGTGGCGTAATGCTGGGGATAATTATTGGCACACTTTGGGCCCCTTAGTACCAACTGAGCGTTGTTTAAACACCACAGCCTACCTGAGTATTGTTGCTGACCATGCCCATCTCTTTATGACCACAGTACCCATTTTCTGATGGCTACTTCCAGCAGGATGTCACACCATGTCACAAAGCTCAGATCATCTCAAAAGTCCTGCTTACAGCACTTATCGCCAAAAAAAGCAAAAAAAAAAAAAAAAAAAGCAATGCGTCCAATGCAGCTAATTAAAAAATGCCAAATATTGGTCGATAATCGGTCAACCACTATAAGCCAGTTGAGATCCACTGACCTAGTTACTGTATTACAAGCTTTGTTAAAAGGTGCTCCTCAGAAATAACAAATGGATTTGCAAATATAATTTATTGTTTTCAAACAGGTTTCCCAAAAACTATGGTCTCTTCTGCCTGGCCCACATCATTCCCGCCTGTTCTCATGACCTATGAATGGCTTACTTCGAGTTGTCTTTGCAGATTAAACCAAGATAGAAGTAATTATTAAATTTTTTTTTTTTTTACACATTAGATTAGACCTTTAGTTACTGTTGTAAATGTCTTGCACTCGCGTCAGTACGTTGCCCTGCCATAAACATGATTGCTGTATTGCATTTTAGCTTGTTGTGAAAATGCAGATGATCTCTTGATGTTAATGCTGAAGCATTCCTTGAAGGCAGGAAGTGATCAGATGGCGCATATTTTATATCTCAGCCTTTTACGAGCATTTTATTGATCAGATAGCAATTCCTAGAGTCCAGGTTCATTCGTCATGGCTGACTAAAGCAGTAGCTGTGGCAAAGTGAGCGGTCTTCCCTTTCATGTTATGGGATGAGTAGTTGAGAACTCAATGACTCTTCTGTGCAAGTCCTGTGTGTCCCCAGGGAGGCTTGAATTGCTCCGGCCGGACTCTGTGTAAAGGAGAGGAGATAGTCGGCCATCTGGAGAATACAATACGATCACCACTGGTTCCTGCCTTTTAAAGTGCCCCATCATCCCCCACCAGCACACCTCCCTTGGCCTTGACACGTTTAATGGCACGTTAGTCTTCAGCTGTCATATATTTTATGTTGTTTTATTTTCTTTTGTTTGATTATACCTGGTTATTATAAACCATGCTCAGATGTGGAATGAGAAAGCTCAGTAATGCGTCCTTTGTGGGTTGAGTGCGTCATTGTGCATGTTTTAGTGTTGTGGTGTGCCTGTGTTTGTAAGGAGTATCATGTTCTTCTGCGCACACACAAGGATGTATAGACATATCGCAACCAAACACAATTAATTATTCAACCGGGCTCATACTGTGTGCTGATTGGACGAGGCAAACAGAAGCCACACACAAATGTGAAACTTTATATTGAAAAAAATCAATGTTTGTGTATATATATATATATGAGCTCACTCTTTGTTCTCATATAACATCTGGAGGAATTAGAGGAACCAGTAAATGAAACAGAGGAAATAAGGCTTTTTTTTTCTTTCTTTAAAAAATTGCTGTCAGTATTAAGCTACATGTGATTGTGATATTTTCAGAGTAATGGCTGATAATAAAATTCTATATTATTTTGTTTAAATAAATTAAAAATAAAACCCTAACTAAAATCACTCATTTTAAATGATATAAGTGAAACATAAATTATCACTTTCTTTAAAGATTAACTTAGTGAATGTTAGATGATGGCAATACAGTGTTATTAATATAATATTATGGCATTTATTAATATTTTTAATTAGTTTTGTTTTAAATTTAGTTATGTTTTAGTAGTTTATTTCATTTATTTTAGTTTGTTTTTATGTAATTTTATTTATTTTTATATCAGTTTTAGTTAAAGAAATGTAGTACTTCAACATAAACTTATTTATTTTAGTTAAGGCAACACTTCAGTTTTTTTCTGTCTAATATTTATATTGCATTTTATTTCAGTTATATTTTAATGAAAATGTTTTGAATAGTTTTGTTAATTATAACAACATTGCGACAAAGGTAATGAGCATGTACAATTAAATATTCAATGTCATCTGATACCGCTATAAAAGTTCAAATAATGGCCAAGAACTTCTATAGTACCAATATATTTTGCAGCCCTAATTGTTTTGGCATTGAGCTTGAAGTATTTTTACATTTACATTCAAATGGTGAACAACATCTTAAGAAGCGTGTCAAATTCAGAATGAATATCTCTTGACTTGATTTACCTAGATGTCCTGTGGTGCGTGGAGGGCGAGAGAGGTGAAAGGTGTTAGTTTAACTGGCAGGGAGCTTTCCAGAACAGATGGGACAGTAGTTGGAGATGACATGTTCTGCAATGGCGGTGTTAATGCCCTCTTGAGTATTATGATGTAATGGTGTTGAGCAGATGCCTGCACAGATCTTGATGTAAGAAAAGAGCCATCAAGTGTGTTCCCAGCAGCCAACAGTCAAGAGCTCACCGTGACGTGAGGGGATGCTTGACTGAGTAATACATTTACCCAAGAGTTTATCTTGAGAATCTAAGTGTGTTGTATACGTAGGGGTCTTACTTGAAATTCTAAAGCATTGGTTACTTGGTAATTAGTCTGTCTTTTCCTCCTTGTGACACAAAAGCAACACCATGAGGGTGTTAAAACAATAAACTATAGATGTAGAGCAATACAAAACAACAGTTAAGGCAGTTAAGGACAGCTGGCCAAACAGTTTCCTCTAGTTCCCTTTATCCTGCTCAGGAGGAAATGTCTAATAGTATAGTTCATGATAGATTTATGCATTAAAGATAATGCTTTCAAGGTTAGATAAATGTGATGCTTGATAATGTTTGTATGATATTTGAATGATGCGCCATCATGTTGAGTATGATAAAGAGTTCGCTAAATCCAGCTACAATCTGAACAGTTAAGAGTTGTTTGAATGTATAATAAATAAATGTGCCCTTTTACTGTGCCATTTAAAGATTTCTGAAAAAAATAATTCTGGATAAAGGAAGAATGACCTCTAGGATGCTGGTTCAATGGTGTGAAAATCTCAGAATAGAGGTATAATCAATGGATTTGAATGATTAGTTCAAGACCGTTAGGTGTTTGTTGTCTGAAACAGAGTTTACTGCTTATTTCAAAGGAATGTTAGTTTGTTCTTATTGTTCTCAAGAAATGACTCTTTACAAGATGTTCTCTTACTGGTTTATTAAAGTGGGCATCTATTTTTGAAGTGTATGTTATTTATCTTTAAAGGGTTAGTTCATCCAAGAATGAAAATTCTGTCATTTATTACTCACCCTCATGTCGTTCCACACCTGTAAGACCTTTGTTCATCTTCAGAACACAAATTAAGATATTTTTGTTGAAATCCGATGGCTCTATGACTCCTCAATAGACAGCAATTTAACCACCACTTTCAAGGTCCAGAAAGGTAGTAAAGACATTGTTTAAATAGTCGACGTGACTGCAGTGGTTCAACCTTAATTTTATGAAGCATCTGCCAATACTGAGCCGGCATTCTGTAAATCTCCGGGAGGGGGTCCGGGTTCCCCTCGGCAGTATTCACATTTGGGGGGGTGTAGGGGTCCCAGTAAACACGCTACTGGACGTAAACACCATAAGAGAATGACACAGTAGAGAGGATATTGTTGAATAAAGTCATTATTTTTGTTTAGTTTTTGCACACAAAAAGTATTCTCGTCGCTTCATAAAATTAAGGTTGAACCACTGCAGTCACATTGACTATTTTAACAATGTTTTTAGTACCTTTCTGGACCTTGTAAGTGGTTGTTAATGGAGGAGTCAGAAAGCTCTCAGATTTTATCAAAAATATCTTAATTTGTGTTCCGAAGACGAATGAAGTCTTAACGACAAGGTTTGGAACGACATGAGGGTGAGTAATGACAGTATTTCATTTTTGGGTGAACTAACCCTTTAACAGTTAATCCATGCATGGTTTCATTTGTTTCATTCATGCTCCTTTTTTTACAAACGACTGCAAGTTTGCATTCAGATCTCCCTCTATCCAATCAAGAACTGATGGAGTCCCTGTCCGTTTTTTTCCAATAATCACTGATGTATGTCACAATAAGGAACTTCTGTCGCAATACCTTTATGTGCTAGATGAACGTAAAAGTAATCTCAGTCTTAACATGAACAGAAATAATTAAATGTCCAATATCATCCTATATGTATAAATTAAAAGAAATGCTGGTATTGTCTGATAACTGATATTGTGCATACTTAAAATTGTATGTATTCACCTAATCAAACTCTTAAAGAAATAAGATGTTTTGCATCATTTTGGAACACATAAGATTATCAAAACTTTTCTTCTTTCAGTATATAGGGATCAATCCAGAGCATGTAAACATAAATATGAATGTAATAGTTCTGTAAGTAGGTGGATTTTTTCCTTCAAGTCTTTGAAAGCAAATTTCATGGTGTGTTTTTTTCCTTCGTTTGTTGAATCACATTCAAATGAGATTCTTAATTGAATATAAACAGTGTTTGATGTTTTCTGTAAATGTGGATATTATGAATTCTGTTTCTGCCAGAGCTTCAGCCATAATGACTTTATTTAATTTTGAGGCTTGAACAGGAGGAACTAGCTCTCTGTTCATTACCAGTGCCTTGAGGACTGATTCTGGAGTTCTGCCTCATGCAGGCCTTTCTCTCTTTCTCTCTCTCTCAATTAGTCTGCAGATGAGTCAAAGCGAATGGGATGAGCTAAAGTGCTTCACAAATTGATTTAAACAGCTAAGGAAGCGTCTCGCATATGTTGTGATTTTAATCCAGAAGACGTCATTCTCAAACAGCTGAGCTGACTTTGGCTTTTCCAATGAAAAAAAAAAAAACTCATCTGGGTCATCTATTCCAGGTGTGGCATCTGTTTCATGTGAGGGATGATTTGTAGAGCTCACATCCTGGTGCATCGTGTGAAAATCCTGTCCTTCATTCCATGTAAAGTTTCACAGGGCCCACTGCCTCAGCTGTCCCATACAGACTTTTCCTGGAAGCAAGACTTGAGGATTTCTTCCATGAGTCTTCTTGGAATCAATTTTTTTTATTATTATTAGATGCTTTGGGAGTCTTGTTTCAGCAACGTGTCACAGACCCACATGTCCTCATGGAATATTCTGTACTTGAGAATCCATCTAAGCGTCCTTACAACTGAGATTGCTGCTGTGTTGGCCATCGCCCAGCTCTCTGCGTTAAGTCAAAGTTGAGCGAGATGTTTCTGCATTTAAACAGACTGAGAGTCCATGGAGATTACTCTTCCTAGTAGGGCTCTTGAAAACAGATAACAAATTATGAAATCAGTCCTTTATTTTCTGATCTTCCGAGCTATGAATCCCTTGCTGTAATTCAAGCTCCACTGTAAGTCTTCTTAGAAGTTGTTGGGAACAGGCAGTGAAAGTTCATGTCGTTTTGGAATCAAAGGTCTAAAAATGTTGCTAATGTTCTGTGTAAAGTCTGGTTTCTGTTATGCATTATTTACATTTTGGTGTCAGCTAGAGGGGTTTCTCATATTAATTTAACATATTTCTTTAGCACATTTCTTTAATGCATTGCTTTAAAATATTTATTGAGAAAAATGTATTACAAATTAGGGATGCACCAAAATTTCAGCCACCGAAAATTATTGGCTGAAAATGGCATTTTCGGTTATTGGCTGAAAATATGAGCCGGAAATATATGCCGCCCCGCCCTCAGAGTTCAGTGCTCAGGTTTCACTCTCGCTCCAGCCATTATCCCGGCGAGGTGTGACGCTCCGCTCAATATTCCGCTCTATGCACGTGCTCATGGCCCTTGTGAGCGCTCCACTCATGTACCGCTTACGCTCATCAGAAAGGCAAAGTCTGCTCAAATAACACACCAACATGAAATTTCTATGTAGTAGTATACTTGTTTCTGTTTGCAATAGCCCTACTGTGCTGACCCTAACATTATGTGGTTCTGGTAAAATGACGCTACCCTTTCGTTCACTGATTCGCTCCTCTCTATGCTTTGTCACATGCTCTAATAATAATAGCTTTGTAGGACTATAAATAATTGGTCAAAAATAAATCTGGTAAATCTGATTCTGTTACACAGAACTGAATAAAGGATAATATATTTATATTTTTAATATTAATATATTTTCTGTCCAATTTTAATGTGTTACTTTCAATAAAATTGTGGTTATTTTATTTTATTGGCTTGTATTTTTAAATTCAAATTATTTAATTTAATTAAAAATGTGTAATACAATTATACCAAAAAAAAAGAAAAAAAAAAAAGAAAAATATTTGGTTTCGGCCCAGAATTTTAATTTTGGTGCATACCGAAATACATACAAATGTATTTATTTTAAAATATTCTTTTCATACATCTAACATTTACTTTAATAGGGAGTAGAAACTTAATACAAAGTTGATATTTCCAGATAAGAATTTGCTGTGGCTTTAGAGCACTGACAATATAAAGGCCAATTATTTACAGGAACAATATGCAAATTTTTTTGGATTAAAATATCCAAAAACCACTAAAACAGTGTTATATATTTTGTTGACTTGTGTACTTACATTATCCCACATGCTTCCAAGAATGTTTAAATCCAGAGAAATAAGCAATTTTAACCAGGACCGTGTCCGTGCGTCGCCTATCAATGACATCATAACTGCATTACTCTCGGTTTCCGGTTTTATTTTGTAGAAACCATGGAAAGATGCTTTAATATATTATATGTTTTATTAGACAGGTGAGCTACTGTTTGGAAACATTCATTGACAAAAAAACTAATCATGTTATATAGCTCAACACAGCAAGTCTTATTGTTTAAATCGTTTTCTTGATTTACCGCGAGTACCATGTGCATTAAGTGTCTCGCAGCAGCTGCCAAGTGAATGCAGAGAACTTTCAACACACAAATGTATCTAATGTAATAAAACAGCACTTCTTTACCCCACATACGCTTGACCGGAAGAAGCGGATGCGTCGACTGCGGCATAATAAAAGCTCCGCTGCTCTCGAGACGTGTGTCGCACTTGTCTCTCATTAGCAATCGCTTCAGCATCCTCGTTTCAGCTCTCACAGCACTCGGCCCTGCTCTGCTTCATACTACAGTAACGTTAATAATCTCATCCATGAACATGATTTCTGCCTGAGTCCCGTCCCGATTCTTTTCCACCGGCTGTAGATGTGAAGACAACACATCCCATGATTCCATGAAATCAAGGCGTCATCAAGCTACGCCTTTGTTTTGAATGAGTGACCTCTAGCAGCAAAACATTTACATATTGTAGCTTTAATTTAACAAACATGTTGTTTTTATAATATCATGCTTAATATTTTTCTCACACAGTATAAATGGGCCTTTATACGTGAACAAATATGTTTGCCTTCATATTTTAGGAAGTGGGTCCCTCAAGGTGTTCGATCATCATCATTTGGGTCCATGCAATGTCTATGTCATGAAATGTTTTAGTTAATTTTTACTTTTAAATGGAAATAATTGGCTGCTCTCCCCGTGTTGCATGTTTTTTCCTTTAGGTTGGTTGTTTTTGCGGGTGGAAAGCCTGATCATCAGCCCTCGCACAATATTGGCCCATTGTTAGGAAAGAGAAGGACCTTACAGTTTGGCCTGACTCCACTGAGCTTCCAGTAAACTCTGCATTTTTAGAGGGTCTTTATGTCTGTGACAACCGGCCACCCAAAATATAATAGAGTAATGACTTATGAATGTTTTCGCTAAATAACAGGAAAGAAAGTCAAAAGGTATTGTGCGTAGCATTATTCCAGTAACCTGGTGTTCTACATAATTTACCCATCATAGTCATCACTAAAGCCGCAGAACCATCTTGCTTTGACAAGATCGGGTTGTTCAAAAGATCCATTTGTATGTCCTACACCGCCAGTCTTGCCAGTCTTATATAATCTAATTGAAACCAGTTAGTTCTTAAAAATAGCCACAGGCCAAAGGAACAGAAGCACCCTACAACCAGAGAAACGTATGATACTTTCAATAAATTTATGGCACTGCCCTTTTCTTTAGTAACAACTCTCTTGAGAGGGTCTTTTGAGAACAGATCTGCATTTCTTGTATGCCAATTCAGAGTCTGCAAAGTCTTCTTGGGCGTCTTTCTGTTGACTATGAATGAGCTGTCATTCTTTCGCTCTCTCTAAGTTTGTCTTTTCCTCCATGACACAGTGATTTACTGATCTAACCTCTCATGTTCCCTCTCTTTTGCTGAGTCACAGCGTGTATTTAAAGAGCTGCAGTTGGAGACCAGAGCGGTATAACGGGATTCGCTTACACCTCGTGAAGTGACTCGCTGAAGTTATATTACAAGTAGATGATCTAAAGCAGGACAAACGGCGTGATTAGATGTGCATACACTTCTTAGCATGTGGCAAAAACCAAAAAGACCAAACTAGGACAGAGTTGAGAGGCCGGCGTTCCTATTTTAGATTTGCAGTCTTTAATGTACACACTTAAGCTGCCAGATCTCCTAAAATAATCCTGTTCTCAATACAGTCCAATATTCGGCTCTCCTGTTCAGTGACCAGAGATTATCTTAACATGCGCGCCCACTGTTTCTGATCAGTACGATTTATTAAAAATGAGTCAATGAAGAACAAACTGTTTCACCCCTTTCCTTTCTTTCTTTTGTCTTTTAGTTCATTTTGTCTCTTTAAACAATTAGATTTTCATTCTTGGCCCACTTCCTAGAGCACACCAGAGATGCCAAGGAGAGCGAAAGAGAGCAAGGAATGAAGCTATGCGTAGAGAAAAGTGAAAACCTTCATAGTTTATAAATAGATAGTGTCTCCGCTAAATAAGAGCGCTTAAACAATCAAGGGCTTTGAAGATTCCAAGACTTGGTGAAAAAATTTCCAACTATGCCAGGTCCCAACCCAGAAGGCCTCGTGCCAGTACGGCTTAACGCACGTTTACCGTAAACAGGCTGGAATCCTGGCGTCTGTGTGAACAATGCACTGACTTGGCTGCCAAAACCGTAACCCTGTGTTTATGACCAAACCCACTTCAGAAGAGAGGCTCGGGATTGTGTAATAGCACGATTGGCTTTACAGCTGAGTAATTATGGAATAACTTGGGTAAAATTTACCTTTGAACCCCAGTGGCTTCTGAAGGATGGTTTACTGTAGATGTAGGATTCTTGTGTGGTGGTTAGTGAGGTCAGTCTGGACTGAATCATTGTTCTGCAAAGTATGTCAGAGACTCTGTGTTCTGCTGGGTCCAGTCAGTGTGGGAGTGATAACGCACAGGCATGTTTTTCTGTAACTGCGCAACTGTGAAGTCGTTCCAGGTCTTCACCACATTACAGTTGCATATCACCTTGCTATTTTATTTTGGATATTTCAAAGAGCCTTACAGCCTACTATAGCAAAATAACCAGGAAAAAAATAGACCCTGACCAAGCAAATATTATAAATGATTTTGAATATTGAGGAAAGCTCACTTTATTCATTTATTTGTTTATTAGAAACTACTTTCAATGTTTATGGAAAGCTCTTTATAACAAATTAACATCCATCCATCCATCCATCATGCCTAGTTAGACCTTGATTAGATGGATCAGGTGTGTTTAATTAGGGTTGGAGCTAAACTCTTCAGGACAGTGGCCCTTCAGGAACGAGTTTGGACACCCCTGATCTATCTATGGAAATCTCTCTTTCGTGCTGTCTCTTGCTTTCATGCACACATAGCAAGAACCGTGTTGTCTGCACTACTTGTACTAATAAAATAGTTTCACTGGTGAAAAGGTACATTGCATTTCTCAGTAGTGATATGGTAACATCACTTTTTTTTTGATGTAGTTGCTCTGCTATTTGCAGACGCTACTGTCTAACACTGCTGAGAGATGAGACAGACACAGGTAATAACATGTTCAGTCACCTCTCTCTATTCATAGAAGCACAAGCCTCCGTTTGCGAGTGTTTAAACATGGTAAAGTAGGTTTTAAGAGAGTCGAGAGCGATGGGACCGAGCGCTTAAATTAAAAAAAAATAATTAATGCATACTTGATACATTAATGTTGCATATGTGTACTATTGTATACTAAAGTGAAGGTATTAAAGTGTTAGTTCACACAAAAATTAAAATTCTGTCATTAATTACTCACCCTCATGTCGTTCCAAACCCATAAGACTTTCGTTCATCTTCAGAACATAAATTAAGATCTTTTTGATGAAATCTGAGAGCTTTCTGTCCCTCTATAGACAGTCTACGCAACTACCACTTTGATGCTTCAAAAAGTTCATAAAGAGATCGTAAAACTAATCTATATGAATTGAGCGGTTTAGTCCAAATTTTCTGAAGAGACACGATCGCTTTATATGATGAACAGATTGAAGTTAGGCTTTTATTCATAAACATTCATCAACTCACACATCAGTTGTGGTAAACGGAAGCTCAAGCACGTTCGCTTGATGTGCGAGAACCAATGAGGTTCATTCTCCTGTGTTACACAGCACGTTTGAGCTTCCGCAAGAACCAATGAAGTTCATTTTCATGTTTCGCAGTGCAAGAGGTTTGTTCTCGCGTGTCCAGCAGGTTCGTTGAGCTTCTGTTTATGTTCGCTGATCAATGTTTACATGTGAATAAAAGCCTAAATCCACCTGTTCATCATATAAAGCGATCGAGTCTCTTAAGAAAATAAACTGCTTAATTCATATGGATTAGTTTTACGATCTCTTTATGAAGCGTCAAAGGTTCAGCTGTGTAGCTGTCTGTGGAGGGACAGAAAGCTCTCAGATTTCATCAAAAAGATGTTAATTTGTGTTCTGAAGATGAACGAAGTCTTACGGGTTTGGAACAGCATGAGGGTGAGTAATTAATGACAGAATTTTCATTTTTGGGTGAACTAACCCTTTAACACCTTGATGTGCATTATTTTTGAATAATTCAACAGTCCAGAGTCTGTTTTTCCTTACTTAGGGCCCTACGATTTCTGCAATGCAGGAATCGTGGAATCCAGACATAAAAATGGAATTTAGTATATAGCGGAATATCTATATGCTCGCAGTGTTTTCATCCTCTGTTGCCTCGCTATATGAGGAAATGAACGCACAAAATTCATCTCCAGAGCCGCTCTGAAAGTCACTTTTCAGCATTTAACCGCTTCGTTTGACAAAACTATCGTCATAAACACAGAGAAACTCAAAGCTCTCGGCAACCCGTCAAAATAAAAGTTCGATTTAACTTGACAAACATATTAGTGTTGTACAGTAGAATTTAGATAAATTAATTTAATAATAAATTATTAAAACTATCTTTTTAAGGAATAATCTGTTTAAATTTTAACAGTAAAGCTCTGTTGTGCAGCACATTGTTTGACAAAAAAGTTTAATTTCATGATTAAAAGATAAATTAAATGGTATGCGTTCATTTGATTGCCGGAAAAATTAAAATACGGAACAGAATTTCTGGGGGAAAAAATACCTTTTTAATTAATAAATTTTGTTGTTTTTAAGAATTCAATTAATTAGACATGCTTTTTGATCATTATAATGTAATTTAACTTTTCTGAATTTCATTTTAATGGTTTAAACAGAAAACAGAATTTGGTAAAAATAAAACAGAATTTGAAGGGAAAGAATAAAACGTATATCATAGGGCCCTAAAAATGTAATTTTTTGTTAAACTTTTAATAAATTGTTGGTAAATTGGATAAGTTTCATTATTTCAATTAATTAGACATGCTTTTTGATTACTAAAATTTAATTTAACCATTTAAAATGGAGTCCAGAAAAAAAACGAAATTTGGGAGAAAATAAAACAGATTTCATAGGGCCCTACTTACTCATCCCATCCACAAATAGGCCTACGTAATTTTTTTTGGCAATTGTTTTTGACTTCACCACAATGAAAAAGGGAGAGGCATCTGTAATTGGCGACAGTCCAACAGGGGGTCACAGAGGTCTGACAGACTGGAAAGATCATGATACTGAAGGATGTACCTTCCCATCTGCTCCATCCAATAGAAGAGGAGCTCAATTGCTTAAGGGCTAATTTTGTTGTTTGTAGCTCAGCATGCGAGTAACCAAGACCAAAGTGAAGAGCTCTGTCCCAACACCCCTTAGGCCGAGAGGGCACCTGTTGTGCCGGCAGTCCATCAGGGTCTAATTTATGAAGCACAGCTGTACCCTGCAGTGACTTGTGTTGACCTTTGCTGGATGGGATGCACTTCTGTCACAGATTCATGGTTCACTTGGGTTCTCTGTCACGTTACTTATATTTCTAGTCTTATGTTACTTATATTCCTGGTCATACCGCATTAGAAGATGTCATGCCACGTGTTTCACAGGCCTCTTGACCTTTAATTTTGCTAATCACCCCTCTCATAGTTCATTTTGATGGTTTGTATGGAAGTTAATATCATTTGCATCAGGTTGTGCTCCACGTGTTCAAAATAATTCAACCTCTACTATGTGCTAAAATGAAGACATGAGTATTTCCTGCACTGATTTTGGTGGGAAGTATGCATATTTAAAGATGGCAAAATGCAATGAGTTTGGAAAAATATATAATACATGCAAGGGTCATCCAGGTTCTGTTTTCTTCAGCGTGAACCCCATAGACATACTGTGCTTGACTATTTAATACAAAACCACTGATATAAAACCAGCAAACAGAGAGGAAAGGTTTAGCGACGGAAGTGTGGGTAATTGAATTTCCTTCCACTCAGCGCTGTTTATAGAGGGCTTTTTTCTCTTTAATTTCTTGAAAAGCCATCTGTGTGGATTTGTGAGACATGGTGGAACAGAAATGTGATTGTATAGAGGAAGGTTCGAGCGTCCTTTCTCCGCTAATGCCAACTAAGATGAATATTAGTGTCCAGGAGCCAACACACATCCAGTCTGTTTATATAAACTCTCTGTTGTCCTTCTGTTCTTTCTCTGTTCTCTCACTAACTCACACACAGAGTCTATTCATACAAGCCCTCACACACACACACACACAGACGCTATTTATACGATCTCTCTCACACTTATGGCGTGCTCACATTTTTAAAAAAAACTCTGTAGCGTCAGATATCAGTACCATTCAGAATTACATTGAGCATGTGTATGTATTTATATTATATAAAATTGAATGTGTAGACATTATTTTACATATAAATAGATACTATTATTATTATTTTTTTAACTTTAAATTTAATTAAATGTAATTATAGTCATTATTTTACATGGAAATAGTTTTATCATTATTGATTAGCAAACATTTTGATTTCATTCAATGTATTTTATAGTTATTTTACATATAGTTCATTATTATTTTATTAACATTTATTACATTTTATTTATTGACTTAAATTTCAATTAAAAAAGAGAGTGTGTGTGTGTGTGTGTGTCTGTGTGTGTGTGGATATAGTGGCCTGCACGTATTAGGTTTCATGAGTGAAAGCCAGCGGGCCGGCTGTAGGGCCTATAGCTCAGCTGCAGTGATATGTCAGTGAGGTTCTGTCAGATCAGGCCTTTCCTCTCCGCATTGGCGCCAGCCTGCCTTGCCCGGGACACTATAGAACCACTCACTGGAAGAAAGCATGTTTAAATATTTGCTAGGGAATCATATAGGGTTATTGTTTGTGTCATGAGACATTGTGAACACTGGGCCATTATTAGTGTTTTTCTTTATCAGTCTTGAGGAAGTGAGTAAGGGCTTTTGGAGTATGGTAAACATTTACGTGAGAACTAACAATGTATTGTCAAGAATCCGATGATTGAAACAATAGCTTGTGTTGCAGTAGGTTGTTTTTGATTGTTGTCCACAGCAAAAAAGTTTATGGGTCATTGACGAATAAGGATTTTAAAAGTGTAAAAAAGCATAATGGAGATATAATTCATTTTGAAGTTTTATTTAGTGTTAACAATGAGATTGTGTTTTTATAATCAATTAATAAGTGATTTTATTTTACAAGATGGACAAAATTTGTCATGAAAAAAGTAAATCGGTTTAACCAAACTTTCGGTTTTACCCAGTGACACTTTTGGTTTTACCAAATGACGATATTTTCAAACAATGCTAACAGACTGATATCTAGCTAAACAAGGACAATCAAACATTTTATATTTAGTACAAGTTTTTAAAATATTACAACATTTTCCATGTTTTATAGCGGTTGTATTGAATGACCTGATGTTTCGGACATGTGTATGAGCGAAAACATGAATTTTTCAAATAGTTAAGAGAGAGTTAGTTACTTTGCTTCATGACCATGTGGTCCTGTGCAGATGTCTGAATGATGTCACATCCTGACACATGATATTGAACGCATGACTTGATCCAAAATGTTCCCTTTATATTGGTTACTCCGAATGACATCAGTGAAATTAATTTTTCCAGACATTCTTTCTCATAAAAAAATCAACAACTTCTACACATAATTTTAATATCATTTTGCACTATGTTGATATATGATGTTATAAAATCATGCCAGAATAAAAAATATATACATTTATTACATTTTAAGATGTTTTAATCACAAATGAAATGGCTGTATTGGCCTTTGGACCGAATGACCTTTTGACACTTCAAAATCTTTAACATACATTTATATGTAGCAAAATATAATTAAAACCTTTTGGATTCAATAAAAGAGATCTAGTTGTACTACCTTACATACTTTGGATGTCATAACTTTGTTTTTTATTATTATTAAGGCCTTTAGACAAAAAAAATGACCCGTCACGTCACTGACCCATATATATATGACAGAATGTTTTAATCTCTAGTTTGGCTTTACTTTTGGCATAGAAATAGAATAGACATTTTGGGCAATACAATAATATGTTGACGATATTATAAAGATATTATAAATTGGTGCTGTTTTACATGGTTTTTATATGTGTACTGTTCATGCTAAGTGTTACTGCATGCTTTAAATGAGGCATCAAAACATGTTAATGAATTATAGAAAAAAATGATAACTGCTGCTATATATGAAACTAAGAAAATGGGTCATGATGATGATGATGATGATGATAAAAATAATAATAAAAGATTAATTATGGCCGAAACGGTCATCAGTGTCTTGTGCATTTTTATTTAGTGGCTTTTTAACCACTTTTAATCATTGTTTGGGTCAGGAGTCCAGAGGTCTCTTTTCATCATGTTCCCGTGCACCATTTGCTTGTTGACCTACGTAAAAGTACCTCGCACGTGACATTAGACTTGATGGCCTGGTCTGATAACACAGTAAGCTTGAGGAACAGGAGCTCACCGTATCATTGTAACACCAGCATGCTTTTGCTGTATTGGGTCCCGAACTCCCGGGTGTATAGACAGCACTATTTCTTTATGATGTCACTGCTCAAGCTCAAATTCCTATGGACTCGCGGACCCGTGTTAGAAGCTGTGGATTTTACCCTGCGGCATTACTTTTGTCTCACTACCATTCTGTGTACCACCATTTAAATGTCTTTTCCTGGGATTGAGGCCCATGGGAATGGCTGTATATCTGATGGCAAAGCCGGTTTTTGTAGCGTTGTTGCTTTTAGAGATTTGTTTCCATTAGCGAGAGGTGCTGCTCAGCTGAGAGAGTTAGCTGAGTACACACAGACAGGAAGATGTCACATTCATCTCCATTACAGACAGCAGAGTCAGCTGAGTGCAGAGAGTGAGAGAGAGGCCGCCGGGCGCTGCAGAAGGGGGAGGAGCAGGTAGAGGCAGAAGGGGCGGGACCATTAAAGATGGCTGATCTTTTTTTTTTTCTTTCCGAAATGGGGTTGAGAAGGTTCACTGAGTTCAGGCTGAGTCATCATCATACCGCAGATCTCTTGCTATCAAACCCTCTAACGTAAAGGAAATAGTCTATAAAGCCATGATTCTTCCTTCAGGTGTTCATGTACTGTAAGTTTCATTAGGGTAATTTGACAGATTTGCAGTGTTTAGCGAGTGGGAAATGTTCCACACAACATTATTCGTTAACCAAAACTATTAAATATCAGTATTTTAAAATGAAGTTGATATGAAATATTAGATTAAATTAAAATTAGAAATGACAACTAACTGAAATGTTTAAGTTGAAGTACTAAGATTACTAAAACTAAAATAAAAATAAAGCTAAATAAATATAATAAATGGCAATAATGAAATGACAAAAACACTTAACAAAATGACTAAAATTAAAATGAAAACTTAAAACCTAATTTAAAATATTAATAAATACTATAATAGTACAGTTCATTTATTTGCAGTCATTAAAGAGTATTCTGTCTAACTAGATAATGGCCTTTCTTTACTAGACTTTATAAGTGCTGAGGTTTAGTGTTAAGCAAATTTTAACACAACCTCTTGACAGAGACATGGTTTTATTCATTTAACAAAAGGTTTTTGTAAGGGTTCTCCAATCAGGATTTTGAGGCCGATTACAGATCACTGGAAGCAGTATTGATACGATCACCAATACTGTATCACCAATACCAATATTCTTAAACAATTAGTTCACTTCAGAATTAAAATTTCCTGATAATTTACTCACCCCCATGTCACCCCCACTAGCGTCCACGACTTAACGCATTGCGTAGTCGAAGTGGGAAGGTCACGTGTTATGTAGGTGGAAGTACTTACCCAGTGTTTACAAAGTGAACATGCAAAGACTAAGTCAAATGCCCTTTACAAAACAAACAAACAAAAAAGGTAAACCAACGATGTCGGACGATTTTTACGTTTTTTCGGTACTTCTGCCTACGTCACTCGTGACCTTTCCAATGTGACTACGTAATGCGTTAAGTCATGGACGCTAGTGCAAGATGAGCATTTGTAGTTGAAAAATATATACATTTTTTTATTTATTTATTTTTAGAAAATGACAGATCGTTTCGCTAGATAAGACACTTATTCCTTGGCTGGGCTCATGTAGAGCCCACTGAAGCATTGAAACTGCAGTTTGGACCTGCATTGGTAACCGTTGCAGTCCACTATATGGAGAAAAATCCTGGATTTTTTTTCCTCAAAAACCTAATTTCTTTTTGACTGAAGAAAGAAAGACATGAAAATCTTGGATGACATGGGGGTGAGTAAATTATCAGGAAATTTGAATTCTGAAGTGAACTAATCCTTTAACAACAATGTATTTTAAGTGTAAAAAAATTAAGATCATGAATAAAGTATCATAAATTGACAACTCTTTATTTATTCATGTCCAGCATATTCCATTCCCTCTCTTAAATGTGATTAGGAACACCTAAGAGCTTAACAAATATTGCATTCCGGTGAAATAAATAATAATAAAAAAAAAAAAAAAACAGTCTTTATCAACAAAGTAATCAAATGTAAAACAACACTGCACAGTCTTCATTGTATAAATTAAATGGGACCTATTATGCCCCTTTTACAAGATGTAATATAAGTCTTTGGTGTCCCCAGAATGTGTCTGTGAAGTTTAGCTTAAAATTCCTTACAGATCGTTTATTATAGCTTGTCAAATTCTGCCCTATTTGGGTGTGAGCAAAAACAGGCCGTTTTTCTGTGTCCTTTTAAATGCAAATGAGCTGATGTTCCCGGCCCCCTTTCCAGAAGAGGGCAGAGTTTTAACATCTCGCGCTTCGGTTTCTCAACAACAACAAAGCTGGAGAATCTCACGCAGCCAAAATGACGATTGTCAGTAACGGTGTTCAGCCTTACATTGTTCAAACCGGAGTCAGACACTGATGGAGAGACTCAGGAAGAAGTTACAACTTATAGAATGTATCTGGACGTTTCTGAATGGTTAGTGGATAAATTTATGTATGTGGAGTTGATTCAACTCATCGACTAGCATGTGCCGTCATGTTAATCTTTTGTGCAAATCCAGCATTGAATTGACACTCACACGCTGCTCCTGGTGTGAACGCACGCTAATTTTGGGCTTTTAGGGAGGAACGAAAGCGCACCGCTGTGAAAGCGCACTAATATATCACAGCTCTAGTGTCTTGCTGTCATTGCTATAGGATCCGCTCTCCGCAAAGATGTTGCAAATGTCGTTTTCAGACACCTGGTAGAACTGCCCGATCGGTGAATGTAGTAAAGCAAATTTAGCTGCGCATAGAAAAAAATTTCTCGCAATTTTTATGTCGTCAAATCGGCTCTTCTGAACGGTCTTTATGGAGACCACCGATCAAACTATATAAAGCTGTTATCAGCAAAAATGATCAGCGCCCGATCAACCCCCGGGTTTTTGCATTTGCAGATTTGTGGTTTATAACTATCGCATTGATGGGTCACATTTATACAAATGTGATGTAGGTAAAAAGTGCTACAAAAATGCTAAAAAGATTAAATGTTAATTATATTTATTGTATGACTAATTGTACATTTACATCTACTGTTTACCCTCATCTAAGAGCTAACATTCATTTCATGCTTCTGGGTTTCTATCTATGAATATGATTAGCCAGACTGAAAAACTAGGTCTGTGAAGCTTGTAATACACTTAGTTGCTGGTAATCCTTAACCTCCTGGAAATGATTCTGCTTTCATGAGCATATCAGTTGTAGTATTAAAATGAATATCATTTGCTTTCCCCCATGCATTCCCAGAAAGCCTGGAAATACCAGCGTTCAAGCCTCTGCAGGTCTTATCATAGTTTAAATACTCAGAACAACGCTTTGGCCGTTAACATTTGCAATGCAAATCTCCTCTTTACTGACTTCTCATTTTGATGTCTACTACTAGTTTTCATATCAACTGTTTTAAGTTTACAGGTTCGTCAAAAACAGTTTGCGGTTTCCTTTTGTGTCCTCGTGTGTATAGCAAAGCAGTAAACCTGGAACACGAGAGTACAATGAATGACCTGTTCTCCAATTTTTTTCCTCATATAGCTCACATCCGTGTTATAAACAGTCTTTATCAATGAATCACTATCTTTGATGTATCACAAGAAGTAGTGAGAACTACAAACAAGATTCTAATGGAAAACGCATGCTTTACTGACTCGTAATTCCTTGGAAGGGAAAATATTAACTAGTGACTATCCCCACACCACCTCAAAAACACACAGCTTATGGCTTATTAAAAAACTGAACTTGCAGATTTCACACAGTCCTCTACTACCACCGCTTGACCGCCTGCCTGTTGTGGATAATGAGCGCATTGTTTTCCTAATTCTCCCATAACAATGTACTGTGTTCACATTTTCTTGAAGAGGACACCTCACCCTGACTCACGTGCGCTCTATGCAGTTGGCATTGCGGATTTCCACTGATTCACTTGTTTTGGCTGGCTAATACTTCCTCTTCTATCCTTTTGCTGTTATATCCCATTGTCTGATGTGATGAGGCCGGAAAAAGAACATGTTGCTGTTATGTAAAGGATTGAATCTTAGAATAGAAAGGATTGTGTGAGCCTTTCATATGTAAAAGCATATAAAACAGGACGTTTTTCCTTCCAAGATGGTGACAGGGACTATTTATTATATGTATTGGGATATACTGTGTGGATAAAGGACTAGTATTACCTCCATCAGTAAACCTGTGGCGATGTTAGTCTGGTTGTCTCTTTGGGATTGTAGTGTTGAGGAGTTGGTGAACATTTAGCCGCTGGGTTGTGCAGATGCATATTTCAATGGAGCCTTTTCTTTAAGCCGAAAGACATACTACATAAATGAATTTGAATGAGCCGGTCTCACTTGGACTGGACATAAATATTTGAGGAGACTGATGCCTTTTGTTATCAGCTGAAGATGAAAAGGTGTTTAAAAATGAATGCTTCATTCAATTCTACGGTCGTATTTGAACTTTCAGACAAAATTTGGCCAGTTTGTTCATTCATTCACAACTGTATTCAGAAGTTTGGGGTCAGTAAGATTTGTTTTTAAAGAAATTAATACTTTTATTCAGCAAGGATGCATTAAATTAACCAAAACTTGCAGTAAAGACACAGTTTCCACAAAAATATTAAGCAGCACAACTGTTTTTGACTGGAGTAATCGCTGCGGGAGTATTCAGCTTTGCCATCACAGGAATAAATTACATTGTAAATATGTTAAATTATAAAACAGTTATTTTTTTACTGTATTTTTGATCAAATAAATGCAGCCTTTGTGAACAAAAGAGACTTTTATCAGTGAAATGTTACATTTCTGTTATGCTAAATCTTGAAAATCTGCTTGTCAGATTGATTTGATTTCTAGGACTGGAACCCACTGTTGTAATATTGACGACAACCAGAAAGATTCAAGATATATTTAAATGTCTGAGTGTATTATTATTATTATGGGGACATCCTCTTTTCATTTGCAGTCTTCCCTTCTCCTGTCTAGCCTCTGTAGTGATTAAACATTATTCATGAAATCCTAGTTAGTCATTTAAAATATTTTAGTAAGACTGTGACCCATCGTTTGGTTTGTTCTTCATTTTGAGCTCTGTTGGAGACGTGTAAAGAAATATGTGATGTGGTTAGAGAGTCCAGATCTGATTACTAACAGCCCCACCAACCTTGATTCAAGAGTGAATTTTAGATTAGTTCCAGACATTTTTTTTTTTTTTTTTAGAATTGGATTAAGAAACTGAATGGCTGTTGCATAGGCAACAGAAAGTTTCTGTATCAGCATAGGCAAATGTGTGCAGCGTCTCAATGTTCCTATCCATGCGTTTGACACATCAGGGGATTTTGGCTTTTATCTGGTTCCTCATTTCTGGTTTCTGCTCTTACCTTTAAGAAGGCGACTCTTACCTTTAAATGTGTGTCACACAATCTCAAATGAGACGTCAGTGGCATCAGAGGTTAACGCCTAAGCAGAATGCAAACGTGCAAATACACTGGAACGCAAGCGAAAGTTTCTTTTTGCGGGTTCCACTGAGACTTATGTTCCTCCAGCGGTGGTTTATAATCAGTCTGCATTTGAGCTGACGTAAATTTCAATGTTAAACCACTTTCTTCTATGCAAGGTTCATATGTAGAGACACCTAAAAGACAATGGTATCATTCGTGAGCCTTGTACACACAAATTTGTGTGCATACAATTTGCATACAAATATTTTCACAAACAAATCAAAATTTACTTTGAATGAATAAAATTTTTATGGGGATGGTTGAGGGTTTTATGCAAACGACTAACCTCGGTGACAGTCACTTATGTAAAGTGCTCCAAATTCATTTGTATTAGAATGAGGTTAAATTCATGTGCGTACACACGTGTTGGATTTTTTATATATATATATATATATATATATATATATATATATATATATATATATATATATATATATATATATATATATATATATATATATATATATAATCATGTCACAATATATCACAATATAAAATAGTGAAAATATGTACTGTGTATAGTTATATACAATATAATGTTGAATATTATGTATAATAATGCAATGGGGGAATATTTGCGGGTCCTGATGATGCCAAATGTCATGTTACCAGAAAAAGTATCCTACATTATTTTAAATATATCTAGTCAGTGACAGAGTGCAAACATATTCATCTAAAATAAATCAGTTTCAGCGTTAGAATCATGAATATTTTTATTCTGGTGTCACCATTGACCTGTGTCCAAGCCTATTCATTTCCACCCCAATGTAATACCAAATTTAACATTTTAATTAAAAGTAAATTTTTTTTGTTATCCTTTTACCATATGTCTTGGAGTATCGCAATAATATATATCGTGAGTTTAGTATCGCGATATGTATCGAATCGTGACATGAGGGTATCGTTACACCCCTATTTTATGGCTTATCCAGTGGCGTTAGTTTGTGAAACCTGTTCGGAAGTAATCATTTTTGAAGTTTCATTTGGTGCTTCTAGTGATAAAAAAAAATTACACTAATTGAGGTAAATGACTTTGGACCAACTGCTACAGCTACATTTAATCAATGAGAAATTAAATTATAATACTAAAAAACAAGAAATACAAAATGTTTATTTCTTTTTCTGTAATTAAAGCTACTTTGGCGACTAAATGAATAAATAAATAAATGAATGACTACGGTCATGTGATTCGCAATTGTAGACCTTGGGTAGGATGTGTTGTTAATAGGTTACAAGCAGGTGATAAAACGCATACTTTCTTCCCAGTGTGATCTCATATAGACATATTAGTCACATTTGAGTGAACTATTTGCTAAAGCTTGGCATCGATTTGTTCTAAAGCCGTCTCAGGTTTTGTGGTTTGTACGATAATGTTTTTCTGTTGTTTTTCTTCACTCGAGTGACCATGTTAGTGGGGTTTGTGCTGACGATAGTAGTGTATTACTCACTCCTTCCTGAAAATGTGTGGGGACCCTCCCCTCCAGTGGGTCACGGCCAAGATGTAATACATACCTCTTCTGCATTTGAATACAGCACAGTAATTTCCAACCACACATGCATCTCTCTCACCACAGGGAGTAAGACACCTGATCTGAGCTCTCTCAACGGAAAGAGAAACTAGACCTTACTACTAGACAAAAATAGACTGAAAAAAAAAAAAAAAAACCCCATACAATCATTCCTTCACTTTTTCCCCCATTTCCATCATCAACCCACCTATTTTTTTTTTAATTTTCTTCACATCAGGTGTAAAACATTGAGCTAGGACCTTACCTGAATTCATGAGGCTTAGCTACTGCACCCATTCTAAGAATTGTTTGGATCTCACCCATTTGTTTTTAATAAAAACATTGTAATCAATATTTGACTACAGCAAATATTAGAGCTGCTGTACATGAGCGTTTAGATTGGGATTTGAGACTACTAAAATTGTTGATTTATACATTAAAACATTTTCTTTTGGAAGCCTTTGGCTGCTTCTCAGATCTGGTGTAACTGTTTACTGTTAGCCTGCATATTTAACATGATTATTGAAGTGTGATTATTCATTCACTGAATCGCAGTTATATTGTTTAATAGTACGTAATGAGTTTCTATATCTCTCTGCAGAGTGAAAATCAACCGCAGAACTCAACGGAAATGAGTTGGGGTGTTGTCTTACAGGGTTTTGTTTTTGATCAGATGACTCTGATTCAACTCTGTGGTAATCAGCTGCTTTGCCGGATCCCATTTGGAAGCTGACTGTGATTCCAGCTGACGGACATGGGACGTCATGTGATGTGAGCGCTGTGCGTGACGTGCTGTTTGCTGCGCTTTTCGATTACATCATCGCTGGGAGCCGGCTACGGATTCTCACCCTGTCCCAAAATGGAATTATGCTCCGCTGGAACGGCCATCGCTGGATATGACACAGCAGGTGTTCCTCCCAACATGGAGCACAACTGGGGGAAAAAAAAAAGCCACACGTGAAGGTGCTGTAATGCTGTGGACTTTTGCAAGGATCAAGTCACCAGGCCCTGGATTGTGACGAGCTCCATCTGGCCCTGGTTGTGTCCTTATATAGCTCAAGATGTTATGACCATGCCTGCAGAAAGCTGTGAAGTTTTTAGCAGAATTTGACTGACACATCATTTGCTCCCTTTATGTTCAGGCTGTACTGCAAAGACTAACTCAAGACATGAGTCATAACTCAAATAGGGTTTTTTTTTTTTTAATGATCTGTCCTATGATCTGTCCTGTGACAGACAAATTTGGCTCAATTATGCATGCCTCAATTCAGAGAGTGTGGAAACTGAAAACTTTTTTCAGTTCAGTTTAAAACTTTTTTTTTTTTTTCTAAAGCCATTTTTTTCTCAAATGTAGTGATGGTGCAGTAGCTGTGTTTTGCTATTTTAGTGCAGTATATTTCAAATATCTTTTTTTAAATATTAATATAGTTTTATTCATGATAATATTATTTAATGATGATGATAATAATCATAATATCATCAATGGTGACAACAAAATGCAAATCTACTAATAAGATTAGTGCTCTTGCTTCCATGTAACGCATTTACTGGGTCATTCCATGTCAACTCAACCAGAGGTTCCTGGCTCAAATATTTGATTTTGTTAATATTTTTTCTGCAGTAAGACAAACATAAATGGTGATGAAAGCCAAAATATTAAATGTCACAGATATATATTTACTGAGTAATCCACTATTTTGTAGAGGGGGAGCAAAATGACAATTTTCACCTGAGATTTGTTGCCAAATTAGAGGGGTGTAAAAATGACTTTAGAAATATGACAGCATCATTATTTCATTTTTACACAGAGATTGGTAGGTCTGTTAGTAAAATATGTTGACTTTAGCAATCTTTGTTTCATTATACGCTAACAGTGACAGTTCAAAAATGACATAAAGCATGTCTTGTGTTTTTTTTGCCTCAAGTTTGATTCAGATTCTTATAAATACACTTTTGAGAGCAAGTTAATGTGTCTCAACCATTTTCAGTGGATTTTTGGTACTCAGAGAGTTATGTTTTATGCTATTCTTTTGATAAAGGGAAACAAGATACATTTCTAGTTTAAATATTATTTATTCTTCAGACATTCCTCTTTAAATGCAACACGTAATGAACCACATTTGATTTTCGATCACTGAAAATGGGTAAAATTCAACAATTTGAACATGGAGCTGCTTTGAGATCCCCATATCTATTGGACTGAACTATATAGGGCATTGAAAATGAAGATTTCAAAAGGAAAGTTTATTAAGAACGAGAATCTAGAAGGATTTTAAGATATCTTGAATACCTTTAGAGTTACAGGCATGCAAAATTTGGAAAAGGAGTATTTATGTTCTATGCAATTGAGTTGATAGAAAAACATGATACATCTCTAGTTTCAACATTATTTGTTCTTCAGATATTCCTCTTTAAAAACAAAAAGTATCAACTGTATGCAAAGTGACCCACATTTGGTTTTTGACCACTGAAAATGTGAACAATTGACCAATTTACTCATGGAGCCGCATTAAGATCTCCATATCTCTGGGATTGAGCCATCGAGGGCCTTTAAAATGAAGATACCAAAAGGAAAGTTTAAGAACCAGAATCTAAAAGCATATGTTTAATACTTCTTGAGTTACAGCCTTGCAAAATTGAGGCAAAAAACACAAGAAGTGCATTTTTGAACTGTCACCATTGGCATATGATGAAACAAAGATTGCGAAAGTCAGCAGATTTGACTAATAGACCTTCCAGTCTCTGTGTAAAAATAAAATAATGATGCTGCCATCTTTCTAAAGTCCTTTTTACACCCCTGTCAATTGGCTCCAAATCTCAGGTGGAAATTGTAATTTTGACCCCCCTCTACAAAATGGTGGATGACTCAGTAAATATACATCTGTGACATTTAATATTTTGGCTTTCATCACTATTTATGTTTGTCTTTCTACAGAAAAACAAAATCAAAAATTTGAGCTGAGGAAGTTTCCAAAATTTAGTTGATTTAAAATGACCTTACTGTTAAATGGATAATAGGAATGTGATCGCAAGCCTCAGTTGCTCTCACTAGTGTGATGATTTATCAATGAACAGACAGTTTGCATTATCAGTGAGAGGGATGTTATAGTGTATGATTATAGCTTTAATCTGACAGTATATAAAAGTGTTACAGGGAAACATAAGGGTGTGCCTGAGGCCAGTCCAGGTGAGTGTGGTCTCATGTGTCACTGCGTTCAGCTTTATTGACTTTCACTTGAAAAAAAAAAAAATAGACAGCACTGGTGTATTGTTCATTTCGCTAGGACTTCCATACGTTGGTCTAGAGGGATTTATCTCATATTAAATAGTCATTGTTGCCTTGTGGTTTTTACCTCGTGGTTTTTGACCTGTATGAACAAACACCATTTTTAAACATTAGGTCATTGTTACACTAAACCGAAGTAATGGTTAGTCAAAGCAAACAAGGCATCTGTTTACAATACATGGAGTGTATTTGCCACTGATATTTCCATAAGAAAATACAGACATATGCTTGTCCAATCAGCTTTTTGCATTCAGTCTCCATTGTGTCATGGAAACTATCATCCAGATCAAATCCGTCAGTGCTATAACAACAAGAAGTATGTTTAATGAGCAAATGAATCGTTTAGAGCGGTGTGGCATTGTTGTTTCAGTTCAGTTTGCTGCTTTATCTGCTGCTGGAAAATTTCCTGAGATCCTACAGTGTCTTTCTCACAGCTGGAATTTTGAATAAAATGGATGTTTTATTAGTTTCTAAGAGCACTTCCTTTCCACCATAGCAGGTCTTCCTGGGTTTTTGTGTCTCCAGTGGGCGTCACTGAAGCTTTGAAACAGCTTGAAGGTCTTCCTCATCAATCTGACCCATTCCTCCTGTTTCTCTCATCGCCACCAGCAACCTCTTCTTTACATGCTGTTCTTCTGTAGCACAAGACTCCCCACCGAATTCACCTTAAACCCTGAGCTATTCATAGTATGTTTCTTTATCCTTCCCATGATCCTTTCTGCCTCACAGTATTTCTTTTATTGTATGATTCTGAAAAGAAATATTTGATCATTTTGTACAGCTAGTTCCTGACTGTGCCTGATCTTTTTGATGTTTTATTCTGTTCCTGAGGTACACATTTTCCTTCTCAGCAGTGTGCCACTTGCCCTTGTGAATTAAATGTCCTAGAGAGGCTGCTCCTGCCCTGTCGCTCTGAGGGGCCTCTGAGCGTTTTCCCCTGGTTGTGCGTGCAGCTGCACCGCAGTAAAACTTCCGCCGTCAGCAGCTGATAGTGATCTGTGTTTGCAATGCAGCATCTGCATAATCAGTATGCGTGTCTGTGTTCTCAGTGTAAGCAAGTTCTCTTGTTCATGCATTGGAGAACTTTCTCTTGTTTTACCTCACCCACATAGACTTGGCCTGGCACACCTCTAAAGCTACTCTGAACTCCTTGGAGCTGGTTTGGATTCTGTCTGTGTACAATCATTCTGAAGAATGCCAAATCCGCAATTATCGTTCATGCTTGAATGAAATTCAGTTTGGGCTCCTTGGGGCTCTTATTTTGTATTAAGGGCTGAAAAGGCCTTGTTAGCGGTCACTTTTGCTTTTTTGATGTGGCACTACAGCTCTCTCTTTATTTGTACCCTGTCTCACCAGTATTGATCACATAGTGTTTGTACAAGGTCATTTATGTTCTAAAAGTCATTGAGTAAAAATCAATGCATATAAATACCATACAAAAGTTTATGTTTTCTACAATTTTTTTTATTTATTTATTTTTTTATAGAAGTCTCTTATGTTGGCGCCAATAGCCTCGTGGGCAGCACGCCAACATATAGTGCAGTTGTGCTTTGGGCGTCCTGAGTTCGAGTCCCGGCTTGTGGACCTTTCCCAATCCCGTCCCCATCTCTCTCCAACTTTGCTTCCTGTCTACATACTGTCATAATAAACACCAAAAATAAATCTTTAAAAAAAGAAGTCTCTTATGCTCACCAAAGCATTTATGTGATCAAAATACAGTTAAAACTGTAATATTGTGAAATATTGTTACAGTTTAAAATAACTGTTTTCTATTTTAATATATTTTACATTTAATTTATTTATTTGATGACAAAGCTGAATTTTCAGCATTATTACTTCAGTCTTTACATGATGTCACAAGATCCTTCAGAAATAATTCTAATATTCTGATTTGGTGCTCAAGAAACATTTCTTATTATTATCAATGTTGAAAATGGTTGTGCTGCTTAATATTATTCTTGAAACCTTTCATCATTTGTTTTCAGGATTCTTTGATGAATAGAAAGATCAATATTTTGGAACAATGCAAAAGTCTTTACTGACACTTTTGATCAGTGTAATACATCTTTGCTGAATAAAAAATATATATATTTTTCCACAAAAATAAGTACTGAACCCAAACTTTTGAACTGTGTGTGTCTGTAATCAATGAGCTTCCTACAGTGTATAACATATTTATTTTTAATTTTTAAGCCACACTGATATCTACTGATTTACTTCTGATTTACAATATTACAGTTTTTCGCCTTTGGCTTGCTTCGTTGGGGACACTTGACATTTGATATTCAACAGTGCTTTGCATCTGCCTACACTGACAGCATTTTGTTTAAGAGCTGCTGTGCAGCCAAAATTATATACCATTTATCACTGTAAAGCTGCTTTGACACAATCTGCATTGTGTATATATACTATACTATACGCTATATAAATAAAGGTGACTTGACTTGACTTTTCTTTTTTAGCAGTGAAAGTAAATGTATCCAAACCATTGGAACTGAAACTCTTTTAAAGGGGTCATGATCTGGATATTTTATTTCCTGAGGTGCACTTATAATGTTGCAGTTTATCCTCAATCGATTTGACACATTTCTCCAAATTAATGTAGTTGCTCTCAAAACAATTAATAAATTTATTAATTGTATTGTTGCCAAAACAGTTCAGTATTCACTGCGTAATGAAGCACTGCAGTTTTTTCTATTAATGCATTTATCAAAAATAAATACTAACAACAAAACTACAAGTGTGTTCTCTGTTGATTTGAAAAGTTCAGCTGTAGATGCACAAATACATGAATGAAAATACATGTTTTTCTTCTTAATTCTTTAATGGCAAATTTAGTTGTATAACGATGAGTTTTAGCAAAAAAAAAGGTAAATAAATAAATGTACTGTAATCATTGAATCAATGAATTTTATAGATCTTGCCTCTTATTTACATCTGGCCAAAGAATTTGGCAAATCAACATCTCAGCATATTTCACGAGTCATGCATCGTGGGGAAAAAGAAGTGAATGTTGGATCCATCCTTGTGCCTCAACTTCTCCACAAGCCTCTTCCATCACTTAAAGAAGACTTACTTGGTTGTAATAGTTGTGATCACATGCTTTCCATGTCCAAGAGAAGAATATACTGGAAGGAATACCATCCTGAAATGTGGGTGATGCTCAAACCACTCTTGTACCGGTGCTGAATGGTGAAAGTGGGCATTGTCCCACACAACTAAACAGTTTCGCTCAGTTTGCTCCTGATCACCCTGTGGAAAGTTGATTTCATTGAGGGAGTTTAAACAATTTAGAAGCCTTTCTGTGTTTTCGGCCCCAAGACAGCGTTGTGTGCCACACCATCAGTGGATTGGAGTACTAGGACATTTATTAAAAATAAACTGAATCCATTTTCCTCTGACATCCTTCGGCAGCTCATACAAAGATGATGTTTTTCCACAGCCAGGAACAACACAACGTCTGCTTGGCATCGTAATCTTGAAATTATCACAATCTTATCGTAAACAACTACTTTAGATCCACTCGCTGCTCATCGACTGAACATCAGTGGGTGGGGACAACGATGCGATGATGTAAAAGTAGCCGTTGTTGTCTTGCTCCAGAGGCATTCGTATTAGGGATGCACGATATGAAAAGTTTTAACCGATACCTGATAATTAAGTCCTTCTCATGGCCGATTCCGATAAAGCACCGCAATACTTAGTAACAGAAAGGGTTTAACAGAACTATGGTTTATCTGCACTTAACAACTCATTAACAACAAATTTATATTCAAGTATTTCATGCATAACAAAGAAATGCATATATTCAACCTGTCGAATCAACGGTTCAGAGCGCCCTAAGTCACGTGATTTCAGCAGTTTGGTGGTTTGACACGCGATCCGAATCATGATTCGACACAGGATTCATAACGCTCCGAATCTTCCTGAAGCAGTGTTTTGAAATCGGCCATCACTATATAAGTCGTTATTTAGTTTTTTTGGCACACCAAAAATATTCTCGTCGCTTTATAATATTAATATTGAACCACTGTACTCACATGAACTGATTTAAATATGTTTTTAGTACATTAATGGATCTTGAGAGAGGAAATGTCATTGCTCCCTATGAAGGCCTCACTGAGCCATCGGATTTAAACAATATCTTAATTTGTGTTCCGAAGATGAATGAAGGTCTTACGGGTGTGGAACGGCATGAGGGTAAGTAGTAAATGACAGAATTTCATTTTTGTGTAAATTAACTCTTTAAGTCACATGTTTTTCAAATACATAATAAATAAAATACATTGACATTTGTCAACTTTGGAAAAAAATGATAAACAAAAGTGCATCCTCCACAAAAGAGCATAGGGCATAGTTGAGATTTCTCTGAAATTACATAGTTTAACATAAAATAATATAAGGGATGAGGAAGGTATATAGTCACATGTTTTTGTTTTTCTACTAACCTGCGAAAACCCGGAGCCTCTACCACGGAAAAAAGGTTGGTCATCAAGGACTATATATTTCATTACTTTGTCGTTTTATGGCTTAGCCTTTTTGCTGTCTCTGGGAAAACTTTACAATTTTCAAATGCCTGCTGAATGGGGACATCGAGTTTTAGGCTTAGCGCTAGTAGCTGCTGCCACGGCTGCTTCATGTTCTTTTAATACAGCTTCGCCGCGATGACGACCTTTCATGTGAGATAGATTTGTTGTGTTAAATTTGTGTAAAAAAAAAAGCATTGTCCTCCGCTGCCACAAAACTAAAGCCACTGGAAGGCATGCCTGCAACCTTTAGCCAAAAAAGCGTAAAGGCTAATGCTAACTTGCGGTAAGCAGGGAGGAGTTTTGAACGGCGACATGATAGGCTGAGAGGTGCTGCACGTTAACGGATTTCATTTATTTATCGGAGCAATAAAAATGACATAATTTTCACCCATAAAGCCCGATAATTTATCTGTCCGATAAATATCGTGCATCTGATAACTTTCCCTATCTGAACATTAAACTAGTCATCTGAATATTGTGGTTTAATTTGCTTATTGCCAACATTGATGTTAAAGTGTTTCGTAAACACTGCTTAATTGCTACAAACGCTATGAGATCACAGAATTGTAATGCTTGCCTCTTCAAGCTGCCTGCACAACGTTTATTGAAAAAATCCATCCACAGCACATGGCAAGTCTTGACAAGGAAAGCAGTTTAAATTACCATCTCTTTCTATCCCTCACCGTGATAAATTATGCATTAGGAGGATTCATAGATCTTAGCATCGCAGGGTAATTACCTTTTAAACAAGCGCACAAATGGAGCAATTACAATGTTTCAGATCCCATAGGGAGGCATTTACATTGGTAATCAAAAGGACAGCAATTCTGGTAAACACAAATGCTGTGAATCGTTATTTAAATATTCAAATCGGATCCCTCTCTCCAATCCCCAATTGCCCCCCTGAGCCAGATGAAACAGCTGACCCCTAACTAGAAAACAACACGTACCCTTAGCAGTGAATCCGGGAAGACAGGATTTTGATAGCTTTGTGAGGATGAGTGTGACATTCTCAGATTTCATGCTGTTATTCAACAGCTGGTGGGTCGATGCCAGCTTCACATGCGTCACGTGTAGCTGCAGTCACCTGACCTGTGTGGCGGTATTGTTGACGGCAATCGCTTGAAGACTGACTGACATTTAACTGAAGAATAACTGCCAGGCCAAATCATCTGTGTGTGCATTATAGGAACAATGAGTCCTCTGTATGTTCTATTTGCTCAGAATAAACTGTTTGTCACATGAGGATTTTCATGTTTAGCAGGGTGTCTTTACTTTTTACGCTGCAGGCTCTTGAATGCAGCTTGTAGGTCTTGTTGACAGTTCATAGTTATAGTTGTAAAAGGGTTAACTGTTTTCTCCGGACTCTGTTTGTTGCCTGCAGGCTTGAACTTCATGTTGATTTGACCTCTGTTAAAGGATGAAAGAGATGCTTGACTATCGGCAGCACTGCAACAAATTCCTCGAGATCAGTACAGACTGACCGTAAACTCACAAATATTTCGGCTCTCATCTGGTTTGTTTTGGCGTCTACTGTAGCAACCAGAATGTATCTGTACAAACAGACTTTCTGTGATCAGAATAATTGATGTCACACCCACTTAATTAATATTCTGTGTAAGATTATCAGTATTATCTTGAGAGTGCTCATTGGTTGGTTTGTACCTTCTGATAAAGGGTCTTTCACTTTGCTATTCTTATTCCATTATTAAAAACTCAGTGAACAGGCTTGGTAAAGTGTTAGTATGCTCCTCTTTATCTCGTATATACTGTATGTATATGTATGTTTTTGTATGCTTGTTGACGTCTGTTTGAGCAGACAGTCAGGTGAATGACACACATACTGCTGTTCAAAAGTTTGAGGTCAGTAAGATTTGTATTAATTCTTGTATTCAGTAAGTCTGCATTAAATTGCTCAAAAGTGACAGTCAAGTGTTTTACACTGTTATAAAATATTTCTAAATCCTGTTTAAACTTTCTATTCATCAAAGAATCCTTTAAAAAAGTATCATGGTTTCCACAAAAGTATTAAGCAGCACAATTGTTTTCAACATTGATGATAATAAGAAGAAATGTTTCTTAAGCACCAAATCAGCATATTAGAATGATTTCTGAAGGATCATGTGACACTGAAGACTGGAGTAATGATGCTGAAAAATCAGATTTGCTGCCACTGGAGTAATTTACATTTACAGAAAACAATTCTTTTAAAATAATATTTCATAATATTACTTTTACTGTATTTTTGATTAAATAAATGCAGCTTTGGTGAACATAAGAGACTTAGTACACTGTAAAAAAAAAATCCCTGTAAAATTTACGGTAAAAAAAATGGCAGAACTTTACCGTAAAAAATACGGTAGCAGCGTTTTAGGTTTTACGGGACAGCATTTAGTTTACTGTCTATTTTACAGTTGAAAAACGTATAATTTAAAGGTTTATATTGTAATAATTATGGTTCATAACTGTTTATTTTACACACTGTAAAAGAATTCCCTTAAATTTACAGTAAAAACCATATTTCATGAACTGATATAATGTTATTTACCATCCTATTGAAGTACTAATGTCTGTTTTGTACCTTCGTAATACACTGACAACCACCAAACACAGTGGTGATGAGTCACATGATGAATCAAAGTTCATCACAAGCAGCTTTTCAAAAGCTGAGAAGGACAATGCTAATATATAGAAGTTTCACAGTGTCATTCACACAAACACTAAACACCATCATGGTAACACATGAAATTTTAAAAATGTAACACCAAACATCAATTCAAGAACATTAGATGTAACATAAAACCCTAATGTAGATAACTGATTAGAAAAAACTAAGAAGAAACAGAGTTATTTCAACGAAAATACATCAAATGTGAAGTGTCACGCAGGGAATTGTGGGAATGTCAATTTATGTTTTTTCACTGTAAATTATACAATGATGTTATTTTTCACTTCCAAAAACTGTAAATTTAACGGTATTTTACCGTAAAATTACATTAAATGTACCGTTAGATCTATTACAGTTATTCACCGTACGGAAACTTTCTGTAAACCAATTGACTGTTTTTCACCGTAGCATTTTTACAGTCTTTTACCGTTAAAATGACGGTCATTTTGAGTAAACTGGCATTTAAAATCTAATTTAAACCTGGAAATAAACAAATTAGTTTTTCTAAAGGTAATCTAAATGTAAAAATAGTGAAAATGAGCATGCACAATTAAATATTCAATATCAACTGATACTGATAAATTAAAAATATTATTGGCATATATCCATTATGTATACAAACCCAGTATATATGGCATCCCTAAAACAATTTGTATTAAATTAGAACAAAATAGAAGTATTATTACTGTGGTATCAGACCTCTGACCCCTCTGTGCGTTGTTTAAGCTCATAGAGACCGGTGCCAGTTCTTTGATTTCTTCCTAGTATGTTGGTTCATTTGTTTGAAAGACAGAAAGTAACATTTTGTGTAGAGCGTGACATGTTCGATTACCTTATCAGTGCACTGATAGTGGGCTGAACATGACCTGTACTGATGGATTGCACCGTCCTCAAAGGATGCCGGCAGAAATCCGCCACAACATGAACAGGAATTCTGGGAGGTTTGTAAACACACCCTGATAGCCAGCATAGAAGCACAATTGTCAATATGTGTCTTCAAACAGCAGTGTTGAGATTACGTACACACAGTTTACCATAACGTGCCAGACTTTCACCATGGAGGCATTATGGATGTGATGGGAATCTACCAGGCCCATTGTGGTACAAACAAGGAGTCTCAGTGCATGAGGGCTCTAAAAATACTCCTCCTGCTGTCCTAGTAACTCATGCCCAGCCACTTTTGTGGCATGACCATGATAGACTAGTAGCAACTATTTTGGAGCCAGTATAAATGGGTGGTTTCACCCGTATGTAGCCTGGATCCCCTTTTTGATCCCCAGCAGAGTAATGCCCCATTGTGTTGGTCGTGCTCTCTAGTCAGGAAAGAATTACTGTGTTCAAAGGTCAACAAGAAAGGATGCACACAGTAATAAAATTGAACACCATTCACCTGGGTTTTATTGTACCATGTGTTCTGTCAGTGAATCATTCTGATTATATATTAGATAACATATGTGTGTTGTCATGAAAATGGTAAAAACCACTATGCGTTTGCTGTGTTTTTGCTTGTTATATCTTAGAATTGACCTAGAATCATAAATAATGGTTATGCCAACCATGAAGATATGATTACATTTGTTTTAATGCAAAACAAACCTGCTGACAACCTCTCGTCATTCGATAAGATCAAACTATGTGTTGGCTGATGGTTTTTCGTGTTTGTGTGAGATGCGATTTCATCAAACATGGCTGAATGCTGATAATAAAATCTGGTTCCCCTGGTATAGTTTCCAAACCCACGGCGCTGTTTAGCTACAGCTCTTTTATTAAGAAACCTGAGCGCTTAATAAGTGAACTGCGCAATCCTTTTTAATAACACCAGTAAAACTTTATGGTTGTACTGTTTTGCTTTTTCTCATTGCGGCTGCACTTTTACAGAGTGAAGTAATGCTGTTTTTGAATATATAATGACAGTGTCTTTTCATTATTGAGCTTTGTGCTACAGATATGAATAATACCATTATGTTGTTGGTAATTTTTATATTTGATTTTTTTTTAAAAATTTAGTTATGATATTAATCTGACGTGATAAAACTGGCAAAACATTCCATGTCATTTTTTATTTTTAGCTAGTAAGTAGTTGAAATAGTGCTGTCAAATCGATTAATCACGATTAATCTCATCTAACATCAGTTTGTTTATATAATATATATGTGTATATATATAGGTCGATGACATGACGGGTCATTTTTTTGTCCAAAGGCCTTAATAATAATAAAAAACAAAGATATGACATCCAAAGTATGTAAGGTAGTACAACTAGATCTCTTTTATTGAATCCAAAAGGTTTTAATTATATTTTGCTACATATAAAGGTATTTTAAAGATTTTAAAGTGTCAAAAGGTCATTCGGTTTAACTGTCCAAAGGTCAATACAGCCATTTCATTTGTGATTAAAATATCTTAAAATGTAATAAATGTATATATTTTTTATTCTGGCATGATTTTATAACATTATATATCAACATAGTACAAAATGGTATTAAAATTATGTGTAGAAGTCGTTGCTTTGTTATGAGAAAGAATGTCTGGAAAAATGAATTTCATTGATGTCATTTGGAGTAACCTATATAAAGGGACCATTTTGGATCAAGTCATGTGGTCAATATCATGTGACAGGATGTGACATCATTCAGACAACTGCAAAGGACCACATGGTCGTGAACTAACTCTCTCAACTATTTGAAAAATTCATGTTTTCACTTGCTTATACGCATGTCCGAAACATCAGGTCATTCGGTACAACCGCTATAAAACATGGAAAATGTTGTAATATTTTAAAAACTTGTACTAAATATAAAATGTTTGATTGTCCTTTAGCTGGCTAGCTAGATATCAGGCTGTTAGCATTGTTTAAAAATATCGTCATTCAGTACAATCAAAAGTGTCATTCGGTAAAACCGAGATTATCGAATTACTTTTTTGGTGACAAATTTTGTCCATCTTGTAAAAAATGACAAAAGCAGTGTTAATTGATTATAAAAACCACATAATCTCATTGTTAACACTTAATAAAACTATAAAATTAATTATATCTCCATTAGGTTTTTTTTACACTTTTAAAAACCTTATTCGTCAATGACCCATATACTGTGTATATAAATATATATGTGTTATACATATACATATATATACACACACACACACAAATATATTGTATAAACACAAACTTTTGTGTTAGATGCGATTAATCGCGATTATTCAGTTTGACAGCCCTAGGTACAATTATTTGACAATATTGGACTATATTTTATTTTTTCCTCTGTCTGTCTTTCTTTCTATCTTTATTTGTTTCTAATTTTACATTCATTGTTTACCTTCAGAGGTGGGGAATCCACTCTGATTTCATTAGCTGTCATTTCGCGTTTGCTCCCACAAGAAAAAGCCCAGTGGGCGGCAGAGCGTTGAATAGCACCTCTCTCATACTGACTCATCTGCTCCTCTCTAGGGCTCTCTTCACACTCCGAAGTGAGGCTGCAGGTGGGCGTCTTCTACATGTCTGTGGTCTTTTCTGCTCGGCTGACACCCTTGCCTGCCCCATATTCAATTCTCGCTCTAAGTGAGAGCTGCTGCTCTGGTGCTGGCATGAGCCAGACCTCTTTGGCAGGATTCAGGCAAGTTGGCCTTTGCCAGGCATAGTTGGCTGTGTGTGTCTGGTTCCCAGAAGGTTGCTAGTATTCTAGTCTGGCTCTGATTCCTTGTTCTCACAGGACTTAGTGTTTATTTTAGCCTGCCCCACTAGCCAGCTATACCTGTATGTTTTTGTGTGTATGTGAATGTGTGTATGTTTATTTGCAAGTTCATTTGAGTGCATGCACACAGTACATGCATATAAAACTCTCTAAAGCTGAGGCAGCATCCAATGTTTGTTACCCTGTCACATCTCCTCTACTCTTGCTGTGAAACAGCCTGCTGAGATTTCATATTTCATTTGATGATTTTGATGCACAGATCACACAAGCCTGAAATTTATATTGTGGTGGAATTTAAAACAAACAAACAAACAAAAAAAAAGATCATGTTGGCTTATTATATACGTTAATGTGTGACTTGTTTTTGTTTTTCTGCCCTTGACTTTTAGACTTAAGCCGAGCGCTCAGAATATACTATTAGTCACATTAAGACTCTGCGTCACGTGCTCTTCCTCTGTGTGTATTATGATGCTGTATGGCCTATAAATGGACAAGAGGAAATCTAATCCGTGTACACAAACAGCTTTGAAACTGGCAATGATTGTTAAATATTACACAGTTTGATTGCTAGTCACACTTTGGATGTAAACTGTCATTCCAAATGTTGTCTGTCATGGTCCTTATAGTCATGGGCCATATAAACTGTGGTTTGGGTTAATCATGGTTATTGGATACTTTGTAAAAGCACAGTGAAAATATTTCATTTATTTAATTTAAACCAGTAATCCTCTCCTATTTCATGTTACACAAAATGGACTTGTTTGTCATTTGATATGTTTCTTTTCTGTTATTTTGTGTTTCATCTGTCATGGAAAGGGATGCATACATGTTAATATTTACAGAAAGTGCTTATCTTTCCACTCTACAATAAAAGAATATCTTTTATTGTATCTTATATCTTTTAAATATTTCTTTGTTTATCACATTCTTCTTTAAAGAATGAGGTTATCATCTATGAAAGTCTCATTAGTATCTATGTTATCAAGGCTAATTTAACCTTTACTCTGACCTCTAGTACATGGCATCAACATTACTATTAAGTTCCTTGTATAGCTTTTTATTTTTATTTATTTAGTTATTTTAATTGAAAGTAGAACCAGATACTGTAAACCTGATCACAAAGCAGATTTATAAAAAGTGAGGATTGTGGCAAGACCACACAAAATATTGTTATTATTTTCTTCTTCTTTTTTTAAAATCATACTAATAAAGCTTTAATCTTGAGAGACCTGTAGCAGGTTGCTTGGCACTAGGGGCCCTAGGGAGCATGTTTTTGGTATTAAAATTATGATGAAGAGAAGAAAATGAAATGAAACTGTTGTGGGTCTTTAAATGGCAGATTAAAAACTATGCTAGTAGTTTCCCCCTACACAGTACTGCTGTCATGAACCTACAATGTTTTTGTCACCTTGAGAAAAAATTGACATCTCGTCATAGAAAGTGATTCTCTTACAAGAAACCTCTTGTCCCTCAGTGGAGATTCAAGAAACAAAGAGTGAAAGTGCAAGGCAGAACAGATGAGCGGTGGACTCGCTGGGGCCTAGTTCTTCAAAAATACTCAGCGTTTCCTGTGCTCTCCTTCACACGTCTAAAACCTCAGCACATATGAGCAATTCTGAGAATTACCGTCACATTTTTTTATAAGGAATTAACCCCTTTGATACCTAAAGTAAAGCCTAGGAGTTTCCTTATCGAGTTCTAACGCCGTGCTAATGAGAAAACTGAAAGCGTCATAAAATGTAATTTCATAATGGACTAGTTGATATGTTGTCTGAAGGACTATTCGACTAGTTGGTCTTAAGGAAGTCCCATATAATTCGTCTTAGGGTCATGATTTAGGGTCATGCGCACCATACTCCGATCAGACACTTTTCTTAGGGTGTGTTCACACAGGATGCATTGTGTACAAAAACAGCCTGACAGAAAGCATAACAGTGTAACCAAATTCAGGGGTCTTTTTTATTTTTTTTAAGTTACTTGTAACTTTCATTTCAAATCGATATGTTATAAAATGCAGTGCTCATACCACCTTCCACATTCTTCAAAAAGCTTATGCTGTACAATCTACTCCTTCCCTATTCATATTACGGAAAAAACGGAACTGGCATCGCGTCAGTTTCGTAAGTCGAATAGGGAAGGCGTAGGATGTAGAGCGTAAGCTTTTTGAAGAATACGGAAGGAGGTCTAGCGGAAGCTAGATATTTTACTTCATAATTTGTTAAATATGGATATTTTTTTTGCACAAACGCATCGCTTTGCTTCAGTTTAGATTAGTTTTCGTTAAGGATAATAATACCACTTGCTTGTTGCTTAAAGTGGAGAAATTTAGAAACCGTTTCCATGTGCTGACAGTCGTGCAAAATATTACAGTTAAAATACAAATAAACGTATAGACCGCATTAACGGACTAATCGACCCTTCTGACCCATGCATGGTGTGTTTGTGTGTCGTCTCTAACAGACAGAACAGAACAGCGGATGGCCTGTGCTTCGTTGGAAGATAAAAACACTGCTCCCCACCCAGATATGAACAGTAATGAGCGACTGAGATAGGTGAGACAGAAGAGATCTGTGTTGGAGTTATCTCGCCAACAGAAAGCACTTCCTTTTCTGATAGAGCTGACAGGTCTGTAGTAATCTCAGTCAGACTGAGCCACTGGGTAACAGCCGTGGCTCTTTCCTGAGAAGCCAATCTCAGTGCTCCTTCTGCACAGACAAACCCAAATACCAGAAAACACACTTGCTATCACTCAGCTCATACAGGAATCTGTTGGGAAATAACAGGCTGATGTTAAGAAATAGCTAAAACTCCCTGCTTTGTTTGAGGCTTAGAGATGTGTTTTTAAGAGTTGGCTGATTTGCATATGAATGGTGTCCTTGTTGAGCAAGACGGATCCTCATGCTCTATCGTATTGAAGTACTAAAGTGATGTGAATCATTTTTTTGAACATTGCTTTGTGTACCTAGTGAAATTAGTTTGGCATTGAGATCTTGTACGTTTTCCACTTCCATACCCACATAATCACTGTGGTAAACTGTTATTTGACCTATAAGGGTCATCAGTCATTCTGCCTGCCTGATTTCCTGCCAGTTTTGTTGATGTGCATCTGCTCCATAGATGACAAGGGAAGGCCAAATTGAGCTTAGTGGACCTGTCCTCTGCGCAAACCAAGGACAAAAAACAAGGTCACATTCCTTCTCAAGATTAGACACAGCATCAGCAGTGCAGGGCGAATGGAAAGAAATGTACAGTGTTTTAAATCAGGGCAGGAATGAACTGGACATTTGAATGATAACTTCCTAACTTTGATTTCAGGAACTGTGTATGTCATAGTATAACTTTTTTGAAGTGTTTTTTTAAACAAGATTAACAGAAAAGGGAGAAGTAGTTGACATTAGTTGTTTCCATCCACCTATTTTTATGCTCATTTTGGGATATCGCATAGAAAAAAAACGCTGGATAGAAACGCCAAGATGCGCATAAACTCTAAAAATGTGCATAAAAAAACGTATGCGCTCAACTGAGTCGGATACATGCGATAAGAAATCGGATTTTTATGCGATAAGAAAACACGTGCATAAACTATGATGGAAACACGTTTACCGAATAAATTCCTTGATGCGCATCAAAAAAGACGTAATGGGACGCATCAGAAATGCTGTTTTGGTCAGTCTGTAATGCCTGAGCAAAGTCTGTCATTAAATGTATAGTTCACCCAAAAATTAGAATTCTGTCATTAATTACTCACCCTCATGTCGTTCCACACCCATAAGACCTTCGTTCATCTTCAAATTAAGATATTTTTGATGAAATCCGATGGCTCAGTGAGTCCTGCATTGACAGCAAGTTAATTAACACTTTCAGATGCCCAGAAAGCTACTAAAGACATATTTAAATCAGTTAATGTGACTACAGTGGTTCAACTTTAATGTTATGAAGCGACGAGAATACTTTTTGTGCGCCAAAAAAACAAAATAACTTCAAAACACTGCTTCATGAAGCTTCATGAATCTTTTGTATCGAATTAGTGGTTCGGAGCATGAAAGTCACGTGATTTCAGTAAAAGAGTCTTCGTTACATCATAAGTGTTTCGAAATTTCAATGGTTCACGTGATTATCGGAGTTTGATACATGCTCCGAACCACTGATTCGAAACAAAAGATTCGTAAAGCTTCGAAGCTTCATGAAGCAGTGTTTTGAAATCGCCTATCACTAGATATTGTTGAATAAAGTCACTATTTTGTTATTGGGTTTTTTTGGCACACAAAAAGTATTCTCATCGCTTTATAACATTAAGGTTGAACCACTGTAGTCACATGAACTGTTTTAAATATGTCTTTAGTACCTTTCTGGGTGTTTGAAAGTCTAAATTACCTTGCTGTCACTGACCCATCGTATTTTATCAAAAATATCTTAATTTGTGTTCTAAAGATGAACGAAGGTCTTACAGGTTTGGAACGACATGAGGATGAGTAATTAATGACAGAATTTTCATTTTTGGGTGAACTAACCCTTTAAAGTGGTTCGGTGTAATTCCCTCCCAGAAGCGCCTCAGCCAATTGCGTTCACAACCACCAGGCATCTGAATGCAAGATAACACGACAGCATTTATTGCAGTTCGTCTGCGCGTTCTGAGGTGCAAATAATTTATTATATAAAACAATTATTATATTCAGTGGCTTCTAAGCAGCAACTTCCATTTTTCTTAATGATATTTAGCGGCAGTTTATCAGGAAGTGACGATTTTGTTCTCTTTAACTCACGGGATGGAAACATGCTTTGTTCACAAATAGTTTATGCGATATTCCAAATTTGGGCAAAAGTTAAATTCGCAACTTTGGATGGAAACAGCTATTGTTCCACAGCCTTTTTTTGACAAAAGAAAGTTTTGTTTTACTCCATTTTACTCTGCCTTGTTGTTCCAACCAGTATTATTTTCTTCTACCATTAAACACAAAATGAGATGTCTATCAGAATATGCAAGCTGCTTTTATTTTTTACATGATGAATTATGGCCTGTTCACACCAAGCACGATAAATATAACTATTACGTTTTAATAATCGTTCTAATTTTATGCAAATAGGTGTGTAAAATAGTCCACACCACAGCTATAATGACAGCGAGGAATGTCGTTGGAATCGCTTTCAGAATTATTTTTTTCCTAGCTGATTAATGATAAAAACATTGACAGCCAATCAGAATCCACCTGACTTTAAACAGCTCAAGCATTTAATGCAGCAGACACCATAACTGCATCATGCTTATAATAAACAGAACATTATCGTGAATGAGTTGGTGTGGATGCTTTGCTAATGTAGTTACCATCTTTATAGTTATTGTGATGTTCTCCCAAACATGAACTTTTATTTTTCACAGAATAAAGAAAATACGGGGGATAGAACAACATGAGGGCGGTAAATGACATCATTATTTTCATGTTTGGATTAACTTTCCCTTTAATTTGCTAAAAGTGCGACCACTTTCTCATCAACTGTTACTGTAATGTGCTGTGATGACATATGTCTGCTTAAGAAGACTAAACATGGAGTCCATCTTTAGTGGAAACCACCTCCTCTCTCACAGTGTCCATTTGGAAACAACTGAGGGAGGAAGTCAATATTATGATAGGAGGATGTGTTTTGGGGGCCGGGGTTTGAATGTGGTCAGAGCTTGTTGTTATTTGCTCGCTGTGGGAAATCACTCTCATGACGGACACAGTCTCTATGAGTTGTGGTTTCTGCCACATAGGAGCAACAGCGTCTCTCCATTTGTGAGATGGAGAAGGGTTATGTAATCTCTGATAAATGAAATTCCTGTTTAGTTGGAATGCTGAGAAGGCCTTGTACTTTCCTTGACAGTCGCAATGAACTCGCTTGTCTAAAAGAATGTTAAAAAAAAAAAAAAAAAAAAAAAGGACATTAGCCACAAAATAGTTAACATTTATGAAGAGCTTGTCAGCACATACAGAGTTTGGAAAAACTGAAAAGGCAGAAAAAAGAGTAAAAGAAAGAGAAACACATAGCAGGGAGAAAAAGGGAGTAGAAAGAAAGAAATTTTTGGATCGCACCTCCCTCGCTAACTCGTTCCTGTCACGGCTTTCCACCCATTGTGGATTGTTGTTATGGGAACAACCAAAAATCGCTTATGGAAGCGATAACAACGGCGTGTGTGGTTGTGAATTATGTGAATTTTAATGATGTAAGACGATCTATTGCGCACCATGAAGATTTGAGGGATTTTTATGCAGCCTGATATATTTTCCAGCTCAAAATCTTAGTTGATTTGGCTGAAGTTGAAGGCCTTAATTCAATAATAAAGATAAATTACTGTGGTGTCTGAGATGTAGTGATCCATAACTATATAGGCTACAGTTTTAAGCTGCTGAATCCATGTGAATCTCCCTCTCTGACGTAATTCAACTGAGAGCACGAGCCTAAAGGACGCTGAAACCGAGGGAAAACTCTTGCTTACTGAGAAACTTGAGCAACAGTGTCTGCGCTACAGCTGTGCCGTAATGTACTATAAAATATTCTGTGGCGGTGGAGCATTTCAGGTCAGCGCTGCGATTAGCACATAAACGTGGAGTAATGTCTCAAGGCCGAAATGAAAATAAACAGACGATCAGGATCAGTTGCTGTCTTTTTTTTAATACAGACTCTGCTAACCAGACGCTGCGGTTGATTGGAGTTTCTGTACATTCTGTCAAATGACAGAGTGGAGTTCTAGGAAAAATCCCTCTAGGAAAAACCTTAAATACTGAGTGCACTCTCCTTTGCTGGAGAACGTTTATTCCTCCTTCTTAGTTGTTTCTCTTTCCAATTCTCTTTCTGCTGCTTCTCCTCTCCTTCAAGTGCAGTAGTAATTGCAGATGAGGACAGAATTTGTGGAATCTAAATTATAAAGGTGTTCAGACTTGCTGAAGTCTTCTTTTGCCAAATATTTAAACTATTCTGCAAGTTAAGAAGCTTTGTTGCGTTTGTCCTGCTGTACAGAGCTGTTTGGTCACAGATATCAGAATGATGACATTAAAGGGATAGTTCACCCAAAAATTAAAATTACCCCATGATTTACTCACCCTCAAGCCATCCTAGGTGTATATGACTTTCTTCTTTCAGACAAATACAATCGGAGTTATATTAAATAATGTCCTGGCTCTTCTGAGATTTATAATGGTAGTGAATAGAGGATGAGATTTTGAAGCCCAAAAAAGTGCATCCATCCATCATAAAAGATATCCACACGGCTCTAGGAGGTTAATAAAGGCCTTCTGAAGCGAAGCGATGCATTTGTGTAAGAAAAATATTCATAACTTTAAAAACTTAAATAACTGGCTTCCGGCAGAAGGCCGTACGCACGTCAACTTAGCAAGCCAAAAGAGTAGCCCCTGAAGCGACGTAGGAGTAACGTAAGCTTAGACACTCTCGCTGTTCAAACAAAAAGGGCTGGCAACAAACTCAAGCTCCTCTTCTCTTATATAGAAATCCTCTGATAAAAATTCTTATTTTAGACTTCTAATTCGTGACCGGTGTTTTGTTTTGCTCTCTCCTCCACGTTCGTCATTACATCATGCGTCAGGTCAGAGTTCACTAAATTGATGCGTAAGGCCGTCTGTCGGAAGCTAGTTATTTTCGTTTTTAAAGTTTTAAATATGGATATTTTTCTCACACAAACACATCGCTTCTCTTTAGAAGGCCATTATTAACCCCCAGGAGCCTTGTGGATTATGTTTATGATGGATGGATGCACTTTTTTTGGGCTTCAAAACCTCATCCTCTATTTACTCCCATTATAAAGATTGGAAGAGCCAGGACATTATTTAATATAACTCTGATTGTGTTCGTCTGAAAGAAGAAAGTCATATACACCTAGGATGGCTTGAGGGTGAGTAAATCATGGGGTAATTTTCATTTTTGGGTGAGCTATCCCTTTACATGATCTGATTTGTAGTATTCATCATGATGAATGAGACTAATGTGAGTGGTTTTCTCAGGTTGTTTGTACATCTGTTAGAATTCCTTCATTAGTTGTGATGGGCCCTTTGTGTTGCTGTTAAACAAGCAGAAAGCATCTCAATAAAGCGTATTGTAATGGTTGTGATAATTCCCTCTGCTGGCCTTAGGCCAGTGCACTCCATCTTCTTAATTGAATTTCTGTCATCTGCTAAATGAAAAATAAAAATAAAATCAGCAACCCTGAATGTTTCCATCTCCATCTCACCGTCCCTTTTTCCATATTGTTAGGCATTTCCTATTAAGCGTGTACTGTAAATATATGTGACATTACAAATAACAGATTAAAAATTCATTTACACTGGCCTTTACCCTAATTTGGATTATATTTATGCACTTTTTTTAAAGCTGTCGGATATTTCGTTCTGTTGTCTGACAGTAATCACATAAAGTGCAGTTGGTTGTCCATCATTGCTAAATTACATGATTCAGTATTAGGGTATACAGGCAGTTTTTTTTTTTTTTTACTCAGTCGTGTTTACAGGTCACATTGTACTTTCAGGTCATACACACGCACACGTTTACTTATTTTCTAGAATTCAGACGGCGTATCAGTCGCTCACCCTGCCAGAGAGGGATACGGTGCAGAGGCCGTCCTGTGCGATAAGAGCTGGACAGCCCGACCTGCAGAGGACTGGACTGAACTTGAACCGTGGTTAGGCAGTATGAGGCTGGGAACACAAGGCTCTTACCTGGGAACACCATCCCGCTGAAGTCGTGAGTCACGCTGGCATCAACAGCACTCAAATCATAGAGATGGCATTTGAGATGTTAAATAGGTCGGGAGCACCTGAATGTCACATACTCCTCACAAAAGAAGACTGCATCCATGTGAATTATTGGTAAGATATAATGGTGGTAAAAGCTTAAGCCAGGAGTCTTCAGAAAGGGGACAACAAAGTATTTTTAGATAGCACATTTTTGAGAAAAAATAAAATAAAATGTGCATTTAACATAAACACATTCATTTGAACCAAAAGCTAAATTTATGAAACTAAGTTTTCCCTCACGTATTACATTGTGCTTATATGTATAACATGTATTAAAATATATAAAAATGTGTGATTATATATGTTGTCTGACTCCTTGTGCATACAAAAATCTCACTGGATTATTACAATTAATGGCAAAAGGAATGTTTGGAAATTTCCTACTGACATATTACAGAAAAAAATATAAATAATTGACTTTAAAAATGCTAATGTGCCTAAGACTTTTGCATGCAAAAGTCCAGGGGTCCCTGCTCTATTTCTCTAGCCACCAAAGGGGTTTTGTAATGAAATCTTTTTTTCTTTTCTTTTTTTTTTTACTCACAGTATGCACCGTTTAACCCCAGATTGACCTCACTGTATTATAATATTAACATGCATATTAATCTGTGAATGCATTTAAAAATCTATGATAATGTAGGGATGATAATGCCCTTATGTTTTAATGATTAGGTGAATGTAGATATGTAATGAGATGGTTTAAGTGAGGGACTAGCCGTTTCTCCTCTTGGGCTGAGGATTTTCTCGTGGATCCTCGGTAAAGCCCAGGTTAATGGAATTGCTTCAGATCTGGTGTTGGGGATTGAGAAGCCTCTGTTTAGATTAATGTGAGGGATGACGGGAGAGTGGGATGCTGCCAGTGCTCTCTAATAACACTGTGAGGGCCGGGGGGGGGTCAACGGAGGGCACGCCCAATCTGGCTAGACGGTTTCGTCAGTGGATTCTCTCATAATCCTCTTTCTCCGACTGCCACCGTGGTCATGTGACTGCCTCTGTAACAGAAACCGTGAATCTGAGGCAGCTAAAGAGCTTTATGAATTGTAAACAAACTAGCATGCATTATGAATGATGAAATAAATGCAGATCCACTGGTTTTACTGTGTTTCTGTTTTTATTTCTTATTGGCAAACACAAACTTAACAAGTTAGCTTTTCAGCTTCTCCAGGAAGGCATTATCCAAATTTGCAGAACAGTTCTCTAAATATTTCCACCCTCCTGTTCAAGTGTCATGTGCTTCCTCTTTTACAGTGAAGAGGCAGTGTATCAGCTATCCATACGCTCTGTTGGAGGTTTCAAACTGGACTGAATTCCTTCGTAAAGTGGTCTCTCACCTCTATAACGGGACATGTTGTACTTCATGGTTACAGAGGTATGGATTTCAGCACACACTCCTAATCCCACAACTCATATTTCAGCATTAAATGCAGTGTTACAGGTTAAACATCCTTTAAGGGGCTCCCGGATGCAACCGGCACATGCAGCCTGTGAGTATTTGTTTTCATGACATGCACATTATGCAAAAAGACAAGCTGTTATGTGAACATTTACCTTATTCTGTACAGTTGTATCTTGCATCTGAACTCGTTTAACCATCACATTCTTCCATTCCAACCCATTTTTTACTCTTATCACTTTTCCCCTTTGATTTCCCTCCCCCCTCACTAACACTCTCTGTTCTTTATCTAAGGGCAGCAGGCCAGGCACACGTGTACATGCTCTCTGAAGAAGGGCAGTTCAGTGGAAACTAGCGAGCAAACACTCCAAAAAGGACACACGCTCCCTCAATGTCAGCAAATATTTAGTCACAACTTCAAAGAGAAGTGACAGTCCTTTGAAATTGGGCTCAAGTTGGGCACTATTAGAGCAGGTGGAATGCTTTTTAAGAACAATGTGATGATGGCCATATATTCTGATCTCTTTTACTAATAATGATGTACAGTTTTTGCTTCATTTCATAAGGCCAACGTGGCAACATATTTTTAGAGGCAGACCATCATGTAACAATGTGCTGCTGTCACCTGCAAGACCGGCTGTTCTAACGGCTCAGAGAAATGGACTAATGAGGGCCCTGAAGTGAGTGCGATGCATTGATAAAGTGTCATTAAAAAAGATGGATTGTCACTTAAGCATTTATAGCTGCTGTTCAGCTCTTTCTGTTCTCGAAGTGTTCGGAAATCACCCCTCTAGATCAGGCTCTGTGGAGTGTGGGCAACAGTTTTTCATGGGTGACAAATATAGTTAAATGGTGAAATATAGAGGTGTACAACTTGTTCTCCCTAAGAGCTTGGTTAATAGAGAACAGGGCACAGAGCACATTTATTTGTAGGTCAGTATGTATGTGTTATTTGTCTGACAGTTTGGCTTTTAAACAGTTTAGTTAAGAGTTCACCCAAAATCAGAGTATATACAGATGCATAGGAAAATATAATGTATGCTTATGAGACAACGGAGGTTTCAGTATAGAGACAAATTATTTTATATTTATAAAATATAAATTATATTTGTAGCAAATATATTGTGTTTTGTTTTTTTTAATTAAATATGTTTTATACTACTGTTTGAAAATTTGCGTTTAGTATGTTTTTTTTGAATGAAATTCACTTGACAATGAAGAAAATGAATAATGTTACAAATGATTTCATTTTCTAATAAATGCTTTTCTTTTGAACTTTCTATTCATCAAAGAGGTCCTGAAAAAATTTATTGTGGTTTCCACAAAAATATTAAACAACTGTTTTCAACATTGTTGATAATAAAAAATGATCAATAAGAATGATTTCTGAAGGATCATGTGACACTGAAGACTGGAGTAATGATGCTGAAAATTCAGCTTTGCCGTCACAGGAATTACATTTTAAAATATATAAAAATGGAAAACAGTTATTTTAATTGTAATTACTATTTTTACTGTATGTTTCATTAAAAAAAAATGCAACCTTGGTGAGTGTAAGAGACTTACAAGAATATTATACCATTGCCTGTCTGAATACTCGATTCTGATTGGCTGGAAGGTGTGTATTTAAACCATTTAATGCACAGGTAGTTCCAAGTCAGTTTAATCACGTTCTATATTAATGCAGAATGCGAGTCGCAACTGACAAAAATAACTGTCTTTTTTACCCTTCAGGTCAAATATTGTGCTGTAATCATCAAAAATGGCTTTAAAGGGGACCAATTATGCCCCTTTTTACAAGATGTAATATAAGTCTCAGGTGTACCCCTGTCTGCTCCAGTAGCCTCTCACTGCAGAACACACGAGATCCAGGGGGCGGAGACGGGTAGGTTAAGGGATTTGTAAAGTGGGAGGAGTTGGATCTAGATCTAGGGGGTGGAGATGGCTAGGTTTAGATCCAGGGGCGGAGACGGGTAGGTTTAGGGATTTGTAAAGTGGGAGGAGTTGGCTCTAGATCCAACCCCGCCCCCTGGATCTCGTGTTCTGCAGTGAGGACCATCTCAGCTGCTCCCCATCCCGCTTTCCAGAAGAAGGCGGAGCCTTTACAGCTCGTGCCTTGGATACTCTGCCAAAAACTAAAACATCTGGTTTTGATTATCATCTCTATTGCGGCCACGCTTATGTGACATTGCAGTTCCTCCTCATCATGAAATTTTGTTATCTGCATGTGTTTTAAAGTCATATCAGTCTAAACTTCTGATATGGTTTTCTGAGCGCACACATCCGAAGCACGCGCACAGAAAGCTGGATGTCAGACGGCGCGTCCCGTGAGTATTAAACTAAGTTATCTTTCACATCTTATTGCGCTTAAACTGTCAAATACACACAAGGTTATGTCAAAAACACACAAAGTTCACATAAACAATCAGTTATGTCTGTGAACGTAAACAGCAGGAAAAGAAATCACGTGTATATTAGATCTGTGTATTAAAGTGAAAGCAGCGTAATACACAGTACTGCTGTATATGCTGTTAATATGAATCAAACAAAAGAAAAACAGAAAATCACTCACTGCTCTTTACTGAATAACTTTAGTAGCTTTAATAAGAATACATTTCTTACTTGAATGCTACTGTTAAATGCTCTGGCGAGGAGATAAACATGGCGGACTGTGTACAGCTCACTCAGGGCGGGGTCTATGCTAATAGGGCAGAGTCCGTCAGCAATCATGGGCGGGGCCTAAGCAGTGTGACGTCACATTGCATAGAAACGGCAAACAGCTTATTCTGAGACGCTGCTTAAGTGGAGATTTTAAAAAAGGAGTGGATGGATTTTTACCATTATAGGGTGGTTGTGTGACAACTGTTGACACATTTATGTTCAAACACCATGTAAAAGTGAATTTTGCATAATAGGTCTCCTTTAAGTTGTCAATGCTGGCAAATGACCATGGTATAAGCAGGATAATCCACTGCTAGCTGTGCATTAACGATTTGAATGCTTCGTGTCGGTGGTTCTTTGCCTCCACATTGTGCATTAAAATCATTTAATGCACAGCTAGCTGTGGAATATCTATTACTTAAAAAAATCTTACTGACCCGAAACATTTGAACGGTCGTGTATTTACAATAATTCAACAAAAGAACAATTAGTACAAGATGTGAAATGTGATTTGCATTACATTTCAGGAAAACAGTTTGTTTGCACAAAACCCGTTTATCATGTTTCTCTCTGAGGCAATACATTGCAAAATGTTTGCAATCAAGATTTTGCTGAATGAAGGTTCATCACAGGGTTAACAGGGTGCCGGCAGAGTCATGACTTGCTCCTCTTTTTATTCTTGGCAGCCTTGATCCCTCTGGATTGCTTGACATTGCATCACTTATCTGTTCCTGTGTATTTAGTGTAGTGAATGTGCGTCAAGAGTGAGGGAGAACAAGGAAATCCCCTTCTGCCACGTGGGATATGAACAAAGACTCCACTTTGGCCCAAACTTTCTCTCTTTTGCCTTGCAGCGCGAGAGGTCCAGCTACGCTCGACTGTCGGCATTTTCACCCCGTCTTTTCTCACTGCACCTTCCTGTAGAGATTGGCTCACTACACTTCCTCAAAGATGAATGTCTCTTTGAACCGCTTGTGGCATTTGAGTGAATTGCAGTTATATTACAGGTTCCAAACCAGTGGTGATTCATTGAATGGGAACTATGGAGGAATTTGCTTCATCACAGAGCACATACACCATTCAGATTTTTCTGTGTACACAACATTCCTTTTATGTGACCAACAAGAGCATATAAATGACGTCTCCTGAGAGAGATCCATGTACTAATTCTCAATTACTTTCTCTCCACCACCTTTGTCTTTTCATAGAGGTTTTTATGAATAATATATGCCGCATTGCTTCGCTGTCATTAAAGGTGACCTTGGTTAATTATTTATCGGGTCAGATGATTACAGCCCTGACCTCTGTATGTTCTCGTCTAGCGCTCGGCTCAGTTTTCATCTCCACGCTCTTTCTTTTAGTATTCCTGGAGACCCTCATATGATGAATTACTGTCTATTATTATTGCAGGGGGAGTGTTGGCGCCTTTACAGAGACGTACAATTTAAAATTACAAATCTCACCACCACAAGACTGTTACGTTAGTTTTAATAAAATATGTAAGGGTTAATGTACAGTCAGTTGGTCATTATCACTAAATAAACCCTGACAGGGTGATCAGGTTGAGCCCCTTTAGGGGTTTATTTTGTTACAGTGACCGGATGACTCTAAAATGTCCTGCTTATTGCCCTGCTACTTGTCAAATAAATACATGGACTTGAAATATTGTTGAGTTTTATTATGTTATTATGTGAGAAAAAAGTAATTAAATAGAGACATTAAACTAGCGCAGCTATATAGGAAATCATAATACGGTTTAGCTATTATTCAAACATATTTGACCACTGAGTATTGACCAATCAGAATCAAGCACTGTAAAATAGGATTAGTTAATGGATGTGTCAGAATGGACTGTGTATCAAACATACAGACTATTTGAAACTGAATGAAAAGGATGGGAGGAACATCACCTTGACCTTTCCCTCATCACCATAGCCCTTTGGCCTGAATGCTTTCATAAACCCTAATGAAATTAACCCTTAATGTGTTTTAGTGTGCTGACTCAACAGCAGACGCTTGGGTCATTTTGAGTTTGTCTATTCTGGCCCTGGCCGATCAAAGCTGAGGCTAAGTCGGGTCAGGACTGAGGCACCTGTCACTTGTATATAATTTGCAAGAGAATGATGAATGTGGCTGTAATGGCTAAACCCGGTACAGAATTAGCTCCAATGATGAGCATGTAATGACCTCATAATTTACAATAGCAGTTTGCCTAGTGTTGGATTACGTTAGTGTGCTTGTTTGGGCTGTGCCGGCCTGTAAAGTTCACACAGTGGTCACACCGCAGCACCTCAAGCCCTGTTAAAGCACTTGTCACTGAAGTTATAGCAGCAGAGGGATGCTTTTACATCTCTCTCAGTCCACAGATCTGGAGTGGAGCAGTGAGAATGTGCTGACAGTCTGAGGCTCGCTGCCTCTCTGGGGTGACCAGACGGCTCCTGCTGACTCAGCGCCAATCGCTGTCGTCCTCCCCTCGCTTCATGATGTCTGTCTGCATTCAGAGAAACTGAATGAAAACAGGTTGAGGCTCAGATACACAGTCTTCAAAGAGCATTCACCTAAGTTTTTTCTCACTTTTATGTAGTATTATTTTTAAAATTATTATTATTGCAAAAAAATATTATGTAATGTTATATTTCTATTTTTATATAAAGTGATATATATATATATATATATATATATATATATATATATATATATAATTATTTTAAAATTGCTTAAATATATTAAAATATTTTAAACTGAAATAATATTTAATAAAATATAAAAAAATTATATTTTTTCTTATTTTATCAAGTAGAAATATAGTAATAATAATATAAATGTAATAAAACAATTAGATAACTGAATAATTGTCTCATTGTTTACTATTATGTTTCTACTTTTTCGTTAAAGCTGCAATCCGTAACTTTTTTGGGGTAAAAATGATCCAAAATCAATTTTTGAGCAAGTACATAACCAGCCAGTGTTCAAAACTATCTCCTTAGCCCGATTCACAACGGTAAGCTTGTAATAATGTTTTCTAATTCGAGTGGTACTGGTGGGTTTCTGTGTGAAATTCGAGCATGCAGCCCGTCTGTTTACATAAAGAAGGAGTCCCAGCTAGTAGGTTATATCATGTGAGGATGCTGCAGGTAGCAGATCATTTATAGCATTTTCTCACAGCAGCTGCAATAATTAAACGTATCATTTTGATGGTGGATTGTAATCCAGAAAAATCCAAATGACAATCGTCAGTGAAAACTGGAGGTTCACCCTTAATCAAAATCAACAGACTTCAGACTGCGGAGTGGCTACAGAAACTGAAATCTCCAGGTCACGCTAATACACACTAAATACACATAGTCACACAATGATGATGTTGTTAACAATTTGAGAAAGTATAACAATTTGCACGGTTTGACGTGATCCGAGCTAAAGCGATCGTTAGATTTAATCACCATTGGTATCGTGATTTATTGTAATGCTTTTTTTCTCAGTTGGTCAGAACAAAAGTGGCAGATGTGTTACTTACTTGTTCAGATGAAATTTTCCGGTGAAAATTCTTATTTTGGTCATACTTCCGAGACTACAATCCTTAATTCTGAAGTACAGTATCCACACCGGTGTGGTGACTGACAGCAAACATTAGATTCATCCGCGCTGAGGAGCCGTACTGATGCACAACCCATGTAAAGGTTTCAAACAGAGATGGCGACAAAGAGGCAAAACTTACGGACTGCAGCTTTAAGTGTGTTTTCTTAATTTTTACATTTTTATTTAATGTATATTTTATAAATCTTTAATAATTCTAATTGAATTGTCATATATTTGTTTAATTTTATATTATTTTATTATGTTTAATATACATTTAAAAAAAATAAAAGAAATAAACAATTCTAAATGAAGCATATTATATCAAATTAAATACCAAATATTCAATTATCTCATTGTTTTAACTTTCTGTGAAGGTCTTATGTTTGTATGTTTCCTGTAGCTACATGCTCATAGGTTCAATTCACATATCAGAAACTGATAAAATGAATACCAGACAATGAATACAAGTGCTTTGGATAAAAGTGTCTGACAGATGAATTTATGTAAATGTATGTTGTGTGTAGGTGAATTTAGAGAAAGAACAGGATCATAGTGTTTTGACTTAAAAAAAAAAAAAAAAAAATTGATTAATCTGATCCCTTGGTTTGGCATAGATCACCATTCAATACTTGTAGATCATAGTGTATAGATTCCATACAAAGTACATTGAAGGTTAATGACTTTCTGTTTGGGATTTTCCTTCAAGCTGTTTCATAGAACCACAAGAACAGAGCCAGGATCCTCTGTGAGATCAATACCAGGTCATTGTTTGATCGTTGACCACTAGGTTGATTTTATTTTTGTATTTTTTTATAATCATCAGCTCAGAGCAACAACTAATAAAGCCCTCAACACCCTGTTAGGATGCTGTGATGTTCAAGAAGAATGAAAGGTCACCTTTTTATTTCTCTTTCTTCCATAGAGTGAAAAGCCTTGAATTGCTCCTTAGGCTTTTGCTGACTGAATACTAATACGCTAAACATAGAGGTCATGCAGTAATTTATATTCAACAGTGACTCTTTGCCGAAGAAGAAAGCTGATCGATAGCTGTGTTAACCCTAAGAACCAATGCTGCGTGTTTCAGGAAGAAAAAAAGGTCCATTTTTATGTCTTATGGAGGTCTTTAGGACACAATGAGGTGACTGTTGTCAGATGGGCTCTTACATCCCCATGAGATCAGTAAGGAGGATTTATTAGCCCTGCTTTGAGTAAAGCAGCACGCTAACTGGTTCACCGTTCTGAAGGTCATTTTATTCCTCCAGCCCTCAGATTTGTGTGCAGATCAGCTAAATAAAAATGCAGCGTGGCCAGCGCTGTCAAATCAGCATAGTTCCTCCTTTATATTAACCCGGTTGCCCCCAAAAAACCTGAAAAATCCAAACTGACTGGACACTAGGTGGTATTAATCTACTGGGACTTAAAACTCCAATTTCTAAGCCCCTTTGGCCCCAAGAGCCCATCATTTATCTAACATGTCTGGGAGGATGTGGAGCACCTGAGCCAGTTAGTCAGGATGTGATGGATCACCGTACCTTCTGCCTCAGCTGTTTCCTGCTGATTCCTCCCCCATCTGTGTTGTCTTTTCTCTTACCAGTCTCTCCATCTCTTCCTATCTCTCCATCTCCCCGGTATTCCTACACCCAGCTGGGACCAGCTCCTCCATCAAGCCCAATTGTCTTTGCGAGCTGACAGTTCCCTCCACACACCCGGAGTTGACCTGCTCTTTATTTGTGTTGCCTAAAATAGTTTGGCTGTCAGTGTATCTGTGCCACTGTAGCGCGGTATGGAGTATTAACTTTATCAAAGTCACTTGTAATGTCTCAGCGCTGCTCGAGTCTGCCACCAGACATTTTTCTGCATGAACACGTTTGATGCCTCTCTGATGTGTATGCCATTGCCTACCATCCTTAGTTTCTTAGGACAACTCAAAATACCTTTCAAAATTCTCTCACACAGGTAAAGTAATGAATTGATGTCAATGTTTTTTCACATAATTCATTAAATGTACAGATATTTTTATACATGAAAGCATTTGGGATGTGTTTGAACCAATTCTTCTTTTATTGTTTTTGATTGCATTGATGTTTTTATATATACAGTGCCTTGCAAAAGTATTAATTTTTTCCACATTTTGCCATATGCTTTAAATTACTTTTCCACATCAATCTACTACCCCATAACGACAACGCAAAAACAGATTTGTGACAACTTTGCAAATTAATTTAAAATGAAAAACAAGAACAAGAACAGCATTACAAATATATGCAAGGAGAACATACAGCCGTGGACAAAAGTTTTGGCAGTGACATAAATTTTGTATTTCGCTGCTTCAGTATTTGAAGATTATTTTTCCACATGTTCCTATGGAAAACAGTGATAAACATTTCATATGATTCCAAAGGCTTTTATTGACAATGTACAATATGAGCAGAGTCAATATTTACAGTGTTGCAGGATGCAGGATATCGGCTTCTGGGCCAAATCTTAACTAACGGCGATCTATTCTTGCCTTTTTATTGTTCAGATTTGATCACAATTTGTGGACTTCTGCTTGTAAACACGCCTTTCGAGGATGGACCACAGGTTCTCTATGGGATTAAGATCCAGGGAGTTGCCTGGCCATGGATCCAAAATTTCACTGTAGCCTAATGATCTCCAAGCCACTTCATTATCATTCTTGCCTTGTGACACAGTGCTCCATCATGCTGGAAAATGCACGGATCATCACTAAATTTTTTCCTGGATCGTTGGGAGAAGTTGCTCTTGCAGGACATTTTGATGTTGTTCTTTATCCCTGGCGGTGTTTTTGGGAAGAACTGTGAGAGAGCCACTCTCTTGGATAAAAAGCAACCTCACACATAATAATAATAAGTTTTATTTATAAACCGCCTTTCCCAAGCTCAAGGTCGCTGTATAAGGAGATAATACATAAACACAGCATCAAACATAAATACATGCATCATATCAAAGCATGAATTAGAATCTTTAGTGGTGAGACCAGGTCGCAGTCGGGCAATATTACAAAGGTGGTAAAATGTAGTCTTGGTAATAGAACTTATATGAGATTGAAATGTAAGTGGCGAATCAAATGTTACACCCAGATTTTTAATAGTATGAGACTGAATTAATTTAGCCCCATCAATAGATAGACTCAGTTCCGACTATACATTCCTGCAGGACATAACAGTCATACAGGAACAACCCTACAGGACTCCTGCAGGATCCCTGCATATAGAACCAAAATCCTACAGGATTCCTGCAGGAGTTTTTTGTAAGGGTAGGCATGTTACGGTATCAAATTTTCATGTTGCGATAATTGCTGAAGCTTTTAAAACGGTATACAGTATTTTCACAATATTTAAATAATTTGCATAAAAAAAAATAAAAAAATGTTGTCATATTATAAAAAGTTTAATAACTGTTTGTTCACTTTAGCTCAGCTCCATTAAATAATACAGTTACAACTTTTGATTTTAATAATGTATTTTTAAATGTTGAAATTAACATTAACTAAGATTAATAAATGCTTTAGAAGTATTGTTCATTGTCAGTTTATGTTAACTATTGAAGCCTTATTGTAAAGTGTGAATGAACAGAATCAGAACATATGCAAACAAAACCTAGTCCTATAGGGCATGTTGTAGTCCAGACTAAATTATAAAAATGTTTAAATTTGAAAATAAATAGCCTTAACTCTTTAAGTATTTGGTGCTGTGATGAACATTGTTGCGAATACAAAAATCTAAATGGCTGTTTAAAACAATTAAATACTAAAGCAGCTGCTTTGTTTACGGGTGTTACCGGGGTAACCGCTGGATTTCTGCTGTTCCATCAGCGCCCTCTGCTGTCAGAGAGTGAATATGCATTTTCATTCAGCGCGTCTCCTTCACGTTCCGCCACGCGCTGCTCATGCGTGTTGGGCTTGTTTACATGTGCGTGTGCCTCTTATACGCAGCATACAGCGGTTTTGTGCATTTTAAACGGTTGATGGCTAAAGTATTCTTAAAATGCATTCTAAAAATCTGAATAATTCGTGATAGGCTAATATTATAATAATATATAATACGGTATTTTGAAGTGCCCACGATAACAATATCGTGCATGTTCGTTATCGTATTACCGGATACCAGCACATGTCTAGTTCCGACTTTTTTAAAAGGGATGGTGAACCAAAATCAGTAACCTCAGTTTTATAATTATTAAAATATAGAAAGTTGCTACAGTATGTAACCAAATTTTGATGTCACCATTACAGGCATTCAGTGAATCCAGAGGAAGCAGAGACGGAGCGAGCTGATATGTAGGCTACTGTAAATTTGCAGGTCATCGGCATAACAATGATAGCTGAAACCATGACTACGGATAATGTGACCAAGAGGTAACAAATAAATACTGAACAGAAGTGGTCCAAGAACAGAGCCTTGTGGGACACCTTGAGAGAGAGAACACAAAGAAGATTTGAAGTTAGGGACAGTAATAAAAAATTGTCTATCAGTGAGATATGATATAAACCAAGACATAGCACTACCCATGATGCCAATAGCCGAGAGGTAAGTAGGCTATGTGAGACAGTGTCAAAGGCTGCTGTTAAGTCAAGCATGATGAGAACAGTAAGACAACCAGAATCAGCAGATATTAGGAGGCCATTAGTAATTTTTAACAATGCTGTTTCAGTGCTGTGGCCTGATTGAAAACAAGACTGATAGGGATCAAGAAGATTGTTAGCAGAAAGATGAGCTTTTCAAACAGCTTAGAAATGAACAGAAGATTAGATATAGGTCTGAAATTATTCATAACAAAAGAATTTAGTCCTGGTTTCTTTAAAATAGGAGTGACTACAGCTGTTTTTAATAATAGTGGAACAGACGAAATAGAACAGCTGATCAAGTGAGCCATAGGAGATGAAATTACAGATAGGCAGCTCTTAAGAATTGAGGTACTGGATCTGACAAGTAGATGAGCTAGTTTGAGCAAATAGGTCACTAACATGGGCTGGTGAGAGTAAAGCTAGAGAGGATGTCTTTTATGGGGTGAGGTGGAGACCAGTTAGAGGAAACATCTGATGAGTTTAATGAAAATGTTTCATAAATAGATTCTTAGAGAAATCTTAGTAATGCACCTCCAGGCTACTTTTCCTATACCAGCGCTCAAGACATCTGCCAATTTGTCAGCAGTGGGAGCTCAGGTGTATACCAAGAAGATGCATGAGATGACCAAATGGATGGTCTGAGGATGCTTCACTGTTGGCACGACACAGGACTTATGGTAGTGTTCACCTTTTCTTCTCTGGGCAATCGATTTTCCAGATATGCAGTCAGAAGGGGGCTTCATCTGAGTAAATAACTTTGCATTCAATGAACAGCTCAGTATCTGTAGACAGAAACATTGCATCTAATAGACTATTCTAAACTACATTCTGTTCTATACCTTCTCTGATCGCTGCACTCAATAAACCATGATTCCTCCTGATGGTTTTTGACTTTAGTTCAGCCCCATTCTAATGAATCCCTCAGAGATTTTAACGCTTGGTGCGAGTCACATTTTAATTAGCACACTGAATAAAATTGGTGAAACTGCCTATTAACATCTGAGATGGAACCAAATTAATGTTCTTTGCCAATTCACAGCACATGATTGGATTTTACATTAGGTGTTTTAGATTGGAATAGAATCAAGGATATGCAAAACTAGGGAGTAAAGCACTCCAATTTTTACATGTGCTGTCAGCTTTCCGATAAACACTCTTTACTGGGGCGTATGGCAGTTGGACTGATAAATGCAGTTCAGCTGATAAAAATCTGCTGTTCCTTCTGCATCAAAAAATCCTCTATTTCCATTCGGATAGAGATTTGGCCCACTTAAAAAGACGTTATTTCTCTGTTTCTAAAGCTGTCCTGTTCATAGCCACTAAGCAGGTGCGCGTCAGCTGGACTTGCCTTGCTCTGCGGCCAAGACAAGGATAACAAATGGCTTGGGGGCAGTTGGAAAGAGAAAATGAGAGAAAGAGAGAGTGTGTGTGAGAGAAAGAAAGAAGTAAGACAAGAAAGCGGCAAAATTCTTGCCCAAAAGGCCCTCATTAGGAGCAGAGAGGCATGTGAGGGAGTCAGCTGCTGGGGTGATAAAGGCAGCTGGAGGGATCCAGGAAAAAGCAGCACAGAGAGGTCTGTGTGGGACTGGACCCCAGCCAAACCCAGAGGCCCTCACTCGCATTATATAACCCTACAGTGGAAAGAAAACACAGCAACAGTACAGCTAGACGATATATGACCGGGAAAAGAGTATGCTTTGAATTATAAACAGCCCATTTAGTGAAAGGGGCAAAAGTGCTTTTTTGCCCCAAGAAAGTTGTAAAACAAAGAGGAGAATGGCTTTGATTATTGTGGCCTGTGATGTTGTCCTGAATGAGATTTTTCCATATAGTAAATGTTTTAAGCGTCCTTGCTTATTAAAAGGGTTTTAAATAATGTTCTTATTCTAACACAGTGCACACTACTTTGACATAGTATTTGACCAAGTTCCCTTTGATTGCTGTTGAACTTGCCTTGAATTTGACAGTGAAGGATACTGCTGCTTCACACTGGCCTTGACAGTGAGTTTAGCGACAGTGAAGCAAGGTTACATTGTTGCCTGCATACCAGAGTTTTGCAACATTCAGAATTGAATTGAGAATGCCTTTAAAATTCCAATTCAGTTTCAGATCTTCTAGTTTTACGTCTTGTACCTGAGGGTTCCTGGGTGAATATTTAATATTAATGTGAGCTGAGTGGAATACAGAAAGTGATCAACATTAATGATATTCAAAATGGTAAGCATGCGCTGCTTTGTTTACTGTTTGTGTATCTGCAGCCTGCAGTGTCGGTCTCCCTTTCTGAATGATGAATATAGACGAATATATATATATATATATATATATATATGGGTCAGTGACATGACGGGTCATTTTTTTGTCCAAAGGTCTTAATAATAATAAAAAACAAAGATATGACATCCAAAGTATGTAAGGTAGTACAACTAGATCTCTTTTATTGAATCCAAAAGGTTTTAATTATATTTTGCTACATATAAAGGTATTTTAAAGATTTTGAAGTGTCAAAAGGTCATTCGGTTTAACCGTCCAAAGGCCAATACAGCCATTTCACTTGTGATTAAAATATCTTAAAATGTAATAAATGTATGTATTTTTTATTCTGGCATGATTTTATTACATCATATATCAACATAGTGCAAAATGGTATTAAAATTATGTGTAGAAGTCGTTGCTTTGTTATGAGAAAGAATGTCCGAAAAAATGAATTTCGTTGATGTCATTCGGAGTAACCAATATAAAGGGACCATTTTGGATCAAGTCATGCGATCAATATCATGTGACAGGATGTGACATAATTCCGAATCCTGCACACTTAATTATTTGAAAAATTCATGTTTTCACTTGCTCGTACTCATGTCCCGAAACATCAGGTCATTCGGTACAACCGCTATAAAACATGGAAAATGTTGTAATATTTTAAAAACTTGTACTAAATATAAAATGTTTGATTGTCATTTTGCAAGATAACTAGCAAGCTAATTAGCTAGATATCAGATATCAGCCTGTTAGCAGTGTTTGAAAATATCATCATTCAGTATAACCAAAAGTGTAATTTGGTAAAACTGAAATTTTGATTAAACCGAATGACTTTTTTGGTGACAAATTTTGTCCATCTTGTAAAAAATGACAAAAGCAGTGTTAATTGATTATAAAAACCACATAATCTCATTGTTAACACTTAATAAAACTTTAAAATGAATTATATCTCCATTATGTTTTTTTTTTCACACTTAAAAACCTTATTCGTCAATGACCCATATATGAAAAAAATTGACAGCAGTCTCCTACAACGCAGACGCAGAACGCGTGTGCTGGCTGACTGTTGGCTGTAGTCTTCTCGGTGTGTTCACATGCAGTTTTTTGCCCCAACGCAGGCGACAACAGTCGGCTTTCATCAGCGCTAGTTCTTTGGCGTCGGTTTGGTTTGTCCCTACCCTTACAGTCCATTTCCTTGCATCAGTTGCTCAACAGCCTTTTGAACTCATCCCTTCACAATAGACCTGTAGCTCTCAATAAACAGTGAGCATTTGGGAAAAAAGGAGGGATTCGCATGCAAATGTAAGGTGACATTTCTGCTGAGCACATTCAGCCAGCCGTAGAATGACAATAGCAGGATTAGCATTAGCACCCATCCCCACGTCACATCTCGCTCTGTCAGAATGCTGCGCTCATCAGTTATCCAGCACCAATCCACGGGCATGTCCAGGCTTGTCCCATCCCATAACGGATCCTATAGTATGAGAGGAAAAAAAAAAGAAAAAACCTTACTTTGGGTCCCATGAGATGAAATTCCAAATGGAATGTGATACTCAGTCACATGTAGGAGGCATTAAAATTCTACACGCTTTCTCTGTCTTTCATCTCTGAAATGGTTCCCCACAGATTCCTGTGGAATTGCCTTTGAGAGCTTTTTCAGACAAGGAGGCAGTGGCAATATGCCTTTTTTGTTTATTAGCTTTTACCTTGAATACTTGTTTTTCCAACTAATCTTATTCCTGATATTTGTAGTAGAAGAAAAGATGTACACATCATGTAGAGAGTGTAGTGTGTTTCACATTGTTTTAAACATAAAATGCAGTCCCTTCCAGTCTTTTTTTTTTATGGATTTGTCTCCTGGAAGCTGCAGTCCTTTGCAGTAGCTGTGATTATCTGGGCTAGCTTGTCATCAATCAAACATCAGTACACAGACACTAGTGACAGATAAAATCTCTCCCTTCCCTGCAGAGCTGAGACAGGCGTTCTCTACCAGAGGCAACACAGCGGAGGTTTTCGGATCGGTATTAGCACATTTCTCCTGATTTCCTCTCAGGTTATTTTTGGGAGAGACTTTTTGTACACTGCCACAAACACTGGCTTTCAAGACCTAGGCGGTGTCTCTTCAAGTTAGCATGTGTTTATTTTTTGGCAAGAAGCACTGCATAAAGGTGTTAATGGTGTATATTCACGACTAACAGATTTCAAACACGTGTTTATGATCTGTATAAGCTGAGTTAACATGGCAACTAACTGTGGATTTATTTGTTAAAGGAGTCATAATTTTTTCACCCTTATGTCATTCTAAACCTGTATGATTGACTTTTATTTTATAAGAATATGTTTTGTTTGTTTTGTTTTGTTTTTATCCATGCAGTGAAAGTCAGTGGCTTTTATGTTATTTGGACCCCAACGTTCCTCAAAAACTTTTTTGTGCTTCACAAAAGAAAGGCATATAGGTTCGGAACGAAAACTTTTCATTGAAGTAGTCCTTCAGAATAATATGCTGCATATTGTACATTAGGGCTGGGTATTGACACAGTTTTCACGATTCGATTCAATTTCTATTCACAAGCTTTCGATTTGATTTCAATTCGATTCTTGGATATATATCAAATACAGTACATGGCAAATTTTCTCGAGGAAAAAAAATCTCTCAACTAATGCTGTAAACATGAGAGTCAGTTAATATTGAAGGTTAAAATTAACTTATTTATATACAAACACTTAAATTACAGTCAAGGATGTTTTTTTATAGCTAGCCTAATAAATAAAATTATAATACTAACTTTAGAATTACATAATCATATTTCTACTCCAATTCGTTTTTTGAAATAAACATTTAAATCGTGGCTGTCATAACTGATTTATTCAAACATGCATTAAATTTTGAAGAACATTAAAAATTATAATGAATATGTAATATGGTGAATATATTTATCATATTTTATATATATATCATAATTTTTCTAGCTGACTAATGAGTTTATGGTCACTGAATATGTTTTCTCTGAGGTAAATGTGACGTTACGTGACATTGTTTACAAGCTGTTTTATTGAAGACTTTCCGCAGTTGAAACACTGATTGAGCGATTACACAAGGCATGATATGGATTTCAGTAAGTTGTACTGTATCTTTTAACATACCTTCAGATGGTCATTCATGTTTATTTCACGCTGTAACTGGTATTAGCGGAAGAGATGATCAGTTCACGTGTGTGTTGTGCTGCTGCTTCTCTTGAACTGAGCTTCACTATACAGCGGTCTGTCACGTCACATTAAACAGCGCCAAAACGGTATTTGTTTTTTGAATTTCATAATAAAATGGACGTCATTTGAAATCTGAGACTTTGTTTCATATCAAAAGTAACAAAGCACAAAGATTATTGCGATTTATTGGATGGGAGGCGCGCTACAATATTCTGTTCATTCATCGACTGAAAACAGGATTGACTAATCGATTCTTGGGATTTAAAGGATTAGTTCACTTTCAAATGAAAATTAGCCCAAGCTTTACTCACACTCAAGCCATCCTAGGTGTATATGACTTTCTTCTTTCAGATGAACACAGTCAGAGATATTTTAATAAATATCCTGACGCATCAGAGCTTCATAATGGCAGTGAACAGGTGTTTTTGAGTATGAGCTGAAGAAAGTGTCTCCATCCACATCCATCTATCATAAACATGTACTTCGCACGGCTCCGGGGGGTTAATAAAGGCCCTCTGAAGAGAAGCGATGCATTTGTGTAAAAAAATATATCCATATTTAACAAGTTATGAAGTAAAATATTTAGCTTGCGCCAGACCGCCTTCCGTATTCAAGTTACGAAGGAAGTGTAAACTGGCGTCGTGTCAGTTACACTTTTTCCGTAAGTTGAATAGGGAAGGCATAGGATGTAGTGTAAGCTTTTTGAACTGCAAGAGTTTTACACTTTCTTTGTACGTTGAATACAGAAGGTGGTCTGGAGAAAGCTAGATATTTTACTAGGGATGCACCGATACCAGTTTTTAAGGACCGAGTACGAGTACCGATACTTTTTTCTAGTACTCGCCGATAACGATAAAGATGCCTATACATTTATTAATTTCTCTCTCTCTTTTTTTTTTTTTTTTTTTTTTGGTGATGTTGCAGTTTTCCAAGCACAACACCGTGAGACTAATAAATGTACAGCTTCTTTATTATTACTCTAATGAAAAAAGTAATTAAGTTTGTGACAAGCACATAAAAATTAAGAACAAAAATTTCACAGTGTCCAATAACCTTCAAAGGGCATAATTACCAATATATATAATTGTTGTTACATAAAAAGAAATTTACAAACAAATTACAAACAATACAACAAATACTATAGAGATACAAATTAAATAAACTTGTTTTTCAGATACAGTAGGTTTATTTACCATGTATACATTTATTTAACATCTTTTATTGTTTTATTAACATTAATGACAAATATAGGCTACGGTCCCTTTAAGACCGAATCCATGGATACTGACACATCCTGTTTTCACCCAAATGTTTACGTCTACTTAAGCCATAACCGACTGTGTTTACGTGAGATACTCCACACGATGGACATTTTGACAGCTATGTGTGCATTTGACCATTCAGGCGCGAGGAGAACTGATCGCGCGCTGTTTAAGAGAACTGGGATCGCGCGCAAGAAAGAGAGAGCGCTTACGCGAGAGGGAGCGCTTCTGGTCTGTGTCATTCAGCGCGATTCCGCCTATCCCGCCATCACTAATCGATAACGAATTGCGACTGAAAGCATGCAGTTCGCAATGTGTGTGTTGTCATCATTAATTTGAAGTATTTCCACACCCCTGAGGCTGACATTGTTTCTGCTGCTGCCGTTGGTGTCTCTGTGCACGGAAAATTCTGTCAGTTACGTCACGTGAGGTATCGGTCTTTGGTATCGGGGTTTTTCTTACACAAACACATCGCTTCTCTTCTGAAGGCCTTTATTAACCCCCCGGAGCCGTGTGGAGTATGTTTATGATGGATGGATGTAGATGGAGGCACTTTCTTCAGCTCATACTCGTGACCCCTGTTCACTGCCATTATAAAGCTCGGATGTGTCAGGATATTTATTAAAATATCTCTGATTGTGTTCATCAGAAAGAAGAAAGTCATATACACCTAGGATGGCTTGAGGGTGAGTAGCTTGGGCTAATTTTCATTTGAAAGTGAACTAATCCTTTAAGAATCGATATTGGTTGGTAAAAATGAGAATAGATTAAAATCGAGAAATCAATATTTTTTACCCAGGCCTATTGTAGGCTACATGCATTATTATTGTAATCATGTAGCATTTAGCAGCACAAAAATACACTAACCCAAATACAACACTGCATGTTATTACAGGACATTGTTTCCTTCCCTATAATAGCTCTGTTTTTGAAAGTCTTATGGCCTGTGGTCATGATGTAAGATTTGTGATTAGAAGGTCAGGAATGTTCTGTTAATCGAGCGTGAAGACCTTCTGTTTCTGCAAAATGGGCATAGTATAGCTTGTGATAGTGTCAATGGGTTCTTCATGCCTGCAGCTTGTCATGTTTCTTTATGAAGTCCGCCAATAGCCATAAAGAGACGACTGTGCAATGTTTCTGTTGAAGTGAACAGACGCTCCACATGATGCTCCTCTCAGACATGGTGTTCACTGAGGGTGCGATTCATTGACATCAACACACAGCAGTCATTCAACAATGCCATAAATTTAACTGTTGTTCTCCGTCTTAAAAACTTATGGGCACTTAAGGGATTATGGTTGTGTGTTTTCAGTGTTTATTTCCTCTCAGTTGGTTCTGTGAGTCAAACTTCAATTAGTTTTTACACCCATGAGCCCCTAAGGGTATAGAGGATTTTCCTTTGGAACAAAAAGAGTTTTATCTTCAGTAAAACTTAATGTAGAAAAGGCTGCTGCTTTCAGGAGTCCTGAAGGACAAAGGGCTTTTTACAACTGTATTCTTTGAATGTGGCAAGTTTATTTGCCCCAATATTTTAATACAATAAAATTAATACAGATGAATTGACTTGATCAAACTGTCAAAACCTTCATACCTTGCCAGCCCTGCTTCAGTATCATGAAAAATCAGTGAATTTTAAAATTGTGATTTCAATTTTTTTAATCGCAATTAAAATGAAAGTCTTAGAAATGTACAAGATTCAAATAAGTAATAGAAAAGTAGTTAAAATATGTTTTGTGAAAATTGATTTTTTTAATTATCCTCTGCTTAATAATATTTAATGCGTGCATTTGGCACCCTTGGAATCAAACCCATGACTTTTATAATGTTATAAAATATTTCAATTATAAATAAATGCTGTTCTTTTTGACTTTCTATTCAAAAAAAGAATCCTGGAAAAAAATTGCATTGTTTCCACAAAAATATTTAGCAGCACAGCCGTTTTCAACATTGTACGGATCCCCTAAAGGGAGATGGTGGTGGAATAAAATTGGGATGGAAGGAAAAAATATTTTTCAAAGCTTTTGCGTTCTCTCGCAAAACTTTTGTGTTCCCCCAAGAAACTTTGAATTCCCTCGCAAAGATATTTGCATACACTCGCAAACTTTTGTGTTCTCTCGCAAACACTTCCTGTTTAATTGCCCCCTGGCAGTGGTTCAGACAGCTCCATACGTTAACAACGGAGCGGTTAATAGAGTTTAATTTTGAACTTGGACTTAAGTATAAAGAAATATGTTCAGTGCTTAGTTCAAGGCACGATTTTGACAGCCAAACTGAAAGGTCTTTCACTTTCATCTAAAATTGTGTTTTTTTTCACAACAGGTTTTGCAAGAGAACGCAAAAGTTTTGAGAGGGAATGCAAATATCTTTGTGAGAGAACGCAAAAGTTTTGAGAGAGAACGCAAATTTCTTTGCGAGGGAACTCAAAAGTTTTGCGAGAGAATGCAAAAGCTTTCAAAAATAATTTTTCCTCCCATCTTAATTTTTTTCCACCACCATGCCTCTTTAGGGGCTACGTAACATTGATAATAATTATAACAAATGTTTCTTTAGCACCAAATCGTCATATTAGAATGACTTCTGAAGGGTCATGTGACACTGAAGACTGGAGTAATGATGATGATAATATTTCACAGTATTACCATTTTACTATATTTTGATTAAATAAATAAAGCCTAGGTGGGCATAAGAGACTTCTTTCAAAAACATTTTTTTTTTTTAAATCAACCCCAAACCTTTAAATGGTGTATTTTTAAATGTATTTACAAAGGTGTTGCTTCATCTTAGTTTGCAGATGTGATCTCTGTATGCAGATGTGATCTGTAGCATTTTCTCTGGATCTCATCTGCTGTGATCCTATACTCATTACTTAAACACCAGGGAAATATTGCACCAAAACAAGGAATTGAGTCACTTGGTCACTTTAATCGGAGTTGTTTAAAGACATAAAAGAAGTGTCCTTATATCAAGGACTGCTTGACAGTCTTGGTGGTCAAAAAAATTACGAACAGAAGGACTAAACATCTGACAGCTGCAGGCCAAGACAAGCATTACTCGAACAAAAAAGAAATGCATCATCTGGCGCCAAAATTTCTCCATCCAGAGCAACAGCAGCAGCACTGAACCACGCTGAGTATGAATGAAAGTCATTTTATCCGGGTTCTCTGGCTTGTGCAGATTGTCTTTTATTCATTCATTGCATTGGACACACAGTGCTTGACTCTCTGTAAGTCTGTTTGCCTAATCTGCTACCCATTTACCAGCTGCTCTTCTGGCAGACTGGCGTTGTGGTCACCATGGCAATGTCCAGCCAGGCCTGTGACGATTGTCTTGGCACATTGCCTGGATAATGAGGTAGCGCTGTCGCATTTGTTTTCTTTGCACTCTTCATCTTTGTTGATAGAGTGGAAAGCCAGAGGCCTTAAATCGATGAAGGGCACGTTTAAGGTGTAAAAGCCATGTGCCAAGCCCTGTTAACTGCCCTCACCAGCTGTTGGTGAGTCTGTGCCAGCCTTTAACAGAGGCCAGACTGTGTGTGATTGAGGGACAAAACCCTTCAATTGTATTTTTCTGAGAAGGATTCAATATAATCAACTTTAGTTTTTATCCTAGATGTAGCAAAACGGGGCATGTGACTTTCAAGTGCTTCTCTGGCACGTAAACAAAACTTCATTTCCTATTTGAGGGTGACGTGTTTAGTTAGTGAGAAGGACACTCTTCATCATGCTGTTAATTAATCAAATAGAGAGTCTATCCGTGTGGAATTGCGTCACATCCAATACATTTGATATCGGCTGTCATGGTGAGTCATGATCACTAGTGACTTCATCATTGAGCTCTGCTGACTCATTATAGCCATAAATTAGTACCATTGCGTGTGTATTACACTGTCAGTGTCTGTTAAAACACAAGAACAGACAAAAGTTTGCACACACTTTAATGAATTTGTTTCTTATGATCTTAAAACTTGGGATCAAAAAGCAATGGCTTAAATGCTTGGAATTAGTTTTGTACATTTTTATTGAAATATGTTATGTTTTATACTATGATATAGTTTATTTTAGTTTAATCAGTTACATTTATAAAGTAGTTTATAATGTAATAATATATTGATTAATTTAAATATTTATATAAATATTTATAATCTAATAAATCTAAACTACAATAACAATATTGCAACATGTAGAAATAATTGTAATAAATTATTAAATATTTTTATTTTATTTTATTTATTTTTAATTTATCCAAATAGTTTTAGGTAGATAATATAGTTTTGATTTGTTAAATATTTTTACGCACTACTTAATTCATATTTCCATTTGTGCTATTTCATCGTTTTGATGACTTTGTTATTATAATAAATTGTGGTAACAATACAATAAGGTATTATTTGTTAACATTAGTTAACTATATTAGTATAACAATGAACAATACTTCTACAGAATTTCTTAATCTTAGTTAAAGGGTTAGTTCACCCAAAAATGAAAATACTGCCTTTAATTACTCACCCTCATGTCGTTCCAAACCCGTAAGACCTTCATTTATCTTCAGAACACAAATTAAGATATTTTTGATAAAATCCGATGGCTCAGTGAGGCCTGCATTGCCAGCAAGACAATTAACACTTTCAGATGCCCAGAAAGGTACTAAAGACGTATTTAAAACAGTTCACTGGTTCAACCTTAATGTTATGAAGTGACGAGAATACTTTTTGTGCGGCAAAAAACAAAATAACGACTTTATTCAACAATATCTAGTGATGGGTGATTTCAAAATACTGCTTCATGAAGCTTCGAAGCTTTACAAATCTTTTGTTTCAAATCAGTGGTTCGGAGTGTGTATCAAACTGCCAAAGTCACGTGATTTCAGTAAATGAGGCTTCATTACGTTAATGAGTGTTTCGAAACTTCAATGGTTCACCACTGGGGGGCGTGACTTTGGCAGTTCGATACACGCTCTGAACCACTGATTCGAAACAATAGATTTGTAAAGCTTCAAAGCTTCATGAAGCAGTGTTTTGAAATCGGCCATCACTAGATATTGTTGAATAAAGTCGTTATTTTATTTTTTTTTTTTTCTGCCGCACAAAAAGTATTCTCGTACCACTGTAGTCACATGAACTGTTTTAAATACGTCTTTAGTAGCTTTCTAGTCATTGAATGTGTTAATTATCTTGCTGTCAATGGAGGCCTCACTGAGCCATCGGATTTCATCAAAAATATCTTCATTTGTTTTCCGAAGATGAACGAAGGTCTTACAGGTTTGAAACGACATGAGAGTGAGTAATTAATGACAGAATTTAAATTTTTGGGTGAACTAACCCTTTAATGTCAATCTCCACATTTAATGATGTAAAAATCAAAAGTTGTATCTGTTAACATTAGTTAATGCACTGTGAAATAACGTGAATATGGACATTTTTATTAACATTAACAAAGGTTAATAAATGCTGTAAAAATATATTGCTCATTGTTAGTTCATGTTAACTAATGTATTGTTAACAAAGGAGACTATATGGTTATGTAAAATGTTGAAAATAGGGAGTATGTTTGTCCAAACTTTTGACAACCAGCGTAGAGTATTACTTAAATATCTGTTATAGAATATATTACTTGAATATCTGTTTGTTTAAATTCTGGCAGTTACACTGTAAAAAGTAATACGCTCTATCTACTCAATAAAATTGTAGCAATAGATTACAAGCAATATTATTAATTAAATTCAGCATATAAGCACTGAGTTAAAATTAATCAAATTCATTCCTTAAAAGTCAATCAATCAATTATACGTTCTATCTACTCAATAAAATTGTGTCAACAGATTACAAGCAATATTTTTAATTAAATTCAACATATAAGAATTGAGTTAGAATTAATCAAATAATTCCTTAAAAGACTGACATAAAAAGCAAAGTGTCAAACTGCACAACTAAATGAAACACTGATCACCATAATGGCGACCAAACATCTAAACCTCTGTTAAATCTTGTGGTTCTCTTTTCTTCAGTGATTCTGCTTGTTATCATCAGGTATCTTCAATGTTGGCAATAAAAAATAAAGAGGTCTTAATTAATCTTTGACGTCTGTCTGTTATTCAGATATTTTAGTTTAAATTTTACTTAAATCTTACTTATTTTAAATGGTTGACATTTAATGAATTAATTTGATTAATTCTAACTCAATTCTATTTGTTGAATTTAATTAATAATATTGCTTGTAATCTGTTGCCAAAATGTTATGTAGTAGATATATAGCGTATTACTTTAAGAACAAACACTTTTGAAGACCTAAATTGCTACTTCATCGGGTATTTATAGATTTTCTTAGAAACAAACTTTCTTACATGTTCTTTTATGGCATTATTGGAAATGACCCAATGTCTATTCTAAAATCTATGTTGGTATTTTAGGATTGGCCCGTTCTGTACTCACTGCAGGACGTGGCAGCAAATAACACCAAGTGATTGGCTGCAGTCCCGGAGATTCCTCATGGGGGTTATGTAGGACACCAAATGTCCCATTATAGGACAGTGAAGGAATAATATGCCAACACCTCATGAACATCAACAACAATATCTCTTTGTTTCACAGTTGCTCTCAATAATTCACATCTGCACATTTAGCAACCTGTGCCAAGATGTGATATCAGGTGAGAACAAATTCTCCACTTTGAATTTCTGCTCTCTCTGCTTTTTAACTAAAAACAGATCACTAGAGAGGGAAACCTCGATAGACGCGGAGACGTGTGGTTTCATTGGTGAGCGCATATTCAGGTTTAAAGGAACTCTCTGAACTGTAACTAGAAAAAGACACAAGCTTTTGTGGCTCTGCTGCAGACAGCCAGCAGAGCGATGAAGCAGTGTGAGCTGTCAGATAAGGAAGCCTGCAAGGGAATTGAGAAGAGGTTTCAAACACCTGAAAACTATAAATAAGACTGCTGTTTTTTTTTTTTATCTATTCAAATGTATTTAAGTTATTTGCACCTGATCTGTTCAAAGACAGACAGGTGAGAGATCTAGGAATATCATCCAGCTGCACCTGTCATACATGCGGTTTTTACAGAGAAACACAAAAATTATTATTATTATTTTTTCTCTGAATCAGGATCATTGGCTTAACAGTCACTTGTGTAATGTGAGCAAAACGTGCCAGCAAAATATAGATATTTATATATAGATATATACGGCCCATTCAGCGTGCCTATCAATGGGCATGGCAGCCATTGGGGTTCATGTATCCATACTTAGAATGTATACTGAAGACCTGTTTACACTATATACTTAGTATACTACAAATATACAAGGGACATTTCGATTGCATGCTCTGAATTTGTTCAAAGGAAAATATCTGTTGGTTGAAGAACATATACAGTCAAACCAAAAATGATTCAGACATTTTTGATATTTTTGGTATATTTTTACTAGTGGGTGCAGGACACTATAGTTCATTTATGTAAGTGAAGATAGCAAAATAAAGTAAACTGTGACATATTATACCCAAAAATTCTTCATACAGGGGACTACCAGTAAAACTGATCAAAAAATTTGGAACCAAAAATTATTCAGACACTTTGACCTGACCATGTTTTGCTTAAGTGTTATCTGACATAATTAAGATTAATTTTCTCTGACACAGTTTAACTCTGAGATCTGTATTGTATTATATTAAGCTCAATTCCTTAGTTCTGCTGCTTTTTTTGACGATTTGTTGATTTTTTAATACAGTATACAGTTTTTTAATAAAAAAAGTACAGTTAAAACTGTATTTATTAAATATTTTAATATTGTGAAATTACTACATAAAAAACTCTCTGTTTTAAAATATTTTAAAATGTAATTTATTCCTGATGTCAAAGCTGAATTTTCAGCATCATTACTCCAGTCTTTAGTGTCACATGATCCTTCAGAAATCATTCTAATATGCTCAAATTATATTTTTTATTGTTATGAATGTTAAAAACAGTTGTGAGATATTGTGATACACTTTTTTTTAAGGATTTTTTGATGAATGGTTCAAAGTTCAAAAGTTTAAAATCTTTTGTACATTTATAAATGTTTCATAACGCACACTTGGTGAATAAAAGTATTAATTACTTTTTAAAAAATCTTATTAATGGAGCTATGAATAGACAAAATAGTTGTCCATATTGTATGTCAAATGTATGTTTCTCAATATTTCTGGTTTATAGAACTGCTGTATAAAATAATTAATCAATAATAATAATAAAAAAACTGATATCATAAAGCACAGTGGATATAATGATAAACCTTTTTCAGGCTGTATGTATGGCAAGTCTGTTCATGCAAGGCCTTTCTTTGACAATCTTGAAGTGTCTGTCAGTATAGAAACATGCCATTGATCTTTAAATTGCAAGGTTATCTGATAAGACTTAACTTTTCGGCTGCTTACTGTAGACATTTTACACAATGGCTCCAATGTGCTCAGAAAGCACTTCTCTATATACATTATTATGAAAAAAAGCAAACCATCCATCACTGCATTTTAGTCTGCATTATAGTCCTGACTATGATTTACCGCTTACCATTCATATTACTGTGTAAAAAAAGTGCATGCCAAAGACATCAGTTACCAAGAGTATTTTCACTGGCAGAGATCCAGTGTACCATCATATTACTCATGCATAGACTTGCCTCATGAAGAGCATTCATTACATTCATACAGTGTTATATGTCACCAGTGCATCTCTGCAGTTGTTTCACATAAAAGAGGCTGATTGGAAAGAATGCTGCCTCTTGGCACTATAATGCATATGACACTGCCTACTCAGCACTTTGCCATTTAAAATATTGTGTCGAGGTGAGGCTGGGAAAGGCAATGTTACTTGTTACGTGCAAACAAGTCCTGTCATGGCAGCCCGTGGAGGTTTACCCAGGGTGTGCCTGACTCTGAATTACATAACGTACCTGTGCCAGTGACAAATGGCTGTTAAAGTGCTCAGTTCTCAGAGCAGATTCAACAAAAGTGGTGGGCCTCAGTATGCCAGAGGGAAAGAGTTGAAAAAATCCATAAGGTTGTTCCCAGGCCAGGTTCCAACTGCCGTCATTCATCTTTCATAGTCCTTTATGTAATTCTGTGAAAACTAAGTGAGTGTTTTTTGCTGCTTTCATGGATCGGAGCCCTACTACAGCTGACTTTAGGACAGAAATGTTTAGGCGCTGCATTCTACAGGTCTAAAGCAGGCCGGAGATGGGGGGTGGGGGGATCAAATCCTTTCACATGTGGTGTCAGGCTCTGTGTATACAACGGCGTCTCTCCGAGGGGCGGAAAGAGGCTTTGTCGCTCACATTGTGCATGTCCCATTATGGGGTGTAATTGGATCCTTTGCAGTTTTGGTCGAATTAGCAGTTCTGTTGTTCCTTTGCCTGTATGTATTAAGAGTTTTTTTTTGGTCAGGATGGCCTTTGGTAATGTACAGTGACACTTTTTGGACACTTAAAGAGGTATTTCACCAAAATTTCATTTACTAACCCTGTTGTTCCATGTTGTTCCAAACCCGTATGACTTTCTGCCGTATGTGGAACACAAAAGAAGATATTTTGAATAATATTTCAGCTATTTCTGTCCATAAAATAAAAAGTCAGTGGGGTTCAAAACAACATTAAACACCATTGACTTTCAATGTAGGGACAAAAAACAGACATTTTTCATCTTTTATGTTCCACAGAAAAAAGAAAGTCGTTTTTGGAATGATATAGAGTGAGTAAATGATGACAGATGTTTAATTTTTGAGTGAACTACCTTTAAAACTGTGATTTGTTCAGTAACAAACTAGTTTGGTTCAACTGTACTCACATTCAGAAAAGTGAGTGTGAAAATGTGTCAAATCAATTTAATTTAAATTATTATTATTATTTTGAGCTGACACATTCTGGGGACACAGAGACTTATATCACATCTTGTAAAAGGGGCATTATAGGTCCCCTTTAAAAAAAAATATTTTGAAAGTGTTTTTGCCATATTTCTTTATAATAAATGCTACTTGGTTTGATATTTTGTTTTATAACGCTGTTATTCATGCATGTAGTGTATGAAATATATATATATATCATTGTAAGGCTCTAATCTACATGTTTTTTCAATATAAACTTGCATTAGCCTCAGTCTATGCATTATGAGTTTATCAAGTTCATATTCATGAACTCATGAGGTTATGGCTCAGCTATTCAGAAACTCTCCAAATTACGGATCAGTCGTTCTCTAAAATAGAAGCAACCCCAGCCTCTCATCAGTGGGCTTAACTGAAGGAGATAGACTGAAGCATCCACTCACTCCACAGTACAGTCTAATGAGAACCAGCATGCGACATATAGCACCACCCTCATCCCTAAATAAGCATTGTTTAGAGGACTCTAAATGATGTGGTTGGTTGTGAATAATGCACTTCTTGGTATGGATGTTTTCATTGATTGCAGATGGTTAGGGTTCAGCCATAAAACCACAGTAAAGGAGCACTGTTATATGTTATAGAGTGGTCACCCATAATAGTTAAATCTCCATTTTATTTTTACGCATGGAAGGGTTCAAATCAAGGTGTCGTAATTAGTGGTTGGTCAGCTCTTATATCAGTCTTTACTGCCACACAAACGCTAGCTGTTAACTATCTTGTCGCTTTGAGGAGGAGTTGAACTTGTGCCCAGACAACTGCAGTGACTATTGTAATTATGCATCATCAGATGGGAAGCCGACTCGGGCTTGCTAATTTGGGTGAGTGTGTTAAATGCCTGTGTGTCCCCCTCTGTTCTGCCTGGACACAGAGTGCTCTTTCAGGCTTAATGTCAGCGTTGGCTCAGTCATGCTTTCCATACATCTCCCCAAACTGCCTCCAGACGCTACAACAACAAAAGGAAATGTGGAGACAATGGAGGTTTTTATAGCATCCGGGGCTGTAAAGGTTTAAATGTACAGACATGTGAGAGTGTGTGATTTATAAAAGAGCTTATAAATCAGGAGTTGTGAGGTCTGCAAATGTTAGTAGTGATACCGGAGTTTACTCTGAATGCTCTGAGGTATAGTGGTTTAAATGTGAATGGCAAGGATATACTCGAATCTGTACTTATACTCTGAGCCGCCTCGTCAGTCAAGAGATCCTTGAGGTGATGATGGCTCTCGTCCAAAAACTAGTGAGTTGCTTATGTAGCTTGTGTTTTAAAACTAAAGCAAAGGCTGTTTCTGTTTGACTGATTCAATCCCATAATGCATTTCAAAAAGCTCAGTGAAAAAACATTATGAAATGTTTATGGTTTTGAAAGCAAATTTTATTTTTTCCCACCAATGTTGCTTTAAATTGAAAAATTATTTTATTATTAAAAGTTACAGACATGAGATTTTATAATGTTATACAAATCACTATTTCAAATAAATGTTGTAATTAAATGCTATAATTGCTATAATAATTGAGTTTGACTTCAGGAATATAAAGAATGAATAGAAAGTTCAAAATTTGATATAGAAGTCTCTTGATGTAAAAGTCTTAATGTGTCACTTTTGATTAATTTAATGTGTCTTTGCTGAATAAAAGTATTAATTTATTTAAAAAAAAAATGTACTGATCCATAAACTTTCACTCGACTCATGCACACAATTCCAGTCAACTGTTTTTCAGAATCATGTATTGAACATTGGGGGGAATTTTTAATTATTAACTTATTTATTTTTTGCATGTGTTGCATATCAGCCTTAGTCATAGGCCTATGTCTAATATGTAAAAAATGCAAAACATTTCTTGTCTCGTCATATTCAGTTACGAATTACATGAATCATGTGAATAATAGCATTGACAATTATTAACAATTGGGGGGGGGGGGGACTTGTCCCCCTCATTGTCTATGGGGGTTATGGCCTTGTATTACTGAATATCAGCACAGCTGTGAATACCTGACTGCTATGCACATGATGTACACAATGTCATGGGCTTTTTCAGGTCACTGCTGCACATTGTCATAAAAACTGGAATTTTTCAAGCTGTTATAAGCTTGCCAAAGTCTCTGTCCTGACATAACACTCACAAGGCCGCTTTGTTAATAAAAAGGCACCTCTAGCCTGTCAAAACCCTGTGAAGCAAGTGCCTGAAATACATTTCTTTCTTCCTTTCCTATAGTGTGCTTGCACAAGTATTGGCTACACTTTATTTTTTTAGTAGTCCACTTTAGACATATTCAAGATATATTATAGATATATTCAAAGACGGTGCACTCATATTACAAGAATGGGAGAAAGTGCAACGCTTAATATGACGGAATAAGTCCCACCTTCACCAATCGCCAATTGGTAAAGTCATTGCATCACTGCAGTTGCCGTTAGAAGCTCCGGTCGCTGTAGGAACAGTCCGGGTTCTGAGACGCGCAGCTTTGACTGCACATGCGCATTGGCTGTTCTAGCCTGAAAAATGCAGTTTGTGGTTTTTTTTTATAATTTGAGCATTTAGAAACAACATTTATGAGACTAGATTTCATTAGTGATTTCAAATATGAAATTTAATCATAAGCTTGGTGAACAGCTTTGGAGAATTTGATGTTTCCCCATTCAAAGAGCTGTACTTGCATGACTGAAATAGCTGCCTGAGAGGCGTTTCAAATATGGCCGCCGAGTGCAAAGACTTGTCTTAAAGGGACTTTGACATGTACTTGCAAAGTTACTTATAGTCAGTATAATGTCTTTTGGGGACCATCAAAATAAAGTGTTAGCACATATTAAGCAGACAGTCTACTAATACTCTAGTGACTGGTAGTTGAGATGTAGTTGCAACTATAATTTACTTATAATTAGTAAAATATTTAAAGTGGACTATCAATATAAAGTGTTACCCAAGGATTTGTGCTGGAGATCATGTGAGGTGTGTAAATGGGGTCACGTGATGTCAGACTGAAATCTTACAGCCAGGGTTGCCAGGTCTGTGCAACAAAAGTAGCCCAATGGCCAGTCAAAAATAGCCCCAAAATACCCAATGCTATTTTCTTCATCTGGCAGCTGAATTCTCCACTGAATTTCTACTTCTGGGGGGTGTTTTGGCGGTGTTGGAGTGCCAAAATCATATGTGCGGGGGTGGAAATCAACCTGCGGAATGATTTTTAACCCGCGGCAACAACTAAAAAGTAGCCCAATTCCGCAGGAAAACCGTGGACTTGGCAACACTGCTTACAGTGGTGTACTGTATGTTTCATATTCACTAACACTCAACAGATAGTAGAGCAGAAAAGAGGGGGAAAAGCCAAGACAGGCTCTCTCACTAGTGTTAAAGGGATAGTTTACCCAAAAATTAAAACTGTCATTTACTCACCCATGCTGTTCTAAACACATTTGCTACTTTTCCCCTCTTGTGGAACACAAACTGAGAATTTTAAAAATCTTCCAAATTCTTCTTTTGTGCTCCACAGAAAAAAGGCCTTATGGGATTGAAATGACATGAGGGTGAATAAATAATGACAGAATTGTTATGATTTTGGGTGAGGCCTTTGACACACTGTCCTTTGCAGCACGCCAAGCCAACTAATTCCCTTCGGCTGCTTACTTCTGCACAATGAGCAGTTCGTGACACATCTTATGTGTAAACCAGAAGAGGGAAGGATGAGGAATAAGAAGAAGTCAAAATGGTGAAAAGTGGAATTAAAAGAGGAGAAGGAGATAGAGACAGAGGAAGAGAGAGAGAGAGAGTAAGAGACTGAGGGATATTTTTAGGAGTCTCCTCTCTGACCACTTCAGTGGCTCAGGCTTCGTGCCTGAGGCTTCTGGTTTCATTGTGCAATCTGGCTTCCAAAGAGACGCCATTTAGCCAACCAGAGACAGGACTCACTTTGTCTGTGTGCACCACAGTGAGGGTACCTAAAGACAACTTCAGCCGCCACTACTGCTACTCAATAAAAGGGAACAGCTGTATCGAGGCCACACTCCTAAAAATAAAGTTCCCAGTTTAATTAGGGGCCGTCAGGATTCCTCTGGATCCTGCCAAGAGGCCGGAGTTTGGAGGGGAATCAAGGTCAACTGAAAAAAAAATGAGTAAAAGCTTTCTTTGATGTGCCATTTCTTTCTATTCGATATATTTGAACTTTTTTTTTGATGTGTTGTTATTGTAATAAAGAACACTTTTATTCATTTAGTATCATTTTAGATGGATTATATTGCAGAACCAGTATTTATTTTAAAGACGGAGAGTGTCTATGCTGGTCGACCTATACGTGTCTTGAGTTCCACTGTACACACGTGAAATAGTTCCTGTGGGAATTACAATTAATAGGCTGGTCTGGAAAACCATGGGATAGATTAACTCTGCCCTGACCACTGTTAATAAATAATGAGCAGCACATTACCTCTGTCTAATGATTCCATAAGCTTCTGATTAATATTGTAAAACACTATATCCGCTGTGTGCTGGCATGATTTCTGTGGAACTGGGAACTGAAGCTGAAAAAACTGTTTGTGAAAGCAGTAGTGTTGAGGTGACATTAGGACAAATGAAAGGAAAAATTAAAATTCGGTCACCATTATCTCACCTTCCTGTTGTTTCAAATAGTACTTTCCTTCTTCCAAAGAACACAATTTTTGTGAATGAGGACTAGAGATTTTTCTTTTTGCTTATATTCTGTTTTCTTCTTAAGAAAACATTTTCGGATTATTAAATATTTTCTGAACAATTTTGGGTTACACTTTATTTTAAGATGTCTTTGTTACACTGTAATTATACATTTAATACATTTATAGGGTTAGTTCACCCAAAAATGAAAATTCTGTCATTAATTACTCACCCTCATGTCGTTCCACACCAGTAAGATATTTTTCATAAAGTCCGACGGCTCAGTGAGGCCTCTATTGACAGCAAGATAATTAACACTTTCAGATGCCCAGAAAGCTACTAAAAATATATTTAAAACAGTTCATGTGACTACAGTGTTTCAACCTTAATGTTATGAAGTGATGAGAATACCTTTTGTGCGCCAAAAAAACAAAATAGGGACTTTATTCCGCAATATCTAGTGAAGGGCAATTTCAAAACACTGCTTCATGAAGCTTCGAAGCTTTACGAATCTTTTGTTTTGAATCAGTGGTTCGGAGCACCAAAGTCATGTGATTTCAGTAAACGAGGCTTCATTACGTCATAAGCGTTTCGAAATTTCAATGGTTCACCACTGCGGGGTGTGACTTTGGCAGTTTGATACGCGCTCTGAACCACTGATTCGAAACAAAAGATTGGTAAAGCTTCGAAGCTTCATGAAGCAGTGTTTTGAAATCACCCATCACAAGATATTGTTGAATAAAGTCGTTATTTTGTTTTTTTGGTACACAAAAAGTATTCTCATCGCTTCATAACATTAAGGTTGAACCACTGTAGTCACATGAACTGTTTTAAATATGGGTGTTTGAAAGTGTTAATTGTCTTGCTGGCAATGGAGGCCTCGCTGAGCCATCGGATTTTATCAAAAATATCTTAATTTGTGTTCTGAAGATGAACGAAGGTCTTACAGGTGTGGAACGACATGAGGGTGAGTAATTAATGACAGAATGTTCATTTTTGGGTGAACTAACCCTTTAAGTACTGAGTAATATTAAGTAACTACATGTACTTACTATAGGGTTAGGTTTAGGATTTGGTTTGGTTTAAGGTTACTTGCATATAATTGTCCATAATTTATAGTTACTACTACAGTAACTACATGTAACATGTAACAAAGACACTGTAAAATAAAAGTGTTACCCAATTTTGTATTCTTCTCACATGTGTAGAAGAACATGAGGGTGAACAAATGGCAACATTTTTTTTCTTGGTTTAACATTGCAACCTCATGTTTTATACTGTAAGAATATTTCTAATGCATTCACTCATGAGTGACTGCCAAATTGTGCTTTGACGTTTATCTTTAATTTGGACAGTAATGCTGCTGTTTCTATTACACCCGTGTTTTCGTGACTCTCATGACTTTAGAGGTAATGATTTCCCAGCACAATACAGAAATTAACCATGCATTTAAGCCTTGTATTTTATGTTTCACTGACAGTGGATAATATTCTTCTCACCATAATGTCTATATAACATGGCCTTTAGTCTCACTCTCTCTCAACAAACGCTTTTATTCTGTTCGGTTCTTGCCCTCTTGCCACATTATTCTCATCATATCATAATCTAATATTATCCTTCAAACACCATAGATTTCCCTGAATGCAGTCTTTTTTAGAGACATATACTCTTCTAAAAGAGGTTGGAATCAATAGCCGTTGTCTGTCTAAGGGTAATAGTGTAATTATTGGTCTTTGGCTGTGTTGTATTGGGTCAATGGAAGCCTGGCTGTTTCAGCCCTCACTTCCCTCCCATTTTGATCTTCTATTTTAAGAATGTCAACAGTTGGCATTGATAGGAAGCAATTACGGGGGTCAGAGGTGAGGTGATTAGCAGTAATTATGGGAAAAGAACCCTCAGAGTGCATGAACGAGCTTAGACGAGGTCACTGGTCACCATCTAATGTGACAAGTCGCATGGCTCAGCTATTTTTTGAGTAGCTAATTCTACATGCATTTGCACTTTGCTTTTTAAAAATGTATAACCTGAAACACATTAGTGCTATTTGCATATTTAATTTAAATATTCAGAAAAATTTCAGTCAGGCTCTGGCTGAAATTTACCCAATGCTAACAGGCTTTCACGGATGCAACCAAGCATGCAAGTGATCATTTCTGTCTTCTGATCCTCTTCACTTTTGAGATAAGAACTCATGAAGCTCTTGATTGAAAGTGTTATGGTTGGTTTGAGGCATTGTTGCTTTGATCAGTCATCATTGATGACTTTGATAACCCATGTTACCATGACAAATTACTATAGTTGTTGTTACTATTGTAAAACTATATTAAATTTGTCCTTGTATTGCATCACATCTGGTTCGGAAACATTGTTGCAATGAGCTGCGACAACCGTTGTTTTATGTGTTCAATCACAGTCAATATTATTTTGATGTTTAACGTACAGTCGTGAGAAGGATTTTGAGAGGTGCCGAAATCATACAGGTTATGGTTTTACGTTTTCTTTAATTTCTTACTGGTATATATGAAAGCATACAGTGGCCCCAAAAAGTATTTGTACGCTTTTGGACACCAAAAGACACCAAATTCACCCGTTCTCATAAGAAGTCATGATCATTTGTACAAGATGGCGAAATAGAATAGAAAAAATGTATGACCAAAACCTAAATCTAAGCATGAAACCACACCGTTAACCTAACCATGCTTGTTGCTAAAAAAAAAAAAAAAAAAACATATAAAAGTTGTACATTTTCATACATATAAAGCCGTATGATTCTATTTCAGCATTTTGGAATTAGTACAAGTTGTAATGAGAGTGTATTGATATTTCAAATTTTGTCTCTCACACTTTAAATGTTCATTTCTAGCATTGCAGGATGAACATGGCTCTACCTCAGTGAGAGATTGTATAATTTGTCTGAGGCTTTCTGAAATATTGGAGGTCTTGTTTGTGATGCGTGAATATGTATAATGAGCTGCGCTGTTGACAGAGTGAAACTCCCCTCAGGACTTCCTCATAAATCAACAAGGTGTGCTGACCAGAAGTCTCCATGGATATTTCTGCTTCCAAGAACTGGGAAACACATTCATTTCCACTAATCTCCCAGGCCTGATGCTTCACAGAAAGAGATACTTTTAACTGTCCTGTGTGAAGTGCTTCAAATATTGGACACATCTAACACTGTACCAGATTCAGTAATACTAACAAATATCTACACTGTATACACAACCTTAGTGCAATTAAACATGTAACACAGCTCACTTGTGAGCTAGTATTCATGATGCATATTTTCCTGCTCTCGTTCCAAAGGCTTACGCTCATACCTCTGCTTCAGATAAACAGCAAGCACACTAACGGCAGCAGCACATTCCTGCTCTCACATGGATGCAGTATGTGTCCCCCACTTTCTGAGAAGGAGGCTCCTCTCTCTCTGGTTGCTGTAAATCATATTTGTAACCTTGGACCACACAGTGTAGTGAGCTCAGCCCAGGCCACAGGAGCAGAGGACGGGACATTGAACGGAGAGATGCTAAACAGAGCAGGAAGTGCACTTAATACAGACTGCCAAGTTATTAAAGGAAATAAGTGCCCTCTATGGTGGCCATCTCTGGAAATACTCTAGAGGTACTGCTATAAAATTATGTATTATATAATTATCAATCAATCAATATTTCTTTCTCTCTCTCATACTTGTCATGAAAGTTGTTTGTTCTTGTGGGATTTTTGCCTACTAGTGTCCGCACAAGTGTGGATTACACTCTCACAGATTAAAGAAGACAAGTGAGGATATTCATTTTTGTCTTTTTACGTTTTTTTTATGACATTCCCTGAGTTCATCCCATCAACTCTCTCTCTGTCTGAAAGAAAAAAAAAATCCTATAATGACCCGTTTCAACTCAAAATCCTGTGGTTTATACTAAGAAGCCTAGTTGGGAGTCTGCTGCTTAGATGTTGATGCACACGGACATAATATGATATTAGCTATGCTTCCATCCATTTTTATACGCATTTTGGGATATTGCATAAAAAATGCTGGATGAAAACACCAAGATGCGCATAAATTCTAAAATGTACATAAAAAAATTCAAGCGCTCAGTTGAGGCGGATACAATTTTTATCTGGTAAGAAGACATGCGCATAAACTACAATGGAAACACTTTTACTGAATAAATTCCCCGATGCACAATGAAAAACTCCTGTGACTCAAAATAATTAATTGGTTTGAGTAGGACAAACTTAAATTAAACAAATTAGTTCAGTTAAATTAACTGTTATGAGTATTTAGAACTTTCTTTTTCTTTTGAGTTCACAGCACTGACATATTTCAAGTAAACTGAACTGTTTCATTGTTGTGATTTGTATGAACTCATTTCTTTTAATTTAGACTAACTTAAGTTTAACTGAAACTGGGCGGGGGGGTTTTATTTCCCAGCATGCTTTGCTCATGGCACTCAGAAGGGAGAGTAAATGCTAAAATTAAGTGTTATATAATGGGTTTTTTTGTGTGTGTGTGTGTGTGTGTGTGTGTGTGTGTGCAATATTAATGGTAAGGGAGATTTAGTAGTGATTAATGATTTGTTGTGCTAGAAGAGTTCCTGTTAATGTGGGTTTTCGGAAATTACCATCATGGTGACAAGAGCGCATGATGCTTGCTTTGAGAGCAGGTTAGTTACATGTTTTAAATTGCTGTACTCATTCAAGTGCTATACCATGCTGTTGTTAATATGTTAGCAAATTAACAAGTTGACATTTTCTGAATTAGTTTGTTATAGTTAGCAAAATATTTACGTTTAGATAACCTGATAATTTTAAGTTAAATGTATAGTGTACTCAAATATTTAAAGTTAAGAACATTAAAAATGTATGAGTACAAATTTAAAATCTTACTTAATCTTTGAGTTTCTTAACTTAAAAAAATTCTCATTCAACTTTGAGTTCTGGCAACTTATTAGAGTTTATGGTGAAATAAAAAACTCATTTGATTTGTAATAACTCAAAATAAAAAAGTTAATTAACTGAATCTTTTATGTTAATTGCTATCAAAATGTATGAGTTAGCTAACTCAGTACTTCAAGTTAGGAGCAATTAACATGCAAGAGTACTACAAACTCAAAACTTGATAGTTCTGCTTACTTAAAATTGGGAACATCATAACTCAAAAAAAATTTGATGTAACTGATTACCTCAAATTTTTTGAGTTAGCCCAACTTATTCGGGTTTACAGTGGGATGTGATTGAAAAACTGGACTAACCAGTGGACCAGTTTTATTGCACAGTATCTCAAATGTTGGTTTGATCATTCTGAAATGCAAGAACCAAAGTCTGTCATCAAAATGATTTTAATGACCTCCCAGAAGTGTCTCACATGATTGCATTCCCAAACACCAGGCATCCAAACACAAGATAACATGACCGTGTTTAGTGCATTTTTTAATGCAAGTCATTTATGATGTCAGTGGCTTCATCAGTTGCAGCAACTTCCATTTTTATTATAACTCAAATATACTTCCATATTTTGCACCAATTTCCCAGCAAGTGACAATTTTGTTCTCTTGAACACTTTCGCTAATTTGCAAATGATTTTATTTTTTAAATATTATACCATTATACCCATAAGGGGTTAGTTAACCTAATAGTTTCTTAAACTATATTGCTTTCTTCTGTGGAACACAAAATAAGATTTTGTGTGTATGTGTGTGTGTCTATGTGTTTTATTGTCTATACAATGAAAATCAGGTTCAATTATGTGTTGGACCCCACTTACTATTATTGTATAAAAATTGGATAAAAATATATTGGATAAAAACATTCTTCAAAAATGTTCTCTTGTCTTCAACAGATTAAAAAGGCATACAGGTTTGGAACAAACCCATTTTGTGATGTATTATCCCTTTAAAATTCAAAGCATTTTGGTTCAGAGGAGGCGAATTTTGCAACTCATTGTCAAACCACTCTCCATTTCATCTTTGACTTTAATTGTTCTAAATGGAGGTAAGTCATTTAAAGTAATTTGCCACTTACCACCTCGAATCAGTGGGACAATGGCAAGTGATATATGTTGACAGCTGAAATCTCACCACCTACTCACATGTGGGTTTGTCACTTTCCTTGTTTGGAAATAGAAGAGAGTGATCAATAAAACTCATACCTATGACATTTCTCACAGATAAGTTGTCACATATTGCAACACCTTTGGCGGCAAATAATGAAGCTTGCCAAAATAAGAACTGGAAGAATGTGAACCATCACCATAAAAAGCAATCATCATAGCCTTTGTCCTGCAACACTTGCACCACATTACATTTGTTGGGTCTTGTATAATAGTCTTCTCTGTTCTTCAGTGTGAACTGGAGGTGAGAGGGAGTTTATTAGTCACTGCCTAAGGCTGACTTCAGAGTTTACAAACTATGTGTTCTTATTGGCTGGGAAGAGTTAACTGTTCAGTTAAAATGGTTAACATTCACCTGCTGGTAGACATTTGTGGGCAACAATTACATTTTTAACAGTTACTGTATGTAAATTAAAGGATTAGTTCACTTTGAAATGAAAATTAGCCCAAGCTTTACTCACCCTCAAGCCACCCTGTAGGTGTGTATGACTTTCTTCTTTCTGATAAACATAATAACAGAAATATTAATAAATATCCTGACGCATCCGAGCTTTATAATGGCAGTGATAGGGATCAATGAGTATGAGCTGAAGAAAGTGTCTCCACATCCATCCATCATAAATATGTGCTCCACATGGCTCCATGGGGTTAATAAAGGCCTTCTGAAGCGAAGCGACATGTTTGTGTAAAAAAATATCCATATTTAAACAAGTTATGAAGTAAAATATCTAGCTTCCGCCAGACCACCTTGCGTATTTAAGTTACGAAGAAAGTGTAATTTTATTAACACTCCGGAGCCGCGTGGAGCATGTATTTATGATGGATGGATGTGGATGGAGACACTATCTTCAGCTCATCCTCATTGATTCCTATCACTGCCATTATAAAGCTCAAATTAGTCAGGATATTTATTAATATGTCTATGATTATGTTCATCAGAAAGAAGAAAGTCATATACATGGCTTGAGGGTGAGTAAAGCTTGGGCTAATTTTCATTTCAAAGTGAACTAATCCTTTAAGTTAAACTTAACTATAAATAGAGTGGAGGGCTGATAGCACCACATTGTTGAGTAGATGGATATTGTTTATTTTTCTTTCCTCTTTTTTTTTTTTTTTTTTTTGCCAGAGTTTAATATTTTGGTTTAATAAGACACTAGCTAAAAAAAATCAATTGAAACAGAGATATATGAACATATGATGTATTTTATTAGTATATTAAAGGTAGCCTATATGTAACTTTTGACCCTCTAGTGGTTAAAAAACAAAACTGCCTACATTTTGCAGTAGAACATTGTTTTGGTTGTGCTGCGGTTCTGCGTGACTGTGCAGATGAATATGGTTATCCCACTGCTCATAAAATATTCACTACTAGTTCGCTATAGTTGTTCACTATAACCAGTTTATAAAGAATCTCAATCTGACCAGCTGAAGATGTTACTGTAGCTGCTGTAACGTTACACATTAAAGGGTTAGTTCACCCAAAAATGAAAATTCTGTCATTTATTACTTACTCTTGTGTCGTTCCACACCTGTAAGACCATCGTTCATCTTTGGAACACAAATTAGGATATTTTTAATGAAATCCGAGATTTTTTTGATGAAATGCCCTCCATAGGCTTACCATAGTGAATCAGGGTATTGATGATGTATTGACTCATTATTTAGTCAATTTTGTTGCTTTTTAAAAAAAAGTTACTTATTGTACCTTAATAAATTTTCTTGCATTTTTGTTGAGATTTTATATTTTGCAATTTATAATAATAATATTTTATGTTTGGTTTGAAAAGCTGCTTGAAAGTGAATATGTCCTACTGAAAAAGTAAAGAAAATGAAGTCTAATAAATATTCTCAGTCAGATGTGTGGCCTAATGTTTACTGTACTTTTGTTGGAGCTTAAATGTCTCTGACTGCAAAGATACTTTTTAACATTGTGCCACCAAACAGATCAGCTGTCTGAACCCCAATTTGCAATTGTTTTAGAGTTTAATGAAACTGCATGAAGAGCAGCACAGCTATTTAATACCCGTAATGGCAGCAGCTTTAGGTGTCGGCACAGAGTGAGGAGTGCTGAGTGGGGTATCTGATAGCTTTATCTGCTCCTCTTTAATTAAAGTGAGTGATTTTTTTTTGTCGGGCCAGAATATGGTTAAGTGTCACTGTCACAGTCAATTCACAGAGCTCCTATTTGCCACACACACGCCATATTGTATTGTGCATTTTTCAGTAAATACAGCTTGTACGTACGGTAGAATGTGATTTTTTTGCGAACCCATTTTAAAATTATGATTATAAAGAGCATAAGGATTTATAAATACCTTTTGCTTAAACCCTATAACCCTGATCCCTGCTAACTAGACAGTTCCAGTAAACTCCAGATGAACTTATTCATTTTTAATTTCACAGCACTGACTTATTTATCACCAGACGTCTGTAGAACCCTTTTTTTTTTTTTTTGCTTCTGTAATGTTGTAGCATCTGTGAAGTCACGGCATGAGACAAAATATTTCTAGTATGGCTTTGTTTTGAGACAAAGCATAAAAGGAAACAACAGAAAATTACTTTATTTACCTGCCCGGATCTTAATCTACAATTAAATCTTATTTTGTGATCAAAACAGAATTTCTAAAAAATATGAATAATAATAAAAGCAGTAATTGTGATGAGTCACAGTCATTCTGTGTTGTCTCGTCTCCTATCTATTCCGGCACATTAATTCAATGACCTCTGTGTTCCAGTAAACCAGCGATTCGGCATTACCTGTGCTCTTTGGTTATAGAGCACCCTGTAGTCACACAGGAGGGGGGGCTAATTCACTCTAAACTAAATGAAATTCACAATGCTCTGAGCCATTGTGCCCTGGCAGCGGTCATGCTGTGCTGCTCACAATGTCAGAGTACATTACACTCGGTCTGGGACGGTCGTCTTTTTATATGGAGCAATTATGAGAGACACCTACTTCTATCATGACCATTAAAAAGGGACACATTGACCAACTGCCATGTTTTTCGTATATTCCCTATTCTACTTTTTTGAAAAACAAGGGAGCCCTGAGTCTATTTAAAGGGTTCACCCAAAAATGAAAATTCTGTCATTAATTACTCACCCTCATGTCGTTCCACATCTGTAAGACCCTCGTTCATCTTCGGAACACAAATTAAGATCTTTTTGATGAAATCTGAGAACTTTAGAGATCCAACGCAACTACCACTTTCAAGAAAGGTAGGAAAGACATCATTAAAGTACTCCATGTTACTCCAGTGGTTTAATTTCAATTTTATGAAGCGGCACAAGTGCTTTGTTTTCGCAAAAAAAAAAAAAAAAAAAAACATAATTTACCACTTTAAAATTGTTTTGTTGACCTTACTTAGATTCTCAAGTATTTGTCCAAAACTTGTCCAAATGTTATCCCAGCTATCCAAATTGAGTTATCTCAACAAACATTTTTGCATTGTAGCTTGAAAAAAATGTATATGGTAACTATTATATAAAAATAATTATTGCTTTGGATTAACCGGCTTGATTTATGATGCTGCCGCTGTTGTTGTCATTGTTATTTAGATGTCATGTTTCAGAGTTTATATATTTACTGAATTACAATTGTTGATCATCACCATGTTTGAGATTTGTGTTGAGGTGTTGAGCTATATGTTCTTTGCATTGCAACTTTTGCTAATTATTTGCCCGGGTAAAATGGGTTTTAAGTTTTAAGAGGCAAATGATGTTCATGTCATGAAGTTAACTTTGAAAATCAAACACGGAGATGAAAAACAAGGATTGTAGCTGCTTTCATTGCTAAACGTTCTTTGGTTGTTTTGACAAGAAGTTTTAAGTTAAAAATACTACCTTTACTCATTAGATGAACAAAAGTTTTTAAGTTGATTTTAACTGGAGCGAATTAGTTGAGTTAACTAATAGGTTGCCCTATTTTTTTAAGTTGGCTCAACTTGTTTGTTTCACAAGTTCGCCTGCCCATTCAGTCTGAATGGTTAATGGTAAAACAAACTTGGCTTGCTGTCCTCGAAGGAGGCTCGAACCCTGAGGTTCGGCTCAAGCTCTGAGTTAAACCCCCCTATAACAGTACTGCGTAGAGGGAGAATAAGAGAAATAGAGGAGGAGATGGGGAGGAGGAGGGATGCTAGAAGAATTGTCGCTGGGATGACGCAGTGACTGCGGCTTATATACGCTCGTAATGATGATTGACAGGACTGAATGTTTAGGCTCCTCCCAAACCTACATTTGGAACTACATTTCTTTTTTTAGTTGTTTTGGCAAGAAGTTTTAAGTTTAAAAGATTACCTGGTACTTATTAGATGAACAAAAGTATTTAAGTTGAGTGAATTAGTTGAGTTAACTTAAAAAGTTGAATGTGATAAGTTGCCTTATTATAAGTTGCCTATTATTTTAAGTTAGCTCAACTATTTTTTTTTACAATGTATGGAGAGACAGAAATCTCTCAGACATCAAAAATATCTTAATTTGTGTTCTGAAGATGAACGAAGGTCTTACTGATATGGAACGACATGAAGGTGAGTAATTAATGACAGAATTTTCATTTTTGGGTGAACTAACTCTTTAACTCCTGTGTCATTATTTAGGTTGACACAATAAAATATATATTTTTCATACTGCAGTTTGAAAATGTATGATACAACAGCACATCTGAAAGCTGTAGATCACACACACAAGAACCAGTGATGGCGGTGCTGGGCAACTCTGACGGGGGTCATGATGAATACAGCTTTCAGAGCAGAACCTGCAAGCAATTATGGATTAGATGACTGGAGGGTGGTCTTCATAAGGGCTGACCACAAGAGGATAAAGAAACATGTGGCACACAGTAGCTGGAGCTATGAGTTCACAAGAAGCCAATGTGGTCACAAGACTTCTTTGTCATTATATAAAGGTTTGGTTTGGTTTGGGTTTTTCTCCATTGGTCAACTGTTTGTCTCCCAGATCATTTTGATCTTCAACATCTGCAATGCAACGTATATTTGATTGCATGCAATTCAAGTATCTACAGACAAACTGAGTACCTCAAGGGCCTTTTATTGTTCTGTCCCATTGTTCACTGCATGGCATGGTTGTAAATATCTTTGACAAGTAGTGTATTGCTACTTGGTTTCTTATCTTGAAGGAACATAGTTTAGATGAATGTTCAAAGCGCGGCATGCGTGGGCATGTGCTGATATGCTTATATATACTTTTTTATTTTGGCTCATAAAAATAAAGGTAAAAAAAATGTCACAAAGAAACAATATTCACTCGGCACATTTGAAGAAAATGTATGACCTGGATGCAGATGTGCAGATTCAATAGAATCACACGCAAGTGTGACATAAATACGATTTCACAGCCCAGTTGAGTAAACCTGTCTGATATTGTGTACTTGACAACAGAAGATAACGACATTAGACAGCAATGGCAGAGAGCACACGCAGGAAACAGCCGTGACAGCTGCGCTTTGTTCTTTGTGTACCCAAAAATGCCGACCCCTTCTTATCTTAAAGATATATGAGTGATTTCCTGCTTTCTCTTGGCACACGTTCACAGCCTGCTATGTGCCTGGCACTGCTACAACATTTATTGAGGAAGGAAATGCCATATATGGTCTGGTAGATCTGCCATGCTCTGATATAGTACAAGTATGCCAATGCCCTGTACAGCTTTTACATTTTGCCTATTAGCATATCAAAGTACTAAAATGCAGTTGTAAAGTGTAGTTCAAGGACATTTTACAGTGGCGCCAAAAACAAATGCTAAACACTAACATCACTTGTCTTAGTCTTTTCTTTTCCTTTTTTAATCTATTATTTTATGATTTTAAAACTAACACACTTCTTTTTGTGAAATGTTTAGCTTGGAACGTTATCTCGTGCTGTCTTTCTATCTAAAACATTCATATCTATAAACATTCATAATGTCCAAATGCTTATTGTAAACACTTTGTCATGAAAATTAGTGCCACTAACTCACAGAACTTTTATGAAAATGGCAGAAACTTTTTACAGAAACGTAATGCATCAATGAGAGTCTCATTATGAAGTCCAAATATTTGCATTATATCAAATGATTTGGCTCGAACTGCACCTTCCACATTAAATGCAAATGAGAATGTTATTCCAAAAGCTCACCACCCACACTCACAGTTTAACTTTTTTACAGCAGATTTTAAAGAAGTCTGTTGCTGTATATCGCATTTCACTGCATTGAGGAAGTAGCAGCGGTTCATATCCGAGACACACTTTTTGACTGCTTTGCTCACATTTGATACTCAACTCCTTTTAACTCCCACAGCTGCCAAAAGAAAGCTCTTTGAACTCTAGCCTTGAGGTCAGCCCTGCTTAATGGCTTAAAACTCCATTCTTTCCTCATTACCACCACAGACAGTTGACTTTATTTGATCTGTCTGACTGTGGATAACCTGATACTGTACCTCTGTCTCTGCTGACTCACAGATATTTGTTGCTGTCACTCAGCAGTCTTTGCATGACAAAGAAGTGATTAGGCACTTCACTGGTCTTCGTACTGGTATTTATAACAAAGACTAGAGTTATGATATCAGGAGTTAAATGGGTGTAACAGTTTTCCCCCATTGTCCCACACAGAGTCTTGTTTTACTTGGCCTGTAATAGTGGTTCTGCCATTCTGCCATCCAAATGGCACCAGACACCCTCCGTGCTGACGTTCCATGTTATTGGAAGAGCTGGATTTCTTTTTCCAGCTGTTATCAGCGCTCCCGGACATGTGAAGTGGAGCCGGAGGATAAATTCATCCTGCCAGTGAACAGCAACCTGAAACTGGGTCAGGTAGTTTTGCCAAGCAGCTGGAACAGCAACCAACAGGCATATAGCTATACATATCTTTAGTACTTTATGAATATTGTTCCAAACACAATTATGGCAGACATTTATGATTAGGGATGTACAATATATCGGTACCATAACAGATATTTTTTAATGTATTGATATTGGTTAAAGGGATAGTTCACCCAAAAATGAAAAAAAAAAAAAAAAAACCAGGGCATCCAAGATGTAGGTGACTTTGTTTCTTCAGTAGAACACAAATGACGATTTTTAACTCCAACCGTTACAGTCTGTCAGTTGTATAATGCTTGTCAATGGGAACTCCATCTATAAGAGTCAAAAAAACATGCACAGACAAATCCAAATTAAACCCTGCAGCTCGTGACGACACATTGATGTCCTAAGACACGAAATGATCGGTTTGTGCGAGAAACCGAACAGTATTTATATCATTTTTCACCTCTAAAACATAACTATGTCCAACTGCCTTGCGCATCCGGTTGGTGAGGTCTCAAAACGCGTTCTGATGACGGAAGTGAGGTCTCGCGCTTATACTTCAATGAGTGCAAGACATCACTTCCGTTGTCAGAGCGCGTTCTCTCCAAACGGTTGAGGAATAAGGGTCTTATCTAGCGAAACGATCGGTCATTTTCTAAAAAAATACAACTGTATATGCTTTATAAACACAAATGATTGCACGTGCTTCTGCTTTCTGTATTTTTCAAAAAGCTTACGCTGTATGTCCCACGCCTTCCTTATTCAACTTACAGAAAAAACGGAACTGGCGCCGCGTTCGTTCTGTAAGTTGAATAAGGAAGGCGTAGGACATACAGCATACAATTTAAAAGAACTGTTTTCTAATTTAATATATTTTAAAATATCATTTATTCCTATGATGGCTGAATTATCAGCAGCCATTACTCCAGTCATGATGCTTCAGAAATCATTCAAGAAATGTTCTTATTATTATGAATGTTAAAAACAGTTGTGCTGCTTTATTTTTTTGCGGAAACCATGATACATTTTATCAGGATACTTTGATGAATAGAAAGTTCAAAAGAACAGCATTTATTTGAAATATCTGTCTTAACTGCCACACCCTGACAGCAACATAGTGTCGGCCCAGATCCGGCCCACATCTGGTCCGTGTGTAATCCACATGTGCCAGATGTGGGCCGGATCTGGGCCACACTATGTTGCTGTATGGGCAGTAAATGTGCTCATATTTACTATTGCTGTAATCTAATCTAATTTTTGCCATGTAATCTTTAGCAAATGCTGTGCATTATTGTCACAGTCACCAGCACCAGCACTACGTTTCCCAGCATCCCTCCTGTTCATCACCTGCACACGATCATCAATCACCCGCACCTGAAGACCATCACCATCATTACCACTCATCTGCACTCCCTTCATAAGCAGTCACCATCCTCACCACAGTGTCCGGTCTCGTATGTTCCATGTGTTGTGTTGCGTGTATACCTGTTCCTGTATTATCTCCCGTTGGATTACTAAGTAAAGACTTGTTTGAAAATTATCATCTTCGTTGTGTGTTCCTGCGCAAGCAGCACGTTACAATTATAATGTTTTAATGTCTAAATTCAACAAGACAGATTTTAGTGTTTTATTTTTTATTTCATTAAGCAAAATACAGAATTTTAATATTGACCATTTATTTGTTATTGGCCATGACATAAAATAATTAACAGCGTATCGGTATCAGCCATAAGTTTAATATTGGTGCATTCCTATTTATAATAAATTTATACATTATCAAACCCATGACCCATTGGCATTTTTAGCATCAGTTTAGCAATATCAACCCTTGTATGTAATTGAAGGTCCTTTCTCGATCATGTCTAAATACACATGCTGTCTCCAATACACAAAGGCCTAGACATTTCAATAACTCTATTGGAACGGTTTGTCCAGTCCGAACAGCTGAAGTTTTCAGACACATAAAGTCCAGCTGTCAAGTTGAAGTTGGCAGTTCCTTTACTTAGGACCATAAAATCCTGTTGTTAGTCAACCTGGGGTGTCTGTGTGTGTGTGTGTAAACAGAGATTTGTCTGGGCAGACAGGGTCATGGGTGAGCTATATGGACATTGACCTGGAAACCCTAAGCATCTGCCATTAAACATTGGCCGTAATGAGATCGTGAGACAGACCTAATCCTGGGCCTTGCTCACACAGGACTTCAGAGGACATGTGAATGGACTTTAATGTAATACTGCACATTAAATGCAGTAGTGAGGGGGCATGTGTAGTGAGATGCCATGATCAAGTGGTGATCATTAAAAACATATATAGAGTGTTGTGGTACTGAGCTAGTGAGCACATTGGTAGTATAATTGAGCTGTGTGTGTTTTTCTATCTGTTTCAGTGTAACACCATGACTGCTGTCCCTCTCTTATGAGTGTGCAGGCTATTGTGACCAGCTGCTCCGTCCGCAGTAAACAGTGTGGAGCAGATTACTCTAATGCCCCATAATCACAGTTACATAACCCACACACTCATCCTTTGTTTTGATTTCAGATTCTCTTCTTTGAACTCACAAACAGCTTTGCTTTCAAATCAAACAATGCAGCATTGTAGGGAAAGTAACATTGCATTTAGCTTTCATCAGCCATTGGTAACAAATAAAGTATTCTGCCATGTTTGTGGATCACTTTAGTTTATGACTGCACTTAATTGGATAGTGAATTTTAGTTAATTTTAGTTAATTTTGAATTTTAGTTAGTTTTAGAAAGTTAAGGTTTCCAACAAATGATCTCCACTGACCGCAGATTCAGGTATCACTTTAGAATACAGTTCCGTCGTTAATGAAAACCTACACAATAACAAATGAGTAATGAATTAGTAAGTAATAGATTACTTAGAACTACTGTTTACAGGTTCATAATTAATGTCTATAATGCTTAGTGTATAATTAATTCTAAAGTAAAGATCATGGTAACCCACTAGTAATGACTCAAGTATCAAGTATTTTTGTAGGGTTTTGGATAGTAATGACTCCAGTGTTACTGCCTCCTTCTAAAAGAATTGCTAATTATTTGGAACAGTATTCTAAGGTGAAGATCATGGTAACCCACTAGTAATGATTCAAGTATCTTCTAAAGGAATTACTAATTATTTGGAATGGTATTCTAAGGTGAAGATTGTAACCCACTAGTAATGATTCAAGTGTTACTGCCTCCTTCTAAAAGAATTACTAATTAATTGGAACGGTATTCTAAGTTGAAATCATGGTAACCCAAGCCTGGTTTCTCCCAAGGTTTTTTTCTCCATTTTAACACCAATTTGCCACTTGTCTGCCACCTAATGTCACCTGATGGAGTTTGGGTTCCTTGCCGCTGTCGCCTCTGGCTTGCTTAGTTGGGGACACTTGACTTGACATTTGATATTCAACAGTGCTTTGATCTGCCTGCATTGACACTATTCTTTAAGAGCTGCTGTGCAGCCAAACAATGTACCAGTTATCAATGTAAAGCTGCTTTGACACAATCTACATTGTAAAAAGCGCTATATAAATAAAGGTGACTTGACTTGACTTGACCCACTAGTAATGATTCAAGTATCTTCTAAAGGAATTACTAATTATTTGGAACGGTATTCTAAGTTGAAATCATGGTAACCCACAAGTAATGATTTAAGTATAACCAAATCCTTCAGATGGAATTACTAATTATTTGGAACAGTATTCTCAAGTAAACATCATGGTAATCTACTAGTAATGACTCAAGTGTTACCAAATCCATCAGATGCAATTATCATCCAAAACCTTACAAAAACCTCAAACACTTACAATGATTTCAGTCATTACTAGAGAGAGTTATCATGCTTTTCACTTTAGAATACTGTTCCAAATAATTAGTAATTCCTTCTGAAGGATTTGGTTATACTTGAGTCATTACTAGTGGGTTACCATGATACTCACTTTAGAATTAATTATACATAATACATAATTCACATTAATTATGAACCTGTATATAGTAGTTCTTACTAGTCCTCTCGTAGGTATGATAGTATTAGCTAATAATTATTAATTAATCAGAGTCTCTTGTTAGGCAGTAGCAGTTACTAGAATTTTAATACTGCGTTACACATCTTTTCCTGTGTAGTTATTCATTAACGACGGAACTGTATTCTACAGTGATACCCAGCATCATTAGCATCATACCGTTTTAAATGGAACAGAGGATATGTTACAAAAGAGAGCGTCGTTAAAAAAGAGGGTTATTTTTTTAGAGGGCCAATGCTTCATCTCAGCATTTAAAGTCATTTTTAGTAGTGTTACCAAATGAAATTTCAATTTTATTTTATTTTATATCGTGTTTTATTTTATTTCTGAATCTATTAAAATTTGGTTTGTCTCCCTTTCAATTTAGTTTGTGTAAAACTTGATGATCATGTTGTCGCTTTTTCAGAATTGCTTAATTAGTGACATAAATAATGAAGATCATAACTTTTTTTCTGTTTATTTCCAGTCTTAAATGAGATAAAAATCCCAAATTTTCCATATGCTCTTTTGGAAACCACTCTCTATATATACTTCATACAGTATATATCTATATACAGTATGTTAATACCTTAAAAATTTACAAGACATGTCTCATGTTTCCTGTAACATGTTGTAATGTTTGAAACATATATGTTCTAGTGTGACAGCACAGAATACTTTCCCAGCCTGTGAGCCCCTTCACATCCTGTCGGGCTTACGCAGAAAGGGTTTCAAAGTGAGCCGTTACCCATATACCATGGGCACACCTGTCACGCTGGCAGTTAAGTTTCAAAATGAGTACAATTCCAGGAATCCCACCGTTTTAGCGGAAAGTCCCATGGATAAGATGAAGACCTCCCTCCCCCTTTCATGCACTGAGGAGCAAAGGAGAAGACTCTCAAAAAGACTGAGCTTTAGTTACATACAAACATACTTCATGCATTCATGCACATGCTAATTCTGCAATCAAGAAGGTTTGAGGATTTTACATTAGAAAGTAAATAAGTAATGTCTGCTCAGTGTATGTGTATTGCAGATGCTGAAATAGTTCAGTCAAAGTTTAACTGTTTTTTATTCATCAAGGTTGCACTTGAGTTTGGTTCCCATAGGCAACTTAGAATGGGGCAAGACCAACATTTTGGTGTGTGAATTTTAACGATGGGAGTTGAAGTTCACTTATATGTATTTGAACAAATGACTTCAAAATTATAATCTAGAAAATTTTAATTATAGCACTAAAACCATACCAGATCCATTCCTGATTATTAAACTTGTCGTAGATGAACACTAATATTGAGTCTTACATAACCGTGAGACAAATTCAGTCCAGTTTCTCCATAGTATTAGGGGCTTTAATTTTATACTTTTGTAACTAAATAAATCTGAAGCAGTTGTTCTTACAAAATACATAATCTAAAGCATACTTACTTGATACATTTCAGTGAAATTCTTTGAACTTGGGAACCTTTATCTCTTTATTGTACTTGCGGCACTTTAAAGCTCAATTCATTGCTCCTCTTTGAAGATACGGCATATTTGACAATGCAGTAGGCTATGTGATTTGATTTCACAACTAATGGATTACAGAGTTTACACAGAGTCTGCTTTCTTCAAACTAGTTAAAAGTCTGTTGACTTACTGACAAAAGTGACGGTTCACTTACAGGTAGTTAAGATGGTAAAAACTCAATTTCAACTGTAAAAAAAGTGAAAAGCATACTACAGACATTATTTGTACTTTATTTACTATTATGCAAACGATTGTAATTTTGTGTGTATGTTTTGTAAATGGTTGTCTATAGAAATAACACCTTAATTCTTCTATTTATGATAATTCAACAATCATAATAAATGGTTTAATGTAGAGCAATGTTCAAATATTTTTGATGTGTTGCATTATTCTTACATTGTTTACATTGAGAAAATGTATCTTACAAAATTCATCTTAGGGGCTGTTTACATGACACCCTTTTCAACTAAAAACGGAAAATTTTTAATTCATTTACAGAAGTTTTGGTGGCCTAAAAATGCAAACTTTTGAAAACGGGTTTCAAAGTGGACGTTTTTGAAAACGATACAGAATGGTTTTCCATGATTTTGGAATAACTGTATGGCCTAGAGGCTAGAGAGCTTGTTATAGAAATACTTAACAATATTGAGGTTTTATCCTTTTGAATTAGTTTTAAAAAATCTATCTGAGTCTGAGCCACTGGCATCAGATTAAATTTGTGTGATAGGCTTATATTAGAGTATAGATTTTCATATGACGCACACATATTGCTCTTTTCTTTCATTGTATTAATTTCAGTAAAACAGGAGGAGGTCGTGATCCCTCTAGTATCTGTAATGGGCCAATATGATTTGTTTCTATGAAAGACAGCTCCTGTTTCAAAAGCCTCGCTGATATCAGATATCTTCTAAAGCAAGCTGATAGCACAATAAAAGCTTATAATTATTCAACAAATCTGTAATTGAGAAGCAAAGGATGAAGGGAGATGTATGTGGTGTAGAGTTACAGCTCAAAAGGTAGATGGCTAATTCTTCTTTTTTGAAGTGTAATGTTAATGCAGGGCGAGAGGGAGTGTATGGGACTCGGAAAACATTATGAACATTATGTAAGACCTATTTTGTTTTAGTTATTTATTTTTATCATCATTTATCATGGTTATATAGACCAGTAAGTCAGCAAAACCTTCTGCTTATCTTCTATCAGTACAGGGACAGTCCTCCTGATGCACCCTGGGCTTTAGTGCTCTGCTCAAAGACAAAATGTCTTTTGCACTTTGCCCCCCTGTTTGTGAGCAAATTAGAAAACGAAAGAAAAAAATTTGGGAGCAAATCAAATTATACATAATTAGGCTATTTGTTGACATAAGGGCTGCCCACATGGCAAAGTGTTGCCACAGTTACTTGCCTGGTCCGAAGTTAACTTCCGGTCTGTGTTTGTTGAACGGGTCTGGTAGTAACTTTGTTGCATTTAAGCTTGGCCAAGTAACAGTTCTTTTCTTCTACTGGTAACCCAAAATAATACTGGCTAGACATAGTTTTAACTTGCTAGCTAATGTAATTTACTTGTTATAGATTTTGCTTGTTATCAGAAATAATCTACTCTAGAGGGACTCTGTTGTTATTAGGAGTGTAACAATATATTGTGTCACAATATATCGCAATACAAAAATGCAACAATATGTATCGTGGATAGTGACAATATGTACTGTGTATAGTTCACCCAAAATGAAAATTACTTTGTGAGAAAAAATTCAAGTTTACAGAGTTTTAGAGTCAGTACTACAATAAACTACTATATAAATTGTTGAATATGCCAAATGTCTTGTATTACCAGTAAAAAGCAGCCTACATTATTTTAAATATATCTAGTCAATGACAGAGTGCAAACATATTCGTATTTTTCTGTATTTTCAGCTTCAGAATCATGAATATTTTTATTCTGGTGTCAACATTGTCCTGTGCATTGGGTTACCAACATTAAAGTCCAAGGTATCGTTACATCCCTAGTTGTTAATGATTCTTTGTGGAAGTCTACCGGAAGTTAAATTTGGGCCACAAAATGTTTGTTTATGTTGTTGCCGTCTATAGTTACCCAAAGTTAAATCATTCACATGCATAAAAGGAAGTGATGGTTCCTGACAAAGAAAGATATTTGCTTTGCAGACACATTTTTTACAACACAATATTTCAGCATTTCTTACAAGGAAATGTGTGTGTGTGTGTGTGTGTGTGTGTGTGTGTGTGTGTGTGTGTGTGTGTGTGTGTGTGTGTCTCTTACAATGATGCATCAATAGGTGGTGACAAAGTGGGAGAAAAAACTGATCCATCGATGCATTGCGATTCTCTCTCCAACGATTCTGAAATTTTCAGAATCGATCCTGAGCTTAGTTTTTAACCAGATGCGTGATGATGCTAAATGTGCTTTAGAAACACCTATATTCTGTTCGCTTTCAATTCCACACACACATACACCACTCGAAACTTCCATAAAATAATCTTTCATAAAGTTCGGAAAGGTTGAAGCAAATTAAATTACAAGCAAGTCTTTATGAGTGAGTCATTGAATCATTCACTCAACCAATTCGTTCAAAAACAATGATTCACTCAGGGACCCCACAACTGTGTGTGTTGCTTGTTGACATGCCGATGTCACTGTCACAATATTTTTGTCGGCATAGGAAAAACAGACAAAGTAACTGGAAAGCTACAAGTAAGCTAGTAAGCTTGTATTGTGACGTTATTATGTTTAACATTAATTACTGTTGTATTGAGAATGAATAAGATGGAAAAAAGTTTAGATGGACATACAAATGTCTTAATAATTCTGATCTAAGCACATATAAAAAGTGCTGTGCAATCATAATCTCATACTCTGTGAACATTTTGTAATCACTATTTTAAATGGTTTTCCATCAATTTTTACTGCCTTCTTACAGATAACTGGGAAGAAAATCCAAGTCTAGTATAGTTAATGTGAAATCATTATAGATGATTAGGGCTGGAACAACATGTCAAGATGATTGATCATTATTGATCATGAAAGAGGCTTGATATGAGGATGACAGACCTGTCTGTAGTTTAACCACATACTGTATAATCATGGAAGAATGTGTGATGGAGGATCTTATAGTAATGAACTGAATCGCCCAAGTGGAACTAAATTCAAGTGCAGATGTTTGCACTAGAACGTTCCTCCACATATGAATGAGAAGGCTCTATTGTGAAAGATTAAACCCAGCATGTTCCCAGGGTTATTGAGATCTCCCGGGATGGTGGGCACAGGTCCAGCATTGTGCGCTTTTTGTCGTGTAATGACCGATTGAGAGTTTGATGTTATGGAAAGGCCATAAAAGCCTCTGTTGTGTTTGAACTCACCTCACACAGAGGTGAAGAATGACCCCCACTCGGCCTCTAACACATCCTGGGAAGTTGAAATTCAGTGCACGTGCCCTCATGCCTCTATTTTCATTTCCAGTCATCTGGATAAAGACCCAAAGAGAAGGAAACAGAGCCACAGGTCTCTCTGAGAATCTGACTACCCCTTTATCTATAACTGCAGCCCTCTCTGACCTTCTCGACACAATGCTGCCTTTGTTGCCAAAGCCTTCTGCACAGTTCCTTATTGCGCAAAAGTAACTTCAACTGTCACAGACTACAGCTGACTCCAGAAGAAGCGAGTGTCTGTTTATATATCAGCAGGCAAGTGTTGTTTATTTACCCTTGTGTTCAGTCGGCAGCCCGCTGGAGTCATGGACCGTAACAGTGGGAAATCCCTGAGGACTAACTGTGGTACCTACAAGCTGTGCAAAAACTTTCCACCTAAACACATCTGATTTATGGCTCATATACTTAGAAAGCAAACCTCTATACAGCCGTACAAAGGCAAAACACATTAACTTTCTGTGAAATCGAATTTTTTAAAGGGTTAGTTCACCCAAAAATGAACTTTCTGTCATTAATTACTCACCCTCATGTCATTCCACACCTGTATGTTCATCTTCGGAACACAAATTAAGATATTTTTGATGAAATCCAAGAGCTTTCTGACTCTTCCATAGACAGCAATGTCATTGCATTGCATTGAGAGAGAAAAAATTGTTGAATAAAGTCTTCATTTTTGTTTTGTTTTTGCGCATAAAATGTATTCTCGTCGCTCCATAACATTAAGGTTGAACCACTGTAGTCACATGGACTACATTAACAATGTCTTTACTACCTTTCTGGGCCTTGAAAGTTGCAGTGACATTGCTGCCTATGGGTGGTTCAGAAACCTCTCAGATTTCATCAAAAATTTGTGTTCCGAAGATGAACAAAGGTCATGCGAGTTTGGAGCGACATGAGGGTGAGTAATTAATGACAGAAATTTCATTTTTGGGTGAACTAACCCTTTAAACTATGATCAGTTTTGTGACATTTTATTACTTTTAGTGCTGGCTAATTTACCGTTTTTGTGCGTTTTTGTAAGGCAGTATATTGTGCCTCCACACTCCTAAAAAAAAATAAGGTTTTTTTTGGCAAAAGGACCATCTTTGGGTTCCACAAAAAAACATTTTTCTTAGTATGAAGAACATTTAAAGAACCTTTTGTGGAATTGAAATGTTCCACGGATGTTCATGGAACCAATAAAGAATCTTTACTTTTAAGAGTGCATTGTAGGAAGCAGGAAGAAACACTCCTTTAGAAAAGCCCATAATGAATCACTTCATCTCAGATTTATCAGTAAAGTTAATTAATCAAAGACCCAGGTTAATGTTTAAAGGCAATTTGGGTTGGAGCTGGAAATGAATTGGAATTGGGGTGGTTTGGAAATAAATTAGCGCTAAGAAAACTATGAGCTTAATCATTTCTATAACATACCAGCAATAATGAGTCATACTGACAGCACTGCAGGTAATGTTGTGAAAATAACATCAAGAATCCAGACTGTCTGAGTCTGCTGTGATATGAGATTAACGGCAGGTGTGTGGAACCCGCATTTTATTTCGCACCTTTGTTGTATAAAATATAAACAGTTTGAGTATGGTGGTTCGCATCTTAATGGGATAGAGTACCCAATACACCCAATGTCAGTTCTGTCATACTTTACTCACCCTCATGTTGTTTTAAACCTGGATGACTTCTTTCTTCCATGGAGCACAAAAGAAGATATTTAGAAGAATGTCTAAGCTGCTGTTTTTTCATATAATGAGAGTGGATATAGGGCCAGGGATAACGGTGGATGAAAAAGAGCTTCAGGTGTGGAGCAACATGAGGGTGAGTAAATGATTGTCATTTTTTCAACTGTACTCACACATCTCAGCAGACATTTTAGTTTGTTGGGTTGATGCTGATGCTTGTGTGAAGGTGCACAGAAAGTGAGAAAGAGCTGTTTGCACCTCTGTGGTCTTTAGAGGCAGCAAAGGTTGCTCCAGAGAGCAGGGTCATGAGCCAGGCCAGTCGCTGACAACAATGATAACTTCCAGGATTGAACTGTAATCGCTCGTCTCCAAATGTCTTTTGCACTTTGCCCCCCATCTTTGTGTGAGCAAATAAAGGAAAGAAAGAGAGAAATACCAGAGGAAATCATATTAGAGGTAATGAGGCTGTTTGTTGACATAAGGGCTGCCCACATGGCAGAGCGTTACTCAGAGGGGAAGTATTGTCTGCCTAGTTATTCAAAGTTAAATCGTTCATAACAGACTGTTGCTGAATGTGTAAAGGAAGTGTTGGTTCCTGCTAACTGCTAAGTAAAGATATTTGATTCACTGCACACAATGTTTTGCTTGTTTGTTTTTTACAACACAATATCTAAGCAGCTTTTATAAATAAATACAGGAAAAAAACAAGATTATTCTAAATATTACATTTTAAAATGTTTTCCATTTAAATATATTTTTAAATATAATAATTTTAATATGCTGATTTCCTGCTCAATATTTTTGTGGAAACTGATACTTTTTTCAGGATTACATTGTAACATTATAAATACTGACACTTTTGATCAGTTTAATGCATAAATAAAAGTTTTAATTTAGTTAAAAAAAACTTTACTGTATATAATTTATAATATACTGAAAAAATATATATACAATAACTTACTGTATATTATAAATTATATACAGTAAAGTTTTTTTAATTAAATTAAAACTTTTATTTATGCATTACACTGATCAAAAGTGACAGTATATAGTTTTTTTAAATAAATTATTAATTTAAAAGTAATTAAAAACAAAATTATATATATATATATATATAAATTTTGTTTTTAATTACTTTTAATTTTTCATTTTTGTTTTTTAATTACTTTTGGCATTTTTATTGACAAAGGATAAGAAAATCAGATTAGATTATGGGCAGATGCGATTAAGATAAATGGCTCTCATTTATTTTGATCTAAGCACAAATATAAAGTGCTGTGCAATCACAGACTCAACATCAGTTTTATCCAACCCCCTTCTTGCAGACAAATGAAAAGAGAATTTCAGACTAGGTCATTTAATGTAAAATCATTGGAGATGATTGATCATTATTGATCATGACAGAGACTTGATATAAGATGAGAGACCTAGTGATTTTACCTCATCTTCCACCACAAGGGCAGAGTTTGTCCTTTAGCTTCTATGTAGGCTTATTCATGATTAACTTTGTCTCTCTGAGAATCACAAAGACCAAGCCATACATTCATTTGGTGTCTGACATCTATAGGCTTTACCTATAGATGGTGCTTAAGCTAGTGCTGTTGCTCCACCTGCAGGCCTCACATAAACTCTAACCTCAGGGAACTTTGACACACCTTTAGACATTTAGTCAAATGCTTAGGAATGGCCAGGATTTGATTTATTTGTGTCACAATCAGTTTCCTACTTTTAATTTGTTTATTATTCACCCTACAGTAATTTATGTCTAACCCAGTCAAACTATACAGAGATAGCAACTTACTGTCGGCCCAGATCCGGCCTACATCTGACACTCATGGTATGATGATCTGGGCCACATGTGGCGTGGCTCGATGGCACTTGGGCGGACCGCTCCTGTTTGCCAGATCTGAGCCACAAGCAGGCCATAGCAATGCCACATGCCAGCCAAGAGCAAAGAAATAAACCAGAACTGGACCTTATCTGAGCCACAAAAAAAAATATTATTTATAGAATCATCTCAGCATTAACAAGCCTGTTAACAAGCAGAATCACTGAAGGAAAGAAGAGAACAGAAAAAAGAGATGAACAGTAACACAAAAGCTACAACTGACTTCAGCCACAGCTTTCCCATTCTCAATGGGAAAGTGCCTAAGCATCATCGCTTGGTGACATTGCCCAGCATCATTGTTCAAAAAGTTGCCCCATGTATCATCACCTTTAGGCTTATAATGCTTTTGGGAAACCCAGATTGACTTTATTTCTGTCATTCATCTACAGAAGTTCTTATTGAGAATTAACAGAAGTTTAACGCTCATGTTTGTTTCATTTGAAGTCACCATAATGGTGATTGGTGTTTCCATTAGTTGGACTCTTAACTCTTTTATTATGTTTATTTTCTTTGGCTGTTGTGACAGTGTGTTTGTCAAACATGTTTACAGTAACAAAGAAAGCTGAAATGAGATCAGATAATGATTTTATAATAATATAACCTGAATCACTGATGTCATTTGTGTGTAATAATTGTGTTGTGCCATTAATACGTTTAAGTTACAAACCCTGTTTTACTGCAATATAAGATCACACTGTATTGCTGAAATCAATAAAATTGAAAATAAAAACATTGAACAGAAAACGATGAGCTGCAATGACAAACACAGATATGAGCAATCAGCATATGAATCTCAAAAATGGTGAGAACAAAATATTCAGACAATCAGATCAAATTTGGACATCACAAAAATCTACTAAAAGATAAAACAAAAACCACAGCAAAAAAAAGTAATATGACAATTCAGCTGCATAATTTATTCATGCTGTGCATGACACTTTTGATTGTCACCATTGTTGAGATTCATGTTCTGATTCTTGATGTCTTTGTGTGTCCTGGTGTGTTTAAACAAAATTGTCCAGGGCTGTGGCTCTCCAGGACTTGAGTTTGAGAACATTGGTATAAACAGTAAACACACATCACAATATATAATGCACTATGCCTTTTATATGTGTGAATTTTAATATTATGTAGTTTATATATTTAGTTAATATTCATATAAGCACATCAGCATGTACTAAACCATTCACCAAAAAGCCAACTACAATCTTTCATGTTTTTACTTAACATATGTTTGTAAGTATTTAAACCACAGGCTCTACTCTCCAGCACAATGGTAACCCCAAAAACTCACATACCAGAAACCATTTTAAATTCCAAAATAATAAAACATTAAACACTAACAGATCTTCCCCTATATTAATAATGAACAAAACACATGAAATAACACTTTATGAATTTTACATATAATTCTATTTTTTTTTTTTTTTATCATGTAGATGTAAAGCAGTTAGTTTCAACTTAGTAGTCTGTAGAATGCGTTGCAGCATGAAGCATGTCACCATTGTTGAGATTTATATTTCTACGTAAGAGGGTCTATGGTTGGAGAAATGCTTGACAAGCCCTACAGTGATCAACCTGAAGCTTTCACTTGCACACCCGTTGAAGCTAAGCAGGGTTGAGCCTAGTCTCTGTTTCGATGGGAGACTGGGTAGCTGAGGGAAGAGGTGTTAGAGAGGTCTGCAAGTCTGATCAACTTGTGTCCTGAGTGGGTCCTAACGCCCCAGTGCAGTCGCAATAAACTGCACTGTATAAAGGGTGCAACCCTGGTGTAAAATAGTCCATACAGCACATCACATATTGCCCAATGCCCCAGTACAGTCACCATAAACTGTACTGAATAAAGGGTTAAAATAAACCCCAGAAAATAAGGGGTGTAACCCTGGGGCAAAAATAATCCCTCGCAGGTAGTTAGTTAGATGGTTTCACAAGGAGCAACAAAGGAACAAAACCAACCATCTTTGAAATCTCATAACAGATCAAAACTAATTGACACTGAAAACCGACCGTCACTGAGATCTCGTAATCAAACAAAACCGACCATCATTGAAATCTGGCTAAGAAACAAAGCCAATCGTCATTAAAATCTGGTTAGGAAACAAAACCAAGTGGCATTGAAATCTCGTAAAGGAACAAAACTGACTGTCATTGAGATCTTGCTAAGGGATAAAACCGACCGTCATTGAAAACTGACAGTCATTGAAATCTGGTAACTGAACAAATCGGACCATCACTAAAATCTCATAAAGAAACAAAACAGACCGTCATTGAAATCTTATAATGAAACAAAACTGACTGTCTTTGAAATCTTGTAAAAAAACAAACAAAACCGATTGTCATTGAAATCTTGTAACCGAACAAAACAAACCGTCATTGAAGTGTCATAATGGAACAAAACTGACACTGAAAAGCGACTGTCATTGAAATCTCATCACAAAACAAAACCAACAGTTTGAATCATTTCAAACTCAACTGTCATTGAAATCTCATAAAGGAATAAAATTGACCATCATTGAGATCTTTTAGTGGAACAAAACCGACCATCATTGAGATCTCACAATTAAACAAAACAACCGTATTGAGATCTTGTGACCGACAATGAAAGCCAACTGTCATTAAAATCTTGTGACCGAACAAAACCGACCATCATTGAAATCTCATAAAGAAACAAAACTGACTGTCACTGAAATCTTGTAATCAAACAAATCCAACCGCCATTGAAATCTCGTAACCAAACAAAACCAACTGTCATCAAAATCTCGTAAAAAAGAGCAAAGAAACAAAACATCGTTGAAATCTCATAGCAGAATAAAACCGACTGACACTGAAAACCGACCGTCGTTGAGATCCTGTAACCGAACAAAACTGACCATCATTGAAATCGTAAAAAAGCAAAACATACAGTGTTGAGATCTCGTAATTGAATAAAACTGACTGACAATAAAAACCGACTGTCACTGAAATCTTGTAAAGGAACAAAACTGACTGTCATTGAGATCTCATAACCGAACAAAAATGGCCATCGCTGAAGTCTCATAACCAAAAAAAAGAGATGTCATTGAAATCTTGTAACCAAATAAAACCGACAAATTAAACCAACATATTAAAAGAGTTAAGAGTCCAATTAATGGAAACGCCAATCACCATTATGGTGACTTCAAATGAAACAAACATGAGCGTTAAACTTCTGTTAATTCGCAATAAGAACTTCTGTAGATGAATGACAGAAATAAAGTCAATCTGGTTAGTATTATGTGAAGCTGTAATGTTGTTTGTGGAGTTGTTTAATCCTCCTCTGCTGAGATCTGGAGAGATTTAATGTCTTTTTTTTTTATCTTCGGTTGATTTCATCTGTGGCTGTGGCTGAATTCAGTTGTAGCTCTTGTGTTTCTGTTTGTCTATTTTTTCTGTTTCTTCTTTCCTTCAGTGATTCTGCTTGTTAACAGGCTTGTTAATGCTAAGATGATTCTATAAATATATAAAGATTTTGTGGCTCAGATAAAGTCCAGTTCTGGTTTATTTTTTTGCTCTTGGCTGACATGTGGCATTGCTATGGCCTGCTTGTGGCTCAGATCTGGTAAATAGGAGCGGTCCGCCCAAGTGCCATCATTCAACGCCACATGTGGCCCAGATCATCATACCACACGTGGCAGATGTAGGCCGGATCTGGGCCAGCACAAAGTTGCTATCTAGGTAGAAAATATATTCTACAATATTAATGAAGAGTCACATAATGAGCTGTTGTATGCTTGTATGTACAACCAAAGAGTCATTTAAATTGGCAGACGAATATATACATAGACCCTTGAATTAACCCTTAGATTAATCCACAAACACAGCATTCATGAACTAGAGCTGCTGCAGAAGAGAATCTGCCTGTCTGTTGGTAATTGATGACAGAGGCATAAGGGTGAGTCAGACACAGGCCAGTGTTTTGACTGAAGTGGATTAGGGAGTACACTAGCTAATTACAGTAATACGATTACACAACGACAGCTGGACCACTGCCATTGTCCTGCAGCCCGATCCCACCCACAGTGCAGTTCGATACACCTTAAACTCCAGCGGGATCTCTGAACAGATCTCCTTAATGAGACAGTTCACCCAGAAATGAAAATTCTGACCATAATTTTTTTTTTTTTTTTTTTTTTTTACATCTGGTTTATCGATACTGGCTAATTTGACTATGCTTTCAGGTGCTAATTTCTGAGTACAAGGAAAATGAGGGCTAAATAAAAATTGTGTGAATAATGGGATCAGATTAGCAGATTCCTCCTGAAACTTGGGCCTCATTTATACAGCTATTCTTGCAGCTCACTAAGGATTTGGACGATGACTGTTGATCTTTTATATGTAAATAACATTAATTTGGTGTTGTTTACAACGCGGGGAACTGAAACCATTCAGCTGCGCGCAAGTTCAAGATCATTTGCGATTTATAGATTTCACATCTGAAAGAGAGGCGTACGCTCGTTTTCTGTGTGTACGTTCATTCTATGAATCACACGTACCCACATCTGAGAAATGATTGTAAGATCAAAGATTGTAAGACGGTTTCTGCGCAACATTTTATAAATGAGGCCCATTTACTCTAAAAAATGCTGGGTTAAAAACGACTCAAGTTGGGTTGAAAATGGACAAACCCAGTGGTTGGGTTAAATGTTTGACCAACATGCTGGGCAGTTTTATTTAACCCAATTTTTAAACATATTAACACATGTTAATTTTCAACATATTTTGGGTTAATTTAAGCAAGCAATACAGTAATTTTTAAACAATATTGAGCTAAATAAAACTACCCATCAGGTCAGCTTGGGTTGTTTTTAACCCAGCATTTTGTTTGCAAGTCCATCAAGGGTCTAGTACTTCCATCCCCGCTTTTATTTTACCATTTTAAATCTACTTCGGAAAAATTTCCTGATTTTACCTTTGCAGAAAACTGGTAGATTTAATTTACCTGATCACAACCAAAGCATCCTCTCACATTTTCCTTACCATTTCTGTTTTCGTCTCTCTTTTCTTATGCAGCCTTTTTTTCTTGCTGCTGAAAATGTCTTTGAATGGACCTCAGAGACATAACAGCGGATGTCCCATCAGGAAGCGCTCCTTGTAAGCGGTCTTTTCATGCTGAGGGTCCTTCCGTTAACATTGACAGCATCTGCTGTGCTCAACAGTTCATTAAAACAGACGGACCTGTTGAATCAGATCATTAGTGTTACACTGAGTCCAAGATCAGATCTGTAGGCTTAAGATAGGAATGGTTTGGTGTTAATCTGAAGTATAGGGTTCATCCTCTGTCATCATCTGTATGTTGGGTCACCATATGGATTTACACTGTTTCACAAGTTACTGCTGCCATCTGCAGATTTAAGGCTGCACTTATTCATGTCATCTGTTCCTCAACGAGAATCGGTACAGGCACAAACACACATACACACCACAGGGAAATAATAAAATGTTAGAATGTGTGATACAGCCGTAGAGACACAGCAGAGAAAAGCCCAAAAACATGTTTCCGATAACAGGATGTAGGAGTGTATACACCAAGTCCAGCAGTGCTGGTGTTCACAAATCTGACTCACTCTGTCAAAACATTGCAGTGGCATTAGTTTCCAGCATCATTTTTCCATTTCAGCTCCAACATTAGGGTGTTTCACTTCTACATGTAATAACATTCAGAACAAATCTCAGAGGAGGTCAAACATTCCTCAGTATCACAATCTTTCAGCCATTTAAGGGCAGAAACATTCCACATGATTTAAAAAAAATCTCTTGAATGGGAAATATTAGTTATTAGTTAATAGTCTTAATAGTTATTATTTATGTGTAATATAAACATTATTTTATTGTATTACATTTATTGTTATAATAATTATTATTATGATTATTAACCAGTCATTATTAATAATTAATAAATTATTTATTTTATTTATTTAATTTAAATGTATTATTTTAATTATTTAATTGTATTTTTTAAAGAAATAAAATAATAATGTTTTATTATTAAATCATAAATAAATCTATCATTTTTAAAATACAAATATTTTTGTTTTTACTGTGTGTAGTTATTTATGTTTAATATAAACATTATTTTATTGTATTACATTTATTGTTATAATAATTATTATTATGATTATTAACCAGTCATTGTTATTTATTGTTAAATTATTTATTTAATTGTATTTATTATTATTAATATTTTTTTTTTTAAAACAAAAAATAACCAGTCATTTAAAAAATAACCAGTCATTATTAATTATTTGTTATTAATAAATTATTTATTTAATTGTATTTATTATTATTATTATTTTTAAAAATAAAATAATAATGTATTTTTAAATCATTAATAAATATATTATTTTTTTAAATAAAAATATTTTTGTTTTTACTGTATTTTTTTTTTTTTTTTACAACTTTACCTCTTTTTACATGCACTTGATTATTAATGTAACACTTCATATAAACACCTTATATTGAGAAAACTGGTGTCCACAATTTTCATTATTGTCAGTGTCATTTAAGGCCTGGGTCAGTTCAGTTTTTTGTTAATGGAATAACTAACCATATTTAATCATTGTCAGCCAAATGAGCAGGTTAAGTACAAGGTCCAGAAGTTAGATAAATCCTATAGATATGCGTTTATCATATCATGTAAACTAAACTAGCATTTACAGTACTCTTCATTGTCTTTTTGTGCTTGTCTTTAGTTACTTCACTTGTTGTGAAGACAGAATTTAGGCTGCAGTGGGAAATCTAATGAACATATGGTGTTTGCTCTACATTACAGCGCCCATACGGTGAGGTAGTGCTCTGGAATCATGGGTCGCACACGCAGCGCTACTGGCAGGAAGTTATCAGAAGTTGCCCTTCTCATAGAACACACAGAGGCACGAGTGAATAGAAAAGAATTTGGCCCCACACTAGCCTCCTGGGAAAAGTGTCCAAGCTCATCAGGAAAACCATTTAAAAAAAACAGTGTGCTTCCGACTAGGAGAGAGGACAGCGGGGGCAAGAATCATACACTCCGCAGTGGGGAAATTATGAGCCTGTTGATGACACACGCTGAGCAACCAGACAAACAGGAGGAAACCGTGTGTGCGAGTCCATGAGTGAGAGAAAAACAAGGAAGAGGTCATAGATAGGATGGTAATACAAACTGGGAAGGGTATTCCATGCAGATGGAGCGCATTCCCAGAGGGGGCGAGATCAAATACTCCGCAGAGCGCTGGAGCGGAGAAAGTATAACTCATACTTCTGTAGAACAAACTCCCACTTCTTGGGCTGGATGATGTGGGAATCTCATTCTCCTTCCCCATTCTGATGAATCCAGCTGACCATCAAATGGACAGCCTGGAATTTCTTAACATTCTGGTTTTGGTTTTTAGGAGAAAGTGGAAAAGATGCTAACTCATAATAGGGGCTGAATTTCAACCACATTTTCATTTATTTCTGTCTCCAAAGAAAAAGAAAAAAAAAAGCCTGGAATGGACATTATTACACAATGACGTGCTGGAGTAGACACTGTTAGGAGAGATGAATAATCCTGAACTCTGTTAGGCAAAAGGATGTGGGTTTTGAATGAATTATTTTGTACGTTGTAAAGTGGTGAGAGTACAGTGTTTCCAGTTTCAAAGGAGCCCTGCCTGTAAGAGCTGTCAGGCATTCACAGTTCATTTGATTAAAATAGCTTTATTCAGTTCAAAGGAGTCATGTTAATAAAAATCACAGTAAATTGTGTCATTAAAAAAAGCGAAATGTCAACCGGAGGAAACATGGGAAGGGATTGAACTAAGCTCATCGTTGTTGGACGGCCAACACAACAAAGAAGCGTGTTTGAAATCTAAAGGCCACACATGACAAAGTCTAACAGTAAAAGATTTGTAAAAAAACAAAAACAACAAAACTACAACAGTAAAATTAGACTGATAACAGTAGCTGCCACAAAATACATGGCTATTCTCATTGTATTACTGAAACTGCTGAAGCGTCTCATCCAATGTATTTGAGATGTAATACTTTTGGCAGACACAGTCAAGCTTGTAACATGTTTTTGATTTGCTTGGAGGTAGTCTCATCATTCAAATGTTTTGTTGTGTACCTGTGAGTCAAGAGAGAACACCGAAAATCATTGCACACACCACATGGTTTTCAGCAGAAACAAAGTCTCATATGGATGTTTATCAACAATTATGTAAGGTATAAAGCTGTAAGAGTTTTTTTAAGATAAAGCTCACAGACCTGAGGGCATTGAGAAGTCCCTCCACACTGTTGGGCGGCTGATATCGCAGAACCTTAATGCATCCTTTCATCTGTTTCATAAAAAGACAATAACATGATGTATTTGTATATAGTTTGCTTTTAATTAGGGTGGTCTATTTAGCACATTAGTTTAGTAATTTAGTTGGTAACACTTTACAATAAGGTTTCATTTGTTTCAAGTCTAGGTTAACTAATATTTGACTGAACAATACTTCTACAGCATTTATTAATCTTAGTTAATGTTAATTTCAACATTTACTAATACATTAACTAATGTTAACAAATACAACTTTTGAACTAACATGAACCAACAATGAACAGAAGCTAATGTTAACAAAGATTAATAAATACAGTAACAAATGTATTGCTCATTGTTAGTTCATGTTAGTTAATACATTAATTAATGTTAACAAATGAGACCTTTTTGTAAAGTGTTACTATTTAGTTTAATATGTTGCATTTAATCAGTAATTACTGATATAAATGCTTACTTGGTGATCAAATGCATGCATTTTAACATGTTTTTTAACATTGTGTGTTAAATTGACAGCCCTAATTAAACTCTTTACAAAAGTAAAATCAGATTTTAAAAAATTTGACTTAATTTAACTTCATTTCATTATGCTGATTAATTTATTAACACATTTAAAGGGATAGTTCACACACAAAAAAAGTATCCCATGATTCACTCGATATATAACTTTCTTCTTTCAAGACGAACACAATCAGAGATATATGTAAAAATATGCTGGCTCTTCCAAGCTTTATAATGGTAGTGAATGTGGGGGGTGTGATTTTGCAGCCCAAAAAAGTGCATCCATCCATTATAAAAATAATTTATATGGCTCCAGGGGGTTAATAAATGCATTCTGAAGCGAAGCAATGGGATTTTGTCAGAAAAATATCCATTTTTAAAACTTTATAAACTAAAATAACTAGCTTCCGGCAGACGACCGTACTCATATTGCGCAAGTCGACTTGCACCACAAGAGTAACCCCTGACGCGATGAAGGGTGTAGGAGTATCATAAGCGTAGACACCTATCGCAGATTAAACAAATAGGGCTGTGCAACAAACTCAAGCTCCTCTTCTCTTATATTGAAATCCTCCGACATCTCTTTAAAATTTCTTGTTTTATCAATGCGTACGGCTGTCTGCCGGAAGCTAATTATGTATTACGTATGTGTCAAAGATACGGCCCACAGATGTGTCCAGTCCGGCCCTGGGGATGATTTGAACAATAATAAAAAAACTGTTATGCATGGTCCACCGGCTGTAAATCCGAACGGTTATTAGTTTTATTTTGGCCAATATCTATTCTGGACTTGCAAAAAAACTGCTTTGCAATCATTTCCCAAACTGTCATTTGAAAATATTACGAAGTCTGTAAACAGGACGTTAACACAGCCACATGATGAATACGGACACAAAGAGAAGAACACAGACGCGCCAGCAGAGCAAATACTGTACCAGGCCAAGCTTACTGTTTGTGAAATACAGGAAGAAAAATATAAACATTGAAGCGCAGCACTGCTTTGTGTACAGTGGTAACCAAGGAAACGCTATATCGCTGCTGTTCCAAAAGCGCCACCTACTGTTAGAGAGTGAATTTGCATTGTCATTCAGACTGAATGTTCGTCTGCTGTTTTTGTTTTGTGCAGGTGTCTTATGTAGCATAATTTCACAAAACTATAAAGTCAGACCATGCTGTTTTTATATAAATCTTGAAATTATACAATCTAATTCAAAAACAACTGCTCATGCTCAAAATGCAGTGGTGCCTGTATACTAAATGGCTATATATATATTTTTTGTTTAAAGCCAGTTTGGCCTGGTATAGAACAAATAAATTTACTTAAAGAAAAAAAAAAGGCAACCAGTATCAAATTTGCACCAAAAAAAACTGGAATTGGCCATAAAAAAAAAATCAAAATCGGTGCATCACTAATAAAAACATTAAATCAAATGGTAACACTTTACAATAAGGTTCATTAGTTAAACATTAGTTAATATATTAACTAACTATGAACAATACATTTGTTAATCTTTGTTAACGTTAGCTAATGAAAATCCAGTTGTTCATTGTTTGTTCATGTTAGTTCACAGTGCATTAACTAATATTAACAAGATTTTAATAATGTATTCCTCAACAGAGAGTAATAAATGCTGTAGAAGTGCAGTTCATTAATGGTTCATGTTAACTAATGTATCTAACTAATGTTAACTAATGAACCTTATTGTAAAGTATTACCAATCAAACATTATTTTAAAAGTCTAATAGTCTTTTCGACAGTAAAAACAAATGCTGTTTTCAAAGAGTAGCGTGTTTTTGTTTTTTTCTTGCATATGGATATTTTCTTACAAAAACCCATTCCTTTGCTTCAGAAGGTCTTTATTAACCCCCTGGAGCCGTATGGATTATATTTATGATGGATGGATGCGTTTTTTTGGGCTGCAAAATCGCGCCCCCATTCAATACCATTATAAAGCTTGGTAGAACCAGGATATTTTTAAATACATCTCCGATTGTGTTTGTCTGAAAGAAGATCGTCATATACACCTAGGATGGCTTGAGGGTGAGTAAATCATGGGATAATTTTTGGGTGAACTATCCCTTTAAATTAAATCAGAAAGCTGAAAAAAAAAAAATCATACATCAATTTTGGAGGACTTTACGAAAGCTCCAGCTGGATGGACATAGTCGTATAGGATGATCACCCCCACCATCACACGCAGACAGAATAACACTGTGTCTTCACTGGCGAAACGAGTGCGGTACTCCCTGATCAATACACACACACACACAGACAAGGAATGAATTAAAGTTACAGCCTGCTACAGAAGAAACAAGCACAATGATTAAACACAAATGTTTTAACTTACGGTGTCTCTAACATGACTTTACACACACTTGCCATCGTACTCAGACAATCTGTTGTGTTCTCTACGGGTAGTTCTGCATGCTGATCAGATAGAGAGCGCAAAAGGTGTTGGTTACGATGGTTTGTAATGAGAAAACAGTGATTTGTAAGTGAAAGTGAATGAGAAACATTCTTGCATGGATGTTTTACTGAAGTATATTATGCATTTTCTGAGAATAATTAAGTAGAATTTATTCATGAGCATCTGGACTTGTTTGTCAATTTAGTTTACATCCATTTGAGTGGTCTGAGTTGTGTAAGACATGTTATAATCAACAGTTTTACAACCACCTACCTTTGATACAAATTTGGTTGTGGCATCGCTTAACGTTTTCAGCATGGGCGTGGCATTGGCGTAGAAGAGAGACATGCGATTGGCCAGTTCGTTGTCAACCTCGTTATGCTCTTCTGCCTGCAGAAAGAACATACATGAGATTTTTTAGTATCTAAATGTGAAAAATCCATACTTTTGAAGATTTAAACTAAAGGGGTCAGTTAAGGCAATGGGCTTTTTGGAGGTTATGGATGCGCTTTTCCTTGGTCAGCTTTACTTAAGTAGTTAATCATGGAAATGGATGTGGAAATTGGGCATTCTGGTGCACTGAAAATGCATTTTAGCTGACTTGATACATTTCATTCATTACTGTATGCTAAAAACTGAATGTAAATCCTGCTTAAATCCACAGACTGCAGACATGTCCAGAATTCCTAATACGTGCTCTTCCACAGCTGAGCTCATGTTTCATGAGATGAAAGTGGCTGTCGTAATTATTCCTCACAGAGAGTGCTTTTAATTGGCGAGGCAAGGTCAACGATCCTCTGTGTCAACCCCTGCTGAGCCGCTCCCTGATGATACAGCACACGCTAATGAGACTGAAGTCGTTAGCGCACTTTACCATCTCAACGTTAAGCGAGCGCACTTCAGTCTTGTGTCAGCTAAAAGATAAAAACGGGCGTACGGGAGGAAGACGAACAAAATAAAAAGCAGGAAAAGATGGAGAGAATGAGATGAATGCGAAATCTCATGTTTCCCTGAGTCAGGATCTTGTGCTGCTCTGCCACCTAATGATTCAGACCATTAGAGAGCAGAAGAGCTCCCATTAACCCCTGGGACACGGGGGAACGGAGTATTACTAAAACATAAACCATATGATAATGAGGCATATTTCCATACAGAGCAGGTTTACTCACTGTTTGGTTGATGATACGCATGCGGCTTAAGGTCCTTCTGTAGTAGCTGAAGTCATTCTGGATGGCGGGGTTGGTCATCTGGCGAGAGAGCAGATGAGCATTTAAAATGCAGAACTGGCAGATGAAAATTGCATTTCTGCTGAATACGGGAATGGGAAACATGTAAACACAGCATTCATGCATTTTTCATTTTACTGTGAATGTATGAATTCAAGTGAGTAATTTTAAAATAAATGAGCATATGGCCATTTCATTCACGGCTGGGTCTGGTGACAGACTTCATCAGTGCAATAATCTAGACAATAACAGATTCTCTATGGCACATTTGAAGGCATGGATTTCCATTAATGTGAGTAATTGGTTGCAACTGGACTTTCTGTTCCAATAGTGCAACTAATTAGCTGAATCACTTATGTGCAAATTAAGTTAACTAATTGGATACAAAATTCAGTGGCTTACAAATAAATTCTATCATACAGATTCTCTATAGCGATCGCATTATGTGTGATATAGCAGAAAACTGAGGAGATTTTTTGTGGTTCAAAAATAAAGCAGCTTTACTGTATGATAAATTTTAACATAACAGTTAGCATGAAATGAAAATTCACCCGAAATGCATGTTATAGATTTTGTGTCTGCCTCCATTTTTGAGTGCAACGGCCACATCTCAAAATCCAATCAACAACCGATACATAGAACCAAGGCTCTGTTTCCACCTGGAAATGTATTAATGTATGTGTTTTGGTCGATCGGATCACAAGTGGACAACGCTAAATACAGGTGTAAGTGGGGTGTAAAACGTTTTAAGCTTCTCTACTTTTGACCCTTTCCAGAGGTAGTCGAAAACGCATTCGACCGGATTGCTTTCGTAGTGTAAACTCTCATGTGATCTAATGTGTTCAAACAACAACTAAAGACCACCTACTGACCTAATGCGTAAACACGGGAAGCACGCTAGCCAGACATGATTTAAACAACCCAAGTTTGGTTTGAAGATGAAAAATGTACCAAGCACAATGTTCTCTCACCATTCCTGATTTCTAACACACCGCATTTGGCATGGTATTGCAGCTATCAGAGCAGAAACAAAAGATGCTGCGTGTGTTTTTCCGTCATCTCAGTGCATGTTCATATGTAAATTTCATCCATTAGATTGAAAGATCTGAAAAAGTCCATATATTTTCCTGCCCGTAGACCCTCCCCTCGAAGAAATCAGGACAGAAGTGGTCGAAAGTGGACAAAAGATAAGGATTTATACACCAGGTTTAAACAGGTATGTGTCTCTCTTGTCTACTTGTGATCCGATCGACCAAAACGCATCTTAATACCAGGTGTAAACTCCACCCTACATTTTTTTCTTTTTAAGTAATGGACCCTTTTCATAGATTCTGATGATGCATTTCCACAGTTATGAACATCACAAATCTAGTAAAGTTTTAAAAAAGTATAAAAGGGTCCATCTGTTACACTCTATATACTTCACAATACGGAAGAAAGGATTTGTTGCTACTTCCGCTTCATCGTGACTTTAAAATCGGCATGAAACGAAAATTCACCATATCTATTTTCTAAATACACTTTATTGAGCTTATTGTGAACAATTCATCTATGGGCGGGTAAATGTATGGGTTTTTTCAGATCTTTCGATCTAATGGAGGAAATAAGCTCATGCAGTTTACATATGGAGACGACAAAAAAATATACGGAGAGCAGCAGCTTTCGTTTCTGCTCTGATAGCCGCAAGACCACGTTGAACGCGGTGAGTGTGTGTTAGAAATCAGGAATGGTGGGAGAACATTGTGCTTGGTACGTTTTTCATCTTCAAACCAAACTTGAGTCTTCTGCCAACAAAGTTTAAATCCTGCCTTGCTATGCGCTTCTCATAACGTTAACGCATTAAGTCAGTAGGCGGAGAGTAGGCAGTCTTTTTTTTTGTGGTTATTTGAATGCATTCGACCACATGAGCGTCTACACCAGGGGTTTTAAACTCTGGCCCTCGAGATCCACTTTCCTGCAGTTTAACTCCAATCCTGATTAAACACACCTGCCTATAACTTTCTAGTAAGCTTGAAGAGCTTGCTTGTTCAGGTGTGTTTGAACTAAAGACTGCTGGCAAGTTGACCTCGAGGGCCAGAGTTGACAACCTCTCGTCTACACTATGAAACAAATCCGTTCAAATGCGTTTTCGACTAACTCTGGAAGTAGTTAAAAAAGTAGACAAGCTCAAAATGTTTTTGAGACCCCATTTACACAATGTATTTAGTGTAGTCCACTTGTGATCGGATCGACAAACACATAATGGGTGTAAACAGGGTCTTACAGCTCACATTTAGACCTCCATCAAAAACCGATATATAGAAACAAGACCGCACCCTACATTTTTTTCTTTTTCATTAATCCGTTGCACTTGGATGTACATCACAATATGGAAGAAAAAAATCTATTGCTATTTCAGTTTGATCTGTTTTAAATGCAACAGTTTGAAGAGAGATTGCATAATCACTGCTTGTGATGTTTTGTCATTTGTAAGTCTAAAAAATTAATAAGTATAAATATAATTTAAAGATATTTAATGGTGTTAACTGTGTTAATTGCAGATTTTTGGGGGGGCTGAGATGAAAGGCAGGATGCTTCACTAAATAGGGTCTAACAACACCTTTGCTCCACATCCTCTCATTCTACCTAATTGTTGTGATTTTGCAGGATAGAGATGATTCCAAGGAGGATTAGACTGGAAACATGTGCAGAGTGGGTGTGACCAGAGGTTGCCTGGTTACCTTCAGCTCATCGAAGCGCAGCGTGAAATGCAAAATCTCAGCGAACTGCCGTGCCAGCGCCTGCTCCTGCTCCAGATGCTGAGTTGGGCTGCAGCGCGAGCTCGTGAGGAACTCCAGCAGGCCCTGAAGAGAGTCTTCTACAAGAGACACAGAAGAAACACAACTGTTAATCCTTATGCTCATAGAGGTATACATACTGGGTTATGGTCTCCATATTTTGAACAAAAACAGACACAGAAATAGTGTGTCTGGCAGAGGAACACAGCTGTGTATTTGACAGAGAGATGTTAGGTCAGTCTGACCCTTTGATGTTTCACCAGAGCCTCTCCTCCAGAGAGTGCTGGTGTTGATGTGTGATTAAGGGCCATGTCATGTTTAATTAGGTCGTGACCCATTTCTAAACATCAGACCCCCCCTCCGGATCACTCAAACTCACAAACAGACAGCACATTTATTCACGGAGCATAGCAGATGCTTTGAGACACAAGATTATAAAACAAAATAGTTTGCTGTGTAATAGATGATATGTGATTTTCCATGTAACATCCACGTTTTATGTGTTCATTTGTCAGATTTGCAGTGCTTTCAAGGTATGTTTTATCAGTTTGTGTGTCCCATAGGAGTCAAACCCAGAAGCTAAACTTATAAGGTTACAAAAGAGTTCTATTTGAAATAAATGCTGTTAATTTGAACTTTCTATTCATCAAAGAATCCTGAAAAATAAATGTATTATGGTTTCCACAAAAATATTAAGCAGCACAACCTTTTTCAACATTGATTATAATAAGACATGTTTTTTGAGCAAAATTCAGCTTTGCCATCACAGGAATAAATTACATTTTAAAAAATACACTGTATAAAATACATATTAAAATAGTGGTTCGGATCGCGTAAACGAAGCCTCATTTACTGAAATCACGTGACTTTGGCGCTTTGAACCACTGATTCGAAACAAAAGATTCGTAAATCTTCAAAGCAGTGTTTTGAAATCGCCCATCACTAGATATTGTTTAAAAGTCGTTATTTTGTTTTTTGCCGCACAAAAAGTATTCTCGTTGCTTCATAACATTAAGGTTGATTCACTGTAGTCACATGAACTTATGTTTTTGGTTCAGTGACATTGCTGGCAATAGAAGCCTCACTGAGCCATTGGATTTCATCAAAAAATATCTTAATTTGTGTTCAGGAAGATGAACGAAGATCTTACAGGTGTAGAACGACATGAGGGTGAGTACTTAATGACATTATTTTCATTTTTAGGTGAACTAACCCTTTAAGGGGATATGGTGAAGGGAAAAAATGAGATGAGAGGAAAAATTATATGCAAAACATTTGCGTTATCTCACAAATGCATTGAAATATAATTTTTCTCCTCATCTCATTTTTTAATATCCTGTTTCACCATCCCTTTAAGGACTCAACAGAAAATAGTGATTTTAAACTGTAATAATATTTCACAATATTACAGTTTTTACTGTATTTCAAACTTTTGAGGAAAATGTATTTCTTTCCAGGATGCTGGATTTGTCACTAAAGGTACAGTAGATGTGTGTACTGTCGGAGATGATGAGAGCTGTGTTTTTGCTAGATGTGGTGAAAGAAACTAGCCTTGCCCAAAGAGCATGATAATCCAATTATGATGCACTGCTGCTCGGTTTATAGCCTATCCCCTGGGAACATACGTTGAGTCGGAACAGAAATTTCACAAGAATATTATGGAATATTTTAAACTCAAAAACATATACAATAGTTAAGTTAGCTTTGATTTAGCTGTGGGTACGAGTCCACAGACTGCTTATATTCAGTACAACAGCAGTCTTGCTCATGTGACATTGCTTAATTATATCACACAGTCCACATATACGTATATGACAGCAGGGTGATTTCAGCTCTATGATTGCATCTGTTTAATTAAGAATGGCTTGCGATATGAGCTGATGTAAGAGTAAGGATGGTTTAGTAATGCCTGGGCTCATATAATCTCACTATTGTCAGCTGCTGATCATACTGATGAATCAAGCCTCAAAACTAATCATCTCACTGAAAATCAAAACAGTCTAAAGCAGATACAAATACTACAGTACATGGTAAATGGGTCAGTGGACCATATATCCCTGTGAGGAATTGTGGGAGAGTAGATCATTAAAAATGACCTCTCATTTAGCACCTGTGCCTCTAGTAAAAATAGCTGAATGTGTTATTATTTATAGTTTTGTGTGCTGTGTGCACATTAAAGAAAAGAGAAAAATGGCATACCCAGTTTTAGTGAGAACTCATAAAACTTCTTTAGTTTGCCAACCAGCGGGACCACAGCGGCCCACGCTCCCTCCTGCACACGCTCATCATTGGGATGCTGTATGGCCTGAGGAGACAACATGCGCACACTTAAACACAGCTGGGGACAACATTGTTGACAAAAGAATTAAAAGGAGTTTGTGTCATGAAAAACAACTCAGAGCATAGGCTGATGTCTGAAGAACCTAAATTCTAGATGTACTCGCCTGTCTGATGGCTTCCCCTGCTCCGCTATATGACTGCAGGTCATGTAGTACACTCACAGCCTCTGTTAGCACTTCATTGACCTCCTCCCATACTCTCCTCTCAGCTTCTGTGGGCTTGGCATCTGCAGAGGAGAGATCAGCTCAGAATCGCTGTTGGAACTGCAATCCATATCTATGGCTGGATCTAGGGTGGGGCACCGTTATAGCTTAAATATTTGTAGCTATATATTTATATTTTTTGTTATTCAATATATATGTTTTTGGAAAGATGTTTTTATTTCTATTAGAGCAAACGCCATTTTAACAAAACAGCCATTGTAGCTGATGCAAGAAATTAATTACAATAAAACATCTAGTTATAAACAATAAAATCTTATTAGACCTAGTTAATAATATTAATAATAATAATTAATATTTTTATTATAATTATTTATAAATAGCTATAGTTGTAATATTAGTAATGGTAATTATAATTTTAATAATAATAATAATTTCATTATTATAAGTAATATTTTTAATATTACTTTTAATATAAATAATTATGTTCAGGTAAGTTAATAACAGTAACTAGTAATATTAATAATTATTAATGTTATTTATAATCTATTATTATCAACATAGTATCAATAATACTAATTATTTATAATAATAAATATTAACACACACACATATATATATATATATTTTTTTTATAAATATATTATAAAGGCCTTAAAGGTTAATAAAGGCCTTCTGAAGTGAAGCGATGGGTTTTTGTAAAAAGCTAGCTATTTAAGTTTTATAAAGTTCCAAATATGTATAATTTTCTTAGAAAAACCCATTGCTTCACTTCAGAATCCCCTGGATATGGATTATTTTTAGGATGGAGGGATTTTTTGTGGCATTTTTTTGGGCTTCAAAATCGTGTCCCCCATTCATTACCATTATAAAGCTTGGAAAAGCCAGGATATCTTTAAATATATCTCCGATTGTGTTCGTCTGAAAGAAGATAGTTATATATACCTAGGATGGCTTGAGGGAGAGTAAACCATGGGATAATTTTCATTTTTGGGTGAACTAACTCAATAATGACACAGACAGCAGCAGAAATATTAGGCTGCTGTCACTTTAATACCGAATACATGGATCCAAAACAATGATACGCATCCATTTTCTTTCTCAATTGTTTATGTTCACGTAAGCCATAAGCGTCTGTGTTTACAAGAATACTCACCGAGATGTGCATTTTGACATGATTTTGCATGTATGTGTCCGTTCAAGCACAAATAGACGTGGAAGAGAAGGGAATTTGGTGTTCAAGTGCTGTGACTGTCTGTGATGCTCTGCACGTGTGCACAGAAAACAGCGCGCAAGTTTTGAATTGTACCTCTTTCGCATCTTCTTGTGCTTGTATGGTTTAAAATCGCTTGAATGTTTAAACTGACAGGACCTAAAACACATGCAAACGATAAACTTTTGCTCTACAATGGTTTAACTTTACAATTAATCCGAGAATCACATGCGTTGTACGGATCAATTACGATCCCTATACTTGACATCCCACACCCAACGACGTGACTATCGCAGAGGCGCACATTGCAATATCAATGCTAAAACGATATATCGTCCGGCCCTACTTGTGACGGTATATACACTTACTTTCAAAGTCCAGGAAAAAGTTCCCTCCATTGTTGTCAATATCCCGTGTGAGAACCTTGATCAGATTCCCCATCCCGACCTGTCAGAGACCTAAAAGACAAGATAAAAAGAAAAAGTGATGCAAAACTGCTTTCTGAATGATGATTTTTGCTCATGGCACTTTGAATGTCAATGAATTTGTACTGTATACACCATTTGCATTCCAATACAAGAACACATTCAGGTTGACTCAATTTGCATGAAGAACTGAGACACCTGTGCTCACGACAGCAACATCTGGCCACACACATGAGCGTGACAGCGAACATCTGCCCGGGGCAGTGCAGAAATCAGGGGAGACCCAAATGCTGCTGCATTACCCTCCTGAACCCACACCCCAGTTACTGCAGGTTACTGCTGAGAATGCAGTAAGACTGCAGCACTCGTGGGTGGATCCTACCGCAGGATCATGTCGCCCTCTAGCAGTCAAAGTGTCTCTATAGTCCAAAATTGGCACTCAGAAGTCCCCCTCCCTTTGAGCTGAGGGCTATATCATTGTAAGAATCATATGTTCCCTGAAAAGAGCGCACTCTCATTCTTATTCATCCGCTCTGAGTCAGCGCTCCCACAGCGAGTCACTGAGCACAACAGATTAAATAACATCACGAAAAACCAACAGAGGATCCTCAAGAGGAACGGATAGACCTCGGAGTTAAACAGCGTGTCAACACATTCAAAGCCCAAGGACAGACTTTTGTGTTCAAAATGAAAAGAAACTTTGTTTATTTCTTTGAAGGACTTTGCTTCCCCTCTAAACGAACTACCTTGAAAATAGGTAAATGGGTCACTACAGTGTCTCACTGACCTACAGCGCATGCTGCAGTGTGAGTGGGGGAGTGCTGTCTTTATATCTCGCCATACTCATGTTCTTCTGGCATTTGGGATTTAAGCAACCAAAGGGAGTAAATAAGCACTGCTGTCTTGAACCGCCTAGGCCCCCTGTCAGCTTTACACCCCTCAGATTGGGAGGGAGGGGGGGTGGTACCATTTAAACTGAGGTCGCTCATTTAACTACAACATACACACCCTGCAATCCTATTGGCTAAGGAGGGAGACCGAACATTCTGCTGTTTCCATGGAGCCTAAAAATATTTTTCAACCAAAATGTGCCGACAGCCAATAGAAGCGGAACGCAGGAGTACTCGACAGGACTTAAAAGAACTTGAATAAATTAATCATGAGTGCGGCACTAGGAAAAGAGACGTGGGATCCGAAAACTAATTTGGACATGAAAGTGGGACAGTTTGATAAAGTAAACCTCACAAGCTTTCTTAAATGTTTCCAAATGTCATTTAAGTTCTACATAAGATACATTCAAATTATAGTTTGACAAACTATTTAAGCAAAACCTTTTTACTACAAGAAAAGGGGTGTTCTTGAAAAGCTTTTAAAAACTGCATAATAAAATTAATAAATGATAATATAATAATAAATGTTTATGAATATTCTGTATAATTTTATATTTAGAATTATATATATATATATATATATATATATATACACACAAAATCTAAATCTAATACTTTATAGTAATATATAAAACATTTTATATATCATAATTCATACGATTAAATATTTATGAATCATGAATAAAATCAAAGCTAACATTCTCTTCATTACCATCATTACCATCATTATTTAATTATTTACAAAATGAATTTGAACAGTGTTACTAACAGCAAAAGATTTTTTTATTATGACTACAAAACTTAAGAGGCAAGTACCACTGAAGTGTACAATCATACTTCCAAATTTAAATTGGGTGATGATCTCAGTGAGCAGGGGTAGAATCCCAAATCCTATTAGCAGAATGTGTAGCTATCTCAGTTTCTGCTGGTCTGAGAGAGAGAGAGAGTGCTTTAGATTATGGGTGTGAATGCAGTGAGCCGGTTCCTCCCCACTGCAGCATTTGGCAGCGTGTGCCTCCACGTGCTTTCGCCTCTACTACTACTACTACCTCCCAACCGGAGAAGAATACGACCCCACCCTTTTCCTCCCCTTTCCCGCTTTATACGACAGAGTGTGCTGAGGGAAGTCATGTGGGTGGAGGGGAGGCGAGGCTCTGCAGTCTGTGAGGCGGTCTGCTGCGGCAGTGCAGAGAGCACAGATAGCGCTCCTCTTGACCCAGATTCCTCCGGTGCCACGTCACACTGGGTTAACATTAACCCCTGCACAGCAAGACATGGCAGGCTGCCCTCGGCAGACACGGCTAACAATCATACACACGCCTTTGGCCACAGAGTCTGTCCCCTCAATTATAAATTTAATTAAACACTTATTGTGATGATAATAAATGTAATATGACGTACTATGTAATAAAATATAATGACAATTCACTATTCTATTTATAATTAAATTATTTCATTTTTTTATTTTATTATACAGTATGTTATATTAATATAAATATCAAATGAAACTAATAACACTAACACTGTCTTCATTACTGTCACTTATTATGATGATAATAAATGTAATAAATACATAAATGAAAATTCTATTTTATAATTAAACATAAAATATTCTATTTTTATTTTTTATAACTATATTATATATATCTATTTATTTTTTTAGGTGTGTAATGGTACGTGTACAGACGTCACGGTTCGGTGCATACAGTCAGATGACAAATACAGTCAGTCTTAGGCGATCCACACTCCAATCCAGAAGGGGAACGCGTGCAGTAATGCAATGCTGTTTGCTAACTGCCACAACAGGAAAAAGAGCAGAAGAAGAGACAATCTATGCATGCAAGAGGTTTTGATTAATTTTTGTGATGCGCTCCACAAGCTTAACGTATATATATATATATACATATATACATATGTATATATATATTATATATATATATATATATATGGGTCCATGACGTGACGAGTCATTTTTTTTGTCCAAAGGCCTTAATAATAATAAAAAACAAAGATATGACATCCAAAGTATGTAGGGTAGTACAACTAGATCTCTTTTATTGAATCCAAAATGTTTTAATTATATTTTGCTACATATAAAGGTATTTTAAAGATTTTGAAGTGTCAAAAGGTCATTCGGTTTAACCGTCCAAAGGCCAGTACAGCCATTTCATTTGTGATTAAAATATCTTAAAATGTAATAAATGTATATATTTTTTATTCTGGCATGATTTTATATCATCATATATCAACATAGTGCAAAATGGTATTAAAATTATGTGTAGAAGTCATTGCTTTGTTATGAGAAAGAATGTCTGGAAAAATGAATTTCATTGATGTCATTTGGAGTAACCAATATAAAGGAGCCATTTTGGATCAAGTCATGCAGTCATTATCATGTGACAGGATGTGACATCATTCAGACATCTGCAAAGGACCACATGGTCATGAAGCAAAGTAACTAACTCTCTCTTAATTATCTGAAAAATTTATGTTTTCACTTGCTCATACGCATGTCCTGAAACATCAGGTCATTCGGTACAACCGCTATAAAACATGGAAAATGTTGTAATATTTTAAAACTTGTACTAAATATAAAATGCTTGATTGTCCTTTTGCTAGCTAGCTAGATATCAGCCTGTTAGCATTGTTTGAAAATATCGTCATTCGGTATAACCAAAAGTGTCATTCGGTAAAACCGAAATTTTGGTTAAACCAAATTACTTTTTTGGTGACAAATTTTGTCCATCTTGTAAAAAATGACAAAAGCAGTGTTAATTGATTATAAAAACCACATAATCTCATTGTTAACACTTAAAACTTCAAAATTAATTATATCTCCATTATGTTTTTTTTTACACTTTTAAAAACCTTATTCGTCAATGACCCATATATATATATATATATATATATATATATATATATATATATATATATATATATATAAAATATATATAAAATATTGAAATTATAAATTATATAAAAGTTTATATTATAAATTATTTACAAATTTATATGATAAATTATATAAAAATAAATTATAAAAAATTATACAAAAATTATAAATAATATGGAAATTATAAATGACAAGATTATTAATATATAAATTATAATAATGAAAATTAAATAAATAATATTATATATATCAGCAGTAAAAGGTTAAGTTTTCCATTATTTGCTTTTACTGAATTACACGTCAGCCCACAAGAGCTTGATTTCCTACCACCAGGAGAGAAAGAGAGACACAGGCACGTGTCCTGGACAGACAGACAGTCTACACATGGACACAAGCATGCAGGGCTGGCCAGCCGTGACAGGGCTAAGCGTCAGCCATGAGTCAGAGAGACAGAGCGGTCACTCCTTCTTCCGCCGCATGACGGAAATTCTGACATCTGTGCCCTTCATTTAGACCCTCTAAATACCACAGGACACCCAGATTTGATCAAATAAACATTTGGTACATTAGCCATGACACATTTGTTAAGAATCTTTCTGCTATGAAACAATATTTATGACAATATTTCTGGTGATTTTTCTGTTATTGCCCATATTTCTTTAGAGCAGATGATATTATTTAGATCCGATTAACTTGTGTTGGGAGCACAGCTGAACTTTACATGAACCTAAAAACGAAACCTTTGAAGCCCGCGAATCGCCTCTGTTCCTCCCCTGTGCGCTCATGGATGTGAGAGACACTGAGTCCGTCTGCCCACAAGCCAAAGATGCAAACACAGCAATCACCCTCTTCCCCATCATTCTCTTTGAAACACACAAAGTGTCAATGAACTGACATTTCACATTCACTAGACTCATGATGACCTTTAAATGTAAAACTTAATGACCCATCACATGATATTGTGTTTTCACTTTAGGATCAGGCATTAGGATCAAGATATGATGTGTCAAGCTGATTTGACCTTGAAAAAGCTATAGAAATTCTGTTTCATATCTACTTCATAATAGGAAGGTTACAGTATCTGTGTAGACACTAGATATTGAAGGGTTTTATTGCCTCCTGGTGGACATTAGTTGCTATGACACAAATGAGCACCATACCCTTCTGACTTTAATTCAGGGTTGTGCACCATTTACAATTCAATTGAGAATGAACTGTAAATTCAAATTTAATTACTGAACTTAAACTGAAGTTGGTTTTAATCAGGATGCACTGAGAGTTGAATATAAGGAAGTGGAATTAAAAATCAAAGAAATACAATGTAATTTTCAATTTCAAAAACACACTGGCTTAAAGCCTAAATGTTAATAGACTTAATACTGATGATTACTTTAATTGTTTAGAAACTACTGTAAAAATTATTGCTGCAAATTAGCTATCACAACTTAAAATACAACTTTAGAATAACTTTCCCAGATTTAACATGTTAAGGTGACTTAAATATTACGTTGTCACTTAATACAACTTCACATTTCAAGTTGTCTAAACCTAAAATTTTAAGGCAGGACTAACACTTACTACATTTCTAATTGTTTTCCTTTTTAGAAGGAACAAGAAATTACTTTATTGCACCATTTTATTGACCTTATCGACAAATTAACCATGTCAATATTATTTTTTTTATCAAATATGTTATATATAAAATAAAAAAAGTGCCTGAATTTCTTTAACAACCAAGCCATGGCTCTGACCAAACCAAGCCTTTTTTTATATTTTAATTTAAATGAGTGCCTTCCTCTTTTTTAAGGGGTGCAAATGCAGATGCAGAAAAAGATGCAGAAAATATGGTTTGACACCTCTGGTATCAAACAACACCAAAGCAGCATTAAGTGACACTGGCTAGCAGTTTCTTTCTGCATCATAGTTAGTTTGCTGTGAATTTTTGCACTTATACTTTGAGTTTTCAGCTTTGGGTCATTTATAGATTACATTTATCCATAGGCGTAATTTACGGGTAGGACAGGTGTGACATGTCCCCACCACTTTTTGCCAGGGTCGATATTGTCCCCACCACTTTTTGAAACATCTCGCGGCACGGATGTATACTAATACAAAAGCAACATCTCTAGTTTATTAACAATTCGTTCGTTTGTGTTAAATAATAGGCGATCTGGCGCTGGGATGTGTCGTTTTTGAAATCACGCTGAGTGCTCGTTGTCGCTGTTATCAGTGGCGCAACAGTTTTCTCTTTGCGCTCGTGCACAGTGCGCAGTCTTCACAGGGACGAGCGCTTCAATCTATCGATGTTGCAGCCGCAGACTCTATTCGTTCCAGTGAAATCACAAACAAAATGCACATAAACGTGTCTCTGCTCTTGATAAACAATCACTGATGAACATCTTTGGTTTTAATGAGAAACAAATAAAATAAATAACAGAAAGGCGGATTAGAACCCAGAACCTCTAGCATGCTGAACAAAAGTTCTACCTCTTGTCCATTAGGACAATCTAATGTAAGACACGGATTTATGTATTTACTGACTAATGTAAATACTTTCGAGACTAACTATACATTGTATTATAGTAGATGTAAGGACGAAACTATCATATTAAACATGAGGTCTATGTCAATAAATTTTGTGCATTTATTATCGTAATGATACACACACTTTCCTGTCCCGCCCACTTTTTAAAACAAAGTTATGCCACTGCATTTATCATTAAATCTCACAGGGGAAGGCAGTCACAATCCCTTGTCAACTCCAGGGTGAGTTCAACCCCAAAACTTCACTATTTTACGAGGTGGCAATTTTGTAATGTATGAATTTGAACAGCCCAACCCCATCCCTAAACAACCGCCAGTGGGGCGCAAGCAGATTGTACGAAAAGGTACGAATACAAATTAGACACCAATTCTCCAAAACATGAAAAAGTTTGTGTTGGTCAGTCAGAAGATTCATGTAGGGAATAATATTTGATACAGATATTTATCTTCTATACATTTAATTCTGTTAAATCTTCTAGATAGATTGAAACTCTAATGTGTAGGCTATCCATTTGCTTGTTATTTAGTTATGTTGTTATTTATTTAGTTATCTCACAGGCCCCAATATTTTCCTCCTTAACTAAGATGAGGGACAGTTTGCCTCATGCAGGGTGTATACAGATATGAACAAGTTAAATTTAAGACTTCAGTGTGCAAAGACCTTTAGGCCGTGTGTCCACCAAAGCGTTTTTAGTCATCTGAAAACGCTAGGCGCTCTGTTTAAAATGCCTATCTGTGAGCGCTCGAGAGCGCTTCAGCAGCACAGCGTTTTTTTCAGTTGAGACGCTTTGTTGCTATGATACGGAATATCCGCGGCACTGTTACTTGTAACTGATTTTGCAGGTAATTTGTTTTAGACTAAAAATGTCGACACAATGTAGAGTACTTGCTATGTATGTTCGGAGACCAGCAATATTAATTTCTCATCCATTTTGTTCTGTTCTCTGCTTGTTGATGTCGTTGTACAGAAAGAATGTTGTGACAGTTGGTCGGTGTTGTATTTGTCCCGCCTCTCCTCCACTCTGATTGGACGGCTGACTAAAAAGTGACAGTGATGAGGCGCGCAGCGTTTTACCCAAGTCCCTTTAAGACAAGTCATTTCACTCGGCGGCCATCTTTGAAACGCCTCTCGGCCATCTAAGTGCAGCTCCCATCTCTTTGAATGGGGAAACATCAAATTCTCCAAAGCTGTTTGCCAAGCTTTCGATTACATTTCATATTTGAAGTCACCAATGAAATCTGACAACAACTGTCTCATAAATTTTGTTTCTAAACGCTCGAATCATGATAAAAAATGCTATTTTTCAGGCTGGATCAAGCTAATGCGCATGCGCAGTCCTAAATGCGCGTCTCTTGTGCCTCATTTCGGAGGCGCGCGTCTGACTGTTTCTATAGAAACCGGAGCTTCTAACAGCTGCTGCAGTGACGCGATGTCTTTACCAATTGGCGATTGGCTCTTATTTAGAAGGCAGGACTTATTCTGCCATATTGCCTGTTGCACTTTCTCCCATTCAAAACAATACAGTGAGTTGACGCGTCTTGTGTTATTCTATAGTCTTTGGTTTTACTCAAAGTGGAACCAGAGCGTAACGGCTAACTTAATCACGTGCGGCCCCTCTCAGCCTATTGTGACATCTTTGCCCGCCATTCAAAACTCCTTCCCTGCGTACCACCGCAGCCAGAGCCTTAGCATTAGCCGTTACGCTTTTTTGGCTAAAGGCTGCAGGCTTGCCTTTCAGTGGCTTTGGTTGAACATTCTTTCAACTCAAGACGACCGGTAAAAAATGCAGAGTGCCTCCTGGCGCTTAAAAAACGCGGCGCTCCCATTGAAACAATTGGAAAGACACACGGCCTTAAGATCTTTTTAATAACACCTTTAATAAATGTGAATGATTTTTTTTTAATGAATGAATGAATGATTCAATGACTTGCTTATTTACTTTATTGTTTCATTACTGAATGAAAATGCGTTTTTTGAACGAATCTCTTGAATAAATGATTCAATGCCAAATACATTTTTTAACAGTCACTTGTCGCCACCTGGTGACGTAACGATGTAATTGATACAATCATTATTTGAAGCGCCATGTTACTTTCGAAAAGTGATTCACTCTATTTTGATTCCTTACATAGAAATCAGTGTTTATAACCAAACTATACACTTTTATCCCATTTTTCTATGATAATATGAATATTTGTAACACAGAAATAACAATACTGTGTGGTTGAAAAGACTGTTTGTGAAGCTGTTTCATACCTATACAAGACAACTGCTCTTTCTGAATGTTGAATGTTCGAAAGTTCCGGTGTTATTTTGTCAAAAGTTTAACAGACAGGCGAAACGTTGTCATTTAGGAATGAAATCGGGTGGACTCATTGTTCTTGAACCATTTTTTATTAAACTTTCATTTACCCGACTTGTACTCTGGTACCTCAATTCTCTCTAACGAGGCAGTAACTACCGCGGGAAAAAAACAAAACACCTTCTTCAGTATGTCCAACAATTGTGAACAGTCATTGGGCCCGTCAGACCAGAGAATTTTTTGCGGTAATGTGACGAAAAATATTTAAGACCCATCGAATCTGAATTTAAGACAATTTAATACTTTTAAGGCCTTTTATTAGGAAAACTTTATTTAAGACTTTTTAAAGGACCCTGTAATGATGTTAAATGAGAAACTGCATTGTGTCAGTTTAGTTTATCAATATAAAAGAAAAATGTTCTAATTGAATCCAAGATTCATGAAATTGACACTATTTGACAGACTCGATGGAAAGACAAAACTGGAACAAACCACCTTTTTTTAAAAAAATCCTGGAGTTATCCTGCCATCATTAACATGTTCTTCCTCTCTCAAATGCTTTCTTGCACTCACTAACATAACTTCTGCATGCTACTAAAATGCTGGATTCACTTCTCTATACCTCTTCCAAAGAAAAAAACAAAAAACCAAGCAGCATGGAAAAATGCCACAGGCAGGAACACGAGAATCCTAATGTGAGCCGCAACTATCGGGCCTGTAAGAACACGCTTCCCTTGGCATGACAGCACAGGTGTTTCTGTTCTCTTCTGTGCTTTTTTTTTTTTTTTGTGCATGTACTGCTGAAAAATACACATGCTGTTTTTAGACAGCGTCTAAACATCATTTTTGCACTTTTACCACAGCACGGCCTGAGGGAACAGACACTATTTCAAATGTGATGCTGTATGTAAGAAATAAAGTCGAATGCCTGAATAATATTTGATGAAAATGAAAAGAATAAGATTTTCCAATTTTGCTATGCTATTTTTTGTTGTTGTTCATCTTAGAACAGCAATGAAAATAAGCTGGCCATGCGAATGTATTTGGTGCAGCCATTACAGTACAGTATAGAAATGTGCTAAAGCATTTTTAAAGAGAGTTCAACCACAAAAAGGTGTCAACTTTCTGTTGAATTGTTTGACTGTGAAGACAGATAAAGCGAGCCTGTCCTACCACAAAGCATAACCAGGAAACTGAACCAACATTAAAAAGGGTTACCACCTTCACAATACTTCTCAAACTCAAAAAGCTAGCTAGTATAAGCTCACAAGATAGTATAAGCTCACTGTAAACATGTAATCAGTCACCCATGTCAATATGCAAACACTCAACACATCTTGTTATTTAACATACAGTTTCTGCATGTACTTCAATACAAAAGAAAAATATTAAAAGGGTTAGTTCACCCAAAAATGAAAATTGTCATTAATTACTCACCCTCATGTCGTTCCAAACCCATAAAACCTTTGTTCATCTTCGGAACACAAATTCAGATATTTTTGATGAAATCCGAGAGGTACCTCACTCCTCCATAGACCACAATTTAACAACCACTTTCAAGGTCCAGAAAGGTACTAAAGACATCGTTAAAATAGTCTATGTGACACTTTCTTCTCTTCCCTGCCATTGTCCTACGCTGTTCATGTTGTAAACACACCCAGCTCTACATCAGAACGCCAACTCGGTATTAGCCGACGCTGATCACGTGAGCAGCACAACGCATGCGTGTGATGCTGATGCAGAAGCCGGCCAATAATGAGCCGGCATTCTGTCGTAGAACCTGGAAGCGCTGCACTGTGTTTACAACATAAACAGCGTAGGAGAATGACAGGGAAGAAAAGAAATTATTGAATAAAGTTGTTATTTTTGTTTTGTATTCTCGTATTCTCGTCGCTTCATACCCACTGTAGTCACATGGACTATTTTAACAATGTCTTTACTACCTTTCTGGGCCTTGAAATTGGTTATGACGTTGCTGTATACAGAGAACTCTCGGATTTCATCAAAAATATTTGTGTTCTTCGGAACAAAGGACTTACGGGTTTGGAACGACACGAGGGTGAGTAATTATTGACCGAAATTTCATTTTTGGGTGAACTAACCCTTTAAAAGATATAGAAACAATATAGACCTCTTTTTGATTTTTTTTAGATGCTGCATGAAATAAAAAAAAACCTTGCTAGACAAGGCTAACCTGTGAAGGGCGTCAGTTAGTCACACATGCCTTAAGGCCATGTAAAGTGCGACTAGACAAACCCTGCAGTACAAGAATGCTCCACTAATTCCAGAAGCACAATCACAGCATGACATCTCCCAGCACAACATCACAAAGTAGCTGATCGCAGAGAGCAGATGCTATTGACTAGCATCTTACAGTGATTAGAGCTGTGCAGGTGTCATTGCTGCAAAACTGCTGTTTACAAATTATCATCTGGAAAAAACAACCTACCAAAGAGCTGATATGAATATATTTGTGTCTATCAGTATTAGCTTTTAGGTAATAATTACAATGATCAGTGTGTGATCTTATCCCCTTTTACATATTATTGTTATAAGTTTAAATATTCACATGTAACACATGTTAATATATGGAATCTCGTTTATAATATGCTTTTATAAATTATGTTAATGTAGTAACACCTGCCATAACCTAGTCTGGACATCTGCACATGTCTTGGTGTTTTAATGCTAACCACTAGTCTGGAGGTCATAGTGAATTGCTGTGTCAGTATTTATAGTTCATGTTCTTAATTAAAACCTGTGGCCTTGCACATCACAAACACTTCCTGTGGAGGAGGACAATAGCATTGAACAAATGAGCTAATGAATGCATACATGAACAACAAACACAAAAAAGATATTTGCTTACATGCAAAAAGTAGTTTCTATGGACTTATTAAGGGTCCCTATGATTATGCAAACATGAGAATATCAAAGAATTTTACATTTTTGTTTTCTAGGACTGGAAAATGTAATAAAATTGATAAAATCTTAAAAGTCATGTAAACTTTGTATAGTTAATATATATTTTTCTAGTTATACTGTGCTCTAAAATAAAGTAATTGCCCACTATTGTTTTTTTAATTACACAGATTATGTTTAGTGTCTGATAACCAATATCCAGAAATGTCTTTTAATTATTTTTGCTTGTGACACAATAATGAGTAATAAATAAAAATAAATGTAAATTACTATGCATTCCTCACCTGAGAAAGAAAATACTTTATTATTTTATGCAAAAAAAATACATTAAATACATAAGCTACCTATGTGAACATGTACCTGTAAAAAAAAGAAGGGGATTTAAAACAATTATTGGCCTATCTACTAAATTATTACATCAGCTAGATATTTCTATTATGTAGAGCATGCTTACAGTAAAACTTGCTTACTTCAATGAATCGTTTAAACCAGTTCACAAAATGGTCTGAATGCTTCATTAATGAATTGGCTTGAATGAAAATGACTCTTATTCACTAATCAGAAATATCTAGAAAGGTCCAAGTAAAGTAATTTATTGGCTTAAAAAAGCGTGAAGAACCCTGTTTACTTTAAATGACCCGCGAAAATGTCATATTAACATTTTTATTATTATAAAATTATTAACACAACCGTTTATTTTGCAATTGCTTATCTCCGTTCATCGAATAATCTAGATTTGAACCTAGCTCTATGACAGTGAAAATATAGGAACTTGATGTGCATTGAAATGCGTGTTTTGAATAAACAAAATCAGGAAGTGGCATGATCTATTTGAACACAGAGGAAGTCTGAAAACTCGCACCACTGCTTTTGTTCATAAGTCTCGGTTTTTATCATAAAATTCACTCTTTTTCTCCTCAGCAGCAGATAAATACTTATAATACAAGTAATACACAATACAGGCACAAAATATAACGCCAAAGCCTTATATCAGTAATCACCGTCCATTACAAAGAATACACACCTCAAAAGTCAAGTGAAATGTGAACTAACGCTTTGGTATCGTACAGACTTTGTAAAGTAATGTAAAAGCTTGATATTATTTGTTTAAAATCTTTAAACTTGAATTTAAAGTAGGACTATGACTGAACTTTCTTTCCCTTTAGTTTCAGTGACTGTAGCCTACACTCAGGTTGTCTTTTGTAGCCTCTCATCTCACCTGTGTGCTGAAGGAAACAAACATACTCTCGCGCCTTGTGTCAGGTTGCATAGTGGAAATGTATTGCATCTTAAATCCATGATTCTTACCTCAATTTCCAGTCAATAAAGTGAAAAGTAAATATAGGGAAACGCTGAAGAACACCCTGCTCAGCGGATCATTGTGAAGATGTGGCGTGTGTCTACATTTTCCGGATTGGCCAATCAGAAGTGTTGCGTTTGACGCGCAGGTTGAGCTCGACTCGACTATGGGAGCGCTAAAGAGGCTCTGCCTACATCTATAAAAGGAATTGATTTCGAGAGAGGAAGGAAGCAGACTAGTTTTGCTATGCTTGCCTGTAGTGTTGTCTATGTAGTTTGGTCGATTTTGCTTTCACTTATGATTTTTTGACCTCAGTCAGACATGCTCTGCAAGCGCGAGCGATACGACAAAATGCTCGCATTATCAATAAAGCAGCGAGCGCTGATTGCAGTGAAAATGCTCTAGTTGTTTTGCACTGTAATAACCTGTAACGGGTAGAGCTGTTTGTTATGGGTCCTTTTTAAAGCATAGTGACTAACGTGCCCCCCTGGCCCTGGGTTTACATTCATGAGAAAGACTTCAAATATTTATTTAATAATATTGTTTGACACTATACTGTTGTTCTCTCTTTCTCTCTCTCTCTCTACACACACACACACACACAAAATGAATCAAAGACAATTATTAGACTATTAGACCTGATTTTCAGCATATACAACAATGTACTTCAAAGAAGAGGCTGTTCTAATGTGCACATAGTGTTTTCTACCACATTCAAAGTTATTAATGAATAACATGAGCTTTTATCTGAGAGAAAATCAGAAATTTATCAGGAAAATAAGTCAGAAAGTCAGCATTTTTCGAGACTTGACCCTTATGCATATAAAATAACCCAATTTTAAAGTCCCCATGTAGTCAATAATTTTAACCCTTAAAACTATTTGAACGTTTTTCCTGTAAAAAAAATTCTTCATGCCTTAAAATAGCTTGAATGTAACTCTACATTCTTACTTTATTTAGTATACGCGGATCTATGAATATGCTAATTAGCCCCGCCTCCACTCGCACGAGCTCAGAAATCCACTCGATCAACTTACTGAGGTAAAAACTGCACAGTGGTATTGCTCTTCACAGCGTCGGACACATAAAGGTAATTAATATGATTAGCCTTTTGCTTGACTGTTATCAAACAGCTAATAATGTGTTGCTAATGTTACACAAACCATGTTCCCGTTCGCGAATCCCGTATCCTTAGAAACGCTTTGAACAACTCAGAACATCCGTGGAGAAAGGCATATAGTTCATCATAATATCGTAATATATACATCATACACCTGCTATATTGCTAAATCTACCTGATTTTTCATATCAACAGAAAAATATATGGGATAACCTCCTCTTGAGACTCCCTTGCTTCAGAGCGCTCATCGTTAATGATATGCAAAAGCCCGCCAGCACGTTGATGTGATTGGTTACAAGGTAGTTTGTGACGTCAGAAACACCAGCGATTTCAAACTGCGTTTTTGAAACTGTCTTTAGATCACTGCGGTTTTAAAGAGAAAATACTCAGCAATGGTGTTGGCTTATGAATTTGCACATGGCTTGTCTTAAAGCATATTAAAAACACCACATACACATATAAACAACATTAAAAACTTGATTTTCACCTCAGGGGTACTTAGTAAAAAAATAACATCGAGACTACATGGTTTCAACTTAAAGACTTTATTTTAAGATTTGAAGACTTGATAGCCAAGTTTGATTTTTCTTTCTGACTGAACTTACAGTGCAGCAAACAGACAAAAAAAACAAAAACAAGGTAGGATATAGTGGCAAAATTCATCCTAAATGTAACATTAGGACTGAATCCAGTTTATTTACTTAAATGTGAAGTTGTCCTTTTGACTGTTTCCAGACTTCAGAATGCTACAATATTAGCAACACAAGAATCCATCATCTGGAGTTGTGCTGGATTGAACATCTAAACAGATAGACGTGGTCCAACAGTGGGCTCATCATAGGGGTCTAAACAAAACAGTCCGGGAATGGTGCATCGGCAACTTCATACCACAATCTCGAAGTCGTTTTGCCTTGTTCATTGAGCAGAGATGTTCTTTGTGCTGAATTCTTGTTATTTATCTTTTAGTTAAAATTATTTAATGTAACATGACCTAAAACAGAGGAACAAAAACCATAACAAACTACACTCGAAGGGTCCATCCCTCTCCATGCTGAAACACTTTAGCCCTATAAATGTCAAATACTATCATCATCAAATATCATACAGGTGGCATTCATTAATACATCTTCTATTGTTAATACAATAATAGTTAAAAACCAAGAGTGAATGCTGGTCTCCCTGATAGGGTAACGAGAAAGAGGCAGCGTTAGTTCATTCTGAGTCATACCGAGAGTCAGTCACTCACTGCCAAGTCCCCTTGCAGTTTAATTCAACTTAAATGAACAAAAGAAATCACATTCCACAGTCACCGTAAGCAAACAATAAAACTCACCCTAAGAAACCTTTAACAGATTGTGTTCTGCTCAACATATGTCCATATTTATACAAAGCCAACAACGTTTGACCAGTCATATCCACGTATGAGTGAAGCTTTATAATTTATGCATGAGACCAGATGAATAAGGTAGGTTATTGTGTGATCTAATAAAACAATATCGACAAGGTCACTTTCCCAGAGCTGAGGCAACAGTTTTGTCAGATTTGGCATTAAACAACAATGGGGAAGGAATGAAGCGTTCCCACAGATGCAACCAAGGCTGTAACCACCATAGACACTGGAATATTTGATCGATATGAGCTTTTCAGCAATTCATTCTTAAATTATTACTGGTTATATTGACTGGTCCTTGACTACAGCCACTATATGAACATACTGGCATAGTGAGAGAATATGGGTACAAAGTGGTAACATTACACCAGCAAATTTCTAGGGCTGTAAATTGGTCTCATTGAGGCGGTTAGAATAAAGATGATTTCTGGCTTCCTCTTTTTTTTTTTTGTGAGTGATGCAAACTGAATGAATGCATATTTTGATCGTCTATGTATAGCAGATGAGATGTTTAAACCTTTACATTTTGGTTTTGATCCCTGACCAGCATGCCACTATGCTGGGAATTTAAACACTGGTATATTATCGCTTATCATTTATGCCATCCAAAAAATTCAAGAGATGATCTTTTTTTCTTTTAAAACAGTACACTAAAATGTCTAGAGTCACTCTGGCTCCATAAGCAAGCAGGGTTAACATACATTTGCACACTTGTACATTATACATACGTACATAAATATACACTTACATCTGTGCATATGTATGTACAAAGACACACTTAAAATGGACTTACATATAATTCTATATGTGTACACATACACAAAGTTACAGCATACATGTTAAGTGCTAGATTTCCAAGTATAGCTACTGCAAACCCAGTTTTGCATGCTGGGCTGCCATGGCTACGATAATACTGGTAGGCAGGATAACACAGTTTATGAACAACACATAGTTTACACATTTCACCCTTGAGGATTAAGGGAGCATGGGTTTGATTCTTCATGTTTCGTTTGTTTGGAGACCGTATGGGTTTCAGCAGCTATGTACAGAGGCAATGCCCACAGTCCAGTGTGAGGCCAGAGAGAGTGAGAGAGAGAGAGAGAGCGGAGCTTGTGCTAGTTAGAAAGCTTCTTGGCCGCCGCTTATACACTGTCAGTCTGACAGAATGTGCACAAAGGACATTGGGAAGACCCCTTTCCTTTCAGGCTGCCCCTCTATGTGCCCGATCTGTAAAAAGGCAGGGTAATGAAAGTGACAACATGCCCTAAAACCGCATTAACAATACTAGTAGCAAGCGCATGGCACAGATTTACTCACCCACCACTCCTGGTCTTCCTCTCCTGTAACAATTATAACCTCCCCCTCCACAAAAGTCAGCTCATCATCATTATCTGCTTGGCAATCGTAGATGGTTTTCACACGCCTTAGTTTGTTCTTTCCCTGCAAAGAGATGATCCTCAGTTATTTTAGTGTTACACCTTTTGATATTTTACAATATACACTACTGTTCAAGAATTTAGAGTTGTTTTTCGAAAGAAGTCTCTCATGCTCACATGATCCTTTAGAAATCATTCTAATATGCTGAATTGGTGCTCAAGAAATGCTTTTATATTATCAATGTTGAAAACTATGGAAGCTTGTTTCCGCCACGGAATAATAATAACAAAGGATAATTGTGACTTTTTAACTCACAATTCTGACTTTGTTTTTCTCACAATTGTGTGATGTAAAGTAACAATTGCGTGTTATAAAGTCAGAATTGTGTGATATAGTCAATGTATGTTATAAAGTCAGAATTACGAGATATAAACACTCGCAATTGCGAGTTATAAAGTCCAATTCTGAGGGAAAAAAAGTTACTTTTTTCTCAGAAATGCAAGTTTATATCTCGCAATTCTGACTTTATATCACATAATTCTGACTTTATATCACATAATTCTGACTTTATAACGCAATTCTGACTTTATATCACACAGTTCTGACTATAACACGCAATTCTGACTTTATAACTCGCAATTCTGACTTTGTATCACACAATTCTGACTTTATAACTCGCAATTCTGACTTTGTATCACACAACTCTGACTTTATAACACGCAATTCTGACTTTATAACTCGCAATTCTGACTTTATATCTCACAATTCTGACTTTATATCTCACAATTCTGACTTTATAACACAATTACGACTTTGTATCACACAATTCTGACTTAATAACTCGCAATTTTGACTTCATAATTGCAATTCTGACTTCATAACTTGCAATTGTGAGTTTATATCTCGCAATTCTGACTTTATATCACACAATTCTGACTTTATATTGCAATTCTGACTTTATATCACACAATTCTGACTATAACGCAATTCTGACTTTATATCTCACAATTCTGACTTTATATCACACAATTCTGACTTTATAATGCAATTCTGACTTTATATCATGCAATTCTGACTTTATATCTCACAATTCTGACTTTATATCACGCAATTTTGACTTTATAACTCACAATTCTGACTTTATAACTCGCAAATGTTTATATCACTCAATTCTGAGAAAAAAAGTCAAAATTGTGAGATAAAAAGTGGCAATTACCTTTTTTATTTTTTATTCGGTGGCGGAAACAAGCTTCCATAGAAAACAGTTGCACTGCCTAATATTTTTGTGGAAACCATGATTTTTTTTTCAGGATTTTTTGATGAATAGAAAGTTATTTTGTAATATTATAAATGTTTTTACTGTCACTTTTGATCAATTTAATGTATTTGCTGAATAAATGTATTAACTTCTTAAAAAAATAAAATAAAATCTTACTGATCCCAAACTTTTTTGAATGGTAGTGTATATAAAAACAAAATAAAATTAACAAATACATTTATTTTTTATTATTAATAAAAAAAATGCTAAATATTTATTAAGTTAAATATTTTGCCAAATGTTTGTTACATTTAAAATTATAAAACAATAGATATAGGTCATTAAATTAGGACAAAAAAAGAATTTGGCTACTTTTTTGGGTCCACTGTACATACAGTCAAACCAAAAATTATTCAGATATTTTTGATAGTTTTGATATATTTTTACTAGTGGGTGCAGGACACTATAGTTCATTTATGTAAGTGAGGATAGCAAAATAAAGTAAACTGTGACATATTATACCCAAAAATTCTTCATACAGTGGACTACTAGTAAAATTTATATAAATTTGGAACCAAAAATTATTCAGACACTTTGACCTGACCATGTTTTGCTTAAGTGTTATCTGACATAATTAAGATTAATTTTTTCTGACACAGTTTAACTCTGTGATCTTGTCATATTTTATTACCATTTTTTATGAATAAACTGTATTAATGAATGAAATGTTCAAGGTGTCTGAATAAAGTTAGGTTTGACTGTATATAACACTCTCTAAAATGTCTTTCACTCACTACTGTGTTTATTTTCCGTGGCATTGGGACAGGCATCTCCACAGCTCCTGCAGGTGCACCATTAGTGTCCTCACTGGCCTGTCTGGGAGAGAGCTCCTCCTGCTGACTGAATGACTGCACCTCTGTCAGCTGGGGCTTCGGGCTGGTTTCCTCCTGTGTCGTTTGCCTCTGTGTGGACTCAGCAGCTGAAGACATCGAAGGCTTGGATGGGAGGTCAGAGAGCTGCGGCTTAGGGGGAAGATCCTTAAGCTGTGGTTTCGGGGGCAGGTCAGAAAGCTGAGGTTTTGGCGGTAAATCCGACAATTGTGGTTTCGGGGGAAGATCAGACAGTTGCGGCTTAGGGGGAAGGTCTGAGATGTGTGGTTTCTGCGGCACCTCCAGGGGCTGGGAGCGTTCTGCAGGTTGCGGGATTTTAGGTGGCGGCTCAGTGGGTCTGGTTATTGTATCTGAAGCTCTGGTGGGAGGTGTGTCCTGGGCCTGTGGAGGTTTCTGCAGCACATCGGGACCAGACTTGTCCATTGAGGGGAGGTGGATTGTGTCAATCTTTCGTAGTGCCACTGAAAGAGTAAGACATCATGGGCAGGTCAATGCAAAGGTAAAAATTATAAATATAAATAAATCCTTTGTATTTAATGTCATGTTAAATGTACCTTTTTGAGGTAGTTTGGGAAGAACTCGTGGACCAAACGCCGCTTTTGTGTTCATAGAAGTAGTGCTGAAATCAAAAAGTTCCTGTGATTAATATCTCTGTAACAGACTAAAAAAAAAACTAAAACTAACATGAAAAAGATAACATTTAAATTGTAATGCTAAATTTTTAAGGTCTACATTTTTTGTTTACAGTTCAGATCTATTACACATACAGTAAAATGCACAAATGTTTATTGTGCAATACATTACAATTAAATTGTAAAAAAAACAAATACAGAGGAAAATTGGTGGTAACAGTGGAAATCAGAAAGCATGAAACTGCAGGTTATCTATATCAAGCAGGTGTGTCTGAATGTCAGTGTGGTGCAACACCTTTGCTGCTGCTGAATTCCCTCAAACTTATTGGCCGGGGATGTCCGATTTGCAGAAGGAGGTGTAGACTCACTTCCTATGAGGTTCACAATAAAAAGAGGGAAGAGGTTTAAAGCAGGTTTGAAGTTCCTGTATTTCATTAAAAGCTTGTTTCTGTCCCAGTAACCTTCATTGAGGTTACCAAGACATTTTTTATGGTAAAATATTTTCTCAAATCCCAGCTTAAAGGGTTAGTTTACCCAAAAATGAAAATTCTGTCATTAATTACTCACCTTCATGTTGTTACAAACCCGTAAGACTTTCGTTCATCTTCAAAACACAAATGAAGGTCTTTTAAATAAAATCTGAGAGATTTCTATCCTTCCATTTACAGTCTATGCAACTACCACTTCAAAAAGTTCATAAAGAGATCATAAAACTAATCCATTTGTATTGAGCGGTTTAGTTCAAATTTTCTGAAGAGACACGATCGCTTTTTATGATGAACAGATTGAATTTAGGCTTTTATTCACAGTTTCATCAACTCACACATCAGTTGTGGTAAACAGAAGCTCAAGCACATTTGAGCTTCCACAAGAAGCAATGAGGTTCATTCTCCTGCGTCAAGCAGGTTCAGATTAGCTTCTGTTTATGTTCACTGATCAATGTTTATATGTGAATAAGAGCCTAAATTAAATCTGTTCATCATACAAAGCGATCGTGTCTCTTCAGAAATTTCAAGACAACTATAAGAAAGGCATCTGTAAGTTGATTTTTCTGAGAAAAAAAAAACTGGCTCTGTGGCACTATTAAATCATCACTTTGAGCATCACAACCAGTCCAATTAGCTAAACCAAAGGCACGAGTTTGGGGGGAACTATTTGTTTATCCTACCATTGGAAGAGTGTTTGGGGAAACCTGTTTGAAAAATGGCACTTTTCCCAAATACAGCAGACTTTGGTGTCCCAAGACTTTTTAAAAAGCATTAATGCACAATTAGACATGTTAAATACACTATTATCTAACATTACATGAATCTAGCAAAACGTTTTTAGCCAAATTAAATGAACCCTGCATGAAAAGTATGTAAACACATCAAATGTCATTTAAAAAAAAATAATTGAAATGGAGTCTTAACATTTACGGCTATATTCAAAAATTAGAACACAATGTTACCATTTCGACAATTTCTAAAATTGATATTCTAACTGTAATTATTAACTAATTTTAATCACCATTTTAATTTTAGTTATTGTTAGGTGAAGCTAATAGAACACATTACACATTTTACCTTTAAACATTTTAATAGGATATTTTAATTTTAAAAATGCGACAACACAAACAAAATGAATGATTATTATTAAATCACAAAGCTCAGAATCACAAAACGAAAAGAAAGCTGCCATAAGTAAATTAACGAGAATAACCACTTTAACTCTCATTGTGGGGCGAGGAAAGAGAAAATACTGAGCACTAGTTGTATTAATATCTTTGAGCTTTTCACATGTCAGGCATCCTCTCACAAAGCTCTTGGTTTTTGATCATTAACACATACTCAAGAAGAAGAGCCCTAAATCAATTACTCAGAATATCACTTCATTATGTAATGGCCATTTGAGGTCAGGCTGAGAATTCATACCCACCCATTTCACACCAACACCACCACCACTATCAGCATCAAAACAACAAAATTACAAGAATTTTTTGGAGGTGTTAGCAACAAAATATTGTTTCTGCAAACACAAAACTGAGGTGTTGCCACCTGGACGCACCTTTGCTCTGCGGGCCCTGCAGTACGGGGCTGGGGGGGTCTGAGTGGGTGCGCTTGTGTCCGGGAGGTGGAGGAGGCGCTCTCTTCTTAGACAGAGTGGAGCTGCCTCCTGCACTCGATTGCGATCCCAGTGGCAGGGAGGTGGGCGGTCCAGAGGACGGAGCTGAAAGAGTGACGAGATGACGTGATTGGTCGAGAAGCAAGTGAGGCCCGAGCGCACCGGAACACAAGGGCAAAGACAACACTCCCATCATGTAGGGAGTGATGAGTGTAAAGTGATTTTCAAAAGCACAACCAAAAATAATCAAGAAATTGATTATGGTCCCAGAATGCAGTCGCGGCAAATATCCGATTAGTTATAAACGACAGCCAAAGGTTGCACATTCCAGTTCAGTTTACAAGCAAACAGTGGTTGTGGTGTGAGAGGACATTTTACAATTACTCAGGGTCAGCCTCAACCGATTGCACAATATACCTCCCCCGCAATTAGAGTTAATGTAAAGATGTCAGGTACATGCAAACAATTCAATCTACCATCATGTTTCACCTTTCCAGGTACATGGGCTGCTCTTTTTTTATCTGTTTTTCATGCATAAAGGCATTTATACCTTTTGTAGTGGTCTTGCTGGCTATTGTGGGTCCCTCTGATACCGGAGATGCAGGTGTATCAGTGGAGGTGCTGTAGACGGGGTTGGCAAAGGCTCCGTAGGACAGTCTCTGTTTGTCCCTGTGCCCTAAATACCCCGGCAGAGACAGCTTCTCCTGAGGGGACACGCTCGAGGAATGACAGAAGCTCTGAGGTCGGGGAGAACGCTCCTTCTTCACTGGACTGGGCTGGAGATGGAAAAATATTACACATCATATGATTTTGAGACTAGTAAACAGCCTTTCCAAAACCTCGCAATTACAACTGAGGCTGTGTATATGTGGCGTTGAGGTGGTGGTGTGTGCTTTCAGGCACATCCAAGTGTGGTAATGTTTTGATTTCAGTTCTCATTTCTCGAGTCATGGATCTCTGCCGATGAGAATCCACTTTTATGATGGTATAAAATGCTATTTTTGATTTTGTGATAAATTTGAAGCACTATAAGGAACTTGGTTGCTTATCAAATTCTCTTTTCTGTTTCTGTGTGGCCAGAGAGCTTTTTTTCACACAGTGGACAGAGAGCATTTTCCACACTATTGTTAAAAGGCTAATGTGACAACCATTATATAGACATCAGTTGTCACAATTTTTATATGTGCATTACCCTAATGGTGGTAATATACTTTTTGTTTTCTATGTAAACTCTGGGTAAAATTGGCTATTTTTTGTCTTGATTTTTTTTAATAACATGTTGTTGTTGTTGTTGTTTTTTTAAGGAAAAGTGTACATTAGCTTAGTTTGAAACAATTATAAAAGATATAACCTTTGTGAATAAAACATAATACAATTTTGAAGGTTTTCCTAAAGGGGACCTATTATGCCCCTTTTACAAGATGTAATGTAAGTCTCTGGTGTCCCCAGAATGTGTCTGTGAAGTTTCAACTCAAAATACAGTATAGCTTGTCAAATTTGCCCCTATTTGGGTATGAGCAAAAACACGCCATTTTTGTGTGTGTCCCTTTAAATGCAAATGAGCTGCTGCTCCCGGCCCCCTTTCCAGAAGAGGGCGCAGCTTTAACAGCTCACGCTTCGGTTTCTCAACAACAACAAAGCTGGAGAATCTCACGCAGCCAAAATGAGGATTGTCATTAACGGTGTTCAGCCTTACATTGTTCAAACCAGAGTCAGACACTGATGGAGAGACTCAGGAAGAAGTTACAACTTTTAGAATGCATCTGGACATTTCTGAACGGTTAGTGGATAAATTTATGTAGTTGCTGTGGAGTTGATTCAACTCATCGACTAGCATGTGCCGTCATGTTAATCTTTTGTACAAATCCAGCGTTGAATTGACCCTCGTTTGTGAAGCAGTCCGGTGTAAAATGACAGCATGGCAACAACACTCTACTACAACAACTCGTCCTCTTCTCTAAAGCAGCCCAAAATGGCCTCACCCCACTTTGTTGTGTGTTCTCGGGGGCCGGGTTTATGTAAATTTTGGGGTTTGTAATGTCACCAACCCGGGAAGAAACTTGTTGTAGTCCCTACCAGCTGTTTGTTGTAGTCCTTAAAAAGCGAATTATGTAAAAGAAAATATCTCCCTTTGCACTGAACTATGAGCATCATAACTTTGCAGATGTTGTTTATGCTCTAACAGCAACATTACACACTAACTAAAGTTTAAAAAGTGAAATCATAATCAAGGACCCCTTTAAATGTTGCACCATGTTCTGACCAGGTGTGAAGTTTCCAGCAACTAGCAATCAGTTGCCTACAAAATTTCTCATAATACCTTATGCTTATTATACTTTGCTTTTAACTGACAAAGCAAAGTAGAGCTCTAGTATTGGGAGATATGGGACAAAGCAAAAGGTGGGTGCCCAAACCTTGTCATCTAGGTCATCATCACTCTCGTCAATCTCCTCCAGCCGCAGATTCCACTCATACTCCACATGCACGTGAGGATTAAACCTCCCGGCTGCTGCCTCCATCAGCTGCACAACCAATCACAAACCCATCAACATAATACACTTCTCCTCTCTGATATTAATGCCAGAAAAGGCCATGTTTTGAGCAATTATATGACTGTAAAGTGAAATTGCAGGTGGTTGTATGGCAAAATTCTTCCATAATTACCACAGTATCAGCAACACAATAAAAAGAAGCATTGAATATAAAGCATCACACTCACTAGCTCTTCACACGGTGTATTTTTCAGTCGTCTGGCAATGTCCAAAGCTGTCTCCCCATTTTGATTAACTGAAATAAAACACATAAAGCACATAGGAACAGCCTTGGTACTACAATGGTACTTGGTACTACTTAAATTCAGAATAACAAAGAATAAAAAGTAGTTTTATATTAAGGTTGGGAATAATTAAATATATTAAATATATTAAGTATACTGTATACGGTATACAGTAAATATATACTGAGCAAGATGCAAAAATCAAAGCCTCCAGGTTAGGTGTGGTGACACCTGTGTATTATTCAGTGCAAATGAAAAGAATTTGAGGAATGAAATATGTTGGAAGATGAGCCTCTAAGCATTCAGACTGGCATGCGGGTCCCAGAGGCCTGTTTTTACAGCGGAGGATTTTAAACCTCTGCAGAAGATCCAATAATCTCTGGCAAACCATTTTATGACTTTAAATGAAATGTCAGAGCGATTATATATAGGTTTGGGGTCAGTGAGATTTTTTGAAAGAAGTTAATACTTTTATTCAGCAAGGATGCATTTAATTCAGCTTTGCCTTCACAGGAATAAATTACATAAAAAATAAATAAAACAAAGCAGCTCTTATAAATTGGTGAGCACAAGTGTGTGTGTGTGTGTGTGTGTGTGTGTGTACATATGTGACCCGTGCCGGCAAAATGAGTTGAAATGCTAATTACAAGCTACAGGCAAAACAAGTGAAAAATGTCAATTTTGGTCGAATTTGAGGTTTTCACAAAAATGAGTTCATTAAGCCCTCATCTAGTGATCCCAATTCTCCAAATACTAATTAATAAATTATCTTTATTTGCACGTTTTCTGAGAGGTGTACCTTCCTAAATCTTTCCTTTAATTTAAAAATCCATGAAAAATTGCTGTTTTTCTCTGCTCGCTTCTCAACGATTTGTGCTTCCTCTCAGCACAAGTTAGCGTTGTAAAGCGCAGCATTACTACTTTGTGAATATTTATTGTGAATTATTGATGGAATGAGTCTGAACCAATAAAATGTGATTTTCAAACTCATGCTGATGTAAACAAAACCAGATTGTTGCTGACTCGCAATAATGCATGGTGCATTCTGGTATCATGGGAAAAAAGTTGAACATATATTTTTCCCATAGATATAAAAAGGGGTTTGACTTTATGTGTGCCAAATTTGGTGGTATTACCAGGGATTTTAAGGTATGGTCACATGGTGATTTTGTTTTGGAACCTTCAGAAAACTAAATTTTTCTCAAAATTGACTCTATCGACTTCAAACAAGTGCAGCTCAGTCATTTATTTATTTTTTTTGGTCAGATTCCAACAAACCATAGATCATTTTGAAGGTTTTTAAATAGAGAACATGAAAATAACAATAACTCATTTTTGAAAATTTGCTCATTGCAACCTTAATGGATTAGTTCACTTCAGAATTAATATTTCCTGATAATCTACTCACCCCCATGTCATTCAAGATGTTTATGTCTTTCTTTCTTTAGTCAAAAACAAATTAAGGTTTTTGAGGAAAACATTCCAGGATTTTTCTCCATATAGTGGACTTCAACAGGGTTCAACGGGTTGAAGTTCCAAATTTCAGTTTCAATGCAGCCTCAAAGTGCTCTACATGATCCCAGACGAGGAATACGGGTCTTATCTAGCGAAACAATCTGTAATTTTCTAAAAAAGATTAAAAAAAATTATACTTTTATCACAAATGCTCGTTTTGCACTAGCTCTGCAATGCGCCACACATTACGTAATAATGTTGGAAAGGTCACGGCGGAAGTACCGATCCAAGTGTCTACAAAGTGAACGTGCAAAGACTAAGTCAAACGCCCTTCACAAAAAAAGGTAAAACAACGATGCTGGACGATTTTGAAGTTGGAGGAGAAAATGAGATGGAGTTTTTCGCCCTACCGCGATACTTCCGCCCTTGTCACGCGTGACCTTTCCAACGTGATTACGTAATGCGTGGCGCATCGCAGAGCAGTGCAAGACAAGCATTTGTGGTTAAAAAGAATATAAATTTTTATTTTTTAAAAATAGCCAATCGTTTCGCTAGATAAGACCCTTATTCCTCGGCTGGGATCATGTAGAGCCCTTTGAAGCTGCATTGAAACTGCAATTTGGACCTTCAACCCATTGTACCCCACTGAAGTCCACTATATGGAGAAAAATCCTGGAATGTTTTCCTCAAAAACCTTAATTTCTTTTTGACTGAAGAAAGAAAGACATGAACATCTTGGATGACATGGGGGTGAGTAAATTATCAGGACATTTTAATTCTGAAGTGAACTAATCCTTTAATCAACAAATTAACGTAGAATATACATAAAGGAAGTATACAGTCAAACAAAAAATTATTCAGACATTTTTTATATTTTTGGTATATTTTTACTAGTGGGTGCAGGACACTATAGTTGATTTATGTAAGTAAGGATAGCAAAATAAAGTAAACTGTGACATATTATACCCAAAAATTCTTCATACAGTGGTGGACTACCAGTAAAACTGATAAAAATTTGGAACCAAAAATTATTCAGACACTTTGACCTGACCATGTTTTGCTTAAGTGTTATCTGACATAATTAAGATTAATTTTTTCTGACAGTTTAACTCTGAGATCTTGTCCTATTTTATTACCATTTTTTAAACTATAGTGAATAAACTGAATTAATGAATGAAATGTTCAAGGTCACTGAATAAATGTTGGTTTGACTGTATGTTAATAAATTCACATGGCCATGCATTGAGATTTAAACTCCAAACTATTAAAATAACTCCAGATGTTGTCTCTGCTGAAACACCATTAGGGAGATGGTAAAGATAACCCACTTACCCAGGTCAATAGATGGTTTTCCCCTGAGCAGCAGTTTGAGACACTCTGGCTTCTCATATGTGCAGCAGTAATGGAGAGCAGCGTTTCCACTCTCCGTCTGTCTGTCTAGAGTTCCACTACACACACAGACACATTTACCATCTTGCAGCTTAATTCTTAAATGTGTGTCAGTGGACTAATGCACACCACCGAATGTTCTGTCCGTTACCTGTTTTGGACAAGAAAGTCCACCAGGTGCAGTGAGGTCTGGTCTGACATCCGCACAGCAAAGTGCAGCGCTGTCTCTCCCGGGTCCTGTCAACAGTAATTCAGTACCAAAATCAGGACAACATTACTGAGAAATATTTGCATTAATTTAACATATATAGCATATTCTTGCGATTGACCAAAAGCAGGTTTCAGATCCTCTAAAACTACAGGAAGTGTCTTAAAAAAATATTGAGTACTGACAAACCCTTGGGCAACCACACTTGTCATCTGTCCTGAGGTCAGTTCATATACACTCTGGGGAATAAATGACTATATTTCTCTAAATAAGCAGCATATAAATCAGTTAGTCCAACTATTAGTCAATCAGATCAATACCCGTCCTGCTTCTGGAAATGGATCCATTAGCTCCACTCCATCTGCATAGAGCTGAATCAGAGCCATCAGGTCTCGAGTTCTCACGGCCTCGTACAAGTCGCCCTGTCTGGCTGTGGCTGTAGTGGCTGTATGCCGAGCAAACCTGTGCTCCACATACTTTGCATTTATGTACTCCTTCCTCTCGGTCCTAAAGGAATTTATTTCAAAACTTTATTTCAAAGCACACACTGCTTTACATATGAATTAGTGCATTAACTACCAAACAAAGAGTCATTCCAATAGCTAAAGTCTGTAGTACTGTCTACATTTGTTAATGTATGCTAGGTAGGCCAGTACTCACATGTCACTTGATGGTGTTGGTTTTGGTGAAGGGCTCGGCAGATTCCCTTCTAATATTTCATTAAAACTACTGTTACCCACATTCTTCGCCAGCTGTGGAGAGATAGCAATCGGCTGTGAGTAACTTTAGCATTATTAATACCTATATATTTGATAATACATTCAGCGATCAAGACAATACTTTTTAATTAATATATACGCAAACTCCCTTTCAAAAGTTTGGGGTCGGTAATTAAAAAAAGAATTAATGCTTAACAAGGCTGCATTTATCTGATCAAAAATACAGTAAAAACAGTAATATTGTGAAATATTATTACTATTTTAAATAACTTTTCTATTTAATATACAATTTATTCCTGTGAAAACAAAGCTTTCAGCATCATTACTCCAGTATTCAGTGTCACATGATCCTTCAGAAATCATTCTGATATGCTGATTTGCTGCTCAAGAAACATTTCTTATTATCAATGTTGAAAAGAGTTGTGTTGCTTACTTTTCTGTGGTTCTGTGATAATCTTTTACATAATTCTTGGAAGAATTTGAAATAGAAATGTTTTGTAACATTTTACAGTTGTTATGGTCATTTCTAATAAATTTAAAGGGTTAGTTCACCCAAAAATTAAGATTCTGTCATCATTTACTCACCCTCATGTCGTTTTAAACCTGTAAGACTTTCGTTCATCTTCAAAACACAAATGAAGATCTTTTTGATGAAATCTGAGAGATTTCTGTCCCTCCATGGACAGTCTACACGACTACCACTTTGACGCTTCAAAAAGTTCATAAAGAGATTGTAAAACTAATCCATATGAATTGAGCGACTTTCCGAAGAGACACAATCGCTTTATATGGTGAACAGTTTGAATTAGGGCTTTTATTCACATGTAAACATTGATCAGCGAATATAAACAGCAGCTCAACCAAACCTGCTGGACACACACAAGAGCAAACCTCCTGCGGAAGCTCAAAAGTGCTGCGTAACACACGAGAATGAACCTCATTGGTTCTCGCACATCATGCGAACATGCTTGAGCTTCTGTTTACCACAACTGATGTGTGAGTTGATTAATGTTTATATGTGAATAAAAGCATAAATTCAATCTGTTCATCATATAAAGCGATCTTGTCTCTTCAGAAAATTTGAACTTAATCGCTCAATATATATGGATTAGTTTTACGATCTATGAACTTTTTGAAGTGTCAAAGTTTCAGTTGTGTAGCTGTCTTATGGAGGGACAGAAAGCTCTCAGATTTCATCAAAAATATCTTAATTTGTGTTTCGAAGATGAAAGAAAGTCTTACGGGTGTGGAACAAGATGAGGGTGAGTAATTAATGACAGAATTTTCATTTTGGGTCAACTAACACTTTAATAAAAGAATTTAAATAAATAAATAAAAATTCTGACCCTCAAACTTTTTAAACAGTGTTGAAAATTACAAGATTTACATTCACATTACCAAGAGTTCAGAGGTGCCGAGTTTGTCTAGTTCCATGGACTGGATGCGTGAAATATGGACGCCCATTTCCCTGTGGATCCCAGAACACTCGATGCATGTCAGGATGCCGAGGTTAGTGGATAACCATTTAGGCTCTAGAGCAGATGAAATGGGAGAAAATTGGGTTTTTTATTGTAGTCTTGAGGGCTGTGTGTCCTGCCATTCACCTCTCAGCCACAAGGTGGCGCATGAATCTATGAAACTCTGTTTTGATATCTCTTATAAAGTGGGGACTGTGTCAGATGCCACTGCTATAAAACTTTCACACACAAGCTTGGCTAACCTGGTGCTCCACAGTCACAGCACACTTCGTTTCCAGGTATGCGCAGCACATCCTCGATGATGGCTTTGGTCAAGTCTTCCAAACTGTCATCTCCAGCACTCTGCTCCCCACGGAACGCCATGTTCAGAGCCTCCTCCTTACTGTTAGTCAGCACTGAAATCCATCTGCTCATCACACATGAACATATATATATGCATTAATCGCTTACACACCACCACAGATGGGCACGTACATGTGATAAGTTATGTGAAAAACTACACATATACAGGTTTGCACACAAATACCTGTTTATGTATCAAGATGTGTGTTATACAGATATTTAAATATCAACAGATAAACACAAGCTTACTAATCCACAGCAAAATTAATATAATATAATATAATTATATATACACAATATAATAACATGCATGAGCTTTTTATTTAGCCGTTAAGCATACTAAAGACCATAATTTAAACTTCAACAGCAAAAACAGCATTAGAGTAATTATTTCTGAGAATCAGCTCAAACTATTAAAAAAAAAAAATCAGCTTCATTCGAAAATGTTGAAAAGTTAAAAATGTTTAGTAAAAAATATATAAATACATAAATTATGAAAATTATTAAAAACATTATTTTACCTTATTCATGTAGTGCAAAAACTGTGGAAATTTTCATTTTAATAAAATTATTTTTTTATGTTTTTGGAAGTCTCTTATGCTCACCAAGACTACATTTATTTATTATTACAATTTAATATAACTGATTTCTATTTTAATATATTTTAAAATGTATTTTATTCCTGTGATGCAAAGCTGAATTTTCAGCATCATTACTCCAGTCTTCAGTGTCACATGATCCTTCAGAAATCATTCTAATATGCTGATTTGCTGCTCAAGAAACATTTCTTATCGATATTAAAAACAGTTGTGCGGCTGAACGTTTTTTGTGAAAACTGTGATGCATTTTTTAGGATTCTTTAATGAATAGTAATATTAATTTATTTATTTATTATAAATATCTTTACTGTCACTTTTGATCAATTTAATGAATCCTGGAATGGTAGTGTATATTTTCTGTCTTATATTTTGCGTTACATGTAGCCCAGCACAACCACACATTCCTCTCATTAACACTGAAACACACACATCTTCTCACTCATGAGCACTGAGAAATAACAGATGGTATCAACTCTCGAACTAACACATTCACACTTACATCACAAACTCCTGTTCATCCTCTGCCTGGAAATGATATGTTCGATTATCTGCAGAGGGAAAGAGGGAGAGAGATTATTAGGGGAAAGAACTGCATTATGTTAACTGCTCTTCAGTCTCTGAACACTGCACTTAGTGCTCTCTGCCTGTGTAATGGAGTTAGACTTCTAGAGGCCTTGCTAGCACTTGGCACGGATGAAAGTACTCTGAAGTTTGTCAGGGGACATAGGTACTGTGTAGCCACTCACGGGAGATGAGGTCAAAGCACTTCTTATCCTCTCCGCTGGGTTTAACCTGACAGGTCAGCAGATTCAGTCTCACCGGCTGCCTGTTGGACTGGACAGAGATAATTACAGTGAGTTTTGGAATATGTCAAAATATGTCACCAAGGTAAAGGCAATTACCTGGCTATCATAGATGAGACCTTGTGAAAATCAGTGACTTGGAAAATCATCATATGACATTGACTTCCAGTTGTATATGAAACTGTAGCTTTCACTAAGTTAATGATATATTATTTTATTATTATATTATATTATTTTAGCTATTTTAGTTTAAATATTGTTTATTTATATTTTATTTATTTAAAACATTTATGGAAAAACAAATAGTGAAAATTGGTAGGGCAGGGGAAAAAAAAAAAAAAAAAAAATATATATATATATATATATATATATATATATAAAACGTAATATGTGACAAGTCATAATACATATCTTTAAGAAATATTCATATTCACAATGTGTTTTTGTATATGTTACTGTCTAACTAAAATCCCATTGAGAACGTTTTGCTGAGAAAATAAAAAACAGAAAATGTACAAAAAGGCTCTTGGGACAAAAGCTTTTGTGGAAGTAATGTGATAAAACAGATGGCTACAGCTCCATATTGGTAAGAATAACAGCCTTGATGAAACACATGACTGCCAACAGTTTTTGCAAGACATCTGGGCAGTACTGTAGAAATCATACTTCAGATACATGTGAAAATATTGTTCAGTGTTTATAAGAAATAAAATGTAATTGCAAATGAAGTATCCAACACAGGATCACTGGGTTCAGGCTTAAGACAAATGTTTATACACCAATGTACCACAATATTAATGTTCAATATTTTCAGTAAACATTCCTGTGTAATATTCATGTAGGTTACACTTTATTTCAATGGTCCACTTCAGACATCCTACTAACTATAATTACCTTGCAACTACATGTCAACTAACTCTCATTAGAGTATTACTAAACTGTAGTAGACTGTTAGGTTAGGGTTTGGTGTTTAGGATTCAGGATAGTAGAATATGTTGACGTAGTTGCAAAGTTACGTATAGTAACGTCTAAAGTGGATCATCGAAATAAAGTGTTACCTTAAACCCAGCTATAAATTTTTTGGTTGCAGAACATTCTCATAACGTTTTTGGTTCCCAGAATGTTCTTTTTTATTTTTTGTTTTTGGTTAGCCAGGAAAGTTTTCTTAACGTTCCCAGAACGTTATTTTTTGGTTTGTATAACGTTATACTAACATTCTCATGACGTTATTATAATGTTTCCTGAACGTTAGTTTTTGGTTTGTATAATGTTATTCTAACGTTAATCTATCGTACTCGTAACGTTAACATAACGTTTCCAGAACGTTAGTTTTTGGTTTGTATAACGTTATTCTAACATTAATCTATCATTCTCATAACCTTAATATAACGTTCCCAGAACGTTAGTTTTTGGTTTGTATAATGTTATTTTAACGTTCTCATGACATTATTATAATAATTCCAGAACGTTAGTTTTTGGTTTGTATAACGTTATTCTAACGTTAATCTATCGTTCTCATAACGTTCCCAGAACGTTAGTTTTTGGTTTGTATAACGTTATTCTAACATTAATCTATCATTCTCATAACGTTAATATTACGTTCCCAGAACGTTATTTTTTGGTTTGTATAACGTTATACTAACGTTCTCATGACGTTATTATGATGTTTCCTGAACATTAGTTTTTTGGTTTGTATAATGTTATTCTAACGTTAATCTATCATACTCGTAACGTTAATATAACGTTCCCAGAACGTTAGTTTTTGGTTTGTATAACGTTATTCTAACGTTCTCATGACGTTATTATAACGTTTTCAGAACGTTAGTTTTTGGTTTGTATAACGTTATTCTAATGTTCTCATGACGTTATTGTAACGTTTCCAGAACGTTAGTTTTTGGTTTGTATAACGTTATTCTAACGTTAATCTATCATTCTCATAACGTTAATATAACGTTCCCAGAACGTTAGTTTTTGGTTTGTATAACGTTATTCTAACGTTAATCTATCGTTCTCATAACGTTCCCAGAATGTTAGTTTTTGGTTTGTATAACATTATTCTAACATTAATCTATCATTCTCATAACGTTAATATTACGTTCCCAGAACGTTATTTTTTGGTTTGTATAACGTTATACTAACGTTCTCATGACGTTATTATAATGTTTCCTGAACATTAGTTTTTGGTTTGTATAATGTTATTCTAACGTTAATCTATCATTCTCATAACGTTAATATTACGTTCCCAGAACGTTATTTTTTGGTTTGTATAACGTTATACTAACGTTCTCATGACGTTATTATGATGTTTCCTGAACATTAGTTTTTTGGTTTGTATAATGTTATTCTAACGTTAATCTATCATACTCGTAACGTTAATATAACGTTCCCAGAACGTTAGTTTTTGGTTTGTATAACGTTATTCTAACGTTCTCATGACGTTATTATAACGTTTTCAGAACGTTAGTTTTTGGTTTGTGTAACGTTATTCTAATGTTCTCATGACGTTAATATAACGTTTACAGAAAGTTCGTTTTTGGTTTGTATAACATTATTTTAACATTAATCTATCGTTCTCATAATGTTAATATAACGTTCCCAGAACGTTAGCTTTTGGTTCCCAGAAGGTTATTTTCTTAAGGTTTGTTTTTGGTTAGCCAGGAAAGTTTTCTTAACGGAAATAGATTGTTAGATTTTGGTTTGTATAATGTTATTCTAACGTTATTTTAACGTTCCCATAACGTTACTATAACGTTCCCCTAACCTCTTTACTCCAATATCATTACCCTGCTGTACATCAGTAATCATCCAGCACACCCGTGACCCAGTATAGTATAAGCGACATGGAAAGTGGATCTGTATGGACACCTATAATCAGTATTATAAAAACAATATCTTGTTTTTATCTATTGTTTAATTAATAAAAATGATCTGAACACATCAACCTTGATATGTAAGATGAATAAAAAATTAAATAAACAATTATTTGACTTAAAGTAGGATACAAGTAGGCTACATTCATTTCTTACCACTGAAGTGTACAGTTTGTACAGAGAGACATTCTTCTTTTGGTTCATAAACAAAAATTTCTCGATAAACATCATGTTCTCTTCGGTTAAGCCCTGGATATATTTTTTACACAGTTCGACACATGCACAGCTTTGAGCAATCTCTCGCCACAAGTTACAACCCATGTAAACCCATCTTTCTTTCATGCTAGAGTTGTACAAATGACGGTATTTTCTAACCTCTTCACACAATCTCTGGTCTATGTAGGCCTTCATTGTTGCTGTACCTTGCATGTGTTTAGATCTGTTATGCAGTTTTTCTTTGACTACCTTGTGAATCGACGCCCCCAGGGCACGGTTGCCAGCTTGTGGATAATTACTGCAAAAAAAATTAATGCACATGTGCGTACAAGTAAATTCACGTCACACGCACTGTACGCTGACCCTCGCGTACTCGTAAAAAGTGAACTATACCTTGGACTTTAGGCATGTCAAATCCCTCCAAAATCATATTTACTCTCATAACTATATTAACTTTAACTATATTAATTTTAAGTAATCATTCAAAATAGAGGATAAACGAACGAGTCAGTCAGCCAGTAAAACTTTTTAGGTTATTTTAAAAATGACCTGCAACGTTCTGGGAACGTTTTTTTCTGGTTGCAAAATAATAAACTAAAAATAATCATTACTAACCAAAACTAAAGTTAGGGGAACATTATGTGTTTGCTGGGAAGTAACAACTATGATGAACATTGTTCTGGTTCTGAATAATAAATAAATAAAAAATAAACGTTCATTTTGTTAAACCCAAGGTGAATAAATACAAAAATACCAGCACTGATGAAACACAGACGTGATGGCAGAAAATGCACCACATTAAAACACTATCAGACAGGAATATGAGCACATTGCCACAGAGAGCAAAATGCATTCGCTCCACACAGTGTCACACAGCATCCTTACAGCAGATTACACCAGAAAAACTCATCGACCACCTGGGGCCCGGAGCATGCTGGGTCTCGTTCATGCTAATATCATTAGTGTATGAGTCAGATCGCACCGGGTGCATGTTTCTATGGTAACTGGGCAGCACTATCCCCCATGTTCACCTTTACACGGTGAGAGATAGTTTTGACTGAGTGCTAAAGTGAGGGGAAAAAAAAGCCTTAAAGGGTTAGTTCACCCAAAAATGATGAGTTGCCGCTCTGACGTAGAATCTGGAAGCGCTGAACGTAAACAACGCATGAGAATGACACAGAAGAGAAGATATTGTTGAATAAAGCCGTTATTTTTGAGCACAAAAAGTATTCTCGTCGCTTCATAAAATTAAGGTTGAACCACTGTAGTCACATGGACTATTTTAACAATGTCTTTACTACCTTTCTAGACCTTGGGGCCTCTAGATTTTTGGGTGAACTAACCCTTTAAGATTTTTAAATTTGCGGCAGCTGTGTTGCTTCACTGTTTATACACAACAGTTTGAAAGCTACAGCTATACTTAAAAAAAAATCAAACTTAAAAATATTACATTTGATAGGTAAGTAGTAATAAAATGAGACTAAACATCCTTTTAAAGCAAATATCAGCATATTCTGTAAGCTATTCAACAAAATGAGTATATCTCGCAGTATCACTCTGGTTAGTGAAGTACTTACTGTGGCATGGGAGATGGTGAGGATGCCATTTTTCACTGAGCACTTCCTTCTCTGCCACACCTTACGGATCCTGTGAGAGAAAATCATTACACCTGCCCTCAGAATGTCTTGATAATTGGAACAAAAGAATAAAAAGTTTGAATTATTTCATTTAAGAAGAATAAAAATTCAGTTTTGTCACATTCTTTCAAAGTCAGAAGGTAGTTAATGGCACCTTCCATTAAAAAAGGTACTAAATAAGGTTTGCAATTAGTGCAGCCCTGTTCACAATGTGTCATTTTTTTGTTTTAAAAATTGAACAAAATTCATAAAAATAAAAAAAAGGGTTGAAAATGATGTTTGTTTTGAACCAAGTGTTGGTTTATAGTTATTGATAAACTTATATTTCCCATAAACTACAGAAAATATATTATTTGATATATTTTTCATACAATAAATTTGTATAACAGGTTTGAATGGTTCAACACAGCACTACAGTTTATGTTAAAATTGTAAAAGATTATTTAAAAAATGTATACACTATCACTAAAAATTTGAGGTTAGTCGGACTTAAAGTTTTTGAAAGAAGTCTCTTAAGCTTACTAAGGCTCATTTACACACACACACACACACACACAAAAAATAATAATAAAAAAACAAAAACAGTAATATTGTGAAATATTATTAGAATTTAAAACTACTGTTTTCTATTTTAATATATTTTAAAGTGTAATTTATTCCTGTGATGGCAAAACTGAATTTTCAGCATCATTACTCCAGTCTTCAGTGTCACATGATCCTTCAGAAATCATTCTAACATGCTGATTTGGTTATCAAGAATTAGCATTATTATCAGTGTTGAAAGCCATTTATTTAGTAACATTATAAATGTCTGTCACTTTTGCTTAATTTACTGCATCTTTGCTGAATATATTTCTGAAAAAATAAATAAAAGATCTGAGTCCAAACGTTTGGTATTGTATATGTTAGATAAACTGCTGTTTATACTGTATGTATTTGAGTGACTTGACACAAGAGCTGGAGGAAGCAGTGATCATAAAGCAATGCTGTGTTGAATCAATCAATTACAGTGTAGCCAATTGCATTAGACACAATTAAGAGACAATTAAGTCACACTACTCATCTGACTACATTTCACATCAGTGTGTGAGCTCACCCATCACTCTTCTTGAAGAGATAGCCCTTCTTCTCACAGCCAAACTCCTTATTGCCCTGCAGCTGGTGCATACTGTAACCGCTCTGCTTGCTCTGAGAATCCTGCACATCATGACAAAAACAGTCAAAATCTATTGAATAAACAGTACTGAGCAAATTAACCATGCAAATAAAACTTTATCATAAAGCGGAAAAAGAGTGTGATCAAAAGTCTGAGACTACACTGAAAATCTGGGATTTATATTTTTCATTAAACCTGAAAAGAAACAAAAAGTTTTAGGAACATTTTGATGTAAAATTAGTATTTTATTCTAGCACCAAATGTAACCACAATATGATAATAAAATGAGTAATTCTATTGTATTAAATTAGAAAAAAGCATTTTCAGTAGTGCTCTTAGACATTTCCACACACAGTGAATAAATAATAAAATCAGATAGTGAAAAAGCAGTCTGGCAACATTAAATGTTACTTTTATGAACTTACTCTCCTAGACTTCAGTTGGAAGGCAGAGAAAGAGAAAGAGGAGGAAAGGAGTCAGAAATGCAGATGTCAGATTATTATTATTGCAGTGTGCGCTGAATAAAAATCAGAGCAAACCTAGTGTTACAATATTCACAGCAGTGTCTGAGGATAATACAACGCAGGGCATTGTTATTCAACCGAGACCAGAAACGTCCGGTTCAAATGGACATCAACTCCAAACAAAACACATAAAAGATCAAACGCTGGGCTCTACAAAAGAGCTTGTGTTGTCACTGTCTGACCCTCACGTCCATGTTTCCTCTCTCTCATGAGAACATGTACGCTCGCACACAAACACTGAAAACCTACTTCACAGTCTCTCAGAGGCGGTAAATGTCAGGTCAAACGGGACATGAAAAGCATATTCACATCTGGACTCATTCATATCTTTAAAGGTGGACTCAGTATTATTTCAAATACACTGTTTGGAAGTTAGTCGGGCCGATACCAACAACAAACGTCTAACCAATCAGCATTGGGGGCGCATGACGGTCGAGGAGAGAGAACGAGCAAGAGGGAGATTTGAAAATAAGAAAAGAAAAAAAAAACTGCAGAACGAGAGATGGGACACAATACAAAAGAGCTCAAAAGAATATCACTGCAATGAAGGTTTATGACTGGGCAAGCGCTTTAGGACCCGCGTTTATATTAGAAAAGCTTTCCAGCGCTGGAGAGAGCTAAGTGGGAAGGCCTGAAAACAGACACAGAGGCTGCTTTGATTCCTTCTCATGTGAGTACACTGGGTTTTGATTGTCTGGAGCTGCTGTTCTGTTGGCGATTAACAACAAACTCTTGTTTGTATTTACTCTTGTGTACTGTACGTTCATTTTTGTGCTTCCTTGTCGTTCGTTCATCATCTGCGCTTTATTTTTCGTGAAGCATTTTGTTGCGAGTCAGCTGTGATAAACAGACATCCACTCGCATTGCGTGTGTAACAGTGGCCAGATAGTGAGAGTTCTGCAGTTAAACTACTGCACACTGACGCCCGCTAGAGAATGAGGTGTTTAGCATCATTGGTAGTGCATTCACCTTGCATGCCAGCAGCGATCAGGCTGGGATTTGAGACCGCCTCGGAGTAGGGTGGTTAGTATTGGAGTGTGAGTTTTGGAGGCGGAGCAATGAAGAGAGGGGTGGGTTTGTTTGGGTTGATTTCAAATATCAACAGTGTTCAACAACAAATTTGAGAAATCGCATACAGCTCCTTTAATGCTGAATACGAATTGCATGACGTATATGGAAGGGATGGCACTATTCTGATAGATTACCATCTGTGATCAGTCAATCAAAGACAAAAGGGTCGGATTAAAGGCAGAGGACACATCCTCTGGTGATATACCTACCTCTTTCTGGTCTAGTTGTAAGGACGACTTGATGAGGTCTCTGAGAGCTGTAAGCTGTTTTTTCTCCTCATCCTGGGTCTGTTTTATCTGACAGTACAGATTTACTGTGTTACAATATGGGGCAAAATGAACAATATGAAACAAACAGGCTGCTATTTCCTCATTTCAAGATGTCTTTATAAGAGTAAACACTCTCTTGAGGAGGCACTGCTAGTGAACCTTTATAACTTTTTCAAAGGAACAGTACATTTTTAGCTTTACTTTTTCCTGTCTGAATATGAGATGATATTTCACTCTCATAGACTCACATATTAATAATGCTTATGTCTCATGATATCATATTTAATGTAAACATAATGTTCTCACAAGAAGAGCTGCATAGTTACAGAACTAACAACACAAGAGAAAACTATAAAACAGACCTAAAGAAGTACAAATGTAAAGGTTTACTAACATTATAGAGATCAGCTGCTAATTTCTCGATATACTGCTTCAACTTGTCAGCGGTTTTCAAGCCATCCTGGAAAAAACTGAGAGAAAATATAAGAAGCACAAATGAAAGGTTGTCATGCATTTGTTCAACACTGTGTACACTACTGTTTAAAAGTTTGGGGTCAGTAAGATTTTTTTTGTTTTTAAAATAAGTCATTTACGCTCACGTTAGAGCTGCACGATTCTGGATAAATAGAAACTAAACAAAATAGCATGTAATTTACGCTGACAAATATTAATTGCTGCAGACTATTTAAAATGTTTAATTAATCTGAATGAATTATTTTTAAAAACAAAAATCAGTTTGAATGAATGATTCAATGACTCATAAATACTTCACTTGTTTCATTACTGGAAGAATCAATGTTTTTTGATCAAATCTCTTGAATGAAAGATTCAATGACAAATAAATTTTTTAACAGTCACTTGTCGCCACCTGTTGACATATCGATGTAATCGATACAATCGTTATTTGAAGTTCCATGTTACTTTTAAAGGGGGATTTACTCTATTTTGAAACTTTATTTACTTTATTTACTTCTATTCTTCTGTAGACATCAGTATTTATATCCAAACTATAAACTTTTACCCCAGTTCCTCTATGATATGAATATTTGTAACACAGAAATAATGATACTGTATGGTTGAAAAGACTGTTTGTGGCAGCGCAGATTAATTTTAATTTAATATTAAAGATTTTTGTCAAAGGTTTAATAGACACAGGGGAATCATTGTCATTTAGGAATCGAGACTGCGATCTTTTAACGATTAATCGTGCAGCTCTGGCTCATGGCTCACTACGGTTCTATTTATCTGATCAAAAATACAGTAAAAACAGTAATATCTTGAAATATTATTACATTTTAAAATAAGTCTTTTCTATTTGAATACATTTTAAAATGTAATTTATCCCTGTAATTGAAAAGCTGAATTTCCACCCCAGGGTTCAGCGTCACATGATCCTTCAGGAATTGATTTTGGTGCTCAAGAAACAGTTCTTAATATTATCACAGTTGAAAACAGTTGTGTTGCTTAATATTTTTGTGTAACCTGGCTGTGATACATTTGTTTCAGGATTCTTTGATGAATAGAAAGTTCAAGATAACAGCATTTATTTGAAATATAATTTTTTGTAACATTATACATGTCTTTATTGTCACTTTTGATCAACTGAATGCATTCCCAGCTGAAAAAGTGTACATTTAATAATTCTGTGCAATTTCAAACTCTTTTAAGATAATATATATCCATTTTACACCCTAAATGCTGATATCTTTACTAATATATGAGACATTTCTTAGGAATTACAATAACAGACCTTACATCATTGATAAAACAGGATTCTGAGACACTCACTTGCACTGTGCATGATAATACTTGATGAGATTCTGGAGGAGATCCACTCCCTTCTTGGTCTTAATCTCGTTCACTTTAATCAGGTACTGTTGGGAAACCACAGACAATAAAGTGCATAGAGACATTGGTGTGTTTATAGGAAATTACATCTGAGATGCTGCACCCTTCTAAACACACACACACAAACACACTTGCTTTGAAGTGGTTAAAGTGTCTCAACTATAAGAATTGTGTTTAAATGCTCCACCCTAACACATCTGGTTTAAACGGAAATATGGAGGAGACCACTTCAGCCTGCATCAATTGTTATTATATACTAAATAATACAGACTTATTGGCTTGTATTATAAGTTTCTTTGTATATGGTTTTGATTATGAATTCAAATTCCAATAAAAGCAGTTTTATTTGATTAAAGTGAGCCTTGGAACTTATTTTATGAGTAAATGGTTTGTACTATGCAAATTCAATATTAAATCGTCGATATAATTATTTTTGCTCGCATCTCAAAGACGACCAAATGCTCTACCACAGACCTGATCTCCAGCATCTTGGAAAATATGTGTACAATATTTATAAAAACAGCAAAATATCATGTAAAACATGTGATCACATGTTGGTCTGATATCCTGCTATGTCTACACTGAAGCATATTCAGCACCTGAATATACAAAGCCCACTGTTGCAAAGGCTTGACTCGTGAATATTAATCAGGTTATGTGAATGGATGGTTCAGTAATGTTACCTAGCAACGTCAGAACAGCCTAATTAATATTCATGAGCTAAGACACTGCCATGCCATGATGTCTCAACCAGCCACTTCAAAACTTGCTGCTGCGTGAAAAATATGAACACATCTGAAAATCTCCTGGCCTTTCACAACCCCTCAAGTTAGAACAGACGTCATGGCAGAAGAGAACAAGGAGACAACCTAAAGTTGCTGAACAATCAAAACTACCGTCAAGTTTACTTTTCTCGGAAGAACGAGGAGGAAAGAGACAGAAAGTTTAAATCCTCACAAGCCCACACACCTCACACATCTGCAGCTGAAAGATCCTCCGCTCCTTCTCCATCTCTTCTGCGATCTCTGCGCCGGTGATCTCCGTGCGGATCATGCCGTGCTGCTTGGCATGTTCCCTCTTCTCCTTCTCAATCTTTGTGCTATGGCGAAAAAGACAAGAATCAAAAGATGACAGAGAAACAACAAGCTGAAGTTCAGCTAGAGGTTACCGCAAGTGGCTCCTTCACTATGATGATGATATATTGTTGTGTTTGAACATTGCCATAAAACTGCTGTACATCACTATATTACATTAAACAACCTTTTGTACACAATGAGCAAAGAATATAAACACACGGTAATGATACTTACAACTTGGTCTCATAGTCTTTCCAGGCCTTGTCGAAAGGCTTTTTTAAATCCTGTGTTGAGGGAAATAAAATAAATAGAGCAAGGAGCAATTAGGTTTACTGTGCAGAGTTATAGACCATTTTTTTACAGTTGTTAAACTGAACACATTATTATTATACAATATAAAGCACCAAAAAGAAATAATCTAAATTTCAAGAGATTTGATCAGAACGCTACTATAAAACTCTTGACTGCTGATGTACAGTACTGACTGATATGGACTGTGGTAAAGTAATTGCTTTATTATCAGATTTTCCCACTCTCAGGAACCTATTCTCTGAACTTAATGACGTTATTCACTTTGCTACTACCCAAATGTTCATCTGTTCAAATAATAATTGATTATGAAATGCACACGGATATTTTGATCGAGTCCTTTTGGAGTGTGTTACTTTATCTGAAGTGTATCAGTTTGCTGGGTTCTTAGCAAGGGTATGAGCATAAATTTGTTCACAGCATGAATATATTCATACTGCTGAAGCAAAATCCAGAAGCCTACAGCTTTTTATGCTTCTGAATACATTTAAGTCAGAGCACAAAAAGACGTGAAAGGTCTCTCTCTGTGCTGTTCTGCACTTCATGCTTTCATGTAGCTTTCATTCATGTTCCTATTTTTAAGAGTTCCCATCTACAAACCCGATTCCAAAAAAGTTGGGACACTGTACAAATTGTGAATAAAAAAGGAATGCAATAATTTACAAATCTCATAAACTTATATTTTATTCACAATAGAATATAGATAACATATCAAATGTTGAAAGTGAGACATTTTAAAATGTCATGCCAAATATTGGCTCATTTTGGATTTCATGAGAGCTACACATTCCAAAAAAGTTGGGACAGGTAGCAATAAGAGGCCGGAAAAGTTAAATGTACATATAAGGAACAGCTGGAGGACCAATTTGCAACTTATTAGGTCAATTGGCAACATGATTGGGTATAAAAAGAGACTCTCAGAGTGGCAGTGTCTCTCAGAAGTCAAGATGGGCAGAGAATCACCAATTCCCCCTATGCTGCGGCGAAAAATAGTGGAGCAATATCAGAAAGGAGTTTCTCAGAGAAAAATTGCAAAGAGTTTGAAGTTATCATCATCTACAGTGCATAATATCATCCAAAGATTCAGAGATTCTGGAACAATCTCTGTGCGTAAGGGTCAAGGCCAGAAAACCATACTGGATGCCCGTGATCTTCGGGCCCTTAGACGGCACTGCATCACATACAGGAATGCTACTGTAATGGAAATCACAACATGGGCTCAGGAATACTTCCAGAAAACATTGTCAGTGAACACAATCCACCGTGCCATTCGCCGTTGCCGGCTAAAACTCTATAGGTCAAAAAAGAAGCCATATCTAAACATGATCCAGAAGTGCAGGCGTTTTCTCTGGGCCAAGGCTCATTTAAAATGGACTGTGGCAAAGTGGAAAACTGTTCTGTGGTCAGACGAATCATAATTTGAAGTTCTTTTTGGAAAACTGGGACGCCATGTCATCCGGACTAAAGAGGACAAGGACAACCCAAGTTGTTATCAGCGCTCAGTTCAGAAGCCTGCATCTCTGATGGTATGGGGTTGCATGAGTGCGTGTGGCATGGGCAGCTTACACATCTGGAAAGGCACCATCAATGCTGAAAGGTATATCCAAGTTCTAGAACAACATATGCTCCCATCCAGACGTCGTCTCTTTCAGGGAAGACCTTGCATTTTCCAACATGACAATGCCAGACCACATACTGCATCAATTACAACATCATGGCTGCGTAGAAGAAGGATCCGGGTACTGAAATGGCCAGCCTGCAGTCCAGATCTTTCATCCATAGAAAACATTTGGCGCATTATAAAGAGGAAGATGCGACAAAGAAGACCTAAGACAGTTGAGCAACTAGAAGCCTGTATTAGACAAGAATGGGACAACATTTCTATTCCTAAACTTGAGAAACTTGTCTCCTCAGTCCCCAGACGTCTGCAGACTGTTATAAAAAGAAGAGGGGATGCCACACAGTGGTAAACATGGCCTTGTCCCAACTTTGAGATGTGTTGATGCCATGAAATTTAAAATCAACTTATTTTTCCCTTAAAATGATACATTTTCTCAGTTTAAACATTTGATATGTCATCTATGTTGTATTCTGAATAAAATATTGAAATTTGAAACTTCCACATCATTGCATTCCTTTTTTATTCACAATTTGTACAGTGTCCCAACTTTCTTGGAATCAGGTTTGTATTATGTGGTTTCAGAGAAGAAACAATATGGTCACACTTTAGACTAGGATCCAATTCTTAATATTAACTAACCATGAACTATGAATTTTGCCTCAATAAACTCCTAATTACTGCTTATTAATAGTTAGTAAGGTAGTTGTTAAGTTTAGATATTGGGTAAGAGTAAAGGGCACCTAATTATGTAAAATCCACTTTTACATGGTGTTTGGACATAAATGTATGTTGGCAGTTGTATCACCCTACAATGATAAAAATCCACCCACTGCTTCTTTTTAATCCCCATTAAACCAAAGCAGTCTCATTAGACATGCCGTTTTGATTCTCTGAGCAGTGTGACATCACACTGCTCAGGCCCCGCCCACGGTCGCTGACTAACAGTCCTGCATTACCATAGTTTCCGCCCTCAGCGAGTTGTACGTTGTCTGCCATTTTCTCCGCGCTCGAGCAGCTGTAGTGACAACAATGTCTCATAAGCAATCTCGGTGTTCTGTTGTTGGATGTAAGAGTGAACATAGGAGTCCTCATTTTCTCCCAGCATCTGAGCCACTGAAGAAGTTTTATTGGCACTGAATTAGTTTTATTTTTAAAGGTAATGCGCCTACATTTGTTTATGTCTGCGCAAATCATTTGTTTTGCTTTGTGAACAAGGGTCAATGCAGAGGGGCGATACAAAACACAGGTTTTGCTAAAAAAGTTGTTACTCAAGGATGGATCAGTACCAACTGTTCATGATCCAGCTTATAGTCTCTCCAGAGTGATACTGGATACAGCAGTAATGAAGGGAAGATCACGCACTTTAATACAGTTCATTCGGATACAAAATGTTTACCAGTTTATTAAGCACCCCTATCGAAAATAGATTAAGGTCCGTATATATTTGTTTACTGTTATTTGTAACGAGTGTTTTGTGTAATTCAATGGCTGTGTATGTTGATGATTATACAAGGGAGAGAGAGTTTATGGATAAGAATTTCTTGTACTGTGTTTTATTCAGCTCTTACAGTGATTTTCTGGAGTGAAAACGGACGCTTCATCTTTTGTGTGATGTACAATTAACTTCATAAAACTCAGTAAAGTTTCGGCCATCATTCGGACGGGGTCAGCTACAACTGGCTTAATTAATAACTGTAATTAAACTAAACTATACCTGTTCTATCTCCATGCAGCATATATTCTCTGGCTCTGTAGGCATCATTGTCCGACTCCGGTTCGAACTGAACAATATTACTGACAATTTCTGACATTTTCAGTGCTTGAGATTGTCTCTCGGCCCCCTCTTCTTGAAAGGGGGCCGGGAGCAGCAGCTCATTTGCAATTAAAGGGACAGACACAAAACCGGCGTGTTTTATCTCACCCCCCAAAACTGGCCATTTTAACATGGTATAAAAATTATCTGTGGGGTATTTTGAGCTAAAACTTCACATACACACTCTGTGGACATCAGAGACTTATATTACATCTTGTAAAAAGGGGCATAATAGGTGCCCTTTAAGGGCTGTAGAATATGGTCATGCATAATAAGGCATTAATATGTGCTTCATAAGTACTAATAACCAGCCAATACCCAAGTAATATACATGCTAATAAGCAACTAGTTAATAGTGAGAATTGGACCCTAAACAAAGGTGTTACCAAAAATATACATCAAATCCACATCGCAACTGAACCACTGAATGATTGCTAATACATCAATAAAACATCTGACATATGTAAGACTGTATTTTGTTTTTTTATTTATTTTTCTTTTTTATATATCAGTTATCTTCCGATATTTATAAATTTTTCAGCACTGCCCAATATTATAACATTTAGTATTTAATAATAACATCATCTAATGCTCACTTAAAGTTAATCTTTAAAAACACACTGTTAAAATATAATCTGGGGCAAATGAATATCGATTTTTCAACTGTACATTATAATGCAGTTATGCCTAAGTTTACTTTTAGCATTTAAAACAATAAGTAGCCTATAGCATTTTAATATTGGCCATTTATTAGTTATTGCATAAATTAAAACAATTATGGGCTTATTGTATTAGTCAGAATTGTATTAGCCAGAGGGGCATCACTGGTAAAAAAATAAATAAATAAATATGGCAATTATTTGGTTTAATTAATTTTGTTTCGTTTTAATTAATTTAACCTTAATTAAACAAATATAATGTTTAATTTATTACGACAACCCTAAAACGATATTCAAAACTATATTTACCAAATGTGTTTTTTTCCTAATATATATATATATATATATATATATATATATATACACACACACACACACACACACACACACAATACAACCCTGTAATGTTGATGCAAGTGAATATAAAAGCTGCCTTGTGTTTTGTCTTCATTTCTTCATGCAATTTAAGCGTCTCTGAGTGAGTCCTGGTTACACATACATGAGCATTGGTGTAGGTGCTTGTTAATGGTTTATGAAGCATCTGTTCCTGTGCAGGAAAGATTTTAGAGAGAGCTGATAATGTCCTCCAGGGACAGCACTTATACCCTTCAACTGCCTCTGCCTCTGTCAATAAGAGCTTTAGAGAACGGTTTCGTTTCCGCTGAGTAAGAGGGTGAAAGAAAGAGAGAGACAAAGTATGAGTGAGATAAGAGAGTGAGAGAGAAAGAGTGGGGGCTGGTAGGTATGTAACCTCTCTCTACTGAGCAAAAAACTGAAGCCTCATCACTTCCACTCAGAAATTCAGCTGATGCTGCAGAGGCTCTTAGCCTGGGTCATGCTAATGTGAAAACAATCAGACAGCTCTTCCAAAACAGCTCAGTGTGAGACGGCTGTACACTTAGTGTAAGTAATTTTCACAATCACTATATGTTTGCCTTCAAGCCTGAGACATCAACAAGAGGCTGACAGGAGTGGTCAGTCTGACGCCTGAGCTCTTTACTCCAGTCAACCAGTAAACACTTCAAACCGACTGAGGGCGTTAAACACTCCCACGCTGTTTACTAGCACTAACAGTGGCCATTCCTTCAGCACTGAGTTTCATAGAGGACAGTTGCGTGAAGAACCCTGTAATTTAACTCCAACGAGATTTACAGTGTGCATTTTTTGGTCCAAAGGGACTCATTTAAGACCGATATGGAGCAGTAAATCAGGGTGTTCCTGAGAGGGGGCCTTTCCAATTAGTTCAGTCCAGAGACAGGGATGTAAATCTTACCCCCTTCACTCCCTTCAGATCTCCTTTGAGCAGAGAGTCCAGGGTGAAGATGACATTGTGACTGAGACTCTGGAGCTGAGGAGAAGAGTCAGAGGAGAATCAGAACCAGTATCGTACAGCTTATGATCAAAGAACACACCACATGTACATGAATGGTAATAATCAAAATATCAGCTTTAAAGGACTGTTACTTATTAGATTAAACATGTTTTTCATTTGTGTGTTGGTTAGTTTTAAATCATCTAAATAATCAAAATAAACAACTCCCTGGTCCTCTTCGCTCAAAAATGACGTTTTGAAATTTTACCATCGGAATGGGATGACACTTGGTGACTTTTGTTGCATTAGCTATGTGAACACACACAAAAAAAATCATGGACATGATTCAGATATGTTAAAGGGTCGGGGGGAAAAAATAGTCATACTTGGCTCCTTCGCGGTGAAAAATGACAGACATAGGAAATGAATGGAAAATACGAAAAAATACAAAACTCAGAGAATCTTTTGATGGTACAAACTACAATTCAGCCATTGTGCAGAAAAAAGCGCACAGCAATGAAGGGGTGACAGCAACACTCTAAAATGTTAATAGTGCAAAATAGACACATCCACCGCCCTTCCCCTGCACAGATATGAACTAGCACGACTATAACACAGAGCAAGTTTTTGCAAATGTGTGAAATATAATCAATAATTCAGCCACAAAGCGGTAAAAAAATTAACAGCAAGGAAGAGGTTACACAAGAGTACAAAACAGACACACCCACTCAAACACACACTCATACAGAGATGGACACACACCACACTATGATACACACAAATGAACTGGTGTGGCTGTAACAATATGGTAAAATTGAGCCAAAAGATTCAAATAAGAGGTTGAAATCAGATCAGACCCAGATTTATTAAGTTGTGATAAAACATACCTGTTCATTTTTGTTACATTTTTATTTAATTTTGATGTTATGTGTAACAAAATGTCCTCCTTTGTGTTCAGGTCTGACTGTAGTAAAATTAATGCAAAAACTGACACTTCAAATCAACATTTCAAATAAAAAAAATCTAAACCTTGACAAAAAGTAGTCTTTGAGAATGTCTAAGTATAAATCCAAATCCACAACTCAATAAAAATAAGTATTTATGTCTAAAAACCACTGCAGAATTGATAAGCCACTTCATGTAGAACTCTATAGGAATCTAGTGGTTACACCATGGCATTACATAAGTTTTCCTTTTTTACTCCCACCAGATGGCGCTAATCTACCTTCAAAAAAATCGGATTTTAAATGCCTTGTCTCTATTTTAACATGGAATACTGCTTTAATTGAAAAATAATTTTAAAATATATTAGAAAAAAAAACTATTTAAAAAAAAAAAAGTTAATAAAAAATGTATAAATATTGCATAGTATCATAAAATACCCTCAAAATTTTAAATAATAATCAAAAATATTATTGAGCAAAATATATTACATTGCTTTTCCTGAAAAAAAAAAAAAAGTTACAATTCAAGGCTTCGGTCACTTTTGACCGAGAAGGAGCCAAGTGTGACCCCTAAATGAAGAGGACCAGAGGGTTAAAATGCTCTTTATAGTCCAATTCATCTCATCTTCATTTTAAGGTGTCCGTGTTAAAGTGTAATTATACCTTTAAGTAATGAGTAATAATAATAAACTACATGCACTTACTATAGGGTTAGTTAGGATTAGGCTTTGGTTTAGGGTTAGTTGCATGTAATTATGCATAATTTATAATTATTACTACAGTAATGTGTAACAAGGACACTGTAAAATAAAGTGTTACCAAAAATGAAAAATAAAATATAAACTACATGTACAAACCAAAATACATAAAACAGTATACTATGCCTCACCAGGTTCTTGAGGAGAGCGGCCAGCTCCTTGATAAGGCCAGAGAACTTGATGAAGGCTGTTCCCAGATCAGAGTTATCTCGGCTGATGAAGTTGCTGCCAAACTTGTCTAGTGCCTGCCCATAATTCTCTTCATTCTGCACATGCTCTGTAGAGAAGAACAGACCATGCATATTATGAAAGAATTAGAATATACTTTATTCAAGGGTGACAAAAAAATAAAAAAATAATAATAATTTAAAAAATAATGACTTCAATACTGTTTTGAAACACGCTCCTGAACACTCTTCTCACGGCAGACAATTTTTGCTTAATAAACCTATGACTGAATACTTGTCTGTATAATTAGCTGAAATAATAGAAAGCATTTTGAGTCCGCAAAAAATAACCTTTCAACTTCAAGAATTTATAACCCTACCTACTAATTAATATAAAAAACATACGACTAATAAAAAAATGACCCTAGAGGATGGAGTCATGCCATATAACACAAAAAAGATATATTAAATAGCATGCCATGTGGAGGAAGAAAACAATTCCTCAATTCCCTGTACATCTGTCAACTAGGACATAACGTAATGTCAAGTAAACCAGTAATAGCCCTTCCAATACACATATGTGCTAAAGCTGCACCTCACTGGGCACAGACAGAGAGTGTGGTCAAGGTCATCAGCAACCACAAGAAAATAATGCAGGTTCCCATTCACAATTTGTCCATAAAAAAAAGACACAACACAACAGTCTCTTGCATAATAAGAAACATGAAGAGAATTTCTAATATGACCATCTTTAGTGCTGTACAAGTGTAGGGTCTGCATACTAATCTTTACTTTGAAAACAGACTCATTAGGACACATTATGGACACCACCAGCATCTGGGATTGATTCATCATCTTCCCATAGCTCCACACTGGGACCCCAGCCCATGGCATGGTGACGTTATTAGGTCATTTGTCTTGTTGAGAGGAGCTAAGAGATCTGGTACCCTGAAATAGTGGACTGTTACCTTCTCTAAATGACCAGCTGGGAAGGTTTACTGCAGCTGTTATGGACTCAACAATCTGAGGGAATCAGTATTGTGCAAACAACCCATGAAAAAAAAAAAAAAAGAAAAAAAAAGATGAGCTCATTTCTAACTGTTTATGTCTGCTGTTTATGAGCATATGAATCTCTCCCAAATGCATATACTTCAACTCAAAAGACTGGACAGACATACTTATTTTATTTTACTATTTCCCACATTTTAGAATAATAGCGAAGTAATAAAAACTATGGAATAACAAAAAAGTGTTATTGTGTAACAAAAAAATGTTCCTTTTCTAAAGGGGTTTTATACTCTGTTCTGTGAAACACTTTGCAACTTTAAGCTGAATTTTATGTATATTAAGAGCTATATAAATAAATGTATTATTATTAGTAGTAGTATTAAAATTTTACATTTTTATTTGTATAGCACCTTTCATTTATTGTATGAATACATTATAAATATAAAAATTAATACTACTACTAATAATAATAATCGTAATAATATTTTATTTTACTATCTTTTGAATGATTAATAATAACAATTTTATTTGTATATACTTTGTATACTGTATTCTCAAGTTCTATACTACTACTAAAAATAAATATTTATTGTTAGTGTTAATTTGATTTGTATAGCAACTTTTAATAATTATATACATTAAATACATTATAAATATGAAATAAACACTAATACTAATACTTTTACTAACACTAATAGAAGCCATTAGATCAAAAAATGTAAGATCATGATAAATGGTCGACTAGATGCAAAAAAGACTAAAAGCAAAAAAAGACGCTGTATGTAATTTTTTGACTGTACTAAAGCATAAAAATACCATAATATGTTTGCAGATATTCAGGAAACATGCTACACATACTTGTTTCTCTGAAAAACAATGCTACAGCAGTTATTTTACTTTGAAAAGTGCGTTTCAATGTCTGTTTTTGTCTTGGTCTGTGTGATTCCGCCCACTGCCGATTTATCCAATAGTATTTTGACACCCGGGTTGCCACTTGGTGGAAAACACAGCATATTGCAGCCATGGAAGCCAGCAAACAAACCGGGTCAGAGATTGCAGATTGTACCCCACCTAAAAAGCCATGGCATCCATCTAAAAATTGCTATGAACAGGAGCATATTAAAATGCGGATAAATCAACTCATTAGCTTACAGTGTTCAAGTCTCCTCGTCATCCACTGTCAATTTGCACTCGGTCCTGTTGCGTGTACTTAATCTGGTCACTTAATCTAATCACCCGCGTGAGTTTGGAGTCTGAAGTCTCTCCAATATTTTGAATTTGGACTGCAGTACCCATTTCAACCACTAGCTGTCAACATTATATACTGCACCTTTAAAAGATGATCGGCACATGGAGTCCCAGTTATATCATGATATTAAAAAAAAATTCATGATAACTAAACTCGTGTGTCGTACTTTTAGAGTAAACACAAAAAAGATATTCCACTGATGTCAGCAGAGAAGATAAGTAGATCTTACTATGTCACATATGGATTAAAAGGTTGCAGACAGATCTAAACAAGACTGTAAGCAAAGTGACAAGAGCTGACCTTTGCAATTCAACAGAGAACAAAAGCCCCATGCCAAGTGTCAAGAGCTCAGGTATTAATCATCTGGAGCTGATTAGAGTGCTTACTATACAGTCACATCTGATTAAACAGGATCGTGACACTGAGGCCACCTGCAACACACACAGCTGAAAGTGGATAACACAGCGGGAGCCGGTTTACATCCTCTGCCTGCTGCCCACAGTAAGAGACACTTCACTTCAGGAAGACATCCTCACCCCAGCAGACTGATGTGCAACATGAGTGGCTGCTTTCAGCTGGAGCTGGTGTGACTTCATTTACAAACTAAAAAAGTGACATTTCTGCTGCCATTTACTGAATCACAATGGAGATGTCTCTGTATTGCTGAGGAGACGTGGAGGACGAGCACTCTCTGAGGAGTACTGAGGTCAGAGAGAGGTCAGCCAATCAATCTGATCAAGCACTGCAGCTCACAAGAGGAAGTCTTACATACTGTATCACATCACTTTAAAGGAGACCTATTATGCAAAATTCACTTTTATAAGGTGTTTAAACACAGATGTGTGTCCACAGTGTGTGTGTAAACAACCAGCCCATAATGGTAAAAATCCAGCCACTCATTTTTTTTTATAATCCCCATAAATTAAAAATAGTCTCTCCAAATGAGCGGTTCCAGATTTCCGCCTACTTTTACGTAAGCGTAGGAAGAAGCCCCGCCACGACTGGCGATGGAATCTGCCCTATTAGCTTAGCTCCTCCCCTGAGTGAGCTGTACACAGTCCGCCACGTTTATCTCCTTGCCAGAGCATTTAACTGCAGCATTCCAGTAAGAAATATTTTCTTATTAAAGCTACTAAAGTTATTCAGTCAAGAGCAGTGAGTGATTTTCTGTTTTTCTTTGTTGTTTGGTTCATATTAACAGCTGTATATTACACTGCTGTCATTTTAATACACAGATCTAATATACACATGTGATATCTTTCCCTGCTATTTACATTCACAGACATAACCAAATGTGTTTGTGAACTTTATGAGTTTTTGACATAAACTTGTGGGTATTTGACAGTTTAAGTGCAATTAGACATGTAAGAGAAATTAGTTTAATACACACAGGATGCCATCTGACAGGCAGCTTTCTGTGTGTGTGCTTCGGATATGTGTGCTCAGAAAACCATATATCAGAAACTTAGACTGATATGGCTTTAAAACGCATGCAAATATTTTGAGCTGAAACTTCACAGACACATTCCGGGGACACCTGAGACTCATATTACATCTTGTAAAAAGGGGCATAATATATCCCCTTTAAATCACCACATGTAGTCACAGCCATGTCCTATTATCGATTGATAGATAGATCGATAGATAGATAGGTACGTAATGTATATAAATAAAATATACAGATAAAATTGGTAATAATAATAATAGCCACGTTTCCACCGCAGGAACTTTCCCCAGAAACTAGGGACTTTGGGGTGGTACTCGGTGTGTTTCGACCGCAGGAACTAGGGTCTAAATGAAGTTTCAGGTAAAAATTTCCCCCTCAGAAAGTCCCTGCTCATGAGGTAGTACTTTTTCAAAGTTCAGGAACTTTCAGGGCTGGGACTTGGGTGCTGAACATGCTGATTGGTTGACTCCATGCAGCATTTCATTTCAACCACCAAATGTCAAGTTGCGGTGCGTGCAGTAAGAGTTGTTTGCTATTCGAATCAACAATGGATTTTAAAAAATATGACCGATGGACAAGGTTCCTGGGAAAGAAGTTCCTGGGACAAATTGATCTGGGTAATTTCGGTGGAAAAGGGCTATTCATCATCTTCATTTCTGGAATTTCTTATTCATTTCTAATTATCTGAACTGGAAGCCCTGTATAATTAGGCTGGTTTGAATCTAATTAAATGCATTTTGTAAGATACGTTCATGTGTTAAAAGTTTGACTAAAAAAACTCATAGCAGGTTGATGATCAAAATGGTAATTTAATTACAGTTACTTATAATGTACTTGCGTTAAATACTGTAAATTAGTTCAACAGTGCTGTTTAAATCAATATTGAATTTAAAATCTAAATTTGTCTTCTAAAGGTAAAAGTGAACGCTGCCTCTTTAAAATCGTTAGCAGTAGTGCAGTTGCGTGGGAGTTCGCAACTTCGCACCAGTTGGCTGCGCAGTCGCTGTCTGAAGATGTCGGCAGAAGCGAGTGGCTGTTTTTCTGAATGGAAATAATACAATTACTTCACTTTTTTGACACAGGTAGGCAAGAACATTACAGTAAAATGTAAGCTGTGTCCTAGGAAGAAAAAACTGTGCACGCTCTCTGAGAGATGGTCTTCAGTCAGACGGTCTTCGCTCTCAATCAAAGCGCACACACATAGCCGCCAAATGTCAAATTTTCGCGGTTTATTACACATAAACGTTCCAATACACACACAGTTATGTCAAAATGCCCGTCTTGGCATATATTCGCGTTGGTTATGTGAATGTCTCCGTCCATTAGGTCTTAGTGACAGCAGCCTTTAAAACATGCTACTGTCTACTATTGTATTGTCTGTATTATAAATGATAATCAAACAACAAAAGAAAAGCTTTAATAAGGATTAATCTACATTTAATTTATACATATAATTTATGTTTTAAAAAGCTATAAAAGGCTAAACTATTACATGTTTGACTAAATTATTAAAAGAGTTTCCTTTCTATTGTCTAACCGGTCAAGGTTTATAGGGATTTTAAGAAGTAATTAGTAAGTTACTTATTGAGTAATTAAATTACTTTTCAGACAGAGTAATTAGAAAAGTATTTTAAATACAACATTGATGATGTAATAATTAATTAGTAATTCATTACTTTTTTGAAGTAACTTACCCAACACTGGTCACACCGCAGCAAAATAGTGGAAGTCTGTCCTGTTTTAGAGCCCTAAATATGCTAACATTGACACAACGTTCAGTTCTCAATCTCCAGCCCTGATCCCAACCTTGAGTATGCCTATGTCTTTGTCTATTTCATGTCTACAAGAGAGGCCTGAGTGTAAACATTAGGCATTATGAAGCCCCGATCAAACAGCCATTGATATTTGGCATCTGGACTGTGAGCTTGGCCTACAGTATAGGTATGACTCATGACAGCTCCATGTCAGACACTTAAATGCTGATAAAAGGACTGCATGAGCCAGAAACCACTATGTCACACTCATGAGATGTTAGTTACATGGTCTGGAGGATTTCCTGACCTTTCATGCTGATTTACCCTAGAGGGCAAGTAAGCATTTGAGCTTGCCTAGACAGAATGGGGGAAGAGACGATAGGAAGGAGCCTGCAAAAGCTAAGTGCTATGGCAGTTCCCGTTTCCATGGTAACAGCGACTTCTCACTTCAGGATTGTGGGTTAGAGTAGTACTTTACCAGGAATGTGCCTATTAAACCCATTTTTTCAATTATAAAATGGAAAATCACTTTTTTACAGCCACATATTATATCAAAAATTTAGGTCATATTTTAATTTCCAGAACTTTACTCTTGAAGACCCTCAGCTGGGTCAAAACTCACCTTGACCCGAGTTGTAGATTGCTTTGACAGATTTCTTGACCTTTTGTAAAGCTGTTCGGTCTTGGTCCAAAGCCTGGAGAGGCAGAAATAAAGAGAAGAGAAGAGAGTGATTATAAAACACAGCTAAAAAATGTCTGTGATTCATTTATGATTCATGATCTTAGAATTCCAAAGGAATCACATCACTGACCACACCCCTCCAATGGGGCATAACCAAACAATGGGAATCCCATAATCTCACTGTAACCATGAGCTGCAAAGACTTGGAGGCATTTCCAATCCTCAAATGGGCCAACAGGTGTGAAAAATGTCAGAGATGTAACATCCAAATTAGGGCTAACAGAAACAGCTTATATGCTTGTGAACAGATTTAATCCATAAAATTATATTGATTAAAAGTAATTCAACTAAACAATAAACTTAATCAACATTAGACAAAATCTCCTCAGACAAGACAGCATGGGGTGGCTAAATAAACGGTTAAAGGGTACACAACTTAACATACCACGACGGACCCTTGATATGCAGTTTCCTAGCAACCGCAGCACAGGACGGGGAGAACCCCTCGACCGCACTTCATTGTCATCTTGTGGATATCATTTCAAAAATCAAGACCGCTGTGAAACTGAGAACGTAGAACAGGACATGCCCCTGAGGGTCTCCGCTCCTGGAAATCTCTTAAAATATTTTGATGCATGACAGTAAACAACAGGGTGTCAACGAATCCTGTTTCCTCCGAGCAGCCCACTGACCTGATTTGTTTCTGTTTTTAGAAGATAGAAACCAAATCTGAACTACTGGGAAACATGCATTTCCTGCATGTGAACTCATACTCTTTTAGACACTTTGAACTCGTGTCCTGGCTGATGCCGTCCTCCCTCCCTGATTCTATCAGACGTGTCTCTCTGGATGAAGAGGAAATTATGCAATTGAATGGAATACAGGCAGGCTGACTCAAGAGCAATTAACTTGTTATCATGGGAAAAAGCAAATATATTTTACTAACTGAATTTGTTAGTCATGGAAAACGGATTCAGTGCATTCATTGAACATGAGCAACAGGCTTTGCTATTCATAATGCTCTGTTTCAGTTGGTAACTAACAGATGTGTGTCCTAACAGCCACAGCCACAGCTACAAACACAAACGCACCCCTCCCAAACACACACACACACACACCCACCCAACCAAATGTACCCAAAAATAATCTGTGGTGTCTTTAAAGAAGCCTTTCAGTGGTGATTAATGAGAAAGACAGAGCTTAAGGCACAATTTGAAAGCAAATCCTTCAACATTCATGACAGCTCTCTGAAAATAAAACGATTTTTCAAAAGGCTAGATGGATATTGACGCATACTGTCACATTATCAAAGTACCAAATTAATGTACTTACATTCTTTATTATGAATTGTGAAGTTATTAAAATAATCATTATTTATGAGCCATATCATGTATACTACTGTTTGGAATCAGTGAGATTTTATACATAATCATTTACACAGTTACAGTCATAACTTGTTTTCATGACAAATTTATTTAAAAATATATGAAATAATGAAGACATTACTAACAGGTAAAGTACATATAATGAATATATAAGCTAATGTAGTGCATATATTTAGTTAAATGCTCCCCTCTAGAGTTAATTTCTCTAGTGAACTAACATGCTGTGGACACTGAATGACTTGCCTGAGGTAAATGTAATGCTACGTGAGATATTATTATCAAACTGTTTTATTGATGTCTTTCCATGGTTAAAACACTGGTTGAGAGATTACACACATATCTATCATCTGTTCTTCTTCTGCGATTTTTCCTGTTGTTGCGGTCAGCAAACAGCGTTGCATTACCGCACACGCCCCTTTCTGGATTGGAGTGTGGATCGCCTGTGACTGACCGTATTCGTTGTCTGACTGTATGCACCGAACCGAGACGTCAGTACCGTACGGTTCGGGACAAATACATGTACCGTTTCACCCCTAACTCACACTATTCAGCAAGGACACATTAAAGGCCCACTAAAATGTCTTGGAACGCGCAGCATTATTCATTGCCAATAGCGTTTTGTTTATATCACAGCTCGGCCAGAGCGCTGAGCTCGGTAAAGCTTTGGTTTCCTCCTAATCTGCGGGACTTCAGATTCTAGAGAACATCTGATTGGACAGAAGATTTGATGAGAAGCTGAAGTGTGCGGTGATGTCATGAAAATCTGTGATCCATTTTAGCGGAAGTGAGAGACTGTAAGTTTTGAATGCTTATATCTCCTAAATGCGAATGTTGTCATTGTTTTGGAACACACCAGCTTATTCATAACCTTAAGGCTAACATATCAATACTAAAAGCTAAAAAACTTAAATTTTGATTTCAGGGGGACTTTAAATTGATCAAAAGTGACAGTAAAACAGTAAAGACATTTATTAAGTTTTCTATTTCAAATAAATGATGTTCTTTTGAACTTTCTATTAATTAAAAAATCCTTAAAATGTATCATAGTTTACACAAAATATGGTCATGTTTGAATGTTTTCTAAAGGAATATATTTTAAAATATATTCAAATAGAACAGTTATTTTAAATTGTAATAATATTTCACAATATGACTGTTTTTAATCAAATAAATGCAACCTTGGTGAGCAAAAGAGAATCCTTTCAAAAACATTAAAAGTTTTGAAGGTTAGTTTTTATTCACTGAATGTTTAATAAATTTTAATACTTGAGCTTTGGTGTACATTAATATTATTTGTTTTGCCCATATTTCTATTTTTTTACAAAAATGACTAATCAAACAATAATTAACAGACCAACGTTGAAGACCCATCATTTCTCTTGTTTGCTCTGCCATTGAGATATAATGTTAGCTAAATTAAATCAGATGCAAAATTTTAAATATGAAAAAGGGACACAAAATGGGAATTACAAAAACTGATTGTGGCCGCATTGGCAGGGAAACCCTGACAGGAAACAAGTCATTTCTAATCCAGTCCAGACTGATGTCCTGCTATATGTTTAGAGATGAGTTGTGTTTCTATAAACCACTCATTGCGTTCATGTACCTCCTCCTACAGTGAACACAAGGCATGCTGAGGCAGAGAATAATGAGCATTTGGACAGCTGCGGCACACTGATCAAGAACCTGTGGCGATGAAAGTAGTAGTTCTGTGCCGCTCATGTGATAAATGATTTCCCTCAGCGGCCATTCTCTCATTTTCTTGCAGCTATGTTTGGACATTGGTACACCAAAATTGGACTGCCCACTGTGGTCCAGGGAGAGACAGACTCGTCAGGTCGAGACTCTTCGGAGCTTTTTTTATCCCTGGTCATTTCCTTTGATATTTCATTGTTATGAACTACAACATCCTGTAGCTAAATACCATGATTTAAAGGAACAATTATAATGGCAACAAGGTTAACTTTCTAATGGAAAACAAGTGTTTACAAAATTGTTTGTAATAGCGAACAGAAAATAATTTTTAATAATGCACTTACGATGTTAATTCAGCAGGCAAGTCACAACACAAATGAACCAATAGGAAATGTTTTTGAAAGAACTCTCTTTTGCGCACCACAGCTGCATTTATTTGATCTAATATGAAATATTTTTTCAATTTTAAAAACCAAATTTTCGAATTTTAATATATTTTAAAATGTATCTTATTTCTGTGTTGGCAAATCTGAATTTTCAGCATCATTACTCCAGTCTTCAGTGTCACATGATCCTTCAGAAATCATTCTAATATGCTGATTTGGTGTTCAAGAAACATTTCTTATTATTAGCAATGTTGAAAGCAGTTATATTTGTAGAAACACTGATACAGCTTCTTCAGCGTTATTGGTGAACAGAAAAAAACAGCATTTCAAATGAATGGCATTTATTTGAAATAGAAATCTTTTTAACATGATAAATGTCATTTTTGATCAATTTAATGCATCCTTGCTGAATAAAATAATTTCTTTAAAATAATTATACTGACCCCAAACTTTTGAACAGTACTGTGTGTATATATAATAATAATAGCAATATAAATAATATAAAAAAATTGTCTTCAGCAAATTCAGTTACCCTGTAAGCGTGAAGTATCAGTCTTCTGATGCATGACCAAGAGGGTAATATCATTACACAAACTAATTACAACAATCTAACCACATCCTCAAATCGTCTTGTAGGCTATTAGGCATGACCACAGTGAACAGAACAGTGAATCTGAGCACTGCAGAGAAGATAAAGCTCAGCAGGTGACATCTCCATCATGATCTAGATAATCTCTCGACCTTATGAGTTTGATCCACCTTAACATTTAGCTGCTTATACATTTGACATTATCCTTAAAATAATCATTTACAAGAACAGCCTGATATAGCCTAACTTCTACTTATATTGTAAAGAAAAGAGTGGAAAAGATATTGTTAAAACATTCAGCTTCTGTGTTCCATTGAGGAAAGAGAGTCATACAGAACTACATGACATGGTATTGTATATAACTTGCGGGCATCAGGGAGATGCTATCAATATGCAAGAAGGTGTCTTGCAAATTGATATGGTGTCTGTGAAGGTGAGTAACTTATAGTACACTTGTAGTTCAGTTCTCTTGGTTCTTTTAGTCCGGACCAAAAAAGAAAATTATACATTTAATCCTGGTTCGCGTAGCATTCACACTGTCATTTTTAAGACTGAACCTACAGATCCACTGTTAGTAGTGCATGGTACTGCAAAAAATTCACCATGGTTGGGAAAGTGCTTTCAAAAGGCCTCCAGGATAAAGTTGCAGAAAGGTTAGTTAGGAGAAGGCTACAAAAACTTTTCAAAGGCTTTAGCTATCCCTCTGAGTACTGTTCAGAGCATCATTAAGAAGTGGAAAGCGTATGGCACCACCAACACATTGTCTAGATCGGGCTGGATGACCGAGCCAGGAGAACACTGATCAGAGAAGTTACTAAGAGGCCAAAGGCACCTTTGAAGGACTTTCAAGGCTTTATGGCTGGGACTGGTCAATCTGTGCATGTGACAACTATCTCACAAGCTTTACACAAAGCTGGCCTTTATGGCAGGGTGGCAAGAAAGAAACCTTTCCTGAAAAAGCGCCACACTCAGTCTCGTTTGCGCTCTATAAGACTCTGATGCCATCTGACCAAAATTGACCTTTTTGGATTGAACTCCAAACGCTATGTTTGGCGAAGAGCAAACACAGCAAACAACTAGAGATGCACCGATGTATCGGCCAACAATCGGTATCGGTTAACAATCGATAAAAGCTATTATTATCACTATCGGCCATCGGCATCGGACTGCCGATGATCAGGGCCGATTATATCTTGTCAATCAAAAGGGTGCGGAAAAATCAACTCATACATACTGTGTGTGAAGAAAATCACTCGTTTTGAATTTTAACGCATTAACAGTTTAAAAATAGTGACGTTAAAGCAGGCTCTTTTTGACCCTATGAATCACCCGTAGTTCAAGCCAGGGTTGCCAGGTCTGCGGGGTTTTTTTGTTGCTACATCAAATGTTATTTGTAGCGCCTCCCATCCAATAATCGCAAAAAGCTTTGTGTTTTGTTACTTCTGATAAGAAAAAAAGATTCAGTTTTCAAATTCTGTCCATTTTATCATGAAATTCAAACAAGAAATGGCGTATTGACGCTCTATAATGTGACGTGTCAGATCGCTGTAATGCCTCAGTTCAGGCGGCAGCGCGGAGCGAGAGTCTTTTCTTCCTCTTCAGTACAAGTTATATCTCGAAAAACATGCATGAACATCAAAGGTATGTTGAAAGATATAGTACAACTTACCAGAATGTATCTCGTCTCATGTAATCACTTTATTTGTGTTTCAACCACGTAAAAGACGTCAATAAAACAGCTTGTGAACAATATGTCACATCATGTCACTTTTATCTCAGAAATGTTTTCCAATGTTCACAGTTCCGTAGCTATCTATATATATATAAAAAAACACTTGAGAGGAGCTTATTTACTGTTAATTATATGTTGGTGTAAATTTGCTATGAAGACAACAAGTGCTTATGAAACTACCTTATGTGATACTAAGTTTTATACAAACATTTCAGTTTTTATTTGAGTGTAATTATTATATCTGAAAATAAACAGCAGCTGAATATAATACCTCTTTTGTTAATTGTAGATTCTAATATTGTAGTGTACGAAATGAGAGGGTTCCCTGTATAGTTTGCAATATTATTTGGGAGAGATTTTTTTTTTCCTTAAGAAAAACCAAACAATTGGTATTGGCCGATATCATTCTGAATAAACGGCTATCGGTATCGGCAGAGAAATTTAGTATCGGTGCACCTCTACACACAACCCAAAACACACCATACTGTGAAGCAGGGTGGTGGCAGCATTATATGGTGGGGGTGTTTCTCTTCAGCAGGAACTGGGTGATTGGTCAGGATTGAAGGGAAAACGGATGCTGCCAAGTACATCCAAATTCTTGAGGAAAACCTGCGTCTCTCTGCTAGACAGCTGATAATGGGCAGGTCATTCACCTTCCAACATGACAATGATCCTAAACATACTGGCAAAGAACAACGCAATGGCTTAAGGATAGGAAGATGAATGTCCTTGAGTGGCCAAGTCAGAGCCCTGACTTAAATCCGATAGAAAATCTGTGAATGGACTTGAAGAGAGCAGTCAACTGCCGCTCACCACAGAATTTGACTGAACTTGAGCAATTCTGTTTGGAGGAATGGGCAAATATTCCCCAATCTAGGTGTGCAAAGCTAGTACAGACGTATCAAAGAAGATTAATGGCTGTAATTAAACCAAAAGGTGCCTCTACAAAATATTAAATCAGGGGACTGATGACTTTTCCAACCCTGTTATTCTAGTTTTTCAGGGTTTTTTTTTTTATTAATTTTCAAAATGGTTGCCTTTTTATTTTCTTTTTCGTAAATAAAGCTGTAAAAGTTTTTTTTTTTTTTTTTTTTTTTTGATTTCAGGCAGATTTTCTAGGCACTGTACATATGATGGTATTTTTACCAGCTGAGAACTCGCGAAAAGCTCATAAAATGTGTAAACGAGTCAAAACGGTGCCAGGAATTCCTCTGTTGCACACAAAGAAAGATCTGCTGCAAGGAGACAGAGTTTCCTATGCCTGTTATGAACTGTAATGTGCAACGTAGCTCCTGTGATGAGAAAAAACAGGTATTGCTTGAGCATTCTGTCCTTTTTAGGGCACTAGAATTCATTTGGAAGCGGTTGTTTGGTGCGAACCAGGGTTCGGATGAACGCGTTCACACTTATTCAAAGGAACCGCACTCAGAGCAGAGTCACAACAGAGTTCGTTTTAACTGAACCAAACATGCCAAGTGTGAACACACCCTAAATTGTGACAAATACTATTTTTTGTGAACTATTTCCTTTATGGTCAGCTACGTTTTTCAGACCACCATCTGGATCCTGAAGAGAGACCAAAAATGAAATGCTGCACTACAGTTAATATACAGATGGAGAAAGTTAAGTGCCCTATTGAGAACAAATGTAACATTACACTCACTGGCACTATAACAATATGACACTCTCAATCAAGGGCTACTTTGTCCTTCCATGACTAAGCATTTGCCTCCTTATGACTGGACAGACTGCAGTAACACACGCTAATACTCGTCTACAGTACTCACAACAAACCTTGACCCTCTGTTCACCCACTCAACTGATGGGCATCGCTGAGCCCTTGGCTCTCTTCCTGGAGTGCTTAGTAATCCCAGCCTAAATTGAAAGCACCTTTCTTGACAATATCTCAAAACCGGTCAAATAATGTTTATCACTGGGGCAAAAAATGAGCAAACAATAAACAACAAAAAACGACCCAACCTAGCACAGAATCCATCTGGACAAATCTCAAAGCTGTAGATCCCTCAGAAACAAGATACTGGTGGAAAAACAGAGCTATAATACACTTTTACTGCTGCTCAAAGCAACCACAATCCATTAGATTCACACTAAGAACAACCAGATCGATATAGGACTTTATCAAGACAGCCAATCGAGAAGACCAACATAGGTCTGCCAAGCAAGAAAAGACTCTCTCTGTGGACTGCCTAAAAGGTCTTTTACTTGAAAACTTTTCCAAGACTTGAACATACTGCCATGTGCACATTTAGGTCAGGAGAGACCTGCACCAGCTATCAGCAACAAGAAACATGAACTCCTTAAGGAATTACTTCTCTCTGCCAAGCCAAAGCCAGCAGACTTGACTAAGGCTGTGGAGAGGCTGGAGTGTACAGCACAAGGGAAACAGCTCAGGCCAAAGTTTCATGGGGTTTATGAGTCAGAACTGCAGGCCAAGGGTGATCCAACTTTATTCTGTCTGTTTTTATTACAATAACTGTGGAAGAAAAAGATACAAATGACTGAGAGAAACGCAATGGAAACATTACATGAAGTCAACACCCCGATCGCTGAGCCACTGAACACCCACAGGCCTGGCAAGCACCACTCCAGCGCTGGCACTGATTGAATCTGTGGCTCTAGATATGAGAAGAACAGGTCATTGTGTAAATTATGGTCTGTTTGGTTCGTATCCATGGCAACAGGCCCTCCGATACTCACGCAGAATGCTAGGTATGCCTTTGGCTCTGAGGATTCCATGTTATGTCCAAGTCTAATTAATAAAACACACACACACACACACAAACACATGCTAAAAGAAACGCTGGGTTCAATGCTCTTAAAAAAATGCAGTCAGAAAATAATGAATCTGACTGATTTCGTATTGCGTGACATATTTGTTATTAGCACATATTACAGATTTTCGAATGAAGTATCGTTCAATACTAGACATGTATAGGTTGATATATTTTTACATTTAAATTAATTGAGTGTTAGATGAGGTAAAGATAAAATTAATATTAAAAAAGCACTACATTTCACAGACTTAATCACAAATTAATCTTGATTGTTCTGATGCATAAATTCCCTTGCAGTGTTTAAAGCAATTAATTTTAGATTTTAGTTTTAATTTATTTAGATAAAACAGTATAGAACTTTAATATCTGACATTTTTCAGTTATCAGCTTACTAGTATTGGCCAGAATTTCTATATCAGTGCATGACAGAGTAGTACATTAACTTGAGCTCATCAATGCCAAGAAAGTTACATTCACGTATTAACATGGAGAATGTTTCGGGCAAAATTAATTCTGGACAAAATAAATTATTGAAAATAAATGCACACGGTCGTTATTTTTGCTTTTTATTTTTAGCAATTCAATGGTTTGCCAATAAATATTTGTTTACCGCATGATGGAAAATGAAAAACAAATCTTCTTTCATGTTTCTGAAAGTCTCTTACGCTGCATTCACACGGGGCGTCAACGCTTGACGGAGGCCGTGTCTGAAGCTTGAGCTGACGTGACCGTCATAGTACAACAGCCAATCACATTACTTTCCGGTGTTGCATGAATGCAATTGGCTAGCGTCTGTGATCGGATTGGCTGACGCCTGCGTTGGCGCTCGAAAAGTTGAGAAATCTTCAACTTCTGCCGCGAGCAATGCGAGTGAAGCGACGCGACGGAACCCACAATTCAGTTCAGGCAACACATGACGTCACCCACTCAAAGTAAATGAGAAGCGTTAACGCCGACGCCCCGCGTGAATGCAGCGTTATACTCTTATTTGATCAAAAACACAGAAAAAACAGTAATAAATGGACTTAATGAATGACTTTCCAGAAATGCAGGGATTACTTTTTCCTGTTGTCTGCTTGGTTGACCCTCATCCGGTCAACAGCAAACTGTCATCTTTAGATCAGTGTGGAGAGAACATGTAATCAAAATGCGTCTTCTGCTTGAAGAACCAACAACTATGTGCAATCTTTTCCATAAAGCTATAATTCCAGACATAAAACCGGATTAACCAAAGAATGCATTTGTGTTGTTCATCTATAAGGTCAAATGAGGAAGACAGAAGTGAATAAATCAATCAAGGTCTTACTCCACATATACCTAAACTCAAAACTAAAATGGTCTTCTACTAAAGCTGTTCCTAAAAATATATTTTTAGCATTAGCAGTGCTAGTAAGAGCAGGGTGGCCTTTGTTGACAGAGGGGCTGGTCAGCCCTGAAGGCCGGTGAAGAAGACAATTTGTCCATGCCTGAGAGTGAGTCTGGTGACCTCAACGCAAGGACACGAGACACGGCACACTGTCTCTCCCTCAGCTGCTGCATGAGCTTGTATAACCATCCAGCTGAGCTCGGCCTGGACAATTCTCAAATGACAGACACACAGCACAATCACACAGCAACAGAGCCAGAGCCAGCAGCAGCAGCACTATTATTCTGCTGACTAACACTAAGCAGCCACTGTTCAGTAATCACAGACTGCTACAGAGAGCACTACTTCTGACTGATAATGACATAACCACCAGTCAACTGCTCACGCCTAAGATGATCGAGCAAAGCTGTGTTTTGCAAGCTGCAGCAACGCTAAAGGCCCATTCACACCAAGGACGAGAACTAAAAAGATAACTATAACTTTAAAGTTAAAATAATTGTTCTCATTCTATCAGAATAGGAAAGTCCACTACACAACGATAACGACATAGAGGAAAAATATTGTTGGAATCATTCTCAGAAAAAATTTTTCCAGCTGATGGAACGATAAAAACAATGACAGCCATCAGAATCTATCCTGACATTAAATAACTCAAGCATTTAAAGGGTTAGTTCACCCAAAAATGAAATTTCTGTCATTTAGTACTCACCCTCAACTCCAGCATGCACTTAAAATAATCAAAACATTATCTAGTGTTAGTGTGGATGTTAATAAAGTTATCATTATAGTTATCGTTCTTGATGTGAATGGGCCTTAAAGGGTTAGTTCACCCAAAAATGAAAAATATGTCATTTATTTCTCACCCTCATGTCGTTCCACACCCGTAATACCTTCGTTCATCTTCGGAACACAAATTAAGATATTTTTGATAAAATCCGATGGCTCAGTTCGGCCTGCATCGCCAGCAATAACACTCCTTTTTTCAATGCCCAGATAGCTACTAAAAATATTTAAAACAGTTCATGGGATTACAGTGGTTCAGCTTTAATATTATAAAGCGACGAGAATACTTTTTGTGCGCCAAAAATAACAAAATAATGACTTTATTCCACAATATCTAGTGATGGGTGATTTCAAAACACTGCTTCATGAAGCTTCGAAGCTTTACAAATCTTTTGTTTTGAATCAGTGGTTCAGAGCGCGTATCAAAATGCCAAAATCTAGTGAACTATTGAAGTTTCAAAACACTTACGACGTAACAAAGCCTCGTTTACTGAAATCATGTGATTTTGGCACTCTGAACCACTGATTTGAAACAAATGATTCGTAAAGCTTTGAAGCTTCATGAAGCAGTGTTTTGAAATTGCCCATAAGTAGATATTGTTGAATAAAGTCGTTATTTTGTTATTTTTGGCACACAAAAAGTATTCACGTCGCTTTATAATATTAAAGCTGAACCACTGTAGTCACATGAACTGTTTTAAATATGTTTTTAGTAGCTTTCTATGCATTGAAAAAGGGAGTGTTATTGCTGGCGATGCAGGCCTCACTGAGCCATCGGATTTCATGAAAAATATCTTAATTTGTGTTCAAAAGATGGGTGAAGATCTTACGGGTGTGGAACGACATGAGGGTGAGTAATTAAGTACAGAATTTTCATTTTTGGGCGAATTAACCCTTTAATGGTCGTTCCGAATTAAAGTGAGCGTCTGAATCCACAGAACTGACCAATGAGAATCAAGTATTCCAGAGAGCCACATAATTTGATTTCCTTGATGTAACTAAACAAATTTGTCAATGTGTTATAAAAAAGGAAGCTATACTTTATCACCACTCAAGTTTTTTTTAATTGATTTGTATAAAGTAATTATTATAATGATTCCCTTTAATGTTAAGGCTGAATTCTAATTAAATTACCATGAGGATAATTACATTTGTTTTGGAAAATTACTCAATTGAACTTCAATTTGCATAAAAGCATCTGCTAAATGAATAAATGTACATTAAAATAAGTAGATTTAAAAGCTCAATCTTTTTCTGCTAAATGAAAGCATAATGCTGTGAAAAATGGAAATTTGGTCAGCACTGAAACATCAAACCATACAATCCCATAGATCTCATGCACCAGGAATTTCAAGGCAACCAAATGTGGTGCAAATCCTCTGATTTCCCATCTGGCCACAAATCAATGGCTGCAGATCAAGTCTGCCATAAAATAGGTCACTAGAGCGTTTCATCGTTGTTCTCATGACTACTATAATGCAGACACTATAACGCATGAATGAATACACAGAAAATAAATGTGTAAAATAAAAAAGATGCCAAACCTGCAGATGCCACAAAAAAAGCTATATAGCTTTAAAATCAGAATCATATTTGTATGGTGAACTGTTAGCATGTGGTCTTTTGTGTTGGCAAATATACTCATTGTTTCCAGAGCCATCAATAAAACACAATGATGAGATTTCTCAGTACTGTCGCAATCTCTGCTTGGAGGACACAAAAACTACACAAAATGGTACCCAAAATAACAGGAGATACCAAGAAAAATGCAAATAAATAAATAAAATGTCCAGAATTATTAAAGAGAAAACTATTGTACTCAATAATACAGTGCTGTTGTGCCTCCTTGTTTTATTCGCTTCAAGCGAACAACGCAAACAATGCAGCACATTATGAGCAAATGGTAAGAAGGGTGGACATCTTTTATTCATATTTTTTTGGTGCTAGAGACAGGGATGACTAAGCAGCGGGTGTATAGGAGCGTCATTGTTGTTAAGTAAAGGAGGTATTCCACTGACTCATTTAACCCACAGAGTCAGACTACTGAAGAGGAGTCTGACTTCTAAAAACATTCAACTCATCATTGTGTTCTCATCCTAAACACATTAGAACATCAAATACCCAAGTTTCTGTCCTTTTTTGTCTATGGTTCCCTTTAATGCTTTAAGCTCCACCTCAGGCATAAAATGAGTGGATCCGCTCTATAGTTGGATGGGTTTTGCTGCAGTGCAGAATATAACTGCGTGTCTCTGTGCAAGGGATTTATTCTATGCCCATGTAAATGAAGCACTAACTGCGGTATCAGTCACTGGGGACTTCTCCCTTAAGCACTCAGGGAGATTTTTACTTTTTTTTTTGATGAGAGGATTATTAGTGCAGGCATTACTCCATGCAGGGCTAAAACAGAGAATCTCTTACGCCCTTCACTCGATTGTGCAGTATAAAATATGACAAGCAATAAACAAGGAGCAAGTTTCCATGTAAGCCCTCAGACAACGCAGATCACTTCTGAAATTTCCACAAATACTATTTGGAATGGAAATTATGAACAGAAATTGAGTAAAAAAAAAAAAATACTGTCATTGAGTATGAATGTCAGCCGCTTGTTGATAAGCAGTCTATACTGTACATCTACCTTCAGAACTTTGCCATCTGGTCCTCATAATGAAAATGTGCGAGCACAGTGCCATGGAAACCATTATCAAGATGGAGAGGCCTTGTATGGAATGCAGGATTAGGGCAAAGGTGTTGTGGAGGTTGTGGAGTGAAGGACAGTGAAAATGAAGAAGATTACACATTTAATGAGTGGAGATACAGTAGACGATATATAGTCATATTATTGGTTGAAGGGTGGAGGTTATTTTATATCCTGAGAACCTAGCAATGCCAAGGTCATGGTTTGATTCCCAGGGAATCCAAGAACTGATAAAATATATACCTTGAATGCAATACAAGTTGCTTTGGATAAAAGCATCTGCAAAAAATGCATAAATATAAATGGAAAAACTGGGGGATGGCTAAACAGATATGAAAATGAGAAAATTTCACAGACCTGAAAAATTAGAAAAGAGTCGGCATCTGCACATGCCAGCAGCCCAGTATGCAAGTGGTGAGAAGATAAAAGAATTTTTAATAAAAATTTATATATTATTGTTCAAATTAATAAGCAAATCCCCACACTCAGGGTACTGCAGAGCACAGTTTATATGGACCACATGCCGTTGCTGCACACACCAGTATCCAGAAGGACTGACAAAGAACAGAAAAGGGGGATAATAACACTGTCACAGAATTATATAATATGTATTTGTTTTAAATAATAAAATACTGTTAAACGCATGCAACAAATAATAGAAAATTGGCATATTTTAAACGAATTTGCATCTTCTCTGGTCCAGTCGGACACATTTACTTAAAATCGCCAGACACTTGAAGCTACTAATGCCAAACCCGACCTGTGTTCGAGGCCTACGTCAACGTTTTGGACCTGAACCCGCTCAGGTCGAACCTGAATTTAGTCAATCAAGTCTCCTATGCACTGTGATTTGCTACTCTAAATCAATCACTTATGAGGTTTCATGACAGGTAGGAAGCTGCCTTAAAGGGATAGTTCACCCAAAAATGAAAATCATCCCATGATTTACTCACCCTCAGGCCATCCTAGGTGTATATGACTTTCTTTTCAGACAAACACATTGAGTTATATTAAAAAATATCCTGGCTCTTCCAAGCTTTATAATGGTTGTGAAGGGGGGGGCATGTTTTTGAAGCCCCAAAAAATGCATCCATCCATCATAAAAATAATCCCTATGGCTCAGGGGGTTAATAAAGGCCTTCTGAAGCGAAGCAATGGGATTTTGTAAGAAAAATATCCATATTTAAAACTTTATCAATTAAAATAACTAGCTTCCGCATACTGCGCAAGTCGATTTGTGCCACAAGAGTAACAACTGATGCGATGTATGACATAGGATGTAGAAGTAGCATAAGCTTAGGTGAGAGTAGATGCCTCTCGCGGTTCAAACAAATAGGGTTGTGCAACAAACTCAAGCTCCTCCTCTTATTTCGATATCCACCGACATTTCTCTTTAAAAAATGTCGTTTTAGACTTCTAAATTGTGACCGGTGTTTTGTTTTGCTCTATCCTCTGCGCTTGCGTGTTCGTCATCACGTCATGCGTTGGGTCAGAGGTCACTCTTCCGCCGCAAATTGATGTGTACGGCCATCTGCCGGAAGCTAGTTATTATAGTTAGTAAAGTTTTAAATATGGATATTTTTTTCTTACAAAAACCCATCGCTTTGCTTCAGAAGGCCTTTATTAACCCCCTGGAGCTATATGGATTATTTTTATGATGGACGGATGCATTTTTTTTGGGCTTCAATATCAAGATTGTGTTCGTCTGAAAGAAGATAGTCATATACACCTAGGATGGCTTGAGGGTGAGTAAATCATGGGATCATTTTCATTTTTGGGTAAACTATCCCTTTAAGGTGCATTTACACAGAACATGTTTTGCATTTAAAAAGGTGAGATGCAGGACAGAGGAATGTAAAAAAGTGAAAGGACTAGAGGCGCGTTTGATTTATTTCTTTTAAAGTGTTTTTTCGCAGTGTCATGAACGCAGTGTCATGCAACGGTCAAACATGTCCATCTACCACGTTTACACAGAAAAACATTGGAAAAGCAGTGCAGTGGAATGCAAAAACATGTTCCGTTTAAACGGCCTCTTAGAAGGCAGCTGTCTATGTAGGCAAGCGAGGCCACTCACTAGGTTTTGGAACAGAGCTAAAGATGACTCACTAAAACAAGAGTGTTTCACTTTGTGCTGATGAAAGTGCTGACTCCAGTAAAACCGCTAAACACCTGGCAGCCTGAACACAGGTGAAACTCAAGGCCTCAACGCCAATAGCTACATTTTCATGCACCCAAATAATCCATTTATAATCGGATTGATGGCTCATTCGGACTGAATGAAATTTCGATCTGACTGAAAGGGGTGGTGAAATAATCCAATCATCAGGAAAAATTAGGCATGTAAACACTTGAATCTAACTATTTTCTTAATCTGATTCAAAAATACCCTGCGCACATACACAGTGCCATCATGAATATGTTTATTTAAGTCTAATGAAATATTATGACGTTTTTCTATGGTGGAAGTGGAGACACGTCGTCCATCTTTGTTTACAGCCGGGGTGGCAAACATACGGCCCACAAGCTCACTGTTCGCGAACTGGTCGAAATGTAAAAAATATAAATACTGAATTGGGGTTTACATGAATGTATCTCTGAAGGGAACTGACTGTCTTTAGAAAAGTTTCGATGTTATTTTTTCCTCTTATCTTCGTATGAAGTTTTGTTTATAAGCGCAGCGCTGCTTTTTGTACAGCGGTAATCAAGGAAACGCTATAATATCGCTGCTGTTCCATAAGCGCCACCTAATGGCAGAGAATGAATTTCCATTTTCATTCAGTCCGTCTGCAATTTTGGTTTTGTGTAGGTGTCTTATGTAGCATAATTTCACAAAGTTAAAGTCAGACCATGCTGTTTTTGCTGTAATTCTTGAAATTATATAATCTGATTTAAATCAAAAACAACCGCTCATGCTACAGTGTGTAGCATTTTTGTTTGGATCGTGATTAAAATGCAGTGGTGCCTCTAATATCAAATGGGTACACTTTTTTTTTTTTGTTTAAGGCCAGTTTGGCCTGTTAGAGAACTAATAAACAACAAATAAATTGGCTTAAAGAAAAAAAATTGGCAACCGGTATCAGAATCAGCAAATTTGCTTCCAAAAAAAAAAAAAAAAGGAATTGGCCATGAAAAATCAAAATTGGTGCATCACTAATAAAAAATATTAAATAAATTTTTTTTTTTTTTTTTTAAATCTTAGTCTTTTTTTTTGTAAAAACAAATGCCATTTTCAAAGAGCAGTGTGTTTTTCTAGCGTTCTTGCAAATTAATTTGTAGTTTGTATGGTTAATATTAATGTAACTGCCAGCGCACTAAAGCTTATTATATATACTGAATGAAATAAGAGAGAGGAAATCCTTTGGATTCCAGACGATGTATTCAAAATAGGCCAAAAGAACATGTGGAGCTGCCAAAACGAGACACCACGGAGGAGTCTCTCTAGATCACCAGAAACATCATTAGCTAAAACCACTAATGGGCTCTTTACACATCTCAGCCTGAGCTTTCTGTTCGTCTCCTTAACACCCTCGCTATAAAAAAATACGGTCAGCCTGCCCATGTGTATTATTCAGAGCGCTGTTCATTCACCTTTTATTCATTCTGCCTCACAATGCCTCCTATCACTACCCTAGACATTTCTAATTCATGGTGGTGACATTCATGTCTCCCAGAGTCATTCGGGGATCACCATGTCTGTCTTGGCCATTAAAACAGTGTGTCAATAGAGAGTGGGCTCTGTGGCAGAGCAAGAGGAAGCCCCTTCATCTGCCTGCAGAGCTCTCTGTTGTCTTGGCAAGTCAGGTGTTCACTGGCCCATGTGTAAGTAGGTTAATCCCTTCTCTCTATCTCACTCTTTCTGCTCCTGGAACCACTGCTCAGGAGAATAACCTCTCCTTGTTACATGAACTATTCTTAGAACATCACAAATCTCAGATCCACAGAGGATGAGAGATGCTGGCGTGACTTGTGGGATTTCTGCTCTTTGGGAATTAGGGAAGCACAACTGGCTGTTCCCGAGTCTTACGTTTCCCTCTCCAAAACATCAAAGCGTGCAAATAATCTAAGCGAATGCATTTTTATGTCTATGGACGAACTAAAAGAGCTTTATTCATGTTGATTAATTATTTCATAGTTCACATGGTGAAATGACATAAATACATAATACATAAATATTACAAAAAAATTAAAACCACTTTCAAGTTTCCCAAATCCCATTTGACTCTACCACTCTGCTAGTCCATGCTCATCTATGAACATAATAACATACAGACATCTAGGTCATGGGGACCATTAGCCCATCTGTCTTCGCTTATGTTCCAGTGCATTTGTTGCTTTTTACTAATTAACCGAGGTTGATCTAATCACTGTTTCACTTGCATGAGGTGGTTTACAATCTCTGGATATCCCTGAATATATTCATCAGTTATATAAAGGAATTTATTGTTGATTTAATAAAAATATTTATAATGTAATTAATGTGTATTTGCATGGTAATGATGCCTATATGCTCAAACCTGTAAATAAGACTTGTACAAAACATTTTATGTATTTTATTGCTCATTTTGTTGAAATGTTTTTGCTTTTTAAAGCACTATATGAAGTAAACATAATTTTAATATAATAGTTGATATTATTAATAATAACAATGTCAATTGCATGACATGGCTGGTAATGTGATTTCAATATGGCAGCTACCATTAAAGGATTAGTTCACTTTCAAATAAAAATTAGCCAAAGTTTTACTCACCCTCAAGCCATCCTAGTTGTATATGACTTTCTTCTTTCTGATGAACACAATCGAAGAAATATTAATAAATATCCTGACTCATCCGAGCTTTATAATGGCAGTGAGCGGGGGTTAATGAGTATGAGCTCCTCCATCCACATCCATCCATCATAAACGTGTGCTCCAGGGGATTAATAAAAAATATATTTAACAAGTTATGAAGTAAAATATCTAGGTTCTGCCTTCCGTATTCAACTTATGAAGAAAGTGTAAAACTCTCGCAGTTCAAAAAGCTTATAGTACGTCCTACGCCTTCCCTATTCAACTTACGGAAAAAGCTTAACTGAAGTGACGCCAGTTCCATTTTTTGTTTTTTTTTTCCCGTAAGTTGAAAACGGAAGGCGGTAACATAATATTATTATAATAGTTGATATTAGCTTACGCTACGTCCTACGCCTTCCCTATTCAACTTACGGAAAAAGCTTAACAGACGTGCTGCCCTGTTCCATTTTTTTTTTCTCTTTCGTACGTTGAATACGGAAGGCAGTCTGGCGGAAGCTAGATATTTTACTTCATAACTTGTTAAATACTAATAATTTTTTTTTTTTTTTTACACAAACGCATCGCTTCACTTCATAAGGCCTTCATTAACCCCCCAGAGCCGTGTGGAGTACGTTTATGATGGATGGAGGCACTTTCTTCAGCTCATACTCGTTGATCCCTTTCACTAACATTATAAAGCTCGGATGCGTCAGGATATTTATTAATATTTCTCCGATTGTGTTCATCAGAAAGAAGAAAGTAATATACACCTAGGATGGATTGAGGGTGAGTAAATCATGGGCTAATTTTCATTTGAAAGTGAACTAATCCTTTAAGGGGCAACCCATGTAGAATAATAAAAGAGTTAAAAACCAATAATGTGATGTTATTATTTATTTAAAAAATAAATAAATAAAAATAAAATACTAAATGCACCTTAAATATTGAAGGCTGTATTTAATGACACAAATAAAATTTGATCAAATTCCCATTGACTCATATCAAGCTCCCAACATTCACTGCACATCCTCGATGACATCAAAGAGTTCTCCAAGAAAATTGCGCCAACACTCCAAATTATGACGTTTTATCTTGAGGAAACAGTCAGTTAGTGGACCACATATATTAAATACACAATATTAAATCCAACTGACCTCTTCCAGCTTACATGCAATTCTTCTCAATTTTTATAAACGCATTAACTTACAAACGGCTATTCGTTGTTATTAAAATAAATTCGCACAAAGCAATTTAAATAGACGTAAAACATCAGAAATAACGATTAAAAAGCATAAACGGTGACATAATATTACCGAATACTTGTTACTGGTAACAATGGATATATTCAAATGACTGTTCATCAGCGCCGCATTTTGTGTGTATATTAAATCCATATCTACCGAACTACAGGCAACCCAACGGGTCGGGGACGAACCGGCGTTTCAAACGACAAATAGAGTGTCAAGGAGAATTTAGAGGTTGCAGGACAGAAATGAGCGTCAAGTATGTTTGAAGTGGATCCTCCATTGGATTGGGACCGTTATTTGTGTCTTGCACAATAGTACGAGTTGAGCCTCCCTCATTTAACAGTGACAGAGCGGCCTTACCTCTTCCAGAACATTGACCGTGTTCCGACAGCTCTGCAAGCGGGTGGTGAAGCTTGATGTCGTGGGGGAATTGTAATCCTCCGTCGTCTCCGAGAGAAACTCGGACACGGAGATCTGATCCGGCATCCTTGCAAACACAGTCGCCCAATAAAAATGGAGGGGAGAAAAATCACAATAGCACCATAAGACCGGAGCGATGTCTCAGTTTGGGTAAGGTTGAATGGCAAGGCAATGCGTAAAATGAAAAGAAACGTAGCCAAATGTGTGGCAGTGCCTTTTTCTTCACTGACTATGCAATTCCCGTCCCTAGAGAGGGTCGTTGTGTGTAATTTCCACGTCTTTCCTCTTCCCCTGTCTTAATTATCCACTTGCATCTACATTAAACGGCTCAGGCTGCTCTCCTTGTTCTCCCAATGTAAGATTTGAGATGCTGGTTTAAAATGCCCTCATTCCACAATTTAGCTTTAAAACGGTATGATATTTTGAATATTTCCTTCAATTATGGTTGTTCCGGTTTCGGAAGCGGTTTCATTCTGTTTTCCCTTTCTCTTTCCTCCGTTTTCCCCCCCGTCCTGACGGTCTGAGCTCCCTGACACCAGCGCGTGCACGCACGCTCATCTCCTCCCACCATTGATGACGGGATAAACAAGAGGAGAAACTGCGCATGCGTCAGAAGGGCTTTATTTTTGCTACTTTATAAAAGATTAATAAATAAATCAAATGAATAGATAAATTCGTATAGTTTAAAAATAATCATAATAATAAATAAAGAATTCAATAAACGCAAGAATAGATAATAAATTAGTAGTAAAGTGAATGAATTAGGCTAGTAAATTAATAAAAACAAATAAATTCAGGACTAAATTGTGCCAAAATTAAATGTGTCCAAAACTGGGTCATTTATTTACGCATTAGGTTATATTTCTTATTATTACATTCATAGATTATAAATGTAATGTAGTCTACACAGCAAATTTTTTGCCCTAATGCTGATATCTACTGAACACATCCAAAATTTATGGTTGCACTAAAGCAAGAAGTGTTTAAGAAGCAGTCATAAAAGGTCAAGCTAAATACAGTTATAGATGGTATGACAGTCAGTCATATGTTTATTATGATGTTATAATACAGCACAAGCACGTAACTATCGCATATAAAATGGTTTGTCTCAAATTCTCAATTTTTAGGAACTTCGGCACAAAGCTTTTTTATATACAGTATATATCTCACAGTTTCTCACAACAGCAATATTATTACACATTATTTGGACATCTCACAACTGCGACAGGAGGGGCATCCAAAGGACCACAATTATGAGGCCATTTAAGAGTTCAGGCAGTTCTTTGATTAAAATTAAAAAAGTTTGACTACTCTGCTGTAAATTGAGGAGTGTTAGTAGCCTATAGATTGATGTGCAAATCTGGAGGCAGAATAAACTCACTAGAAGCACATATGATGTGCAGATGGAAAATTTAGAGGTATAACATAAAAAAAGAGCAGTGCATTCTCTACTCACCGACTCCATAAAGAATCCCTGGAGGAAAAACTTGATAAACGTGAGGATGAGGACCTCATCTCTGTAGTCACCTCAACAGAACAGCCTCGAGTTGAGACAATAAAAATGCATTATTATCAGTGAGAGGATAACACTGTAGGCTATACATCTGTTCCCTATTGGAAAATCCAGCTTAAGCTAGTAGCTGGTTTCTGGTCCAAGCTCTGCTAGACCAATTTTGGCCCATCAACAAAACCAGCATCTTGAACTAGTTGACCAACTAACTTGAAACTTGTCAACCATGTTCCAGTTTAAGCTGGATTTTCCAGAGAAGTAAACATGTCAATAATTAAGTGCGATTCTTATCTTTCCAAGGAAAAATACAGTCCCTAAAAATAGCAAGCCTCTCCTGAAGTTTCTATTTGCTGCTGACATCACATTTATCTAAAACAAATTTTGCCACGCCTTATAACTTACCGAGACAGCTGCGGTTTCACTCCGTATCAATAGCTTAAAAAGTAATTGCAAAGCAGATTGTGCGTAGAGCTCCGTGTTTCCAAGTGGCACCATATTCACTGCATTGTGCTCAATCGAGCGCGCGGACATTACGGGCTGAAATCACATGCCGCTACAGTTACAATGAGTTGGAATGCGCGCATTGATCTGCCCCATCTGGAGCTGCTGGACAGGAAGCGAAAATCAAGCATGTGGGCTGGAGGGGGCCGGAGGAGGGAATCCTGCACAGGACCACAACTAATGGCAGGAACTGGGAACGCTTAACTTTTAAATGGAAATCTGATACCGCTGGCGAAATGAACGCGTTATGCAGTATTAAATTCAGCCTCACTGACAGAAATGACAAACTCGTTCTCTGAGAAAACATCATGCGGATCAGCAATGGTAGCTACTCACTCAAAGTAATACTCATTGAACGTATATTAAGGTCATCAGACACACAAACAAATTAAGAAATTAAAGAATTTTTTTTTTTTTTTTAATTACTTTCAACTTATTTGGAAAATAGCTATAATAACTGCATGTCAAATTCAGTTAAATGTTTTTTTTCTGTAAATATGTTTTAATTCAGGAAAAGATCACATTATCATCCATCTCCTTGAAGGTCAAGATTCGCTTTTAAACTATTTTATATATTGTTCTAAAAATATGTTAATAGAAACATTTATAAGGTTTTATAATATATATATATATATATATATATATATATATATATATATATATATACACACATATATATATATATATATATACACACACACACATATATATATATATATATACACAAACATACATACACATATATATATATATATATATATATATATATATATATATATATGTATGTAAGTATGAAATCTAGCATTTCTACAAAAAAAAAAGAAACGAATTTACACAGTAAAATACCGTTTTCCATTAAAACAGTAATATACCATAAAAACTATGTATTCTGGGTAATATTTGTCATTTTAAGAAAACAGTCCAGTAGGCTACTTTCTCGAAAACGACAAATAATATTACCCCGAATGCATTTTAATATACAGAATGCATTGTAAAATACAGAAGTAATATACCGTAAAAACAATGCATTCTGGGTAATATTTGTCATTTTAAGAAAGGAGTCCTGTAGGCTACTTTCTCAAACAACAATATTACTCAGAATGCATTTTAATATACAGAATGCATTGTAATATACAGAAGTAATATACTGTAAAAACAATCATTCTGGGTAGTATTTGTCATTTTAAGATAAGAGTCCTGTAGGCTTTCTCGAAAATGACAAATAATATTACCCAGAATGCATTTTAGTATACAGAAGTAATATACTGTAAAAACAATGCATTCTGGGTAATATTTGTCATTTTCGAAAAAAAGTATCCTAAAGGTTTTCTCGAAAACTACAAATAATATTACCCAGAATGCATTGTTTTTACAGTATATTACTGTTTTAATTGAAAAACGGTAATTTACTGTGTAAATTTGTTTTTGGGGTTATTTTTTAGAGTGTATATTGAGGGTCTCTGGGTTGGATCTGTAAAGGTTGAAAATCGTTGCTCTAAAATGCTCTTAAACGCATCTGTCATGTATTTATAACAACAGATTTAATCATTTGGCACACTGGTACACACTCTTATCCACATACTAAAAGTCCCCTAGCAAAATAGTTTGTAATAAATATCACTTTTTTGATGTATCTGAAAATGCACAACTGAATACAAGAGGAAAAAAGTGCATTTATTATGGAGGATCTGCAACAGAATGTTCTAAACAAGACTTGAGCAGCTCGTATAGCCCTCACAGCCCCAGCAACTAGCTGAGGCAAACAAATATAAACAGGAGAACAGGGGATTTCATCTCCATTTCAAAGTCTTTCATCCCTAACATCCACCTCCAAGCAACCCTGATACTTTCGAAACTTATAAAAGCTCAACCGGCTTAAATCGAACAAATTATTTTCAAGTTAAAATAAAACGAACAAAACAGCCAACACAGATTTTAATAACACACCTATATAAAGGCAATAAAAACTGATGCGATAACCACACATGTAACACAGCTCCGTTAAAAGAAAAAAACAACAACAAAAAAAGTTGTCTGATTGACTTTAAGTCTGTTGCATGGACGTGGTGATGGGGAGAGCTGTTGGCCCCCATCTTGTCTCTTGCCCTGTAAAGATAGGGAGCAAGATTACTGCATGCTGTGAGCTCACAGCTACTGAACCCCCTTCACTGTTTTCCGGGAGGGGTGTTGCTAGGGGGGCGTGTCCGGCACAGCCCCCTCTAAGAGGGGGTGGCCAGGTTAGTCTGAATCAGAGTCACTACTATCTTCTGACGATGAGCTGCTGGAGCCGTCCGACCGGTCATCGTCCTCATCATCCTCATCATCATCTTCATTCTGTGTATCATGCGTCAATGTTAGAACAAAAATGCAATAATAACAGCAGATTTTCTAGAATTTAACAAAAGGAAAATTAACCTCGTCATCTTCGTCATCATCATCACTATCAGTGCTGCCGGATGACTCATCATCTTCATCATCCGAGTCTGAAGTGTCCGTTTTTTCATCATCGTCATCAGAGTCCGACGTGTCCTGCTGGAATCCAAGAGTCACACATCTCTCAAACAGGCAGCTATACATGCATATACTTATATTTGCTTGTGTAAACACACACACACCATCAGCACAAATCAATTAGCAAACTTTAAGATGGCACCCTAAGACACTTCATACTGAGTCCACAGACTGTGTGGGCGAGTTGCCCAGAGAGAGCGGGCGTTACCTTGGCCCGGTACGCCATGGAACGCTTGCCCCCCCCAGGACCCACAGTCGCGGCTCTGGCACCTACCGCCTTCCCCTTGGTGACTCGGACTTTCGCCCCGGGACCTCGTGCTTTTGTCGTGCTTCGCCGTTTCTATGAGGGCAGAGAGAGGGTGGGGTGGGGGATGCAAGGACAGAGCAGCACAGGAAAAAAAAAAAAAAAAAAAAACACGTTCAAGCTTAAGCAATGATTAGTAGCCCTACAGTACAGCCCTAAGAACATTATCCATTCAAGTCATGTTAGTTTGAGTCAAGAGACGTATGCGATTCTGAATGGGGAGAAAGGAAATAATAAAGCCACATGTGATGGCAGGGACAGAAACAGCCTCTGTAAGTAAAGTCAATCAACTAAATGAACCAGAGTGCCTCATCTTGCCATGCAGTGCAGGGGGTATCGGTTTAGAGAAGAGTAAATCACAATCTCAGCTATATGTATGCTGTGTGAGAAGTAAATCTAATATACAGAGCTTTGCATTATAAAGAGTAGGTTACAGCTGCAAAAATGCACAATTACTTACCGTAGTGGAGAACTCTTTATAAACCGCACGCTCCTGAGGGGATAGTGACTAGGAAAAAAGCAAAAAAGATAGGGAAATAGGTCACTATAAATCTCCAAACTCACACTTTTATTTTTGTAATAAGGTAAAAGACACACAAAAGTGTCCATGTTAAAGAAAAGGAAAATCTTTTTAAAATGTAGGTTTAAAACACGTGCCAATTTCTTAAAATTGTACTGTTTGTATTTATATGAATAGTATTTAAATTTATTCATAAATATCATTTATGTTTTTTGCAGATTCACACTACATTTTACCTGAAAAATTAGCTTTGTTTTTCAAAAATTAAAAAGTGGGGAAGTCTTTGTTAAATTATAAAAAATAGAATAATAACAACAGAAAAAAAAACTACTTAAGGTTTTCTTTTCAATAATTTCATTTTCTTTTAATAATATTAATAAAATAATACATTTTACAATAAAATTCTTTTCAATAATTTTTTTTCATCATAGATGTGTATTTAAGTGACTGTATATATAAATTGTATTTTTAATGTATTTCTGAACTACTTAATATACAGTATATGACAATAAATTAGCAACATGCCATGGACCCAAATAATAAACAATGTGTATTTGAGTTGCAGAACTGAATGATTCAACAAACTTACCTTTACCCAAGCATCAAGCTCAGCTTTGTACTCTAGCTGTTGTTCCTCCACCTGTTTTTTATATTTGTCCTTCTGGCTCTGACTAAGCTTGTGCCATCTCTTGCCGATCTCAACCATGCGCTCCTTCAGGCTGAAGTGATTCAGCTCACCGTTAGTTAAAAGTTCCTGAGAGAACATTTGATATCCGCTCCTGAGGTCAGAAAGAAGAAGAAAAGTTTTGGTAACACTTTACTTTACAGTGTCCTTGTTATATATGTTATATGTACTTACTGTAGTAATAACAGTAAATTATGTAAGTAAATTAGTTAGTTCACCCAAAAATGAAAATTCTGTCATAAATTACTCACCTTTATGCCGTTCCAAACCCTTAAGACTTTCGTTCATCTTCGGAACACAAATGAAGATCTTTTTGATGAAATCTGAGAGATTTCTGTCCCTCCATTGACAGTCTACACAACTACCACTTTGATGCTTCAAAAAGTTCATAAAGAGATCATAAAACTAATCCATGTGAATCGAGCGGTTTAGTCCAAATTTTCTGAAGAGACTCGACCACTTTATATGATGAACAGGTTGAAGTTAGGCTTTTATTCATAAACATTCATCAACTCACACATCAGTTGTGGTAAACAGAAGCTCAAGCATGTTCGTTTGATGTGTACGAGAACCGAAGAGGTTCATTCCCATGTCACGCAGCACGTTTGAGCTTTCGCAAGAGGTTTGTTGTTGTGCGTCAAGTAGGTTTGGTTGAGCTTCTGTTTATGTTCGCTGATCAATGTTTATATGTGAATAAAAGCCTTAATTCAATCTGTTCATCATATAAAGCAATCGAGTCTCTTCATATGGATTCATATGGATTAGTTGTACAATCTCTTTATGAACTTTTTGAAGCATCAAAATGGTAGTCACGTAGTTGTCTATGGAGGGACAGAAAGCTCTCAGATTTCATCAAAAAGATCTTCATTTGTGTTCTGAAGATGAACGAAAGTCTTACGGGTTTGGAGCGACATGAGGGTGAGTAATTACTGACAGAATTTTAATTTTTAGGCGAAATAACCCTTTAATAACATGCAACTAAACCAACCAAAAACCATAAAAAAAGAACATGTTGTTGATTAATATTACTCAGTAGTTTAATGTATAATTACACTGTAACAAGGACACCTTAAAATAAAGTGTAATAAATAAAAAAAAATGTACAAGAAGGAAAGTCTCTCTGGAAGCAACAAGCTAAAAATGTGACACTTACACCGGAGGCTTTTTAGGCTCGCCATCAAATTTTGGTTTTCTTTGTCCCTGTCCTGACAGAACTGTCCTCATCTCTAACAGTTCTCTCTGCAGAATAAAAAAACAAGAAGAAATATGAGCAAAGAGACTTTTTCTATTGATCCTAAACGCAAAGACAAGGCATAAGACAAGTCTATGTTGAAATGCTCATGAAAACAGATGAGCAGGCTGATAAACCACTGCAAATATATATACATATATTATATATTATATATATATATATATACACACACATACACACACTCAAGTTAACACACATCGAGATGCCAGATTCATGAGAATATGCAAGAATAAGTAACAGAACACAATGCAATGATGTCAAGTCACGCTCATCAAACGAAAGTACAAGTTCCACCAAATTCAGCTGGAAACAGCACAAACTAAGCCTATACACATTGAGATACAAGTGCATCCATTGCAGACCCCTCCACCTCTATTCTAGAGAGGAGGAAAGTTAGGGGTGACCAACATTTTGACATTTCTTCAGCACAGGTGAGAAGACAGTGGTCAAAACGTCTGGTCACTGACCACGGTCCGGTACTGAACCTCGTATCGCTTCTGGTCCTCTGCAGCCTTCTTGATCCAAGGAATCTTCTCCTTCTTTTCCATGGCCTTCCAAGCAGCATCCATTGCATTCTGCGCTTTCTTCCGGTCATTCTGTGAAGAGCAACAGTTTAAGTTTATGGTTTCAAGGAAAAAATTGTTGTGGTTGCCAAAGTACTTGGCAAAAGCTGTGCAAAGCAAGCCAATTAGTACAGATATGCTTAATATGTGACGTGTGGTTTTAGACCAATTAGATTTTACTATGGGCGGAGCGGAAATTTTTAATACAACTTTTTGTGGTTAAAAACAAATCTTGCTTTAGCATTCTCAGCAAGGGGTCTTATGAAAAATCATTAATGTTGCTCTTACTCTGTATTTAGCCAGATAGTCTCCTATCACGCTCTGCTGCCACATCTCCTCTGGAGTCTTCGGCGTTTCAGGAAGCCGTGTTTTCTTCTTACCATCTCGTTTCTCTTTTGAAAGGGCATGCCCCCACTGATCCAGCTCAGGGTCACGACACCGTTCCTATGGCACAACAAGAAGAAACCACTACTCATTCTGATTCAGACAGCATTCCACAAGAGCATACCAGCAGGCATGTATATAAACAAGGACATCTTGCACATGCCCACCTTCGCAGATGGGGATTTGGCCCTCAGGGGGCTGCCTGCACCCGCTATGCTCAGTTTGGTGCCTCCCATCTTCTCCTCTCCCATCACACGCTCCCTCTCCTCATCTGGGAGACTCTGCAGAGAGATGGCGTTTGAGACAAAGTGTCAAAATAAGCAGAGCCTCCCTTTAAAGGCAGAATCAAGAATTCAACAGTATCTGTTTTAAGAGTATGAATTTGTGGTGCCTTGTACTTACCTCAATAAACCTCTGAAGGTCAATCTCATACTGTTTCTTTTTCTGATGAGACACATAAACATTGTAATCTTTAGTTATGGCTAAGCCAGTGTTAATGTAACAACTGTGTTATCAAGAATTGTTATAATAATCAGATATTTATTATTATTCTTATTAACCATGCCTGCTTTGCCAATTAACTGAAATGTTGAAATGTCCCCCTTTGTCAGTTCCAAAATATACTGATAGTTATGTCATTTTTTTTTGTTAATTTTCAGTTAAGTTTCTTTTTTAAGAAATAGTACTTTTATTCAACAAGGATGTATTAAATTGATCAAAAGTTACAGTAAAGAAATGTATAATGTTACAAAAAGATTTATATTTCAAATAAATGCTTTCTGCTCATCAAACAATCCTGAAAAAGTTGTATCACTGTTTCCACAAAAATATTCAGCATAAAATGAAATGTTTCTTGAGCACCCAATCAACATATTAGAATGATTTCTGAAGGATCATGTGACACTAAAGACTGGAGTAATGATGCTGAAAATTCAGCTTTGCCATCACAGGAATAAATTATATTTTACAATATATTAAAATAGAAAACAGTTCTTTTAAATTGTAATATTTAACAATATTACTGTTTTATTGTGTTTTTGATCAAATAAATGCAGCCTTTTTAGGGTTACTGTTATTTGATATTAAATTTTAAGGCATCTCTAAGGATACTGATTTTTAGAAGGCAGATTGAGATGGTGAACGGGAACATGGTTTGTGTAACATTAGCAACACATTATTAGCTGTTTGATAACATAGTCAAGCAAAAGGCTAATCATATTAATTACAGAGCAATGCATAAAACGCATTACCATTCTGATACATCAACTTTGTAGGCAAGCCTGTATAATTCACTCTTCCAGTTTACTACAGTAAAGTTGACTGAGTGGATCTCTGAGTGGAGGTGGGGCTAATTTGCATATTCATGGTTCATTGACGAATAAGGCTTTTAAAAGTGTTAAAAAAAAATTAAAAAAAATAAAAAACATAATGGAGATATAATTAATTTTGAAGTTTTATTAAGTGTTAACAATGAGATTATGTGGTTTTTATAATCAATTAGCACTGCTTTTGTCATTTTTTACAAGATGGACAAAATTTGTCACCAAAAGAGTCATTCGGTTTAAACAAAATTTCAGTTTTACCGAATGACACTTTTGGTTGTACTAAATGACAATATTTTCAAACAATGCTATCAGCCTGATATCTAGCTAGCTAGCAAGTTAGCTTGATAGCTAGCTAGCAAAGGACAATCAAACATTTTATATTTTGTACAAGTTTTTAAAAAATTACAACATTTTCCATGTTTTATAGCGGTTGTACCAAATGACCTGATGTTTCGTGACATGCGTATGAGCAAGTTTTGAGATTTTTTTGAATTTTTAAAATAGTTAAGAGAGAGTTAGTTACTTTGCTTTATGACCATGTGGTCCTTTGCAGGTGTCTGAATGATGTCACATCCTGTCACATGATATTGATCGCATGACTTGATCCAAAATGGTCCCTTTATATTGGTTACTCCGAATGACATCAATGAAATTCATTTTTCCGGACATTCTTTCTTATTACAAAGCAACGACTTCTACACATAATTTTAATACCATTTTGCAATATGTTGATATATGATGTTATAAAATCATGCCACTATAAAAAATATATACTTTTATTACATTTTAAGATATTTTAATCACAAATGAAATGGCTGTATTGGCCTTTGGACAGTTAAACCGAATGACCTTTTGACACTTCAAAATACATTTATATGTAGCAAAATATAATTAAAACCTTTTGGATTCAATAAAAGAGATCTAGTTGTACTACCTTACATACTTTGGATGTTATATCTTTTATTATTATTATTATTATTATTATTATTAAGGCCTTTGAACATAAAAAATACGCATTACGCCATTGACCCATATACTAAATGAAGCAGATTTATATTCAAGATATTTTAAGGCATGAAGAGATTTTTTTACAGGAAAAAACGTTTGAATATGTCATTTTGGTGATCAAAGATGAGTTAAGCGATAAAACTATTGTCTACAGGGGGACTTTATTATTTTCTTCTTTTTTGGGGGTTTTAAACAATTGAGAGTGGATGGGACAATTGAATGGGACAATTGAGACCTGTTCGCATCGTTTCTGGAACATGTCCTTCTCTTTCTGGGTCATCATCTTCCACTGCTTACTGCATAGCACCATTCGCTCTGTGCTTGGCACGTCCTTCATGTTTACCATTAGTTCAGCACAATACAGAGAATAGCCATTTCTGCAGAACAGAACCATAAAAATATACTTAAAAAACTGCATACATATGACAAATACTGCAAATATATAGACAAGAACCACTAGCTGATTTCAAAACGGTCAACAACACCCTTTCTAAGAGCAGCATATCTTGGTAAGATAAGTCTGCATAAGCCATGCAAAACAACTAAATTAAGAGATTCCTGAGAAAACCAAATGTTACTTAGCAGTTTAAAACATACGGTGGTGGTTTGGTTGGCCGGCCATCAAACTTGTCCTTGAGCTGTCGTTCAGCCTTGGTCAAAACAGACTTGACATGCTCCTCAGAGTTTGCATCTGGATGAGCTTCAAAATACACTCTCATGCTGTCCTGTATTAGGAAGTAATATTTCACAAACTTCACAATTTACTTTATCCCTCTAATCAAGAAAGACTTCATCATCTGAGCCTCAGTGAGAACACAAAGACATACCTCGTAGTGTTTCTGCAGCTCTAGAGCTTTGCTGATCCATTTCAGCCTTTTTTTGTCTGGTAACTGGGACCACTGTCTACGTAATGCTTCCTTAAGCTCCTTCTGGCTTACCTACAAGAATCAAACATGGAAAAGTGAGTGTAGGTCCATCCATAAACAGTTGAATATGATGAAATGCACTCAAAAATAAGTCATAAGCTGGACTTTCAGTAACTCAGTTTGTACTTGAGTTGCTATACCAAGACTATATGACCACTAGGGTCTTTTCCCCTGCCAAATTCTGTTACCTCTGGGTGAACTTTCATGTAGGTCTTCTTCTCATGGTTGTACCATAACTGCTGAGGGGTCTTGGGCTTCTCTGGGTGATCTGACTTCTTTCTCTCCTCTATTAAATCTGGGTGGTCCTCCCTAAAAACAATAGAAGCGCCTCACTGAATCACCGGTAAAAAAAAACAAAAAAACACTGACATGCTTGTGTAAGGTACTTTTGTGCGGAGGATTTGTGTGGACACTAACTTGAATCGTGCCATGTTCTTCTCAAAAGACTCTTTCTCTCTCTGGAACTCTTGAATGTACTTGAGCTGACAAAAGTAACAGTGCAAATATCAAAAACAAGAATGAAATTCTATAAATACCAGCACTTCACATACTTTAAATACCAAAGCAGCACTGGACTTTTATAATGAACATCAACAATTTAGGTTAAAATTTATGGGAATGTACAAAATAAAGTATATATTACCATTATGTTATCATTTCAGTTACATTTTTCACTAGTATTAAAGGGTTAATTCACCCAATAACCCTCATGTCGTTCCACACCCTTAAGACTTTCGTTCAACTTCGGAACACAAATTAAGATATTTTTGATAAAATACTTGACTTTTGGCAAACTGCCAAAGTCACGTGATTTCAGTAAACAAGGCTTCGTTACATCGTAAGTGTTTTGAAACGTTTTGAAATTTCAATGGTTCACGTGAATATGTAAATATGTCTTTAGTAACTTTCTGGGTTAATTATCTTGCTGTCAATGGAGGCCTCACTGAGCCATCGGATTTCATCAAAAATATCTTCATTTGTTTTCCGAAGATGAACGAAAATCTTACGGGTGTGGAACGACATTTTTGGGTGAACTAACCCTTTAATCATCTTTTTTCCATTTAAATAGTCCTGCAGTGACAATTTTTTAAGTAAAAATATTCTCAACTGATGTAAAATTATAAAAATGTTCTTTTAGTATTATTTATATATTGTTATAGTATTTATTAAAATTTTTATATTTTTTAGTCTTCATTTTATTTCTATGTAGCTTTAATCAATTTTATTTCAGTTTTAGCTAAAAATTTGTAATTTTAGTTCTTCAACTTGTTTATTACAAATAGTATTTCTATTTTTTTTATTTAAGTTTAATTTATTCATCTAATATATTTATATTTTAATACAGTTCATCTTTGCTGCAATTACCAAAACCAATTTTTAATAGTTTTAGTTTTATTTAACAACATCACTGAGTTGCATGCATAATAATTAGAAAAGAATGAACAAAATACAGTCTTCAAAAAAAAAAAAACATAGTTAAAAGTTTCAAGTATAGCATGTCACACTGAAGGACAAGTAAACTTCCCAAAGTATTTAATGTCAACTACCCACAAAAACTAACCTTTTTCTTTTCAGGAAGCTCTTTGTACTTTTTGGACAGAATCTTGGTGAGATCCAAGTTGCTCATCTCAGGGTGGATTTTTGCATACTTGGCTCGCTTCTCCATAAAGAAGCGAAAGTAGGGAGTGAGGGGTTTCTTTGGGAAGTCTGGATGTGTCTAAATGGAGTTAAACACAAACACACTCTATTAGTTGACAACACATCAGGGTAAAACATGAAATTTACTTAGGATAAAAGAGATATCAAGAACTATTGATATCTTAGCATTCTCACCTTCAATTTTTTCCCCTTGTAAGGGTTCTTTACATATTCAATAGCATCCACAATGAGCTCTGTCATCGTTCTGTATTTACGCACCTAGTGTGGGAAAATTATTATACAACTCCATTTGATTCAAGACAAATAAACATTTTAATGTTCTGCTTATTATTGTGCCAGCAAAGTTCAAAGTAAAATAATCTTTACATGGACAATCTAAACACAAAGTCTTTCACATAAACGCCTATCAGTGTTATTTGGGAAAACAGGCACATTGTTGCTTTAGCTCACTGGAATTTGGCTCACCTCTGTGGAAACTTTCTGCCATTTCTGCTTACACATGTCTCCCGTGAAACCCCCAAACCCCACCTTCTCCCAGTCAAAATGAGATTCTGTGGTTTTATACTTCATTGTGTCTCCATCGGGTAGCAGACTGCGTATCCTCTCCAGCAATGTCAGACAGTCCTCTTTGCTCCATGTATCTGCATCTAACAAAAACAGTGCACACCAAAGCACTGAGCATGTTGAATGGCCAAAACCAAAGGGTTTTTTTTTTTTAATGCTGACAAAGACAGTGTAATTGTTGTGTGTCTGTGTGTATATGTCCTTTATTGACAGCATGTGAGCATACTTGATTCAATTTTGATTCGTCCTGTCTGGGTGCCAGACACACTGGTGCTGCCATTCATGATGACAGAATTCACCAAGCACCACCTTGACACTTCACTGGCCAAGTGGCTGCATAGAGAGAGCAAGACAATTCAAAGTTAGAATGTGAATATGGCAAACCTCTTCAACATTTATTCATTTATACTAACACTTATTCAATTACTACTAGTAATTTAATAGTAACATTCATTAGATACTACTAGTGCTTATTCCTTTGCACTATATTGCAATATCTAATAAAGTTGTTTATTACATATTATTATATTGTATATTAGTACATACTTTGTTCTGCTGTTCACGAAGGAAGATATTCATAAGAATGTTTGTAATCAAGCAGATCTCGCCCACCATTGACTACCATAGTAGGAAAAAATAAATAAATATCATGGTAGTCAATGGGGGGCGAGATCTGTTTGATTACAAACATTCTTCCGAATATCCTTCTTTCGTGAACAGCAGAACAAAGAAATTCATAGGTTTGGAACAACTTGAGGCTGAGTAAATGACAAAATTTTCATTTTTGGGTGAACTATCAAATACAGATGCTAGTTAGTTTTAAAGGAACACTCCACTTTTTTTGAAAATAGGCTCATTTTCCAACTACCCTAGAGTTAAACAGTTGAGTTTTGCCGTTTTCGAATCCATTCAGCCGACCACCGGGTCTGGCGGTACCACTTTTAGCATAGCTTAGCATAGTTCATTGAATCTGATTAGACCGTTAGCATCTCGCTCAAAAATGACCAGTTTCGATATTTTTCCTATTTAAAACTTGACTCTTCTGTAGTTACATCGTGTACTAAGACAGACGGAAAATTAAAAGTTTTGATTTTCTAGGCCGATATGGCTAGGAACTATACTCTCATTCCGGCATAATAATCAAGGAACTTTGCTGCCATACCATGGGTGCAGCAGGCGCAATGATATTACGCAGCGCCTGTGACCCCCTGCTTGCACAGGGAGCGTGCCTTGCAACCATGGAGACATTTGTGAGAGACGCTGCGCAATATCATGGATTCGAAAACAGTAAAACTCAGCTGTTTAACTCTAGGGGAGTTGGAAAATTAGCCTATTTTCAAAAAAAGTGGAGTGTTCCTTTAAGGAATAAATGTTAAAAAAGCTTGCCATAATGGCAATAAGCAAAATTAGTTATCATAAACTCATATCATAAAATAAAGACATCAGTCTGGACAGAGCAGTGTAACTTTAGTATTATTTCTATAGTATTATAGTGTTTGTTAATATTGTGAAGTAGCTTTTATTTTTATACTTTCAGTTTTAGTATGTGCATTTGAATGTATTAGTTATTTTTATCTACATAGCGTTAATTTAGTAGTTTTAGTAATTGTAGAACTTCAGAAAACTTATTTCAGTTAACAACCATGTCAGCATGTTTTTTAGGTCTATATAACATTTATATTTTATTTTATTTAAATGACCGGAAACTATTTTTAATTGTTTAACAATAACAACATAAAATGTAATGAAGGAGGATTTACAATTAATGTATTTAACAAATGGTTCGATTTTACTGTTTTTATTATTATTTTGTGGATGTGATACGATTTATGAAATGTACTGGATGTCATCACTGCCACCCAGAGGAACATGTGCCCATGCCCCGCCTCTGGACCACCTCGACACGGGCGCGTCATTACGCCGTGGCCATACCAGTGCACCAGCGGCGGCGAACGGCGAGAAACCATGACAGGATGCTATGATCGCACATTTCCAACGCCTTTACGTGATCAAGCCATGATTTTCATCTTGGTTCACCTAGAGCGACCGGCTAAATAAAACATCCAGGAAGGACCTATCCGAACTATCCGGGTTTCCTGCCCGATTCGAGCCATGATTTGGAGATGCGCGAGAAACGCACGTACATGGTGTCGGGGGTCATCTTGGCAAGCAATGGCAGGAAAGACTTTCCCTTTGGATTATGTAACCGCGACCAGCGAGACGCGAGGACGAACACGACCCTTGCTTGAGCGCATCAGTGTCTGCGGAAGTCTCGGTCTCTCCTCCCGTTCTCCGCGAGCGCTCACTATTTACATGCTGCCAGTACAGCACATTCATAGGCGAGTACTTCACTGTGCATAAATACATTACGGGCTATTTCATTTTCTGATCTGTAAGAGATGTGACATACGATTCAACACATATAGGGTTTGCTTCAGCATCTATTTAAATGTTGAACTGCTTTTATATATTCTTTATATATGTAATTCGTGAATATTTCAACTTCAATAACAACGAACAAACTTTAAGTCCAGTGTTACACTGGCATTCGGTATTATGTTGAGGACAGGCTCGCATGAATACTTTTATATGCTATGCCAGTATCACAATACTTACGTTATGTTATGTTTATGGTATGTTATGTCACGTCGTTTAGCTCGCAACATTCCCGAGAAGTGTCACTGAGGCATCTCGCACGTGCCCGCGTCTCTCTCGAGCTGTGGCGTCGCTGCGCGCCCGCACGAGGCGCCGGTTTCCCGGTTAGTGTCATCCCCGCCCGCGCGCAAGGTCAACTGAGCCAAAAAAGCTAAAAACACGAATTTTTTCTTTTTTTTCTGCATTGTTCGAGTCTTTCTATCAACAATAATTTTTTTTAGCCGTGTTATGTTCAAGAAGTATTGCGCTAATCACTTCTGACAGAAAGTATAACAAAGTAAACTGTCCAAAAATACATTTGAGTTTTATTAAAACTACGGTCAATAACAAAGTGTACGCCTATTTACTTTAATAATTCGTGTGAAGACCACGATAACTGATTAAATAAATGAGTGTAAAATGCGTTTCCTGTAGTCCACCGACCGTTAGTCTGTTTGCATCCCCGGTAATGGCGTCTTTATTCCGGCAGGAGTCACCACGCAGCTTCCGCTGGCACGAATGCCTCAGCTAGCGAGCGAGCTACTGGCGAAAGTACGACGAATATCGCTTACGCCGATTAAAAATGCGAATCGATGTCTTTATATAAGCATATCAGTTGCATCCTTACTGAAAATTCAGATGTAGATACATGCAGATTTTGGTTTTTTTGCAGGGATTGTGACAATATCATAAAATGCATTATTTCACTATAAAATCAATTTTGTCATGAATAAAATACTTAAATGTTTAATTCTGGTCACATATTAAATATCAGTTGAATGATACAATGTTTCGGTGAATCGGAATTAAAAATAGAGGTATGAGCGGGCGCTTGTGCCTTCTCTCGCCCCAGAGCCCTCACTGCAGAGCCGCCATGAATGTTACAAAGACTCGGGGACGAGCAAATTGAAAAACGTTCGAAACGGGCTCAAAAACTATCAAATCACTTACCTTTTTCAATATTCCGTCACGGATGTGCTTATGGATTAACGATGTGTTCGTGTTAAACGGTTTTATTGTATTTAAGTATCTGTTTTTTAGCCGTAAACCCCGGGGAGTCAGGTCGAAACGAATCCGACAAAAGGAGCGTCTGGTTCGGTATGAAACTCCGCCCAGCGCCGCAGGGGGAGGAACTCCGAGGGAAAACATGCGAGGAAAAAAAAGGCGGAGGCTAAAACTTAAAAATAATATTTATTTTTAACATTATAATACATTTCTAAATGATATTAATTAAATGTTTATGTGTTTTTCAACATTTTAAAGCGCTACATACTTAAGCTTTAAACTCGCAAAAACCAAAGTAGTGATTTTCCGTACACGCATCTAACAGTTATAAACTACGTTAATATTAGTTCACAATTGCTATATTAGCCTTCTTTTTATGTCTGGCCATTTAACAGGACAAAAATATCTACTGGTTCCCATGTAAAAGAGCAGGACTCTTTGCCAACCCTGCAACTACTTCAAGAGCTAAACCGATTAGATTGGGTGCCCCCATTCATTCTGCTGCCGGGGAGACTCAAACGGCCTCCGCGCTCAAGAAATCTCGTCTCTGCAGCCCAAAAAACACTCGGTTCTAATTAGTGTGTTGAGTTTATCTCCAATTTGACGTTAAACTGATGTGTTGGCAGGGACGATGTAGACTGTTGGCTGCTTTTGCTTATAGTTCCCATCGTTTGAATCACTGTCACAGAGGCACCGATTCCCCTCAGCTTTAGTAAAAGTGCCATTGACTGTATCTCGCTCTCTCATGCTCTCTGATTGTACACAATCGTCACGAGATTTCTTTATGTGAAACTGACCAATGGCACGAGGAAAGGAGGAGACAGCTGTGACTGACTCAACCCCCTCAGTTTGACCGGGCCTGAGAGAGATGCTTCACAGAGATCATTGGAGTGACCAAGAAAACAAGTCCATCATTGATTACTATGATTGCTTATTTATTCAGCATTTTGGCACATGTCAATGTGGTATGTATTGAGCTAGATGTAATGAACAGTGAGTGATCCAAGAATATTAATGTATGTGGTCATATCTAAATTTTCTCAGGATACCCACAGTCATGGAAACCAGGGATATTAAAAGGAAAATCTGAATTAAAGGTGCAGTGTGTAATTTTTAGCGGCATCTAGCGGTGAGGTTGCGAGTTGCAATATAGAGAAGCTACGGTGGCCAACATAGGACAAACATGGCGTCGTGTGATACAGCAGAGTAGCAAGTCAAGCAAACGTGCTCTGTAGAGCAATTTGTCCATTTAGGGCTACTGTATAAACATGCCGACACAAAATGGCGACTTAACTTGTGAGGGGACCCGCAGTGTATGCAGATAGAAATGGCTCATTCTAAGGTAATAAAAACATAACGGTTCATTATGTGAGGTCTTTATACACCACTGAAAACATAGTTATGTATATCATATTGCATTTCTGTCAATAGATCGTCCTAAGATTTACACCTTTAAAATTAACCAAATTTTATAAGCCATGGAACAATGTATGCATGTAAGAATGTCATTCAGAGTGACTCACCTCATGTTTATGTAAACTGTTTGTTTAGATGATTTATTTGAGAATTACCATGTTTTGTGCTTACAGACATCTTGTTGCTACCATAAGTGGCCATTAGATGGCAGCAGAGGTGCATTAATATAGTGAACGGCCGTTCATCATGGCAACAAATCACTGTTACACTACAACATATGTATTATAAAGTTTTCCACTTCATATCTAGCACATATGACTAAATGGTGTTTTCTTGTCAGTTTGTCTTGCTTCAGGTTACACTGAGTTGTAAAATAGCATGCTAGCATAGTACAGAGAACATAAATATTGCACTTGATAGAGTATATGTGGAGAAAGTTTAGTGACATCAGTGGCTGATCTTTTTGGTTGTTTTTAAAATTTAAGGATTACTTGAGATAATATTGTAGTGGTATTACCATTTGAAATGAACTTATCTAACAATTATAAAACATTATAGCACTTCAAGATATACCAACACAATCTTGCGCAATTTGCTTTGTGTGTGTTAATAAATAAAAAAAGAAGACAAAGTCTTATGTAAAATCAGTTCCATTATTTTATTATGTTTGGGCCTGTGCTCTTAAGTATTTACAGAGCTAAAACCAAAAGATATGCCCAAATCATTGACATTCTACAGTAATATATTAATTAATAATCACAAAAATCTGTTATTGAACACATCTTTCTCTATCACACTTGCAGTGTTTTGTTTTCTTGCTAAGGTCACTTCTTCAGCTTTGTAAAAGCAACATTGTATCTGAAATTAAGAATCAAGTGGAAAAAAAGGCACTACTACAGTGTGCACGCTAGTTATGAAAACTGTAGAATGAACTGTTTTAGTAGCAGAAAATACACATTGACATTTTTTTTAAACCATACACAACAGACTAAACAACATCTTAGATGTAGTCCCTTCTTTATAAAATTAATTATTCGCAAGATCATCACTGGAATGTACACAGTTAAGAAAAGGATTACAGCATTATACCAAATCTACTACACTTGCCTTTGCTCGTTTACATTCTAAATCTGTACCTCAAATGACAAATATTCACCTATGAAACTTGTTAATAAAACTAAAACAGTAGTGCAGCAAACGATCAAACCATTTCACAAGTGTAGTTGGTGATTTATAATCATAACAACATTATTCATCATAGCAGAGATGGTGCAAAACGTAACCTTTCAAACTCCATAAAACACTCCTTTTAACAATGACCATGGCTTTTCTCTCTTTCATACAAACTGGGCAATTAAAATCCACTATAATCAAATGACTCTTTTTGTAGTCTTATGTGCTATTGTGACTATTAAAGACTACTTATATGATTCCCTTAGTGTTCATGTGATATAAACACACAGCCCTCTTTGGTGCTCTGGTGAGAAAACTGGTTTCAAAATAGCTATGCAACCTTTTCTCTTTTCAAAAGACAACATATTCACAGTTATTCACGTATATCTCTTCTTCTATCCAAATAAACTGGTTTTGTCACAAGTGCCAATGCTTGTAGATACATATTTCTGTTTAGCTACAAAAATATTGTGTGTGCATTAATGTTATTATGTACAGTTGTTCATTATCAGGAGTACACTATATGTCATCTTGCAATGAAATGTAACGAAGCAGTAGAAAAGGCTTCAATTTGCCTTAAAGTGCTTCCGGTATCATTTTGAGTTGACTGGAGATCATGAATTCATTTAACCCTCCACAACACATACATAGCACAATAACATTTCAACTCTGATAAATAAACAGATAAAATATTAATAGTACAGGAGACAGAGATTTCTTTACGCAACAGATACAAGTGACATTGAGCAAATATTTAACACTTTTACATATGTATAAATATAACGACTCCATGAATTAAGCAAAAACAAAATGGAACAAACATTGATAAATGTTAAAGACAGGCAGTACATTTGGACATCTCTGCCTGAAAAGAAAGTCAGGCCAGCCCAGGTAGTGACAGAAGAGGAATGAGGTCATACTGGCATTTGCATCTCTGTATATTCATCTTGACCTTCTCTGTCATCAAACGACGGCTCTGCATCATCTGCGTCAAGCTGTCACATAGACAAAATGAACAGCGTTACAGGCAATGGGCAAAAGCAAAATAAGATTTAAGATTTTATTATTAGTCTTGTTTCATTTTTTTTTTTTAATTTTAGCTTTATAGCTGAAATTCAAGTAAAAAAAAAAAAAAGATAAAAATATATAAAATCTCACTTTTTTTAACCTATTGTAATTGACAAAACATAACATTAGACACATTTTTAGAGAATGTTACCAAATTTAGGTGTAAAACTAACAATATTAAACACCACTGCATCTACAAATAATATTTTGCCTATCAACAAAAAGAAAAGAAACCCTTACACATTGTATCTCACGGTGAGTAAATATTCGGGACAACAGGAACCTCCTGAATGGCACAGTGAGGAGAAGGACAAACGGGAAGGCTAACGAGGCCGCGGTTGACATTACAATCCACAGCACAGCCAGGCACACCAGCTGCAAACAAGTGAACAGGTGCATGCGGAGAGTACGCACCTGAAATAGACAGGTCAAAGGTTAAAGCACAGCTAAATCTGAATAGACAAATTGAGAACAGCATTCCAGACCTACTGTCATCAGAATATTGATTTAAGAATGGTGAATACTGAAATCTCTTGTGACGAACCTTGCGGACATAGGTGTGGTCAGGGTGGTACTTCGGTGGCATGAAGAGCAGCATCATGCGTTCTGTTAGCTGGATCCCATTGAGAGACATCACTCCCATGTAGAGGAATATACCAAACAACACAGCGATAGGAACCTGCCGCAAAAGATCTCCAATCACAATGGAGAGACCTTTGGAAGGAAGAGGGTTTATGTACTGTCAGTTCCAAACAACAAATATAAAGAAAATACAACCAATAATGGTCACAACTGGCCATTCACTACTAATTTATCTAGGGAAGCAGTGATATTAAAATTCTGGCTGATACCAATAGAGCGCCACCTTTAAACCTTTAAAGAAAGCCTTAATGTGAGCTACGAGGTTGCAAATACTATTGATTGACTTCTGTTGAAGCTGTTAGCCAGCATTACTTCAACTTAGTTTTAAAATAACTGTGTAACAGCAGAATTCGTGTCAAAAAACTACATTACCCATGATGCTGTACAGAAAAATTCCACCAATCAGACAGTCGAAACGAGCAAAATGCACCAAAGAGCTCTTTAGCTCCGCCCACTCCCATGAAGAGCCGCGTAATGACGTAATCGAGTTGGTCTCCCTACACTTTCAAAATACTTAAATATTTGAATATATATGCATATTTTGCAATAAACTTAAAATATATTGTTCTTATACTGTATATTTATATATAGTATACTGTATATATATTTTGTCTTCTTTTAAATGCATAGTTTTATATTTCTCCATCGTTTTTAATCTGATTATGCTGTTTGCAATGCTTCATGGGATTGCCGTTAAGTGCAGTCTTGTACCTTTGTGTTTTTGTCCAATTTTCAAATACTTTTTTGCTTCGAATCAAATTTTGTAAAGTTACGATTCTCCTTGTAGCTGGCTGGCTTGGTTCATGACTTATAACCTATTTCCCCTATCAGAGAAATGAATGGAAAAAATACTTCCAGAACCAACGCCGCAGAAAAAGTGGGTGGACTCTGTTCCACTCTATAAACCAATCATTATTTTCATGTTATGGCTTTTTTTAACTAATTAATGCCTGTATTAAAATTCTATACTATTTTGAATACTATTTTAAAATCTAAAAATCAAGCATTTTAAATGTTACAAGTGAATTTAGGCATCACAACATTATAATCTACAGTATGAAAAAAAATTCAGTGTTAGATTTGCTAAAGATTAAATTTAATGGTGTTAAATTATTAAAGTATTATCATTATAAAATATTATTAAAGCTGCAGTCTGTAAGTTTTGCCTCTTTGTCGCCATCTCTGTTTGAAACCTGCATTTGCAGTTTTTGCGGAATTATCATCTTTACATGGGTTGTGCATCGGTACGGCTCCTCAGTGCGGATGAATCTAATGTTTGCTGTCAGTCACCACATCGGTGTGGATACTGTACTACAGATTCACAGATTCTGCATCTTGGAAGTATGACCAAAATAAGAATTTTCAGCAGAAAATGTCATCTGAACAAGTAAGTAACAAATCTGTCACTTTTGTTCTGACCAACTGAGAAAAAAAACATTACAATAAATCGCGCTGTATGTGACTGTATTTAGTGTGTATTAGCGTTACCTGGAGATTTCAATTTCTGTACAGTCTAATCTCTACCGTTAATTTGTCATACCATACAATCCACCATCAAAATGATAAGTTTAATTATTCCAGCTGCTGTGAGAAAAGGCAATTAATGATCCATCACATGCGATATAGCCTACTAGCTGGGACTCCTTCTTTATGTAAACAGACGTGACGTAAAGATGAACGCATACATGCTCAAATTTCCCGTGGAAACCCACCAGTTCCACCTGAATTATAAAACATTATTACAAGCTTACCATTGTGAATCGGGCTAAGGTAAAGAGATAGTTTTGAACACTGGCTGATTATGTACTTGCTCAAAAATTGATTTTGGATCATTTTTAACCAAAAAAAGTTACGGACTGCAGCTTTAAGGTGACGTAAGGTGTAACTACATCACCTTAAAATAAAGTGTTACATTAACTATTAAATGTTATTAGAGTAGTATATAATTTGTATTTTAAAGATTCATTTTAAGTGAGTTTTAGATGATGGCAAGGTAATCTAAATGTAAAAACAGGAGAAATAGCCATGTAATAAATAATAATCTAAATCCAGCCAATTTATACATCCAATATTGACTGATAGCGATAAACTAAATCGGCGGCTAACCAAAATGGTGCAGATATATATTTATCATCCATCAAATTAAGTTACTCACCTACAAGAAAAGCCACCAGAAATCCTGTTACTCTCTGCTCTTTTACTTCCTGAATGCGAGGTTTGTCGCCAGGAGCGACGGCTTTGCTCATCACCGTAAGACTATTTGCATGAGTTACAGAACGAACAGTCGCACCAGTCAACCATGGCAGCCCAAACAGTGCTGAAATCCCACCCGCGGCCACGATGATTAGCAGGTCCAGGTGAAACCCTGAGCCCTTAACCAGCATCCTGTCCTTCTTACTCACAATAAGACTGTAACGGAAAATAAATCAATAAAAACAGAGGAATAATATAATGGAGGTTTTAGTAGGTATGGTCAGAACAGGTTAGTGAATGCCTGTGACTCACGTGGTGATCTGAGTCTCCATGAAAATGAGGATGTAGACAAGCAGAGCCGGTAGAATGCTGGCAACCATCATCCAAATGGGGAACTGGCCGTCAGAGCCCATTGGGTGTATGAACCAACCGCGCTTGTCCGGGCTGGTCACAGAGAAGCCATCAGGAACACTTAGTTTCTATATGGGGAGGAAAGAAGTTTAAAGATCAGTGATTCATCTTAAAAATTGTGTCAGGTGACTTCTGGGGATATGGAGTCTATAAAGATGCAGATATATTCCAGTCTTGTATCAATGAACAAGCTCGGGGTAACTTAAAGCACGGTCACATTAGCGAAGTTTTGCAGGCAAAAGTATTCAAAGTCTATTGTCAATAGTGTAGCGATATATGAAGCGCAGCTCACAATGAAGTCCCATTTAAACCAAGCAGATTTCTGTTGGTCAACATGGCAAATCTTTGTGGGGAAATCTTTCACCCTCATGCAAAAATCCTGATAATGTGGATTACTATCAAAATATCTGAACATTGCCTAAAACTCACTGAATAATAGTAAATGTGACTGCACCTTTACAAACAAGTACGACGATGGTATCAGATGGTAAAATCATGAGACTTTAATAAATAGAGGGTGGATGTTAGTATTAAAATGTCTTAAATTCACTTTTCAAAAGTCTCGTAAATAGCATAGAAAAATGTTTTTAAATCTTTTTAAAATGTGTTATTTAAATTTTAAAAAAAATTTATTTTTCCATTCGTATGGAAGCTTGTTTCTGCCACTGAATACAAAAAAATTGCGTGATATAAACATACAAATTGTGATTGCGATTTATAAAGTCCGATTTGTGAGATATAAAGTCATAATTGTGAGATACAAACTCGCAATTCTGAGGGAAAAAAAAGCTAGAATTGTGAGATAAAAAGTCACAATTACCTTTTTTTATTTTTTATTTAGTGGTGGAAACAAGCTTCCATAATTTCGATTACTTGAAATTAAAATGACATAAGTCTAAAAAAAACAATATCATGCTAGTCTTTCATCATTTTGAAATGCGCCATTTAAAATCTTGCTTGATGTACAATGAATTTGGTTGTTTGAGTGGACAAGGCTAAGAATGAACTAGTTACATTATATATTAATCCAATTAAATAAACACTGCTTCATGTGTCACCTGTGTGTAAGTGTCCTTAATGCTGTAGTCCAACAGGACCATGGTGGAGATTGCAATAGGAACTCCAAAATCTCCAATAGCCCTTCGGAGCTGTGCGGAAGATAAGATTCAATATCACTATGGTCAACACCACTTCATCACACACAGAATGAAGTAAATGCCACGCCATGTCAGCATGAACATTGGGATACTGGCTTACCCTGCCAGGGAAAAAAGCGCTGTTCTTGAATTTACGCAGATAGAAGGCAATGAAGAAGGTGCCTGACGTGAGCACCAGGGAGAGGAGAGCGGTGTTTGGCTGGTTTAGGGTTTGAGAGGCATCTGAAGACCTGCCGTCACTGGTGGGTGTTGGTAAAGCAGTGTCATTTTCTTCTCGCCCATAGCAGCTCTTGAGAGGATGATCCATGAAGATCTATAAAAAAATAAATAAATAAATAAATAAAAACATTACAATAACATTTTAAAAATCTTACCAACCCCAAACTTTTGAATGTTAGTTTAAATGACAAATAGCATCTCAATACTTTGCCCAGCTTGAAGAAGGTCTCGTAGATGAAGATGAGAGAGATAAGGATGGAGAAGATCTCTTGGGTGAAGCGTGTCACAAATCGCACCAGGAAGCTCCCTTCAAAGGCCACCGTGAGAACTACAATGATGACCAACCAAATTCCAATCCACGCACGTCCTGTCAGAAACTCGATTTCACTGGACTTGCAGAACTGCAAACACATTGATTCATGGTCACATTCAGTTTATCATTCCAGTGAAACATTTTATAATTGAGTTTGTTAGTGGGACGAATTCACTAAACAGTTGCACCACACTTTTGCATGCAGCAATTCAGCATTATGTACACTATGTAACTTTTTTGTTCAAAAGTAACAACAATACATCATTATTCCTTCTTCCAAAAAGTGTTTTTGACTTACACTGATTCACTATGGTAAGCCTATTATAAGGGTTTATATTTTAGACCTGACGGGATGGTTTTCAATGGAAATTGCATATATCCGTGTGTGTCTCGTCAAGTTGCTCTGCCTACTTTGATGCGTGTATGATGTGGGAGTGGCATAGGTTAGTCGTCACAATGAGCAAGAAAGGTTGACATGGAGCAGCTAAATCTCAAATGTCCGGGGAATCACCCGTTTAAAAAAAAAAAAAAAAAAAAAAAAACGCTGAACAGAGGAGAATCTGCTGGCAAAAAGTGAATGTGACAGAACTCGTAATAAAACAAGAATCAACATTGGCCTGGCTTTTTAGAGATGGCGATAACTGAGGGATTGGAAATGTTGTAAAAGAGACGCAGAGATGGCATTTTTATCACTCAACAGAGGAGTAAGGTATTATCTTTAATAAAAATTGCCATATGTAGCTCTCTAATGGAGTTGTAAAGCATTATCTATTGTGAAGGGTCATCTTCTGCATAGTCACGGAGAGCCACAGCACAACCAAAACAATGTTCTTCTGCAAAATGCATAGTTTTTTTAACCACTAGAGGGCCAAAGGTTGCATAGTGTACCTTTCACTAAGCCGGGTACTAAATGCATTGCAATATTGCAACAGCACAGAGAGTATTTCATTTTAATCACTGTCATTTTCAGTCTAAACACCCCTTTAAAATCAAAATAGGCTCAATATAAATGGCACTTTATTCACAAAAATTCATTGCTATTTGAATGCAATTTGAGGGCGCAATCAGTGGGCGCAATTTATTCTTAGTGAATTAGTAGTATACGTATCCATTTATTATAAATACTAACTGAATAGAAGGACTCTTCAAATACTAGAAGGGGTCCAGAGAAGCCCACCACTAGAAGAGGTTGAGCCCCAACCAGGCAGAACAACATTCCCTGCACGGCAGTGGAAATAATCAGCTCTGACACACCTATCAAACCATCTGTCTTTTCACCTGGGGAAGAGAGAAATGATTTGATCAGGCAAAGGTCCCTTTGTTTTAGTTGCATCATAAAAACAGTGTTTTAAATAATAAAAAAAGAACAGCTTTAACTAACCCAATAGTCCGCCAAAGGTGATGGCAGGAGAAAGGGCAGCAAAGTAAATAAATATGACTGTGGCCATGCATTGAGGACTTAGGGCATCCTTAAAATCGCTGATGTATTTAGGGTAGCGGCGTCGTGCATCTCGGATAACCCCGCCAAACAGCCGACCCGTTCTCTGAAGAGGATCGTCGTCTGCAGGTTTTAAAGGTGGATAAAAAGCTGAAAGAGAACATTAAAGGGTTAGTTCACCCAAAAATGAAAATTATGTCATTAATTACTCACCCTCATGTCGCTCTAAACCCGTAAGACCTTCGTTCATCTTCAGAAGATAAATTAAGATATTTTTGATGAAATTCGTGAGCTATCTGGCCTCCGATAGACTGCAATGTTATTACCACTTTCAAGGCCCAGAAAGGTAGTTAAAATAGTCCATGTGACTACAGTGGTTCAATCTTAATGTTATGAAGCGACAAGAATACTTTTTGTGCACAAAAAAACAAACAAAAAGAACGACTTTATTCAAAAATTTCTTCTCTTCCGTGTCAGTCTCCTATGCAGTTGACGTAGTAAACACAGTGCAGGGCTTCCGGGTTCTACGTCAGAACGCTATTTTAAAAGATGTCTTTACTACGTTTCTGGGCCTTGAAATTTGTTATGATGTTGCTGTGTATAGGGAGATCAAAAAGCTCTCAGATTTCATATATCTTACGGTCTTACGGGTTTGGAGCAACATGAAGGTGAGTAATTAATGATAGAATTTTCATTTTTGAGTGAACTATCCCTTTAAGAATGAAGGGAGATAAAATCAGTACATTTATTTTGGATAAACAGGAAACTGATCTGTTCACTTATGTATTCTGTATATGACCAAGACCCTTTGTACCCATGTCCTCGGGGCTCTTAAGTTCCTTGGCCTGTAGTTTGACCTCTTGCTCATGTCTCTTGTGCAGCATCTCTTTCTGGAAGCGGGCAATAGAATGCAGCAACTCATCTCCTCCGACCTCAGATGGAGGAAGCACAATACTGCAGTCTAGGAAGCTGTTGATGGCTGTCAGCAGGTCCTGGCGCTCATCTGCCAAATATGCCGCCTCATGAAAGTGCTGGAAGAAATTAATGCTTTTATTCAGCAAGGATGCATTCAATTTATCAAATTAGTTTTTTTTAAATTATTTCAAAAAATGCTGTTCTTTTGAACTTTCTATTCCTCAAAGAACCTTGAAAAAATCTTAGTATCCACAAAAATATTAAGCATATTAATATTATTACTGTTTTTACTTTATTTTTGATCAAATAAATGCAGCCTTGGTGACGCATTTCAAGAGACTAAGAGAAACATTAAACTTCAAAAGGGTAGTGCACATTCTCTGAAAGTCTTAATATCTTTTTCAGTAAATATATCTTGTGTTAAGGATTTTTTTTTAATTTATATATATATATATATATATAGAATAAGTCCAAATATAATTTTTTGGTAAACTATCCCTTATTTAATAAGACTTGATAGTGTCTTGTGTGCTTACTTTATCCGACATAAGTGTTGATATGGAGCGGCCGATTTGGTGGTAGTCAACATTGGCACTGGGTGGGCCAAGGAGCACGAAAATGAACCGTACTGGAATCGGTACTTCTAGAACTGACTCTAACAGAACTGCTTCCTGCAGTCTCACAAAGGCCATGGTGGGCTGGTCCAGGAAATCCACGCTACCTGTGAAAACCGAGGTCATCTGCATCAAGACTTTAACATGTGCAGTATGTCATATGTCTACTCTTGTGATATCACAGAGTTAAATACGGACAGTAAACTGACCCACAAGGACAACGGTCGCTTCTGCATCCTCGGGAATCTTCTCAAGCAACTTTAGCTCATGTTTAGATTTGGTCTTGTGCAGACCAAAAAACTGAGGTGTGTCTTTCTGTGGATGAGGAAAAGGTCTATTATTTACCTTTCTTTGACTCTTAAAAACACACACACTGACTATAATGAACACAGTACCTCATTCTTATCTAAGTCTACACTGCTGCGTGATTCAAAATTACGTAGTCCTGCCATGAGCGGGTCTGTGGCAGGGGGCTCAGGTGCTGCGATATGGTTATTGCTATGGTAATGAGATATGAGAGAGCCAAGGCTGGTTGCAGAGATGTTCCGTTTAAACAAGCTGTGCTCCTTGCCATCACTCGGATGACTGACAAACAGAAGAATAAAAAAGCAGAAGATTTAGCTGCATGTTCTTGAATAGGCAAGTATCTTCAAGGAGATGTTATTAATCATTTTTAAGATATGCAATGTAATGTTCACATAACCTATGTGAACTGACCTGTGTTTGAGCAGAAGGGCTCGGAGCACGTTGGCTCTGTCCTGTGCTCTGATCTGATCTGAGATGATCATCTGTTCCACAACCTGATGAGCAATACCAGGAAGGGTCTTCTGGTCCAGGTCCAACAACACTGCACCTGTAAAATTATATAATCATCATATCAGACACACCAAAAGGCATTGCTTCCAAAACACACCACAAAACATAATTACAGCGAAAGCGTTTTAGTCACAGCTGGCTTTTAGTCACAGATGTCTTTTTACAAAGTCTTTATCTTGTCTTTGGGGTCTACTAGAATAGGCTTTCATGCTTGAATGTTCAAAAAAAACACTTTATTTGTCACAAATTTTACATTATTGCAGCACCTCTCTTCCCAGTCTGTCAGTAACACTTAGTTCTTGTCTCTATGAAGCCCCTCCTTCTGAAAAGCAGTGTTCTTTGATTGGTCAGCTGGATCAGTGTGTTGTGATTGGTCAACTGCTTTAAGCGTATTTCAGAAATGTCACACCCCTTACCATAACCACAAGTTTCAACACACTAAAGCAACTCAACTAGGCCTCACCCTAGTGTTCTCGAAAGTACACTTTGTGATGCTTTGAGCGCCATTGAGAGGATTCGTAAACACCTCTTATTGGCCATTGTGTTCAAGCGCTCATCAGATATGTCTGTGATTGGCTACAATAATCAACGCATGGGAGCGTTTGAAAGCACACAGAAGTGTTTGAATTTGAAACCGGTCCTCTGAAAGACACTTGCTTTCAGAGGACAACAAACGCTCCAGTGTATCTCAGGAAGTGCTCGGTGAAGAGCGTCTTTGATGTCTATTTACAACATGTTTTTGAAGCATTGATCATTGTAGCTAATCACAGACATATCTGGCTCAAAGTGCTCAAAGCATCTAATTTTTAAAATTTCATTACCGACTTGTTACCGAAGTTGGTACTTTTGACAACACTACCTCACCCCCTTTATTTTGCATATGCCTTGGCCGAGAATTATTTAAATGAGGAATATTGTGACGTGTACTTTCCCAGAAGAAACTCAAGACTACAATCGAAGCGTTTCAGGGAGTTCAGAAACAGCGCACACTGATATAGAGAATAAACGCTTTTGGAGTGGATTGTGTGCTTTTTAACTTTGCAGAACTTTTTCATGCTCAAACAGCAACATTACACACTAAAGAATGTTGAAAATGTAAAAAAGCATAAAAGGTCCTCTTTAAATATATAAGGAATAAAAAGAATATACACAAGCATTAAATTCATCTATTATATTTTAATAAAAATAAAATGAACCAAAACTAAGTATTATTATATAATAAAACTAAAACATTATTATATTTTATTCAATAATAAAATAATAATTGTATTTCAGTCATTTCAGTGTCTTCTCTCACCATGTGAAATGGTCTTACGGAGCTCCAGCAGGCTGCGGAATGAGAGAGAAGCTACATGAGGTTTCCCCCAGCGTTCGGTCTCCTCCTCCACATCCTCCTCAAACTTGATCCAACGAGCTGTTTCCCTCCACTGCATCTCCTGGTTCTTATCCATCACTAACTCGTTCAGCTCAACAAACACCTGAGAGAACACATACACTTTTGATTTACATTAACTTTCCAATACAGCTGATCTGATGGAAAGGCATCTGATTAAGTTATGAGAAGTTATGTGTTCATTGAGTCAGGTTTGGATTGTTAAACATTTTCCATAAAATATAAAATGGTTTAAAAACACCTCACAACCTTTAGCAAAAAAAAAAAAAAAAAAGTACTTATGCATCATGGCAGGTAAAACTATACACTTTGTTAGAGGAAGCAGACTATTGTATATCTGCAGTTCTTTCAGACAAGAGCAATCTTTTCAGGCAAGCCAGTCAAAAATGTCTGCATATTTTAAGTGTTGTTGTATTGTCAGTAGAGCTGTTCAGAGCTGTTGTCCTAAAACTAATTTCAAGCATTTGAAGTTCCCTGAGGAAATTCTAATGGGATTTTAGAATAGAGGTTAAAACAGTATGTGGTTAACACTACTTGAAGAGACTTTACATTACACACCTTAAACATGAATCCTGAATATTATGTGTGATTTGAACATTGCAGTTTAGGATAAATAAGCTACACTACCATTCAAAATTGTGGGTTTGGTAAGATTGTTTTTGGAAGAATTCTTATACTCATCAAGGCTACATTTATTCAATCAAAAATAAAGTAAAAATAGTAATATTGTTGTGGCAAGCAGGGCGGGGCAGAGAGCCGTGGGAACGGAGTGATGCCGGTGGCGCGAGTGTTAATGAGCCACACCGGTCTCGAGTTTCACTGAGGAGCTTCAGAAGGATAAAAGGAGGCGTGACGACAGTAAAGGACGAGGCTTGGCCTTTATGTTGTTGTTTTTATTATGTTTATCTGCGGCAGTTGTCCGTGAGGGGCAGCTGCGTTACTTTCGTTTTGTTGTTTATTTTTGGATTAAAACTTTACGTTGAACGGTTGCCAGTTTCTGCCCCTTCTTCCCTGAACTTTAAACATCGTTACAATTGTGAAATATCATTTCAATTTAAAATAACTGTTTTAAAACAGCAAAGCTGAATTTTCAGAGCCATTCCTCTAGGCTTCAGTGTCACATGATCCTTCAGAAATCATTGTTGATTTGCTGCTCAAGAAACATTTTTTACTATTAGCAATGTTGAAAATGGATGTGCTGCTTAATATTTTTGTGGAAACTATTTTTTCTGGATTCTTTGATGAACAGGAAATGAAAAAGAACAGTATTTATGTGAAATAGAAATCTTTTGTAACAATGTCTTTACTGTTACTTTTTACCATTTAAATGCATCTTTTGCCAAAGTACTAAAAGTATTCATTTCTTTTGGAAAAAATCTTACTCTCCCCAAACCTTTGAATGGTAGTAGTGTATATAAGAATGGACTACAATGGTCACCTGATTTGAAAACCACATAAACTCAAATTCTTGTGAAATCTGTAGCCCTTGTTAGCAATTTGCATTTTTAATCCACATAATAGCTGTATGTAATTTATGTTGTAGAACAAAACATTAAAGTCTCTTTAAGTACTTATTCTACTCATAAATCAAAAAGTGCCATTATATAATGACTGAACAGCTCTATACGAGTACAGTTTTGCCAGTGTAAGATTAGTTATACACAGTTCTGATATTGTGACCATTCTCTGCCTTCAACAACACCAGAGGAACAGATGTGGTGTCAGCAAACAAGTGGGAATTAAAAACCACACGCAAGCTTCAGCTGTTCCACAAACCAATCATACCAGCTCTGTGCCGGCCCTACCTTCAGCTGTTGGGCATGACGAACCCTGTGGTCCGTGTAGTAGGGCCATGATCTCCTCTAATAAACAACAGCAGGCTCAGTGAGCCAACAGTAGTGATACTGCAGCTTTATTTGTACAGCATGCAATCTAAACCTATTATTTACCGTATTTCCTCGCTGGTATAAGAAAACATTAAAGCTAAAGAGTGCAATTTGCTCGATATTTGAACTATTACTGGGTTGATTTTCTGAAAAGTCTCAAAATATTGATCTTTTCGTTTGAGCATTTTGACCAGCCAAAAACAGTAATATTGAGTTTGGGGTTTACTAAATGTTTGAACAACCAGTGATAGATGGGCAAATACTCTTTTAAGATTTTAATAATCATATTTTTCCAATTCCATTTAGTGACACTATGAACTACGGTGATACTGATAACATAATATGCATTTTTTATTTACAAACACGCAACGCCTAGAAAACAGCTCCAAGTAGACAGGGGAAAGATAATCTAGTTAGCTGTCATCTCACCTCATGTGGGGTCCGATCCAGCTTAGTGCGGATACGACTGCTGGGTTCTTTGTGGTCCTTGCCAATGTGGACCACCTGACCTTTTGCGCTCTTCTTAACCAGGTGCCGCCGCACACCAGGGACATCTTCAAACCGGTGACCTGCGAGAAAGACAGCAAGACGATGCTGAAATACTAAACCAAGAGTTGAAAACAACAAACAAGTCAGAACAACACTGAATCCATTGTAACACACTGGAAGGTCTGTAAGTATCAGTAACTCCTTACCTATCCTTGACAATACTGGCTACTTTTCACACAATACCGAGCATCCAAACACAGAAACAAACACTGAAAACTCAACTGAGCGGTCACTAGAACATGACTCAATTTTATGTCTCAAAATGATCTATTGTTTGGTCAAATCGTCTGTATATTCAGCACACACACACATGGGTACAAAAGAGACGTCAAAGGCACAGTTGTAGTGGGCAGCTCTGCACCCTTTGAGAATGTCCACATTCCTGAATCACAGCCATAGATGGTTAGATGTACAGACTGAAAACATGATTTATTCTCAGAAGAATGAGAACAGAAAGGTAAATAAAGAAGTCCTTTATAACCTTAGAAAAAAACAAACAAACAAACATTTTCTTGCACTCAAAACACGTCATTGATTATCTATGATCTACTGAAATGCGTAATACACGCTACTTAATACTGAAAAACAACCAATCTCACAAATAACCAATATAATGCTGCACTATACAGTATATCTAAAACTACATACATGCATGCACATATGCATATATATATATATATATATATATATGTTGAAAAAAAAATTATTTCAAAAGAACAATGCTGTTCTTTTGAACTATTCGTCAAAAAAATCAGGAAAAAATGTATCCGTTTTCACAAAAACATTCAACATTGATATTAAGAAATGTTTCTGGAATATCAAATCAGCATATTAGAATGATTTCTGAAGGATCATGTGACGCTGAAGACTGGAGTAATGATGCTGAAAATTTAGCTTTGCTATTACAGGAATAAATTACATTTTAAAATATATTGAAACAAAACAAAATATTCACAATATTACTGTTGTTAGTATATTTTTTATTGAATGAAGCCTTGGTGATCATAAAAGACTTCTTACAGACCCCAAACTTATGAAGGGCAATGTATAATATAATAAAATATAATATAATATATATTTAACATCCCCCTGTGGTGAAAATCAAGTTTTTAATGTTGTTTATATGGTGTTTTTAATATGCTTTAAGACAAACCATGTGCAAATTCATAAATCAACACCATTGCTGAGTATTTTCTCTTTAAAACTGCAGTGATCTAAAGACAGTCTCAAAAAGCCCCTCCAGTTCACACCTGCCTGCTCCAAGCGGGACGTGAACTCGGGCCCGTCCGCATGGGAGTTGGATGCTCTAACAAGAAGGCTTAAGGCTGCAACCCCTAATGTCAGTCGCTAGAGCATCTCTTGAGATCAGGGGAGTGAGGTTTACACAGACAGCTCTTACTAGCCTACGTCTGTTACATTAGCATTTCATTAACTATGACCGATCTGAAGCAGGGGAGTCTCAAGAGAATATATCCCGGTATATTTTACTGTTGATATGAAAAATCGGGTAGATTTAGCAATATAGTGGGCGAATGATGTATATAATGATATTATGATGAACTATATACCTTTTGGAGTCGTTCAAAGCGTTTCTAAGCATACTGATTTTTAGAAGGCAGCTGTCTGACTCTGACATGGCGAACGGGAACATGGTTTGTGTAACATTAGCTACACATTATTAGCTGTTTGATAATGTAGTCAAGCAAAAGGCTAATCAATATTTATTACCGTTATGTTGTAAAGAGCGATACCATTGTGCAGCGTTTACCTCAGTAAAGTTGACCGAGTGGATCTCTGAGCTCGTGCGAGTGAGTGGAGGCGGAGCTAATTAGCATATTCATAGAGCCATGTATATTAAATGAAGCAAGGGTGTAGAGTTACATTCAGACTATTTTAAGTCATGAAAAAAAAATTCAAAGGAAAAAATCTTTAAATATGTCACTTTGGTGATCAAAGATGAGTTTTAATGGATAAAATTATTGACTACAGGGGGACTTTAAATATAAATAAATGCTAAAACTAATTCAAATTTTACACAAACACATTCTCACTCTTAATGCCATCCAGGTCAACCGTGGCGAGCGTCTGTGCCTCGCTCTCATCAGTGGGCATGTGTTGGTAGTGTGCGAGCGCAGTGCCCGTCATGTTGCCTGTGCGGCGCCGCTCGTGCAGATCATAGCTGCGGCCAGGCTTAGAGTTGCCGTCTGGCGAACTCAAACTTGGAAACAAACATGGTGCGGACACTCGTCTCCCATTGGGCAGATTACGAACCCAATTTCTGCCCCTGCAGAGTTAACAGAATATGGTTAGGGTGAGCATATACATGCATGTAATCTATGTGTACGTACATGTTCACTTACACGGTTGTTGTAACATCTTCTGGGATGCTGATACTGGTGTGAAGTGTTGAATGGGGTATGATTGACACTTTTCGATGAGGTGAAGCTTTACCGTTCTTTTTTACAGTGGAGTTGGGGTCATCTTCTGATACAAAAAACTGCAGGCCAACAAGAGAAAGGTTAGCAAGGTCATAACATGTTGTGTATGTGTGTGTATGAGAGCTTTGATTACCTCTGCCTGCTCGGTGTACGCCTCTGTGTCCGTGTCCGGTGTAGGTGTGGTGGTGACATTGCCCTCTCTGTCTTGCTGACTGCAGGAATCTTCATCCACCTCTTCATCCTCATCATCCTCATCTATCGGGGGAGCTGCTCCCATGGATGAACTCCTCCTCCGTCCTGAGTCCTTCCGCTTCCTCCCGGTCTTTTTCCTCCGGCCCTCTGGGAGTTTTGACAGAGGGTGGTGAATGTGTAGAGAGGTGTGGCGGTGATCTACAAATACCACAAACATTACAGACTTAGAAGAGCCTCACTGTGGAGCCCCTAAAGGGACATGCTGATGGTCAAAAAAAAAATCAGATAGCAGGAAAAATTATATTCCAATGGTTTTGTGTTCTCTCACAAAATGTCTGCGCTCCCTCACAAAACTTTTGTGATGGAAATAATATGAGGTAGGATGAAAAACTATATTTCAGTGCTTAGATTTTCTGGAAACACAATAGTTTTAGGAGAGAATGCAAATGTTTTGTCAGAGACTACAAAGTTTCTCAGTGGAACGCATTATTCTTGAAATAAAATTCATGTTTTTTTTCACATTCAGAGATAAATAGCTAAATTCTAGAAATAAAAGCAGCATAAACACTGAACAGTCACGTAAATATTCTTATTTAATATAGTTGTTTATGATAACCAGTGTTGGGGGTAACGCATTACAAGTAATGCAAGTTACGTAATCAGATTACTTTTTTCAAATAACTAGTAAAGTAATGCATTACTATTAAATTTACAACAAAATATCTGAGTTACTTTTTCAAATAAGTAACTCAAGTTACTTTGTTTTCCCATTTAATGACTGACAGCTGTCCTGTCCCCATTTTGAGAGAAATCGGGAGTAAGTGCCGAAGCATTGTGTGCGCAGTGTAAACATGATGGCTATTCTAGACTAGTTCTAGACTAAATGTGAGCATACATTTACTCATTTACTTCTTCTCCTGCATCCTATTCTTCTGTATTCCAGAATGGCAGCACAGCTGAAAGGTTTGTTTTTTTGAGCTGCGCCCTCTACTGTACAGGAATTTGTGAATTTGCATTTCCTTCAGCCTGGGGCTTATTCATTTCACTTTTGGTGTGAAAGGGCCTTGCTAAAAATAGAACTTTTTTGTTATGATAAAAACAAATAAACAGCCCAGCCCAGATGAGGAAAAGTAACCCAAAAGTAATGTAATGCATTACTCTCCATAAAAAAGTAACAAAGCAACACAATTAGTTACTTTTTTAGGGTGTAATATTGTAATGAATTACTTTTAAATGTAAGTTTCCCCAACACCAATGATAACATTCTCTAGACTGAGGCTATAGACCAGACGCATCAGGAGTCAAGCTCTCACACTCAAAGTCCTCCTCATTAAATGTGCGGTGCTGTTCGATGGGCACGCGCTGGGCGGGCGTGAGGATCTGCTGGAAGCGCTGCACTCCCAGTGCCTTGTTCAAGTCCCCTTCGTCATCGTCATCGTCATCACATCGCTGGGGGGGAGAATGCACTGCAACAGGCTACACATAACCAGAGAGAAAAATATTAACTTTCATTTCTTTGCAAATAGCTTATATAGCTTGATACCAGTTGCTGTGCAAAAGAAAGCAGACATGCATTCTCAGGTTCTTCAACTTATTTGTATATTATAGCCGGGACAGGCAAATTTATTTTATAGCACATTTAAAGGGATAGTTCACTCAAATATGAAAATTATCCCATGATTTACTCACCCTCAAGCCATCCTAGGTGTATATGACTATCTTCTTTCAGAGGAACACATTCGGAGACAAAAAATATCCCAGCTCTTCCAAGCTTTATAATGGTAGTGAATGGAGGTCAGGATTTTGAAGCCAAAAAAAAAAGCGCATCCATCCATCATAAATATAATCCATACGGCTCCAGGGGGTTAATAAAGGCCTTCTGAAGTGAAGCGATGTGTTTGTGTAAGAAAAATATCCATATTTAAAACCTAAACTAAAATAACTAGCTTCTGATAGACGGCCGTACACATACTGCGCAAGTCGACTTGCGCCACAAGAGTGACCCCTGACGCGATGTATGACGCAGGATGTAGGAGTATCGTAAGCTTAGATGCCTCTCACAGTTTAAACAAATAGGGCTGTGCAACAAACTCAAGCTCCTCTTATATCGAAATCATCTGATATTTCTCTTAAATTTTTTTCTAATTTGTTTTCTTTTATTTTGCTCTTTCCCCTGAGCTTCCGCATTCGTCATTGCATCATGCATCGGGTCAGAGGTTACTCTTCCCCCACTAAATTGATGCGTACGGCCATCTGCAGGAAGCTAGTTATTATAGTTAATAAAGTTTTAAATATGGATATTTTTCTTACAAAAACACATCACTTCACTTCAGAAGGCCTTTATTAACCCCTTGGGTTATGGATTATATTTATGATGGACACATTTCTTGGGGGCTTCAAAACATGCCTCCCAGTTCACTACCATTATAAAGCTTGGTAGAGCCAGGATATTTTTAAATATATCTCCAATTGTGTTCATCTGAAAGAAGATAGTCATATACACCTAGGATGGCTTGAGGGTGAGTAAATCATGGGATCATTGTCATTTTTGGGTGAACTATCCCTTTAATACACAATGGTAATTCAGAGTGCCTTACATAAAATTATTTAAACATGATCATCTAATAATCAGATACATTAAAAAAAAAAAAAAAAAAAAAAAAAAAAGTTGTTTATAATGTATTAAACACAAATATGGAGAAAAGAGAAGAACATATACATAAGATGATACTTTGTATTTAAATCTTATACAAATAAGATTATACGGAAGACATTCTAAAGGAACGACCAATCTAAGGAAATTCCATCTGATAAATGAAATCTTCCACTTAAACTATGATAAGAAAACAAATAAAAGTCCCTTTTACACTAACACTAAAACAGATTAAAAAACAACAACTTTAAAATAGATCTTTTCAATTGCTTTAATATATAATTTATCATCACTGCTTCTTGTAATATTCAATAAACAAGCTATTTTGTCCATACTTATCAATACTGTAATGGCATACAGTAATAAAAGGCATAAAAATAATGTGGTAAAACAAGGCTCAAGGTTTGCCTGGTTAGCCCCTGCTGGTATATGCTGGAACTACACAATCTGGCTCCAAAATCCACTGACCGAATTCAAAATTACCTGTGCATTCTGATGAAATATATTATATTGCGAGCAACACGAACACATGAATTGCAAATATTTTGTTATATTACAGTTGGTAGTTTAGCAGTTGTGATTTTTTTTCTTCTTTTTCTTAAATTTTACAATTTGCCTTCAGTGAATCAGTGTTGCCATGTCATTTTCCTGCATCAGGTAAATAATCAGCCACTCTGCATTTACAGCTCAAGTGACTGGTTAAATGAAAACTTTCACGCAGAATTGAGTGCTCATGAGCAAAGACTTCCAGGGGTCTTGCGCCACCCAATTAACTGCCAAGGAGATAAAAGTGAATGCAAATGGATTGCTTTCTGCGGGTATTACACAGTAAATTACATATCTATATACATTTATGGACGTCCATTCCCTTTTGCTCTCTCTCTAAACACTCATTCTCTCATTCCGTGTCTTCTCCCCCGCTGTCTGTGGTATGCTATCCTGAGGATAAACTGAGGCTTGTGGTCTTGTGCTCCATTTAATTCAGTGTTTTGACAGGGGGGCCACTCTCCGGGTAAAACTAACATGTCCACAGATACCAGGCTCTGGCATGCACACACTCAATCAAGACACAGCATCCTCTAGCTCATCCCACCTATGCCACAGAGAGTGAGTCAGCACTCCTACAGCCACTCACAGAGGCTGTTGCTCAAATAGATCATGACTGATGTGTCGACGACACAAATGAAGCATTGTCTTACTTATAAAGCTGTTGGATCATAGGAGGCTGGCTGGTTAGCCTTGTTAAGAAGCCTGGTAAGACACCAGCATACCAAATACCCAATGCTGTGGACCAGAAATCACAATATGCAGCAGTGACCAGCTGATCTTGTCAACTGTTTAGACAGTCATGACGCTGAAAGGTATCTGCGGTGTATAACCATAGCAACCACATACTAGGGTAGCTGTCAAGTAAAGGAAGCAGAGGATGTGACATCAAGAGTTACAAGAAGTAATCAGACACTTATCTACACCCCCAGCCTCAGACATCATCGGCCAGATCTATAGTCATATCCTGATCCCTTACACGCGTCATCTTCCTATTTGAAGAACTACCAGTCCTTAAAACAATATGATGCAGTTAAGTTATATTTACTTATAGTTAGAGAACAGTCTGAACAGAAAACGTTCATGCACACAGTAACAGGACTATGATATAATTACAGAAGCATATTGAGATGTCGTTTCAAGTGGATTTTTATGGAGTCAAGTGGATATTTAATGCGAAATGTATTTTATTTTGAATTTTACATGTTCAAATTCATACGTCAACACCATTGCTGAGTATTTTCTCTTTAAAACTGCAGAGAAACAAAAAGACAGTCTCAAACCCACGGATTGAAATCGCTGGTGTTTCTGACGTCACAAACTAACCAATCATGTCAACGTGCCGGTGGGCTTTAGCATATCATTAACAACAAACTAGCAGGAGAGTCTCGAGAGAATCCAGGTTATCCCGGTATATTTTTCTGTTGATATGAAAAATCATGTAAATTTAGCAATATGGCGGGTGTATGATGTACATTAAGATGTTATGATGAACTATATGAGTTGTTCTTAAAGCGTTTCTAAGGATATGATTGTTAGAAGGCAGCTGTCTGACTCACTAACGAGAACATGGTTTGTGTAACATTAGCAACACATTATTAGCTGTTTGACAACTTAAATCAAGCAAAAGGCTAATCATATTAATAACCGTTATGTGTCCGAAGTTGTAAAGAGCGATACCATTGTGCAGCGTTTACCTCAGTAAGTTGACCGAGTGGATCTCTGAGTTGGCGTGAGCGAGTGGAGGCGGGACTAATTTGCATATTCATTGATCCATGTATACTAAATGAGGCAAGGGTGTAGAGTTACAGTCAAGCTATTTTAAGGCATGACGAATTTTTTTCAGAGGAAAAAAAACATTTAAATATGTCATTTTGGTGATCAAAGATGAGTTTTAAGGGATAAAATAGTTGACTACAGGGGGACTTTAAGGGTTGTTGACACAAAGTTTTTGCAGTGTAAATATGCGCTAGATGGACATTTTTTTCATTCCACTGCCCTGCATGTTGCATTTTTAACACACAAAAAAAAGATTTAGTGTGAATGTCCGCTTTTACAGTATGTCTTGCACCATATCCTGATCAGTCACAGCCTAATAAAGCAAAAGGCAATAAAAGGTATATGTTAATTGGAGTTTTTGTCCTAAACATGACCGCACAAGCGACACTACACTCTAAAAATGCTGGGTTAAAAACAACTCAAGTTGGGTTAAAGACCCAACCTGCTGGGTAGTTTTATTTAACTCATCTATTGTTTAAAAATTCTATATTGCTGGCTTAAAATGGACCCAAAAGGGTTGGAAATTAAAAATCAGACACATAATTACTAGAAGCAACAGTAATAATCAAAAGGTGAACATTTATTAATAAACAATTTAATAAATGTTTATTATTTAATTATTATTTATTAAACTTATTAATAAATGTTCATTTATTAAACATATTAATACATGATAATTTCCTAATATTAATACTGTTCAATTTATTTTGGGTTCATTTTAACTGAGAAATATAGTAATTTTTAAACAATAGTTGAGTTAAATAAAACTACCAAGCAGGTTGGATCAAACATTTAACCCAACCGCTGAGTCAAAACAACCCAAATGCTGGAAATTGAAATGTTTGTCCATTTTTAACCCAACTTGGATTGTTTTTAACTCATCATTTTTTATATTGTAGATTTTGTCATGGAGCTCTGTCTACTCTAGAATTGATTGTGCTGCATAACATCTCATTTTTATGTTTTGTGACAGGCTAATTGCACGTCGCTGAAATCTTGTCACGACCCCGTTTAGGAAACAGTACACATACTTCTTACCTCGCCAAAGGCTACTGGTGCCCCAGGTGCATAAGGCCCCTATCAACACACACTCACATTCCACCTCCTCAAATCCATCTGTCTCTGATTTGGCTCCATCATGGACACCTGACTCAAACATTTCTGATTTAACTCAAATTATTGTGTTCCTGAATAGTGAATTCTCTACACAGGGTTTCTTTTTTTTCCCCCAAAGGATGAAATGTGATGCTCCTGTCACTTCACTTTCATCCCTCCATCTACACAGTGAGAACCTCATATTGACTTACATTTTCCCACAGAAGTGTCACTGCCTCTGTGAGATCTGAGCACCGTTTTTATATCGGGAACAATGGTCAGACTGAATGAGCTAAAATCCTGCAGAATTACACGATCGTTTTACCAGACAGAAAATGACTTCACACACAATCAGCTGTTGACTTTTCTTTAGCTCTTTTATGTCATCACAAAAAACCCAGATCTACTGCATTATCTTTAAACACCATCATGTAATCAGGTATTAAAATTACATTTCAGGATATTCCGTTCCACCCACTTTGAAGAGATATTTATTACAAGAGCCATTTCCTGTGACAACTTCCACTTTATGTATGAAATAATATAATAAACTGATATCATCCCTTCATTTTTTGAAGAATGTTAATCAACTGCGCTGAATTTGTTTTCTATATTTAGTCATTTTGTGTTGTTTTACACTAAAAATAAGATAAATTCACTTGCGCAAAAGATATTAATACCTGTTTTCACAAAACAAAACTTGAATTACCTCACTGGCAAATTTTTAAAAAAAATTTATAAGATCATTTTTAAAAATGCAATACATTTTATTGACTACACGTATGTATATATTTGAAATTAAGGAAATATACATTTATATACATCAAAATAATGAAATGAAATAATGAAATAATGAAACAGCTCAAACATGAATTTAGTCTGGGACTAGGCTTAAGCCTTGTCTGCGAAACCAGGGGATAAAGTTATAATTACAGTCTTGTTCCATAACTATATGCCTAACAATCATCCACTGTTCAGATGATTATTTAAGGAGCTATTATGTAACATTATTCACACTGAAAACTCATCAATATGAGCTTTTTTCAATAAGAGCTTTGTTAATATTAGGTTTGAATTCTCGATTGTCACTGCTGAGAGCCCCTGTACCCACCTTGAGTGTAAGCAGGAAGTCCATCAAGACACAAGGAGCGATAAACCACCCAGATGAAGGCTAATTAAAACACTACAGTTACATATTTAAAAATATTTAAAAACCAAGACACTATCTGCACAGTTTGTCTTCATCACAGCTGTATAATGGCACAACATGTTTCTCAGATGTAAATTGATTTCCGGGAATGGCACATTAGGCGGCTCTGTCTCCATAGTTACACAGATTGTTTTTAAATCTTATTCTAGTACATCAGAACCCTCGAGGATAAACGGCAATTGTTTCAATAAGTGATCTGACCACTGCTAGAGTCTCTACAAATCAGCAGAACAGGTACTTAATGATGTCCCTAAACACATATAAAACACAAGCGCCCACAACAATCATCCATCGCTGAAAATAAACCAAACCAGTGCATCTGAACTTCGGCAGCTATTTACACCGCAGAGTTCCTCTGTTTCAAAGAAAAGTTGAAAGACTTTGGAGAGCCAAAGTCAGAGATCTGCTGCTTTAAATGGTCAAACTGAACAAAAACAAATTCATTAAACAATCCTGATATCAATTCTTACAATAACCAGATTGATTTTTAACGAACACATAACGCTGCAACTACAAAATGTCTTGCTGTTGAGCTGTACTTGAGGGCTGCACACCGAAAACACATACAACAGACCAGTGTAGTCAGATTCACAAACAAAGGACTCTTATAAGTCTGATCTTTTTAGTGAATCAAAAACATATACAGTTGAGCTCAAAAGTTTACATACCCCTTGCAGAATATGCAAAAATGGTAATCTTTTTAACAAAATAAGAAGGATCATGAAAATTGCATGTTATTTTTTATTTAGTACTGTCCTGAATAAACTATTTCACATAACAGTTGTTTACATAAAGTCCACAAGACAAAAAAATAGCTGAATTTATAAAAATGAGCCCGTTCAAAAGTTTACATACCCTTGATTCTTAATACTGGGTGTGGTTACCTGGATGATCCACGACTGTTTTTTTTTTTTTGTCTTGTGATGGTTGTTCATGAGTCCCTTGTTTGTTCTGAGCAGTTAAACTGAGCTCTGTTCTTCAGAAAAATCCTTCAGGTCCTGCAAATTCTTTGATTTTCCGGCATCTTTTGCATATTTGAACCCTTTCCAGCCGTGACTGTATGATTTTGAGATCCATCTTTTCACACTGAGGACAATTGAGGGACTCAAACACAACTATTAAAAAAGGTTCAAACATTCACTGATGCTCAAGAAGGAAACACAATCCATTAAGAGCCAGGGATGTAAACTTTTTGAATTGGATGAACAGTATAAATTGTACTTTTTTTGTCTTCTGGAAAATATGTAAGCATCTTCTGTAGCTTCCGAAGGGCAGTACTAAATAAAAAAATATGATCTTTAAACAAAATAAGAAAAACTTGCACATCATCATCTTGTTCAAAAGTTTTCACCCCCTGACTCTTAATGCATTGCGTTTCCTTCTGGAGCATCAGTGAATGATTGAACCTTTTTTAATAGTTGTGTTTGAGTCCCTCAGTTGTCCTCAGTGTGAAAAGATGGAGCTCAAAATCATACAGTCACTGCTGGAAAGGGTTCAAATATGCAAAAGATGCTGGAAAATCAAAGAATTTGCAGGACATGGAGGTTTTTTCTGAAGAACAGAGCTCAGTTTAACTGCTCAGAACAAACAAGGGACTCATGAACAACCATCACAAAGCAAAAAAAACAGTCATGGATCATCCAGGTAACGACACACGATATTAAGAATCAAGGGTATGTAAGCTTTTGAACGGGGTCATTTTTTATAAATTCAGCTATTATTTTGTCTTGTGGACTTTATGTAAACATCTGTTATGTGAAATAGTTTATTCATGACAGTACTAAATAAAAAATAACATGCAATTTTCATGATCCTTCTTATTTTGTTAAAATTATTTTTTTTGCATATTCTGCAAGGGGTATGTAAACTTTTGAACTCAAATGTACCAGTGACCAATGTAGCCCGATTCCTAAACCAAATGACTCTTATGAGCTGGTTCTTTTCAAAGAATCAAAAACATACAGCGCAACCAGTTTGTAGTCGGATTCTCGAACAGAATGACTCTTTATGATGCAGTTCTTTTATGAATAGTTCAAAAAGACCATTTACCCGTTTGAATCAGTCTGAAACAATGCCCAGTAAAATTTATAGCATGAATATGCCTTAAAAACTAATCAGGGTCCTTGTAAACCTGCCCGAACATTTAGTGTGTCTAGGGCTGCCCCCTAATAATCGACTAACTTTAGTCGACGATGAGAAGAGGCTTAAGTCAACCAAAAATGGTATTAGTCAGATAGTCGCAGAAAAAAAAACTCCACAGGAAGTGGCAAAATCACGCAGTCTGTGACGGATAGATTGTTAACGGCAGGAAATCCAAACATTCATCATTCATCGACTTTAAAATACGGCGTATCACTTGAAACATGTAAGTAGTAGAAACTTTCCGAGTCCTCTTGCTCTAACGTTAACCTAGATAGGCTAAATGTGTGTTATTATTTGGCGCATATGCAAGTGTTTGTGTGGAGAGCGCGCTTACTGCATGACATGGAGGCGCCGGTGCGATCACTTGCATTTAACATATAAATACTCAGTCATTTTTGGTCACACAGATAAGAGTAATCCAACAACATTTTATTTTAGCTTAATGACCATTATAGCCTAAATATTAAAACGTGAACATGATCAAATTTCTCACCAAATGTCTTGTCAAGCCTGCGGCAGAAGTGACGTCATTGGCATCCTGAGGGTCACTCATTGCTTATGGTCAGGTTTGTGGATGATGCTGTAAAGTGCGCTGGCTTTAGCCCTTTTCTTTTTCACTCAGACTCAACTGGGAACTTTCGGGCAGCATAACCTGATGTGACACATAGAAAAACAAAATATGCTTGGTTAAAAGCTCCATGACAGATCAGTTTAAATGATATCAACATTTTCATGCAGCAATGTCTTAGAGACGACCTTTATTTTTTCCTCACCGAGCTTGTTTTTTGTAGTTTATTCAGAAATGCAGCACTGAGAAATCTCTCAATTCTAAAGAGATTGCTTGGCTTCAATGGCCATTAAAACCTGTCCATTAATGGCTTTAAAGCCCTAAAGTAAAGATCCATATAGTTAAATAGTAACATAAATGATAAATTCTGTGAATAACAGTAAATGCATATTGCTGGAAGTCTTTTAAGGAACCAGCAGAACTATTTTTCTTATATGGTATTTCACTCGATTGTGATGAGAGTAAACCACAAAATAATTTGCACTCATATAAACGATTGCAACATCACATATATGCACATTCTCAAGTTTAAAAATAAGTTCTCAAGGGTAAAATATAAATCATATTTCCATGACAGGCATTTCCCCATCCAAGTTGGAAACCCAAGAAGACTGGAGGCTGAAAGATTTGCTTTTCGATGCTACATTTTATCTTCAACTTGATGTTTGTATGCTGCATTAGAGGGATATTCAGACACTGTAAATCTGTCTGAGCATCAGTCAACAACAAGGTCAAAGCTCATATACAATATCAAAGTTGCAGCATCTCAAACTGGCCAGGTGACAGGAAATTCTGCAACATTTATCAATGGAAAACACCAAAAGTAGAAGCCACATCATTATTCAAATCGATACAGATGTAGGTGTAAGGTCACAGTATCTGAAAGGTCAAAGAATTCATTTCTTCCTACAGAACCATCAGTAATATATTCCACTTATAAAGGACTGGTTAACAATGAGCCATTACAAAAACAATATGGTGATTTAAAGAGAGAGAGAGAGAGAGAGAGAGAGAATAACATTGGAATACAAACAACTTCTAAAGAATAATTCATACCTGTGAAGGCCTAAATATGAGGACACTAAAAACATTGCCACTGCAGCCAAAGCGTGCCTGCTCAAGCAGCTTATCTACTTCCCCTGACTCTTTCTTAAAGTTTCCTGTGGCACCCTCCATTCAAAGGTTAAATAAAGTGTGTGACGTTGGTGAAGCATGCAAATGCCTAAACAGAGAACACTCTTTTCAAGGCTGAGTAGTTATAATAGCTGGAGTTCATGTGCACTGTTTCCTTTATTATTAGGACATAAATTGTCTTATGTTTTACAAATGTTATTTGCATCAACGTACCATGTTAAACTGTGCAATGACATTGTTCAGAGACATGTGTTGATGATATGACCTATATAACTTATACTTCATTGCCCTGTTTCACAGACAAGGCTTAAAGTTGCAATAGGTGATTCTCTACAGAAACATTTTTTAAGCTGGTTGAAAGTCTCCTCATATTCTGATAGCAATCACTATGTTAAGCAGTCTAAATGTATTTTTCTAAATATATATTGTCTGTGGAAGGCACAGGACCATAAAATGTTTGTTCAATCATTGCATTCAGTCTGAATAAAATGATAGCATGTGTTCTTGTCTGTCAACATGTGTTTGCAAACACTGTTCACACACACATCACACGTCATCAGCGCGTTCACGTACGCTGTGTATAATGTTGTGTAATGGAGTGTGTAATGTTGCAGTTTGAGGATAAACAACATCTGCAAAGTTACGAGGCTCAAAGTTCAATGCAAAGGGAGATTTTTTTTAATTTATTTTTTTACAGAAATCACTTTTTAAGGACTACAACAAACAACTGGTAGGGACTACAACGAGCTTCTTCCTGGGTTGGTGACATCACTAACCCTAAAATTTACATAAACCCTGCCCCCGAGAACACGCAACAAAGGGGGTTGAGGCCATGTTGGGCTGCTTTAGAGAAGAGGAAAAGTTGTTGTATAGAGTGTCATTTTACGCCGGACTGCTTCACAAACGAGGGTCAATTCAACACTGGATTTGCACAAAAGATTAACCTGATGGCACATGCTAGTCGATGAGTTAAATCAACTCCACAGCAACTACATAAACTTATCCACTAACATCTAGATGCATTCTAAAACTTGTAACTTCTTCCTGAGTCTCTCCATCGGTGTTTGACTCCGGTTTGAACAACGTAAGGCTGAACACCGTTACTGACAATCGTCGTTTTGGCTGCGTGAGATTCTCCAGCTTTGTTGTTGTTGAGCAACTGAAGTGCGAGCTGTTAAAGCTCCACCCTCTTCTGGAAAAGGTCAGGAACAGCAGCTCATTTGCATTTAAAGGGACACACACAAAAACGGCGTGTTTTTGCTCACACCCAAATAGGGGCAAACTTGACAAGCTATAATAAATGATCTGTGGGGTATTTTGAGCTGAAACTTCACAGACACATTCAGGGGACACAGAGACTTATATTACATCTTGTAAAAGGGGCATTATAGGTCCGCTTTAAGATTAGTCCCAGACTAAAATGCATGTTTGAGCTGTTTTAACTGAAAGCAACTTGAACTAATATATCTTAAAATGTCAGTGCCATTGTTTTGTCTCAAGATGCACACCAGTAATGTTGTTTTTAAGGCACATTTATAAAAGCTACTTAAATGTCCTAATGTAACTAAGGTCTAATCCTGGCTTAGGCCAATATATGTTAAACTGAAGCTTTTTAAATAGTTTTTAAGGGGGCCTTTTGCTTGAATGACACCAGTAGGCTACTCAAGCTGCATTAACTCCACATGTTTGTGTAAAACCTGATGATCAGCATGATTTGAGCATCTACCACTAATTGAAGGAAATCTGACTTTTTATACAAAGTTTACATGGTCAATGTGATAAATTTGCTTATTTAATTAGTGACCTAGAAATATTGTACATATCTCAAATATTTCACAGCATTTCTTTGCTTAACTTTGTTTTAATTTAAATTTCAAAAACATCTGCTTTATGTGCAGATTTAAATTAAAAAAGATTTTTAATGTGTCCACATACTATAATATAATGTTTCTCTCAACTTTTCTTTGTTTTATATGTGCCAAACTCATATTTGTTTGCCAAATCTTTCTTTTCATTTAGGTTTAAATAATAAATGCCTGGATTTTCAATGAATCCTCAGACTTGTGAGCTACTGTGTTTGCACTCTAAAGGTGACTGAGGACAGTGATTCAGCAGAGATGCTCCCCAGAGACTATATGAACATCCACACTGTGAGAGGCTTATTCTTATGCTGCTCAAAAACCACTACCATGTACATGTTAAATACAGAACTGTGTGATATAATTATAGTTTCTAACAAAACGGTATAATAATGCAGTTCTTTACAGCATGCAATCACATAACATAGCCTATTGCTTTGTGATTTGTGCTATTTGCCTGTCTGGTGACACCAGACAGTCAGAAATAGAAAAAAATGTCAGAGCCATGTAGACACTCAACATTGCATTGCAAAGCACTATTTTTAGATTAATTTATACTTACATGTATTCAAGCTGAAGCTATATATTTGATCAGCCCTGGATATCAAACCCAAAATCTTTATGATGCTAGCTACTGTTTGAGCTACAGGAGCACTAAATAGAACAGATTTGTTAGAAAATGAGAAAAAGCATCTGTTCTTCAGAGTAAATCTTTCAGTATTTCAGTCCATTATAAGAATCACTGAGTCATGATCTTAATTTGTGCCAAAGTCATTGTTGATACCAAGTGTAACTTTAGATCCTCATCCTCACTAGACTGGACACAGACAGAGGATGAAAGACCAAAGAGAAAGAGAGAAAGTGCCACATTCCTGACAATCACAGTCCAATCACACAAAAAAAACAGGCAGAAACATCATTTTGATTCTTTCAAGCATATTTCTAAGCGTATCATTCCTCTCTCCCTGATAGTGTGGATGAAATTGAAAAATTCCAGCAGGAAACACTTTGTGAGACAGGAAGGGCTGCAGTTATATTTTCAGCAAAATACAACTGCAAACACTTTATGGGCCCGCTCTTCTACAAAAATACGAACATACCCTTTATAAAATGAATATCCAACAGACATCAAACCAATGACTAAAACTTTTTTTTTCTGTGAAACATATAAGAAGGTATTCTGAAGAGCGTCTTTTTTGTCCATATGATCAAAAAGTCAATAGTCACCAAAATGGTTTGGTTACCAAAATTCTTCAAAGTATCTTCTTTTGTGTTTCCGCGGGGGGGGGGGAACAACATGAAGGTGAGTGTAAGGATGAAGGAATTTTCATTTTTGGGTGAACTATCCCTTTAACTAGACTTTGTTAGAGAAAAGAAAAGCTTTGCTACTAACAGAGAAACACAGACTTACCTCAGAATGCTCACTGCAGGCAGACTACAGCTACAGCAGTCATTGTAGTGTGATGGCAAAGACCCACTGAAGCCAAACAGCCACCGAAAGGCAGAGAAAGAAAAAGACACAGAGAAGGAGGAGGGACAGGAGGTGAAAAAAGGCAGTGATTGGAGAACAGAAAAGCTGTTCTGGAAGTAGAAGCACACTACTCTTTTACCCTAACCTCTCTCTGTCTCTCTCTCTCTCTCTCTATCTGTCACACACACATTCTGTTCACTTCCAACCTTGAGGCACCCACTGATAGCTGTCCCTCCCCCCTCGATTAAGTTTCCTCCTTTAGCCCTCTGACAAACATGTGACTGAGGGGACATGACTCAACAATACGGCTCTATGGTCTAAACTCCAGGAATCATTTGAAAAAGACTGAGATACACTCATCCAGGTGCTCTGTTAGGCATCTATGGATATAATTAATATATGACTATGCATGCTTTTATTAAAGTGTGCGCAAAAGCGACACTTTTTAATTGCATATGCATTGAACAAAGTTTATTTTTCTATTCAACAATTTTGACTATGAAAGAATAGGGTTGGACACAAAATCTGAAATGCGTCACCATCATTTTTCACAACCCTTCATTTTATGAAGAATACTTAAGTAATGTTTAAGCATATTTTTAAGTATACTTTATGAAGTACGCTAATATCAATGTACTAGTAGTAAACTTGTAAGTGTACTATTTCAATACTGCTTGGGACTAAATTGGCCCACTTTTTAGTATATAAAAATATACGTTTAAGTGTACTATAAGTGTAAGAGTAGTGAACTTTAAGTGCACAAATAGTTCACATCTACATTTCAGAACGAAGATCAAAACACAGGTGGAATAGATCGTGTCCATCAACTCCCCAAAGCTTCACAATCATTTCCTCTTATGGGGTTCGACCTTTCATTCAGTAACACTAGGCAGTTTTGATTTATATGCTGATTAATGTTTGATGATCGCGCAAGCAATCTTCTATCACTTGTTTCAGCTTCTTCTTCACCTGTGTTTTGATCCGGAGATTCTGTTCTAGAAGATGTGTAATAGCGCCCCCTACTCTATAACAGTGAAAACATGGATAGCTGGAAAATTCAGGCAGTGGCGGGGAAAGAGTAAAATAGATTTGAAGTAAATTCGTATGTACACTACCAGTGGATTGATTTTTTATAAATCAATATTTTCAAACAGTGTAAGTTTATTAGACAGTATGTGAAACTAGCCTATGTGAAAAAAAGTATTTAATAGTCTACTCAATCAAAACCCACCCACTTGCTACTCAAAACTAGTCCAAAACTAGCCCAATCGTGTTTCAGGGTGGGTCCCCCAGTACAAATTGTATTCCAGGGGCTAAACATCATGTTATTTGAGGTCGCTTCAACTCGTGGACATAAAAAACAACCCGCGGCAACAGTGTTACAGTAGCCCATTTCCAATGGAAGATCGCAGACTTGGCAACACTGGAGCAAACACAACTACAAGCCAAGTATACTTACAATACCTCATTTTAAGTATATCTCGATCAAAAGATTAAGTACATGTATAGTCCAAATATACTTAGACCTTTCTGTTAGTATAAATCAAGTATACTTAAGTGCAATTTAAAGTAGGCCAATATTTCTGAGAAGTACATAAAAAGTAGACTGAAAGTATACTTTCTTATTTTTAGTTTATTATTTTTAGTATACTAATAATACAGCACGCCTGAATAAACTTCTTTAAGGGAAAAGATGAAATTTACAATTTAAAGGAATATTCTGGGTTCAGTACAAGCTAAGCTTATTTGACAGCATTTGCGGCATATTGTTGATTATTATTTTTGACTAAAAATAATTTACAATACGCTAAACAAATATATTTAAACACAAGCAATACACCATCGCGTTATCCATGGATAACTTTTGAATCACTATAATGAATATAGCGTATGAATGATGAATAATGAATTTATGAATTCACTACGTTCGTATTGTTTACATTATATGCACTTAGGCGCCTACTGCCAACAAAACAGACATTTGAAGCAGTTTTACTCACCACCTGCGGTTCCAACTCATGACCGGGGATCATTACCGCTGTGACCGCTCCATCTTTCAGTTTCAAACGATCTGTAAATCCAGCGTAGAACTGGGCCTTGTTTATGAAACCATAAGCCTGAAGGCTCGAGCAGCCACGGAAAAACACGATATATTCTCCATTCATTTTAACCAATAAAAACGTGATTGCAACTATCACTTTCTATGGTTATTTTAATGACAAATATCGAGAGTACATCAATGTAATGGGTGAGAACAAAACTCTCAACTCCACTGGGTTCTTTGGGAAGCAAAGTTATCTTTCCCTCACAACCATTGATTGATTTCGTGAAGTCCTGTAACCTGCGCAGCGCTACCGACGACTTCTGTAAACCCGAAAGCACGTTGATGGGCGTGCTCTTGCTCTCTCGCTCTGGTCGACGTGTGCGCGCGCGCTCTTCCGGGAGAACTGCCCATACAAGGAATTCCGCCCCCGTTTACGTCACTCAGGCCCATACTCGAGAGAAAAAAAAAAAAAAAAAAAAAACGAAGTTCGTGAGGATTTGAAAGAGTATTTTTGGCACAGAAATACTCCGTCATACGTCCAACTCGTGTTTTGAAACTTTGGCCATGTTTAGCATGAGAATCAAACTCTTTAACAGTGCAAATAAGTCAGAATGCATGAAATAGCATTAATATATATCAACATGATTTTAGTATGAAAACAATCTCTTGTTAACCTTTTCTGCATAAACCCAAAAACAACTGTAAGAATGATTTAAACAGGTTTACAGCTCAAATAATACACAAGTTTTAACAATGTACGTTCTTTAAAAAAAATTATAAGTTTCACATTTCTGCTTTTAAATCCTCTAAAAATTGTCCCCCATTCACTTCCATTATAAGTGCCTCATTGTAATTCTGGATTTCTTTCATTTTTTTCTTTAAGAAAATGAGAGATGAGTCTCTTTTTTTGTGATAGTCAGCACTATGCCACAAATGCTGTTGATTAAGCCTGGAATATTACTTTAAACAAATTATTTTATTGACAATTGTTCAAAATCAAGAGTTAAATTATGAAACGATAAAACACGGAGAAGCTCAGTAGACTTTCTAGACAAAACAATGTTTTCAAGTAAGCAAATTCGCATGCTTGCTCTATCAGTGGAGATATGCTTTATCCTGCCTATGACCTCAGTGGCCACTGGACGTTACCAAGTCTGGGTGACAAACTGCAGTACAACAGTTTGTGTTTAACTGATTATATGTCCAGCACTGTTCTAGGAAATTTGCCTCATATCTTTATTGTTTCCTAAGGTTATAGTCTTAATTGCAAAATGACGTCTTCATAACGCATTTAACAAAGAAATGTAATCCTAGTCTTGAACATTATGATATAATGGATAACTGAGACCCTGCGATGACGTGAATTCACGGCTGAATTGTTCCACACCATACAATTCAGCCACTAGCAATGAAATGGTACGTTTTAATTTCATATTACAGGGATGCTATTATAACGGTAAATTATAACTGAACATTGTCATTTCCTGTTTGACCTATGCAGATTTTCTTTTCATAAATACACCCTGATGCCTTCAGCACTCACGCCTAGTTGCGTGGCAGTCAAGGGTTTGGCCGCAAGCTGATTCTGTGTCTGTTTTCTGATTATGGTGCTTGTGAAAGACATGTCCCAGTACAAACCTTTGAAAAATCAAAACAATGTGCATGAAAATAGTTATTTAAGCGCAAATGGTATTATGCTGACTACATTCATCTGTAGAAACAATCTCATTTTTCTATCCACTGGTGTTGTGAAATTACTAATATTGTTAAGTGGAGTTGTGTGAGGCTGCAATTCAGAATAGTATTATGAAATATTATGCAATGGGTGGCTGAATAAAAACTGGAACTGTAAATTGGAAATATGACAAAAGGGCCAGCAACCGGTGGGCTAATTATGGATAATTAGCATTTCGGGATAACCATAACCCTGCCAAAACAATTTTTTCAGCTCCAGCAGCTGTGGTGGGAGCAGAAGAAGGGAGGGTGCAGGGTGCAGGGTGTTAGAGGGAGTTATTTTTACAGCGACAAATATTTGTTGTTAAGGTCTTCATTTACAAATGGAGGTATCCAAAAAACAAGCCTGTTAATTCCCCATTCAGCAATCATCCATATTGGCAAACTATATTTCTGTATGTTCAGATGAACACTGCACTACAAAGTCAAACTGACCTGAAAAAAAAAAAAAAAAAAAATCAATGATCTGGAAACAAACAGTCATTCATAATTTAATAACAAACCAAGAGAAACTATGTGTACAATGAACAGTGCTGTATTCACTGACCATGTTTACATGCACGCCATTTCCCAATTAAGGTCCATATTCTGTTTAAGACTTTATAAAAAGATATTTTATGCTGCACAGTTATTGGAAAATGATTTAAGATGATTCCATTCGAATGACCACGAGCTTTCAAACAAACTGCAGTCTAATTTGACTTTTTTTCCCTTTACCATGCTTACTGCTACTACTCTGCTGTTCGCTCTCGCGCTGGTTACTCATATGTCTAGTTTAAATAACGTTAGTGTCTCATTTACCGTCATATTGCCAAACGCTCTTCCAGAACACGTTTAGTACGGGTCACAAACCGAGTCAAAGCACGTGTCTGTCGAGCAAATCGACTCGTTTCATGTCAGCTGTTTGGTCTGGGAAACGAAACGCGCAGGAAAAACGTGGACATGCGGCATTCAGAGGTTTTGTATCAACCATCTACACTGCAAGCGACGCGACAAAACTACCAGGCTCACATTATTGTCATTAAACGATCAATACTGCATTATTTACAATTGACATCACGCGCTTGTAGAACACGCAGTTTGTTATTAGCAGCGTCGCGTCGCTCGTCGCAAGCAGTGTTTAATGGGTGTGCTAAATAAATATGAGGACATTATGCAGAGCTCAAACGATTACCGACCTCATCACTTGTCTGGACTTGATGTACCTTGCGCAGAAAACATGTTAAATGTTAAATAAGCCCCAACAATATAGCATGAGCTGCACGCTTCGTCAACTTCAGTCAAATATTGACCATGACTAGAATTCACAAGTTAATGAAACGACCGGTTGAAAAGGGATCTGAAGGTTGAGCATCAACCACCCCACAATTATACATTAAAAAGTAAAAAGACAGATACAATTTAGCTATGAAATTGTACCATACTCACAGTAGAAGGCAGTTTTAGTCAAAGACTATTCCAGTGGTGCACAGCAAGTCTCACCAGACAGGAAAAAAAAAGCACAACTCACCTGTCATGCAAGAGGTGTCCAGTTTTCCAAATGCTAAATATTTGTGCTCTGGTAACAAAAAGATGATGTAGTCGCACTAAGTCAACTATTAGCTGTCAGTCAGACTGAGAGGGAGGTCTTGGAAACCTTTGTATGCCCTCTCGTGAAGAATCAGTCAACTTTTTTGTAAAGGGCACTTTATATACAAGAAGTGGTGCATGGTGTGTGCGTGTGATTAATTGGTCAGCTTTTAAATCCCCTGAGGAAGAAGTGCAAAACATAACAGTCACATTACAGAGGCACAGCACAAATATTAACCCGCAAACGAACAATCATGTCCGAACATAGTGTCCGTCGCTGTGTTGTGGGATAGTCTTGACTTTGTTTTTGATGTAAATGTGGAATGAGTTTGTGTTATTATTCTAGTGGATCGAGAAGGGATAGATCACTTTGAAGGGTTAGTTCACACAAAAACAACAATTCTGTCATGAATTACTTACCCTCGTGTCGTTCCACACCCGTAAGCCTTCGTTCATCTTCAGAACACAAATTAAGATATTTTTGATAAAATCCGATGGCTCAGCGAGGCCTCCATTGCCAGCAAGACAATTTACATTTTCAGTGCCCAGACTAAAGACATATTTAAAACAGTTCATGTGACTACAGTGGTTCAACCTTAATGTTATGAAGTGACGAGAATACTTTTTGTGCGCCAAAAAACAAAATAACGACTTTATTCAACAATATCTAGTGATGGGCGATTTCAAAACACTGCTTCATGAAGCTTCAAAGCTTTACAAATCTTTTGTTTCAAATCAGTGGTTCAGAGCGCGTATCAAACTGCAAAAGTCACGCCCCCCCAGTGGTGAACCATTGAAATTTCTAAACACTTATCACGCAACAAAGCTTTGTTTACTGAAATCACATGACTTTGGCAGTTTGATACACACTCCGAACCACTGATTCGAAACAAAAGATTCATAAAGCTTCGCACAAAAAGTATTCTCGTCGCTTCATAATATTACGGTTAAACCACTGCAGTCTCATGAACTGTTTTAAATATATCTTTAGTAGCTTTCTGGGCATTGAAAGTGTTAATTATGGAGCCATAAATGGATTTTATGAAAAATATCTTAATTTGTGTCCCGAAGATGAACAAAGGTCTTATGGGTGTGGAACGACATGAGGGTGAGTAATTAATGACAGAATTTTCATTAATTTCAAACTGTATGGCTTTCTTTTTGCTGCAGAACATAAAAAAGAAGGTATCTTGAAGAGGAAAGTCATTGGGGTCCAAAACAACATTGACTCATTGGATAGACAAAAAACACGGAGACATTCAAAATATCTTGAATTTTCATGGCAATATTTGAGAAAACAACACAAAAATTAACACAAATTAAAACTCAAAATATGGCTACGTCTGAAATGCTGTAGATTCCTATTATTAATAAATGACCTAATCTGTTCTTTCTTCCCAAAGTTTATCAATGACTAATGACAAACTGTTTAAACCCAAAGTGTGATCTCCACATTTTGATCTATTGCATATACTGGTGACTAATTGTCCCTTCTTAAAAAAAAATGCACATAGCTCTGCACAACCAGGAACCTTTTAACTTAAAAGGTCAATTTAGTGAACTTTAGTCAAAAAATGTCAGGGGTCAATACTAGTTTGAGTGACTATCAGTTTTCTGCAGTGCCCTTTCAGAATTAACTTATTCTGACAATTATGACAGATCAGCACACAGTGAACTTAAAACACAACACTATGTTTTGCATGAAATCAAGGTCATTTATTTTGATCTAATCACTATGACAAGATTATGCTACCCTCTTCTAACTGGCAAATAAGTGGTTCTTTTCCAACACAGAATAATCCTGTGAAAGCAGAGGATAATATATAATTAGGCCTTACGCTTCCACAGAATATTGATGAGAGTGAAGCAGGATGATAAATGACCACCCTTTGTGCAGGTGTTCTGTGGGAACAATCGTCTCTGTGTCAGTGTTGTTAATAATTAGGGATCCTGTGACAGAACAGTGTTATGCAAACCTGCATCACAAATATCTAGACAATTAAAGGCTTCTGATTCAGCATAAATAATGGCTTTTTTACTCTAAAAGGTGCGGGAAGTAAAACATTTGAGAGAAGCTATTGGTATAATTATATCCAGTATAATAACTAATTTGTTTGAAAATAAACCAGCAAATATTCTGTTCTTTAGCATTTATAGGTTACTTAACCCAACTTGAAGATGCACTTTTTAAAATGATGGAGTTCAGTTTACAGTTTTTTACACAAGGTGGTCTCTCTCATGGTGCCCGCATTGTTGAAGTCACCTGACTAGCCAAACACTATACTTACTTTATTCCCATTTTCAAAAATTTTCATTTACAAAATAAATGAATCTTACAATGAAATAAATGCTAATATACTTAAGGGGCATTTCTAAATTTGCATTGGTAAGCAAAAATCATTTCTTTAATGCTATGCTGCATCCACGCCACTAGGTGTCAGTATAATTAAAAATCTGCAATGAACTTTCAAAAAATATTTAAATTTATGTGACCATCACAAAGTGATCTTAAGATCACTTGACAGTTCTAGTTTTAGTCCAAAAAGGAAAAAAGATAATAAATGACAATCATAAAATGGTCTTATTCCTTCATCAGTGCCTAACAGCAGAGAAAGATGTTTTGTTGAAGTAGATATCATAAAAAAAGACATGGATAAATGAACATCTGGAATGTTTTTTTCCCCTTTACAGAAGCAGTAAGGTGCTCATAAAAATTAACCCTGGCTTTACATTGTTCATAATACACATCCAAAAAAGAAAAACAAAAACAGTAAATTCAATAATAAGTCAGCATAAAAAAGAATCAGAGGGGCTGTTGGAAAAATGACCTGCAGCTTTACTGCACAAACAGGAGCTTTTGCCTGAAGCTACACGTTAACCTTGTGTGCATGGGGCAAGAATTCAATAAGCAGAAGACATTATTGTTATAAGCTGTCATCCAAATAGCTTAAATGGTTCTGGGCACCTGGCAGCTTGAATTTAAAAGTGAGTGCGTAGAGAAATAATGAACCAAAAACAATATAAAAATCCATATTTTTGTGTAAAGGATTTCAAAGATGTATCATTATGCAATAATATCTCCTACAAGCATGTTAAAGTTGGCATGAAACTGAAGTTTTTAGTTTTTTCTTTCCTATTGTGATGCACACTGATGAACCAAAACATTATGACCACTCATAGGTGAGGCAAATTTCATTGATTATCTCCACACTGGGTAGATTAGATGGTAAGCAAACAATCGTTTCTTTTAGAAAACATGTTGGATGCATGAGAAATGGGCAGGAAAAAAGACCTGAGAAAATTTGACCAAAACAGGGCCAAATTCTTATGGTCAGATGACTGGGTCAGAGTATCTCTGAAACGGCAAGGCGTGTGAGTTGCTCTGGGTCAGCAGAGGTGAGAATTTGCCAACAGTGGTCCGAGGAGAGATAAACCACCACGACAGGGTGTTGGGCGCCCAAGGCTCATCGATGCATGAGGGCAACAAAGGCTATCTCGCCTGGATCAAGCCAACAGAATGTCTACTGTGGCACAAGTCACATAAAATTTTAATGATGGTTAGGAATGAATGGGAGGAATGTGTCACAACACACAGTGCATCACAATCTGCTGCGTATGGGGCTGTGTAGCCGCAGACCAATCAGAGTCCTATAATGACCCCTGTCCACTGTCGAAAGCCCCTACAATGGGCACACGAGTGTTGGAACTTGACCTTGGAGCAGTGAAGGAAGGTCACCTGGTTTGAAGAGTCCCATTTTCTTTTACTTCACGTGGATGCGTTTGTATGTGTGTGCCATTTACCTGGGAAAGTGATGGCACCAGGATGCACTGTGGGACGACGACAAGCCGGTGGAGGGAGTGTGATGCTCTGGCCAGTGTTCTGCTTGGAAACCCTGGGTCCAGCCATTCATGTAGACATCAATTTGACACATGCCACCTACTCAATGTTGCAGACCAGGTACACCCCTTCATGACAGTGGTGTTCCCTAGTGGAAATGGCCTCTTTCAGCAGGATAAAGCACTCTGCCACACTGTACACATTGTTCAGGAATGGTTTGATGAACATGATGAAGAGTTCAAGGTTATGCCCTGGCCTCCAAATTCCTCAGATCTCAATTTGACTGAACGTGTGGGATGTACTGGACCAACAAGTCTAATCCATTGCGGCTCCACCTTGGAATAAAGGATCTGCTGCTAATATCTTGGTGCCAGATACCACAGGACACCTTCAGGGGTCTTGTAGAGTGCATTCCTCAGCGAATTGGTGCTGTTTTGGCAGAACGGGGAGGACCAACAGCATATTTGTTTTGGCTCATTGGTGTATATCAGAGTGATACGGCTTCTCGAACAAGAAAAAATGTAGGGCGGGACTTGGTTTTGTCCATTGGGAATTGATTGGATTGTTGTTGTTTGCTATTGCTGCGATCTCATGTGAGTGACAGGTTGTCTCGCCATCGTGCCGATAAAAATGTCATCAGAGAAGAGAAGAAATGTCACTGCAAGAGGGAGGAGAAGATATTTTGATTCAAGAATTGTCCATTTTGATTTCATGGTGACTTTAAAGGGTTAGTTCACCCAAAAATGAAATTTCTGTCATTTATTACTCACCCTCATGTCGTTCTACACCCGTAAGACCTTCGTTTATCTTCAGAACACAAATTAAGATATTTTTGATAAAATCTGATGGCTCAGTGAGGCCTCCATTGACAGCAAGTTAATTTACACTTTCAAACACCCAGAAAGCTACTAAAGACATATTTAAAACAGTTCATGTGACTACAGTGGTTCAATCTCATTGTTATGAAGTGATGAGAATACTTTTTGTGCGCCAAAAAACAAAATAACGACTTTATTAAACAATATCTAATGAAGGGCGATTTCAAAACACTGCTTCATGAAACTTCAAAGCTTTACCAATCTTTTGTTTCGAATCAGTGGTTCGGAGCACTGCCAAAGTCACATGAACCATTGAAATTTCGAAACACTTATGAGGTAACGAAGGCTTGTTTACTGAAATCACGTGACTTTGGCAGTTTGATACGCACTCCGAACCACTGATTCGAAACAAAAGATTCGTAAAGCTTCGAAGCTTCATGAAGCAGTGTTTTGAAATCACCCATCACTAGATATTGTTGAAAAAAGTCGTTATTTTGTTTTTTGCCGCACAAAATGTATTCTCATCGCTTCATAGCAATAAGGTTGAACCACTGTAGTCACATGAACTGTTTTAAATATGTCTTTAGTGCCTTTCTGGGCGTTTAAAAGTCTAAATTAACTTGCTGTCAATGGAGGCCTCACTGAGCCATCGGATTTTATCAAAAATATCTTAATTTGTGTTCTGAAGATGAACAAAGGTATTAAGGGTGTGGAACGACATAAGGGTGACTAATTAATGACAGAATTTTAATTTCTGGGTGAACTAAACCTTTCACATGTGAACTATAAAAACAGATAAGAGTCATTCTCATATTTGCGTGAGTGTAAGAGGACATGAAACCAGGTGGTGGAAGCACAATGGAAAGCTCATGTAAATCGTCATTTTCCTCCTCTCAGACTAACTATGCTTTGCAGTGTGAGGGCAGAGAGCAAGAAAAGTTATTTTAGTTGCAAACCGGAATAAACAAAAGAACCAATGCTCATTGAGAAAACTCAGAGTGGAGGATATACACAAATGAATATTTGTTTACACAGTGGCCCTATAAAACATTTGGACACTTAAACCACACAAAATTGATGAATGTCTTGCATAAATGTCCATGTTAAAAATATGTTTTATGTGTTATTCCAGTTCCAAAGGGAGGTTAAAGTCAAATACAGCACAAAAGCAACAAGATTTGCAAGCCTAAAGGCATTGTGCAACGTGACTCACAACAATTTCTCTGCCAATATAAACTTTTCCTTTCACCTTATGCCCTCCTAAGACTGATATAAGATTTGAGTTTGAATGAAAATATGAGCTGCTCTTATCTGATGAGCCACACTCTAATTACTAGTTGAGTCATGTTGATCTCAGCCTCATGATCCACTGCATCTTTTACCACCCAAGCATATGACAAGACCACACTCAGAGTACCCGGCCCAAATGCATCACTTCTCCTTTATTAGGACGGCACTCGCTGTTCCCACTATTGATAATTATGGGTTTAAAATATCATGCGTGGATTCTAATACATTGGTGACATGATGACACAGCAGGTGTTCTAAAAGCACTTCTTGAAAACATCTCTAGTGAAGCACAGAACAGATCTGATAGAGCTGCTGTTTTGGATCTTTTAAGTTTTTTCCCCTGTAGAATAAGAGAATATTTAACTCTGTTGTTGAGAAAAAGAGCATCTTCTTCAGAGAATAAGACCAACATTTGACTAGTGGTTTAAAGAGTGAAAAGAATCCAAGGCCAGTTATTAAATAACCAAGTTAATCTAATTTTCCTTTAAATTGACGCACTAAAAATAGCAGAGAAACTTCTAGGCACCAGCTTCACTTTGGTCGCACGTTTTGAAAAGCTGAACAGTTGCAATCTTTTTTGCAAGAATGCGAATGCAAACATTTATAGATATCTCGTACTTGAATATTTGACATTATTTGACGGAAGAGGGGTTAAAGGAATTATGTGGAAATTAAATTAGATATTGAAGGATTAATGTATTGTGTATTTTTGTACTTTTTATGTAAGAATTGTTGGTTTAACTTAAAAAGTAAGTTACCTGGTTGACTTGAAATTTTGAGTTCATTGAAATTAAAAATTTGAGTTAATACAATGAAGGTGATTGATTTAATCAACAGAAACTCAAAATATTATGTTATCTGAACCACATTAATTATCTAAGTTGATTTGACAAAAGAAAAAGTGTTGTGATAACAAATCATGAAAATAATTTTATACAGTGTAGGTATTAATTTAAATGCTGCTACCAAATATCCTTTGGGAAATGAAATAAAGACAAACTGAACTTAGGTTTCTGCATCTTGATGTTTAAAGTATTGACTCCTCAATTCAACCTTTTAGATTCAGTGATTGTTTGGGTTGAACAACTCAAAACTTTGGTTTCTTGGATGATCTTTCAGACATCTGAACTGATACTGACCTCTACAGGGCATGGCTAATGTTACTGATAAAGTAAGCACTGCATGCTTTAGGGTGTCAGAACAACATAAAAACAACAACAACAAACTTTTGTTCATAGGTTTATCAAATCACTTCTCACATCAAACACAATAACACAAGTCGTCTTTAAATAAGATTACATGTTTCATTGCACATTATTTCAACAGACCAATGATGAGCTGCCCTGATGTACAGAATATCTGACTTTTCACTCAGTCATCAGTCCACCACTCCGTCTTCCCTGATTCTATTTTACAGAGAAATCATTTATTACAGTCCAAGAGCAAGACTACAAAATAAGTCTAATGGGAGGTTAGGTATAAAAAGGGCATTAGACAATGTATGTTGTGTACTGTTGAATTATAAGTTGCACAAAACTGATAAATTTGTCCTAATGTTGTATATGTATATATACAACACATATACATATATATATATATATATATTATATATATATATATATATATATATATATATATATATATTATATATATATATGAAGTATATTATACTTCCAGGAGTGTTTTGTTTGGATCATTCCTTAGGCTCCTGTTCATCAGCTTTGCTCTCCGTTTGCCCGTCTCTCCTGTTGGCCAGCTCTTTCAGCCCCTCCTGAAGCTGCTCAACAGCCTCTCCATCTCCTGCTGCATGTGCCAGAGCCAGGGCTTCCTTATACAGCTTACCAGACTCCTCAAACTCCCCTGGTTAATAAAGACAAAGAACAATGACAACTGTGTATCCCTGAGAATATCTTCTAGAATATTCTTTAATCATTATATTATAATCATTTATAATTATAAAACAATATAATATAATATAATATAATATAATATAATATAAACAAAAATTATTAAGCAGCACAACCGTTTTCAACATTGATAATAATAAGAAAAGTTTCTTGAGCACCAAATCACCATATTAGAATGATTTCTGAAAATCATGTGACACTGAAGACTGGAGTATTGGCTGCTGAAAATTCAGCTTTGCCATCACAGGTATAAATTACAGTTTAAAATATAGCTGCAAGTAACAATTAACAGGGTTTCAAGCGCTTTAAAGGATTAGTTCACTTTCAAATGAAAATTACCCCATGATTTACTCACCCTCAAGCCATCTTAGGTATATCTTCTTTCTAATGAACACAATCGGAGATATTTTAATAAATATCTTGATGCATCCAAGCCTTATAATGGCAGTGAACAGGGTATGAGTTAAAGACCACCTTCTGTATTCAAGTTATAAAGAAAGTGTAAACAGGCGTCGAGTCAGTTACACTTTTTCCGTAAATTGAATAGGGAAGGCGTAGGACGTAGCGTAAGCTTTGTGAACTGCAAGAGTTTTACACTTTCTTCGTACTTTGAATACGGAAGGCGGTCTGTTGAAAGCTACATATTTTACTTCATAACTTGTTAAATATGGATATTTTTATATAAACGCATCGCTTTGCTTCAGAAGGCCTTTATTAACCCCCCAGAGCCGCGTGGAGTACGTTTATGATGGATGGATGTGGATGAAAGCATTTTCTTCAGCTCATACTCGTGAACCCTGTTCACTGCCATTATAAAGCTCAGATGCGTCAAGATATTTATTAAAATATTTCTGATTGTATTCGTCTGAAAGAAGAAAGTCATATACACCTAGGATGGCTTGAGGGTGAGTAAAGCTTGGGCTAATTTTTATTTGAAAGTGAACTAATCCTTTAAGGCCTTTAAGCCTTTGCGTAAAAATATTTTTTTGTTTTACTTTTTTTTGTTTTACTTAGCAAGCATGTAACCACTTAGATCATAGATGGAAATGAACATTTAGAGCCAATACAGGCAATTTACCACTGGAAATATATGGTTTTAAAAGCTTTTTTTTTTATAAGCCAAAAACCTAGGACTAGTTTGGCAAAGTTGGTTTTTTGTAAGATTCCCCAATATTTAACGAACGATGACGGTTGTTTTCGTCAATATCCTCATAGACAATCATGGGACCTTGGACAAAGACACTGCATACCAATTTTCAAGTCAATCGGACTAATGGTGAAGTAGTTATAGCCATTTTCATGTTTTTTTTCCCTGTTATAGCACCACCATGTGGCCAATCACCATGACTTTTTTTTGGTGACGTTATAGACTTTGTGAGTACTAGCAACCCTCAAAGTTTCAAGTCTCTACGACTTACGGTTTGGTCTGCCCGATCACTTTTAAGGGGAGAATGCTGATCCTTGGAAAATTTACACAATTACAATAGGGTTTCAGCACTACTTACTTGAACCCCTAAAAAAAATTTCCTTACCCCAAACATTTGAATGGTAGTGTGTGTGTGTGTGTGTGTGTGTGTGTGTGTGTGTGTGTGTGTGTGTGTGTGTGTGTGTATTAAAGCAGTTTAAAATTGTAAATGTCAGTGTAACTAAATTGAGCAGTTGAACCTTTGTGCATCAGAATTCCTGCCATATTCCCAAGCAGCACATGTTGATCAGGGTGACCCGCTGCCTGTCCAAGCTCAACGGCCTTCTTCACATAAGTCAATGCCTCATCATGCTTCCCCTGCAGGTCCAAAACGGTCGCCAGATCACTCAAAAGAACCAGGGTCTGAAACAGATTACACAATGCCATTTAATGGGACAAACACCTGTACACTTTACACCTGCTTGCCACATTGACCATCAGAAGATCTTGTAAAATGACTGGGGCTGCGTCCAAAAACGTAACTAACTGACTTGTTGCCTCGCTGCCTTATCAGGTAATGACTTCGTAGGCAGCATTTGCATGAAGGAACCTTAAAACTATTTTGGACAGACTTCTGAGGCAGTATAATGGTTTAATGATCTACAGCAAAACAAAGCGAGCTTGGTGATAACTAAGCAAATATTTAATTACTACAACAGTAATTTCTCACTAGAAATGAAACTTTGGTCAAAACATTGGTCAATAATATTCAACAATATTATTAATCTGACCGCACTATTGGATGAGAAACTGAACTGGGCTGATGATGACATCACTGTTTTCTGCAGAATTGCTTTTTAGATGAACCAATTAAAAAGTAACTTGCATTACTTATTTGAAAAAGTAACTTATATATTTTGTTGTAAATTGAAAAAGTAATGATTTACTTTACTAGTTACTTGAAAAAGTAATCTGATTACATAACTCAAGTTACTTGTAATGTGTCACCCCCAACACTGCTAGCGGTACATTTATTGCACACCAGTGTGTAATGTCTTACAAAAGGAAACATCACCTGTGGATGGGATTCTCCCTGCTCCTCCTGGCAGATCTGCAGCGCGTGCCGGTAATCCTTGCAAGCCCCTGTGAAACGATGATTAGCTGCCAAATAACGTGCCCTCGCATCCAGACTAAGACCGAGCAGCAGCCTGGTGTCTTTGCGCTCCTCGTCTAATTGAAACAAACATTTAGTAAGCGATCAAATAAAACACAAATAACCTGTTTGCACTGACATACAAGGAATGAGCCTGAAGTAAACAGAACATACCTGACAGGCTTTCTGGAGGAAGGTCCTTCTGTTTCTCAATCTTGGCCTCTAAAGACTCTGTGCAGAACTGGAAGCCATGCTCCGCCAACTCGTTCCTGGAAATTAAAAGTATGAGTTACTGAACAGCGCAGAGGTTAACAGGTCAACTGACTCAAGTGTTTCTGCCTTTTTTCACTCTTCCAGCAGAGGATCAGAACTCACTTGTTTTGAGTGGCATATATGCTGGCCAGCTTCAGTGACATCTCAATCACTGCATTGTCATCCTTTTGAGATAAAACAGGTACAGGGGGTTTCAAAAAACAGACTGAGGCTGATCTCTCATTTATTTATAGGATAATTGGTCAACCAATGTTCAGAAATGAAGGAATCAGGAAAGAGCCTTGCATACAAAAGTATATACATGCAAAAGTTCATCAATGTTCCAGCATTGAATGTTTTACCTGTGGTGTTCCTCCTGACAGCATGAAGCTCATGGCTGCTTTAAACAGCTTCTCAGCCTGCAACAAAGAACAAGAGTCACATGCTGACGTTCACTACAGATGTACACACTAATGTAGAGCACTGAGTCAGGGGAGCAGGGCAGAGGGAAGATCTCCCTCAACCTTACTCACATTATCCAGCTGACCTTGGACAAAGGCAAGATTCGCCATCTATGAAGAGAGGAACATTAGGTTAAATTATGCTCTCATTTAATCTTCACCGTCATATTGTTTAACAAGGAGAACTGCAGGAAAAAAATGGACTGTTGTAGGTGAAAATGGAGGAAAAGACAAAGAACAACAACAAAAAAAAAACATACCAGGCTGTATGTATATATAATGGCATCATTATTGTGCATCTGATGTGCCAGTCTGACAGCTTTGTGTAAGAGGACATTGGCTGCGTCCAGTTCCCCAGTCATCATGCTGTACTGTGACAGACATTAAGTAGGATTCAGTCATCAAAAATTGACATTATGACAATTATTTTTAAAATATATCAAAGACTAGAAGAGATTTTTGCTGCCCATTCAGAGTCTACAGCCGTGGGCAAAAGTTTTGGCAGTGATATAAATTTTGTGTTTCGCAAAGTTTGCTGCTTTAGTATTTGTAGATTATTTTTTCATGTTTATATGGAAAAATACTGGAAAAATTGATAAGCATTTCATAAGTTTTAAAGGCCTTTAAATGGCAAAAACATTCAATATATGCAAAGAATCAGTATTTACAGTGTTGACCCTTCTTCATCTGGGCCAAATCCTGACTGATGGTGATCCATTCTTGCCCTTTTAGTGCTCAGAGTTGATCACAATTTGTGGACTTCTGCTTGTCTTTCAAGGATTGACCACAGGTTCTCTATGAGATTAAAGGATTAGTTCACTTCAGAATTAAAATTTGATAATTGACTGATAATTTACTCACCCCCATGTCATCCAAGATGTTCATGTCTTTCTTTCTTCAGTCAAAAAGAAATTAAGGTTTTTGAGGAAAACATTCCAGGATTTTTCTCCATATAGTGGACTTCAGTGGGGTACAATGGGTTGAAGGTCCAAATTGCAGCTTCAGTGCAGCTTCAAAGGGCTCTACACGATCCCAGATTGTGTAGAGAAAGGTCACACGTGATGTAGGCGGAAGTATCGATCTAGAGTTTACAAAGTGAACGTGCAAAGACTAAGTCAATGCCCTTTATAAAAAAAAGGTAAAACAACGATGTCGGACGATTTTGAAGTTGGAGGGAAAAATGAGATGGAGTCTTTCGCCCTACTGCGGTACTTCCATCTACGTCACACCTTTCGTGACCTTTCCAACATGATTACGTAATGCGTGGCACATCGCTGGTCAGTGCAAGATGAGCATTTGTGGTTTAAAAAGTATACTTTTTTTTTTTTTTTTTTTTAGAATATGACCGATCGTTTCGCTAGATAAGACCCTTATTCCTCGTCTGGGATCGTGTAGAGCCCTTTGAAGCTGCACTGAAACTGCAATTTGGACCTTCAACCTGTTGTACCCCAGTGAAGTCCACTATATGGAGAAAAATCCTGGAATGTTTTCCTCAAAAACCTTAATTTCTTTTCGACTGAAGAAAGAAAGACATAAACATCTGGGATGACATGGGGGTGAGTAAATTATCAAGAAATTTTTATTCTGAAGTGAACTAATCCTTTAAGATCCAGGGAGTTGTCTGGCCACGGATCCAAAATGAGGAGATTGTCCTGGCACTTACTGGACACTCTGGGACGTCCTGAAGCCTTCTTCACTGCAGTTGAACCTCTCTCTTGAAGTTCTTGATGATCTGGTGAGTGGTTCTTTCAGGTGCAATATTCTTTGCAGCAATTTCCTTGCAAGTGAGGCCATTTTGATAAAAGCAATGATGGCTGCACATCTTTCTATGGAGGTAACCATTGCTAACACAAGAACACAATGACTGGAAGCACTTTTTCCCTCGTTTTATAGCAATCAGTCTGCTGTTATAATCCAATCAGAATGATAGAGTGATTTTACCTGACTAGCACTCGTTCACACTTTCCCATGTAAAGATGATATGATTAGTGGGATTATGTTAGATGGTCATGTGCCAAGGCCAAAAACAGTGTAATTTGGGTTTTTGTTATAAAGTTCTGCACAACAATCTAGAAAAAATGTGAATCAACATCACAACAATGGAAGCAGAAAACTTCGCGAAACACAAAATTTGTCACTGCCAAAACTTTTGGCCATGACTGTAGAGGAGGCAACTCTAGCTGCTGAAAGTCAGTCTGCAAATTTGGGTTGACAGATTTTACAGAAAATTTTGTAGTGCATCTATATAATAATATAATATTTACAAAGTCTGCAAGTGAGTGATGACTAGTGTTTAAATCTGTTCCAATTTGAAGTTGTGTAGTGTTTTCCACATTTTAGAGCAGATTTTTGGAAAATCCAGTGACCACTACTGAAAATTGATTGAAATTGATTTAACACAAATTATTTCATTAAAAATTATAACAATATGAGCAATAATGTGAAGTGAAAAAATCTTAGTATTTGCTTTGTTCCTCTGTTTTCACATTCTTGTTGTGGTCTCAGACTAAACTAGGATGAACAAATGTCGATCAAACTGTCAACGTGATACCTGTATGTCTGTAAAGAGAACCTAATAACGCATCACAGTATACCTTGGCTTTCTTCAAGAGCAGAATAAGTTCATCCTCAAGTTTTTGTTCCTCAGTCCTCTCATCAGAGCTTCCAAAAAGAGAAAAGGCTGATGCAAAAGAAAACCAGTGTTAGATCATTTTAATCATTATACAGAGGTCACCATGGGTCGAGGTGGTCAATAAATTACGTAAACAGCACGAAACACTGTTATGACAGCATCAACTCACCCATCACACCCCACGCAAGAGTCCACCTGCTGAACCCCGCCGTGTCCGAGTGACGCTTCTCACCGGTGCTTTGAGAACTGACGCCCAGATGCCATGACCTTCTGTGCCAGCGGCTCACACAGCGGCTCGACTGCACAAACACACCGGCCGACTCTCGCAGCGATTTGATTCTTACAAAAGATAAGCTGGAACCGGATACATTTCTCGTACAGTCATTTATACAATGCTTCAAATGAACCAACTGTCGACAGTAAGAGCGCAGCGCCATGTTTGTGATTATGCAATGACGTCAGGCGTGGTGGTCACATGACCAGCCCGCCTCATGATTTGCTTCCATTCATTTGTTCCCATTTAATTTTAGATTGATTATATGGTTTGTTTATGAATTGTTCACTGAATGTGGATTTATTAAACTATTATAAATTTATCTTAATGTCTGGCAGTTCAGATGAACGAAAACATACGGGTCATTCCTGTAGTCCATTATTATTATTATTATAAATTCAAATACTATTTTTGAATTACAAATTTAAACAATCACATGTTAAAATATTAAAATCATATTAGTTTCATTACATCATAATATCACAATGTAAAAATATTTTGATACATTTCGTCCCATTTCTAACATGAAATAGGTTTTTTTTTGGTAATAATATTGTTTTAATTGGTAAAACCTTTAACTAGCAAGAATTACATCATCCTCCAGGAAATGACACAATTTTTGGTTGTAAAGCAACAGCACAAACATAAGTGGATGAAAATAGTCCTAAAACAACATCTTAAAAATAAAATAGAAACAGCTAGGTCTACAGATGATATTCTGGACCAAGTACAAAAATACTTATTTAAAAAAGTTACTGTATAAAAGGAATAAATCATACAAAAGACATCAATTTATGATTCACTGTTCAGTTTATTTATTTAACTAAACCACAGATGAGGTTACAAAACAACACAATATCCTGTTATCACCCACTGGCCATTCGTTTTAACAGGAAAAAGAGGGAATGCTTTGTAATAATCTCTTTTCAGTTCTAGGTTAGCACACAGCAAGTGAGTCTCTGTACCACAGATCATGCAGTAATTTTAGGTTAAACATATTCATTTGTAGACACAGAAGTGCACAGAGAGATAGGAAAGGCATAGGGTGATCCATATACACAGTCACTCACACGTAATATTCACATGAACAATAATAACTTCACAAAAAAATATACAAATCACCTCATATTTCAATCCTTTATCTGAAAAAGCTTTAAATTAAGCTTTAAATGTTTGTAAAGCCTTTATACATTTCATCTTAAAAAGAGAACACAGTTGCACATGTGAAATGTCCATCTAAAAACAAAACATAAATGTGTTTTTTTTTTTTAAACTGCCATTTATTTTAACAACAATATTATAGGTTAGCATAGCCTAATCAAGAAATAAAGTGTATGGGTATGTAAGGCTGTCTAACCAAATCTCTTATGACCCACTGCGACACCTATCCATCAAAAAGATGAATGTGTAGTTTACAGAAACAGTACATAATGCAAGCAAAGAGGAATGTCAAAAGAGTGTAAAAATGACTTTAAAACCTATAGAGGTTTTCAGAATTAAGGAATGTTTCCCCAAATTAAAATGTTAACTCACTCTTATACCTATAAGGTCTTAAGAGACAAGAGAGGTATATTGAAGCCCATGGAAAATAAGCCCTATGTGCTTGAAACAAATCATAAAAGTACATTAGATCCTCTTTTGTCTCTTCTGAATGTAATGTCATCTCTTTTCAAATATGTCAGCACCTGATAATTGAAGGGTTAGTTCACCCAAAAATGAAAATTCTGTCATGAATTACTCACCCTCATGTCGTTCCACACCCGTAAGACCTTCGTTCATCTTCAGAACACAAATTAAGATATTTTTGATGAAATCTGAGAGGTTTCTGTCTCTCCATAGACATCCAATGCAACTACCACTTTCAAGGACCAGAAAGGTAGGAAAGACATCATTAAAGTACTTCATGTGACTCCATTGGTTTAACCTCAATTTTGTGAAGCGACACGAGTGCTTTGTTTATGAAAAAAAAAAAAAAAAAAACATAATTTACCACTTTTCTTACAAAAACACGTGTTCACGAGAGCTTCATGACATATGTGTGTTGTGTTCAGACCATAGACTTTAAAAAAATATGGACGTAGTGTTCATGTCGTCAACCGTAGGTTTCTGAAGAGCATTTTTTAAACCTAAAGCCAGCCGCTGCCATGTTGGCAGCGCGTCACCGCGCGTCACTCCCGGATAACAGAAAATGTGGAGCTGAGGTGACGTGACGGCAGCAGACAAACGGCTAGTGGTGACAGCAGCGACAGTCCACCTGTCACCGGTGGCCACGGTGACCTTAATTATGCTGAACTTTAAGGCTTTATATAATTTAAACAGATGAGTTATAAAAGAAATTCACCCCCCTCACAGTTGTCATGAAGGGCAAAATTAGCTATATAGACCAAAACCACAATTTGTACCAAGCTGTAAACATGTTTTTTTTCTGCTGTAAAGTTGGGCATTTTAACATGGGGCTCAATGAGATTCTGCTCTCTTTTGGAGCTTGTCCGTAGCGGCCAGTCGATGAATTGCAGTTTAAGTCACTTCCGTATTGGCTTTAAGAGAAACACGGGGAGGTTGCCGCTTGGTTCAGACTCGTGCATCATCTCAACGCGCATGTGCGAGTGTTTGAGAGAGCTTCACAATGCATGCGTGTTGTGTTCGGACCAAGCGGCAACCTCCCCCCAGTTTCTCTTGAAGTCAATACGGATATACGGTTTTGGTCTATACTGCTAATTTTGCCCTTCATGACAACTGTGAGGGGGGTGAATTTTTTTTTGAACTCATCTGTTTAAATTATATTAAGCCTTAAAGTTCTGCATAATTAAGGGCGTGGTCACTTGAGTGACAGGTTTGCCGCTGCTGTCTGTGAGCCGTCACTTTACCTCAGCTAATTCCAGCTGCTGAATTTGGCATCTCTGCCGTGTTTGTGCTTGTTTCGGGATTATTTTATACAATTATCAAATAATATGGTTTGCTGTGCAGTTATATGGTCGAGACAGATGTGCGTCTGCGTCTTGGCATTGGATAAATGTTTTGTTCGTGAGATTTACTATGACAATGTCTGGAGAATATGCTTCTCAAGACACAACAAAATCCGACAGCACTGCTTGGATATTATAACTAAAACTGCTGCACTATTTTGAAAAATTATACTTTGGACACAGGCTCATTTGTTTGTGAGAGTCTAATGTATACGATCATGTACAGTTTTACAACATAAACGCTGCTCAGATTGCATAATTTCTTGAAGAACGATGATGGAGAGCAGATCATTTAGAAGAAATATGACACAAACAATGGACAATTTAGCGCTTTTGTGAACAAACAGTGCTGTTGTTTGTTTTTCAATGGACGCTCATGGACATTTTACCCAAGTGCAACGGATTGGATTGATCTCACAATCGCTATTTCATTACAAAAGTATGGAGTCCTGTTTTGATTTTGCGTGTTATCATTTGCACACCCGACAAATTACAATATTACTGTTGCTGGAGTATCTATATTGTAAAAAAGACACCGTAGGTAGTAAACGTTAGAACTTTCAAATGATATAACTCGTTATCTTTATTAATATTTTAGATAGTGTCTAAGATAAATAGATAGCTTCTTTAGCCTGCTAACATGATCACGTCGTGCTAGGCGGCCGTGGTTTCAGCAACAAGGCACCTCAGTTTCAACCACGTCCTGCCTCTTTGCCCATTTTCAGTTATCCGGGAGTGACGTGCTGCCAAGATGGCAGCGGCTGCTTTTTCGCTTCAAAAATGCTCTTCAGAAATCTACGGGTGATGTCACGGACACTACATCCATATTTTTTTACAGTCTATGGTTCGGACTTGCGCATCAACCCTCAGTTTTTTTTTTTTTTGGGTGAACCAACCCTTTAAGCATCTAAAACATTTTACTTAAAGGTGAATTAGAAAATTACAGTAAAAGCAATTAAGAGTCTTGAAAATGAGTAAAAACTCCCAAGCATCACATACTCATGAGTTAATTTACCAGGGAATATATAGACATATATTGCAGACCTCACAATTGACCTGTTGGACCAAGTGCCATCACCTCATAACAGGAGTTATATTTGGCACACAGTATATTTTTCATAAATCTGCACTGGCTCCATACAACAGCACTGAAACCTCATTATCATCCAGCATTCAGAGGCACAAAATATTTACTGACCGCAACAAGTTCCTGTAAGGTCCAGCTTCAGTCCCCCAGTCAAGAGCAGGTTATTGCACAAGAGGAAAACAAAGTGTCACATACGGGCCTCTCTGGCTCTGGTATAATTTCACTGCACAATGTTGCTGATTGATAAAACTCAGGTTGAAAGGACTGTTACACATTTAGCGATTGCCAGCAAGGTTCATTTCAACTATACAACGTGCAAACGAGGGGATAATAATCAAGTACTGTCACTATATTCCCCACTAAATCACACCCAAACACACATAGATTTTTTTTCCTCATTATTGAATGCTGTAATTCTAAATATTTTTTAATGCTGATGACCTAAGGGCATTTCAAATCACAAAAATGATGTGCAGTGATTGTCTACCCTGAACAGCATGTGTATATCTGATTGGTAGTATGGTTATTTTGCAGCAAGGGTGCATACTAGTTGTGTGCAAAGAGCTGCCTAACCATGACCAGAAGGAAAACAACAGCACACATCAAACTTCAACTGCCACACAGAATGAAGGAAGACTGTTCACTCCTCACCAAACCTTGGAGTAACTGAGAAGGGGGGGTGGGTGTGTGTGTAACAGAGGACAAAGGCTCAAGCCCAGACATAGCATGAACACCTCACTCACGGCTCCCAAATAGCTGAAGGAAAAAGAGGAATATGTAGACCACATCCATGTAGAGGCAGATGGCTCCAAACACATGCTCCTCTGGGTTCAGAGAGTACCGCCTGTTGCCAATCAGCAGCTGCATGTCGAACGCCAGGAACTAAAGCACGACAAAAGGAAGATAACGTATTAGTGTTGTCAAAAATATTGATGTATATCGATACTGAAATATCTGAAACGGTTCCTTTTCTGCAGTATCGATACACCGATACCACCTGCGCGTTCTTGCACTTTCTCTCCGACGGCGAATTGACACACCTGCCTACTCTCGCTCCAGTTGGATAGTGCTTGTATTGCACATAATTTTCCTCATTCCTGCAGGTTTCGCATTCAAATCAAAAGCGCGTGCACCACTGATCTATATAAGTGGCACTCACATAAAAAGCCGCCTCTCAAACAGTTTGCGAGTACCAAATTGAGTTCTTTTTCGTTGCTTTTTGCGCTTAAACGGTCAAATACATACAAAATGATCTCAAAAGTCCTCTCTTGCCGAGTATTCAGGTAAATACAGTATGTTTTTGGATTGTAAATAGAGAGAAAACGCATGTTGTGTAACAGTATATTAGATCCGTGCATTTGCTCTTAAAGTGACAGCAGCCTAATATTCCTGCTGCGGTCTGTTATGTTAATCGAACAAAAGACAAATAGAAAATCACTCACTGCTCTTGACTGAAAAACTTCTGTAACTTTAATTTTAAGCATTAACCTGAATTTAATTTTTACAATGAAGACTATCCAGTGTTACTTTACATTTGATTACTTTAACTTCTGTAGTTTCTTACCTGAATACTTCTGTTAGACCCACCTGAAAAACTTTAAGCCATATTTTATTTATTTGTCTCTTTATTCTATTATTTATTTGTGCTATCGTTTGCAATTTGTTTATTTGTTCTTATTTTATTACTCACTGTTTACTTGTCTTTTTTTGTAAATTTAGCTCAATGGTTTTAATAAAGTCTCCCTGTGCTGTGTGTAAGCTATTACAACAAAATTACACAAATTATAAAAAATTATGAGATAATAAATTATCTGTATTGAAAATGGTACTGAATATCGTTATTTTTCAAGATATCGTATTGAAGCTGGAAATTCCAGTATCGTGACAACACTATATTGTATGAAACACATAAACATGACAATATTTCATAGTCAAAGGGTACTAACCAGAGTGAAAACCAGAGCACCAAATCCAGCATAAGCAGTATGCAACCAGGGTATCTAAAACCACAGACAGAGTTGACACTATGGTTGGACTGATATCAAAATTATGGTTTCAGTATGAAATCAATATAATACGTTTTTAGCAATTAGGCTAGCCTTGTTCAGACTGTCAGTCCAAATCCGATTTTTGTGCACGTTTCTGCCAATGCCTCAGAATACGCAGTAGTCCAGCACGGCGGCTACACATTGAAATCTTGTAAATAAGACAACATCTGTTTTGCAAACCTCTCCATGTTGCTGCTGTTTTTGGCGTATGTCTACCAACACAACGTCATTGCCATAGAAACAAATGCAGATATTCCGGAAAACAAAAGAGCGGCATGGACACACAAATCGGATCCGAAAAGTTGCGAGTCCATAATTTAGATCAGATTCCAATCGGATACACAAATAATCAGATTTGGACTGACAGTGTGAACATAGCCATTGACACATCATAATAGTGACCGGTTCAAAGTGATCTAGTATATTTAAATATCTGTTAAGCAGCTTACATATCCAAATGGTGCGGTGAAGAACAGCAGAAGCCCGGTTATCATCAGCACCATCATGAGAGAGAAAAGTAATCCGTGACAGGTGGTGAAGTCAACCTAAATGACAGAAGACAGTGCTCTATCAAATGACACATATATGAAGCACTTGACAGAAGCTGTTTAAGACGAAATGAGCTCACCCTGGACTGGAAACAGAAGAGTGTGATGGCCAGACACACCAGTGCTGTGATGCCCACACTCAACATCACCACTTTGGTATTATGGTAGCTGTGTATAGAAAGAGAGTGAGATTAAAAATATGAAAGTAGTGCTGCAAATTAGACACACACATTCTTGTACATCTATCTTTGTGAGGACATTCACTGACACAATGCAACCTCTAGCTCTTTACCCTAATCCTCCCCATCACAACTAAGTGCCTGACCCGAACCCTTACCCTAAACCTTCGCCCAAAAATGAAAATAATCCCATAATTTACTCACCCTCAAGCCATCCTAGGTGTATATGACTTTCTTTTTTCAGCAGAACACAATCGGAGTTATGTTAAAAAATATCCTGGCACTTCCAAGCTTTATAATGGGAGTGACCATTTTTTTTTAAGCGCATCCATCCATCATAAAAGTAATCCATACGGCTCCAGGGGGGGTAATAAAAGCCATCTAAAGCGAAGCGATGCAGTTTTGTAAGAAAAATATCCATAATTATAACTTTATAAACTGTAATCACTAGCTAGGTAACATCCAACAACGAATTAATGAGCGAGTCAAGTTCTGGCGTATGACGTAGGAGTAGAGTAAGCTTAGGTGAGAGTAGACGCCTCTCGCGGTTCAAACAAATGGCTGGGCAACAAACTCAAGCTCCTCCGACATTTCTCTTTAAAAATTCTAATTTTAGACTTTTAATTCATGACCGGTGTTTTGTTTTGCTCTATCCTCTGCGCTTCTGTGTTCGTCAATACGTCATGCGTCGGGTCAGAGGTCACTCTTCGTCCGGAACTAGACTTGCTTACGGCCGTTACCGGGAGCCAGTTATTATAAAGTTTATAAAGTTGGATAAATATGAACATTTTTCTTACAAAAACCCATCACTTTGCTTCAGAAGGCCTTTATTAACCCCCTTGAGCCGTATGGATTTCTTTTATGATGGATGGATACGCTTTTTTGAGCTTGAAAAGAATGGTACCATTCACTCCTATTATAAAGCCAGGATATTTTTAATATAACTCTGATTGTGTTTGGTTGAAAGAAGATAATCATATACACCTAGGATGGCTTGAGGGTGAGTAAATCATGGGATAATTTAAATTTTTGGGTAAACTATCCCTTTAACCTAATTATAACCTTATCCCTAAAATCAAGTCTTGACCCTCAAACAGGCCTTAAAAGAGGTCTCAGAAAGGAAAGGATTCTTTACTCTATTTATCTCCATACAGGTAACTATAGCAGTGGCAGTGTACAAGGGTACAGTTGGGTTCATTTTGTCTCCTACTTTACTATGTAATGGATTGATCATAGTGACCTTAATGTTGTGTATAATAAGGGCAAGGACTCTAAACTTTCACATTTGAACATCCACTAACATTTTCTAGTCCAGAGTCCAGAGATCTAAAAATGTAAAAATAATTCATCCTGATAAAGAATATTTCACCTCTAACAGTGGTCCATTTTTAATATAATATAATATAATATAATATAATTTTGTCTTACCTGGCGAGCATGCCAGCCATATAGGACATTGCCAAAGTCTAAAAATATAAAACAAGTATATTCATCCCTTTCTTTTTGAAGTTGAATGATAGTGAATAAATAATATTTACTATCATTTAACTAGTGAACTAATGAGACAATGAGATCACTTACAAAAATGGATAGAAGGATCATATTGGTAGGGTATCTTCGTCTGCAGATGAAACACAAACACTGATCAATAAGTGATGGATATCAAAGAAGCTCAGAGTTCCTGAAATCACAAATCTCCTATGTAAGCCAGAAGGTGAACAATGTATAACAAACAGTATATGTTTACCGTGCATTTGTGCTGCATACAAGCATCAGGTATGTTCCCATGAAAGTCATGCTGGACAAAACATAGCAGTGTCACTCACAGGATCACAAACATTAATTCATATATAAAGTCCTAAAGCCTCTAAAGAGAAAAGAGCACTGTGTATAATTCACTTACTATGAAGTCAGATAGAAAACCCGATTGTACTGTACAAACTTCCGGACTGGCTCGCTGTGAAAGACAGGACAGTCATCAGTAACAGTGCTTTCTTTTAAAGGGATAGTTCACCCAAAATGAAAATTATCCCATGATTTACTCACCCTCAAGCCATCCTAGGTGTATATGACTATCTTCTTTCAGATGAACACAATCGGAGATATATTTAAAAATATCCTAAGTCCTCCCAGGTTTATAATGGTAGTGAAGGGGGTGCGAGATTTTGAAGCCCAAAAAAGTGCATCCATCCATAATAAAAATAATCCATACGGCTCCAGGGGGTTAGTAAAGGCCTTCTGAAGCGAAGCGATGGGTTTTTGTAAGAAAAATATCCATATTTAACTATAATAACTACTGCGCAAGTGGACTTGCACCACAAGAGTAACCCCTGATGCGATGTATGATGTAAAATGTAGGAGTAGTGTAAGCTTAGACGCCTCTCGTGATTTAAACAAATAGGGCTGTGCAACAAACTCAAGCTCTTCTTCTCTTATATCAAAATCCTCCGACATTTCTCCTTAAAATTTCTTGTTTTAGACTTCTAATTTGTGACTGGTGTTTTGTTTTGCTCTATCCTCTGTGCTTCCGCGTTCGTCATTGCGTCATGCGTCGGGTCAGAGGTCACTCTTCCACTGCAAATCGATGCATACGGCCGTCTGTCGGAAGCTAGTTATTTTAGTTTATAAATTTTTAAATATGGATATTTTTCTTACAAAATCTCATCGCTTCACTTCAGAAGGCCTTTACTAACCCCCTGGAGCTGTAAGGATTATTTTTATGATGGATGGATGCATTTTTTTGGGCTTCAAAATCTTGCACCCCATTCACTACCATTATAAAGCTTGGAAGAGTCAGGATATTTTTTAAATATATCTCAGGTTGTGTTGTGAAAGAAGATAGTCATTTACACCTAGGATGGCTTGAGAGTGAGTAAATCATGGGATAATTTTCATTTTTGGGTGAACTATCCCTTTAAAAGTTGTGTCATGTACTCTGATGTGTGTATAACTTACCAAAATGTGAAGAGCGACACCACACCGAACGTGACCATGAGCTGAACCATGAGGATACAGAAGACCTGCAAAGAATATATATGCTTTTTATAACTAGAATGTTCGTACGCTGCTGTTCAAACTTTTGGGGTCAGTAAGATTTTAAAATGCTTTTTTAAGTATCTCATGCTCACCAAGGCTGCATTTATTTGATAAAAAAATACAGTAATATTTTGAAATACTACAATTACTACACCTAATTAATACTATTTTTTTTTCTAATTTTATATATTTTATTCCTGTGTTGGCAAAGCTGAATTTTCAGCATCATTACTCCAGTCTTCAGTGTCACATGATCCTTCAGAAATCATTCTAATATGCTGATTTTCTGCTCAAGAAACATTTCTTATTATTATCAATGATAAATAATATCATTATCAATGATAAGATAAATACTGTTGTGCTGCTTAATATTTTTGTGGATACAAAAATGTTTTTTTTTTTTTTTTTTTTATGAATAGAAAGTTCGAAAGAACAGCATTTATTTGAAATAGAAATCTTTTGTAACATCATAAAAGTCTTTACTGAAGACATTCACAAAAAAAAAAAATGACCCCAAACTTTTAAACAGTTGTATTTAATATAATTAAATATATATAATTATATTTAAATAGTAATAACATTTTAATAATATTTACATATACATGGAAACAAATATATACAAATATGCTGCTATGAATAAAATGCATATTGTTTGTTGTGAGACCAGTATAAATGTTGGCAGGGCAGGTAAAAAAACCTCAAATAAGCCCTGATTAACCTGAACATCATTTTTAATTATGACTGACTGAGCAACAAACACATTAAAAGATATAGACTGCCCACTTGCATCCAACCCAATTCATATCAGTTAATATATTTGAACTGTCAAGCAGACTGCAAATGGAAAAACAATTGGATGAGAACTTTCACACCTTCCTTATGAACATGCGGCGGACATTCTTGTCCTCCCAGTTGCTTCCACTGAGGCCGTCGAAGCTGCTGCCGGAGCTCGGATCAGAGAAGGGTGAGGACATGTCTGCAGCATAAGCGTTGGAATATCCTGGACCTAAAGAGACATTTTGCACTATTAACAATGTTTAGAGAAGATCCTCAGACTTATCTTACAGTAAAGATAATGTTCCTTGCATATAAATGACACAAATTTGTTGTAATAAAATTTCACATACTGGGGCCGGGATGCACATAAGCCCAGCTGGGGTGCATGGGCATGGATGGTGGTGGCATTGGGGGCGGCTGGGAAGCGTAACTGAAGCTACCAGCTCCTTGTTCTTTATCTCCTGCTGTAGCTTCAGCATAGCTGGGTGGAGCTGCTGGCAGACTCATGGTCTACTGTAAAACAATAACATTCAGAAATCATCTGAGAACGGAATCAAGCACAAGCAGATCTGATATGTGAGCACCCTGACTTCAATTAATATTTTATGCCACAAGGCCAATGGAACTTTGCAACTCTTCACCACATGAATTCATTATGAACCTAAAACTTGGATCCTTTCCTATTTTAAGCCAATAATAGACATAAAGGACTTATTTTTTTTTAAATGAAATGAATGTACTATGTTTTTTACTTAATATTTTGTATTTTTAGGGGACTTTATGGTAAATGCCCCCAGTTTCACAGACAAGGCTTAAGCCTAGTCCCAGAATAAAATGCATGTTTGAGCTGTTTTAACTGAAAGCAACTCGCACTGACATAAAATATGTCATTGCCATTGTTTTGTCTCAAGATGCACAGCAGTAATGTTTTTTAAGGCATGTTTATAAATTAAACTAATTAAACTAAGGCCTAATCCTGGTTTAATCTAAGCCCTGTCTATGAAACCAGGCCTAAATTATATTTATGCAGTAGTTATAATTCATTTATTCACTTTTTGAGCATAGACCTGAAAATGAATTTTCCAATTTAAACTGTCATAAATCTTGAATGCTTTGGAGCGCAGACTTACGTTTGGTCTCTTTTTAAAGACGACACAAGAGATTATTGCTTAAGTTTAAAAAAAGTGAACTTAAAAAAAAGTTAAATTTATTGTTATTATGAAAAATGCAATTTATATACGATATATATTTAATATATATTTTCCAAAACATGCTGTACTCTAAAACTGTGAGAAATTAAAGCCATATTTCTACACAAGTTTTGTTCCAAATGGGAGGTTGATATCTCAAAAAATTAGCTTTCAGTAAAATTTTGTTTGGGCGCAATAATTTCCACTAGGTGAAATTCGTTTGTGACTTTTTTAGGACCATTTAACCTTTTCAAATCATGTCCATGATTTTTTTTTTTTTTTTTTTCACATAGCAAGTGCCAAAACCTTTAACAAGTTTTGTAACATTCTGATTAAGTAAAAAATTCTAAAAAACCAAAGCATAATATTTTTCAAAAATTGTCAAAAACGAAAGCGAAGAACACCAGAGGGAGAACAGCTTTATAATATTCTCTTTCAACTGGCCAAGATCATAATGTTTATAAATTAACCCCGTGAAGCCTGACATACCATATGAATTAATAGTAAAAATAAATCACATTAAAAAAAAAAAAAAAAAAAATAGAATAGTGTTATATTATTTCTCCCAATAATATGTCTTAGTAAGATTATATTTAAAAGCTTAGTTTTAGGATCAAGGGGACAAAACTTAATATTTAAATGCAGTACAATGATAATTGAAATAAACATTTCTCAAAAGCCTATCACACATGATACACACATTTTAACATGATTTTCTAAAAATATATTTGGACAATATATATGGATAATTAAGTAAACATGCATTGCTTTAGTCTAGTAAAAGTTAATCTTGAAATATTACTAATAACATAAAATTTATTCTTAAGTTTACTTTATAAAAATCCTTAAATATTCCACAGCAAAAAGACACGTGTACCATTTTTAAAATTAAGTTGCTGTGATCATTCTTGATGAAAAAAAAAAAAGTACAAACTATCAATCAGAGGGTAGAAGGTATATAGAGTAAAACAGGTTTTCCTCAGCAAAGCTGTGATCATACCAATAATTTAGAGGCCTTAGAAATTCCTATATATCAAATATGATTCAGTACAGTTCTACAGTTATTATAAACAGTAAACTGAACATCAGTTTAGACACATACTGATCTGGCTAGTGTCTATAGAGCGGTCAAACACAGCACAACAGTCTTTTATTCCTAAACTATTAGTCTTAACGAGTGGAGTGCTACTGTTATATTCAAATCAGCTGCAACAGGACTGATATAACTGTTGACAGCGCCTAGCTTAGCTAGCACATCGATGACACTTTTCAAGCCCATTCTGTCGTGCAGGAGACGACAAATACTTTGCGCATATAAGAATAACGTTGTTATAACCTAAATCAAAATATAGGTTCTAACAAATTAATGGTAGAGTAAGATCTGCAATTCAACTTACCTTACTGTAACAGCTAATGTGACACTCGAGATCCCCAAGTAAAAACAATGAACTCAATCGTCCAATGACGTACATCCGGTGTTTCCGGAAATGACAAACGCGAACCGTAGGCAAGCTAAATAGGGCGAAGCGATGTTGGTAGATTTTTTTTTTGGCAAAATGTATTTTACAGTGAAAACGTGCTGTTGGATCTCAGTGCAAGTCAGACAAACAAAAGAACTAACATTTTTATTAACTTTATATTTTTTTATATCCTTAAACGCAAATTCCCAGTAAAGACAAAATACTTTAGTAGAATACATTATATTTTTAATCAATCTTGCACTAAAAAACAAACAGCTATTGTGTACAGATGTGTATCTCCTTTTTGTCTTTGTGCAATAGTGTTTTTTGTTTAAACTAGTGAGGACCAGTAAAACTAGTCAGCTGTCACATTATTTCATATTAAGTGAGGACATTTGTCCCTCACAAGTATAGCCAAGCCTGTACACACAAATATTACTACTTTTATTAGAAAGAGAAAAGATAACAATGAAAGTATGTTAAATATTTGTGATTTATATATCCTATTGTTTTCTGTTCTTTAATGTTTTGTAAAATGTTATTTCTCCAAATGAAGATTTTTGTATATTTTTTCCATCTGAATTAGATTGCAAAGGTACAGAGGCATTACAGCCAAGCAGACACTGAACCATAGATTCTCTGTTCTGTAAGAAATCAATGAAATCTTGCGCAAACTGTACGAAGACCAATCTTGTACCCAAAGAAAACGCACAAGCCAAATCAATAAACGTACGCTTTTAATTAGACATTATTATTGCAAATACAGCTTTAAACAATATTTGATGCAATAAAAAAAAAACCTCATGAAGAGTCTTTGAAGTTTACTTTATAGTTCATATTACAGCCTTTGTCCTACAGACCTGCCCTGCACTAGTAAAAAAAAAAAAAAATGAAGTGCACAACCATGATTTTTAATAGGTTTTTCAAAAGTAAGGTCCAAATACTGTGAATGCATATTAACACACAAAAAAGAAAACATGACAGCTACTTCCACTGGCAACGCCAGTAACAGACTCAGGTGTTCAAGAAAGTACTGAAACCGCAGTCTAACAAGCATGCTTGCATTTTTCCTGGAGATCAATAGTCTGGTTGGCAGAGATGTTGGAAGTTGGAACGGTCCTCTAGTCGGGGGCTTTACTGGCTATAAATCATGCATCTGTTTGTCGATTTTTGATTTCAGATGTTCTTTGTAGGCCAGAATGTCCCTGTTCCATTTTGTGATGGTCTGCTTTTCACAAACCCAGATCTCCTGAGCCACCTGCAAGGAAACAAACAAACCAATATTATTACAAAGTAACATCAAATCAGCTGCATTAGCTTGACAAAGAAAACATGAGTGTGACATGTACAACAAACAAACTTAAAGCTTCACATTACCTGCTGAATAAGCCTGAAGTCGTGGCTAACCAGCATCATTCCACCCTCAAATTCATTGATCGCCTCAGCCAGAGCATCAATGGTTTCAATGTCAAGGTGATTGGTCGGCTCATCAAGAAAGAGCATGTGAGGATTCTGCCAGGCCAGCCAGGCAAAGCAGACACGGCACTTCTGCCCATCAGACAGATTCCTAATAGGGCTCACCTAGTTAAAATAAAGTCAATATGATAAGTAGAATTCATTTGCCAAAAAAAAAAAAAAAAAATAATACAGGGTGAAAAAACAAAAAAAGCCCACCTGCTGTTTCCCAGTGAGTCCATAGCGGCCAATGATTTTCCTCATCTCTTCTTTCTCCTTAATCTCAGGGTAACACTTCATCATGTACTCCAGAGGGGAAAGGTCAAGCTCCAATTGCTCTGTAAGATGCTATAGAAAGGAACAACAAAAACCCACAAGTTAAATACTATAATAAATCAGTCTGGTGCCACTGAACTAATTATCCGGCAATATTTTAAATAATAAGTTATTAAAAACTTATATATATATATATATATATATATATATATATATTCACTATTTTTATCATTATCAGACTTTTATTATATTAAAATGTCATGACATAAATGGTCTGAACAGACCTGATGATATCGGCCAATCTTCACATGGGAGTGTTTCCTAATCATACCATCTGAGGGCAGGAGCTGAAAGAAGAGACGATGCCTTACAAACCACGACACTAAAGATTTCAAACCACATAAAATGTGTGAACCTAAAAATCATATCACGGGTTGCAAGCATTTAAGTTCAAATGTGCCATACCTCTCCAGTAAGGAGCTTCAGCAAAGTAGACTTGCCAGCTCCATTGGGCCCTACAAGGGCCACCCGTGTGTCCAAGTCAATTCCAAACTCCAGGTTCTTATAAATATACGGCTATGTAACAAAAGGAGACATGTAAGAACCTCAATCCAGAGAGGGATGCAACAACAGAAGTGTGTGTAAAATGTGGTATTGGAGATTAGGTAAGGTTATGGTTCTACGTACCGTACTTTCCGAATACCTGAAGCTGACATTTTGAACCATAATGACAGGAGGAGGGATCTTCCCACAGGGAGGAAAATAAAATGACAGGGTCTGAAAGGGAGGGAGAAACCATCAGTCATTTTTACTATTGACTAAACATAACAGAGCATTAAAAAGGCAAATATAATAGTGCTCAAGATCAAGCAGCCAGAAACACATTAAGCTCTTTTCTTACCTTGTCATTCACAACACGCTCAGTAAGACCTGAGGCAACCATCTTCTGTAGAGTCTTCTCTTTGCTCTGGGCTTGTCTGGCCAGCTTGGCAGATCCGTGACCAAACCGAGCAATGTAGTTCTGAGGATCAACAGGAACACGTTTAAATAACCACATCGATTACAAGCTGAGCAGTTTAGAGAAAGGCACAGAACATTTTAATGTTTACAAAGGTGCATGTCAAAGTTGTTTACCTTCATGTGTGCTATTTGGTCCTGCTCCCAGTTAAACCGCTTCATCTGATTCTCCTCCAGTTCCTCTCTGGTCTTCACATACTGGTCATAATTACCCTTTACGCAAGAGGATAAATTATGAAATTGCACATTTGTAATTGGAAAACAGCCTTACAGGGGAAAGAATTAATCTTTACCGTGTAATATTTGAGCTTGCGCTGGTGCAGGTGAATAATGTTGGTACAAACGCCATTGAGGAAATCCTGGGAATGGGATATTAAAACCAGAATTCTTTTAAACCTGACAGGGGGAAAAAGAAACAAACTTGAGCATCCAGTTCTTAGCATGGTGTTTGCATCACAATAACAGAACAATGCATTTTGTAATGTAACATTAGTTACACTTTATTTAAAGGTGTCCCTGTTACAGTGTAATTATACATACAAGTAATGAGTAATATTAAAGGGTTAGTTCACCCAAAAATGACAATTCTGTCATTAATTACTCATTCTCATGTCGTTCCAAACCCGCAAGACCTTCGTTCATCTTCAGAACACAAATTAAGATATTTTTGAAGAAATCCAAGGGGTGTTTTTTTATCTCCCATAGAAAGCAACGAAATTCCCACATTCAAGGTCCAGAGAAGTAGTAAAAACATTGTTAAAATAGCCAACTGTAGTCTTTACTACTTCTCCTGACCTTGAATGTGGTCATTTCGTTGCTTTCTATGGGAGATAAACCTTTTGGGTGAACTAACCTTTTAACATGCATTACTATCAGGTTTGGTTTAGGATTAGCTGCTTGTAATTACGCAAAATTTGTTATTCCTACAGTACGTAAATGTAACATGTAACAAGGACACGGTAAAATAAAGTGTTACCTTAACATCTTCCAAAACAAAACTGCATCCGGGTTGCGCTGACAGATCAGCTAAACGCTTCGGTCTAGTTTTTGTCAAAGCTCTATCCATAACAAGAACAAACTGCTTGATGGAAGAGCTACAATTCGGCCTTTTGTTAACATCATTTCATCAGCAACAACCCGTAGTAAACAACAAAAATTCTACATAAAATCCATTTGATTTAATATTCTCACATTGTCTTTGTTTTAAAAATAAAGACTTACTGTCTAAGCTCTTCCTCCAGCCACACACACGCATCCAAGTCCAGGTGGTTTGTTGGCTCATCCAACAGCAACATGAAAGGCTTGAGGAACAGTGCCCTGAAGATAAACATGAATGAACTAAGACTCCAAAGATTTGTTGAAAGATATGCAAATGCATTCACTGAAAGAGCTAAAGGGATCAGAAAAAACGCTTCAGACAGTTTTTGTCATCGCACAGTTAGCATAAAGCAACTGCGCTATCATTCGGCCTTTTGTTACATCATTTCCCAGGAGCTCTGAACTTCAGAAAGAGGTTCTCAAGACTCACCGAGCAAGAGCAACACGCATCCTCCAGCCACCACTGAAGTCTTTGAGTTTCTTCTGCTGCATAGAGGCAGTGAAGCCCAGACCGTGGAGGATCCGCGAGGCCCTCATCTCAGCTTTATCGGCATCCAGTTCCTCCAAACGCTCATACAGCTCCATCAGCTTCTCACATTCAGCTAAATTTTAACAAACAAAGTTAAATTAAATTCACAAATTACAAATACACAAATATGTATAACATACAAATAAGTGTGTTTCTCAAATAAGGAGATTCCTTAAAAACCATGAAGAATTAAGGAGTCTTCAAGCTGAGATTTTCAATATACCACGCCTAGGAAAGGAAGCTGTTACAAAAACAGTTCCTATGAAAACGTGGCAAGTTGTATTGACTGACCAATTAACAGATTTGCAAAAAAGTAAATTCTACACACTCATTACATTTCATTTACCCTCATGTCTTACCCTTATTAGTTCTCACACAATTGATGTTGAACAAAGTTGATGGTTTTGAAAAAGTAAATGCCAATTTTCATTTCCAGGTGAACTATTCCTTTCAAACTATGCCGTTTGCATTTGATCAGTTGTTGAAACTCACAGTCCTCATGAGCTAGTCGTTCAGCCTCTCTCTCCAGCTGGATCCTCGCCTCATCTACTTCCATCACACACTGCAGAGCGGTCTTCTCACTGGGTGCCATCTCCCGGGTCAGGTGGTAGATATCAATGTGTTCTGGAATTGGCACCTCCCTGTGACCAATCGCTGACAGCAGCATGGATTTACCTGCACAAGTTTAAATGCAAGTCAGTTATCTGTAAGCCTGTCAGTTGAAATTACTTCTAAAGCCACCAAGAGGTGATTTATTAGCCCAACATGAACAGATTCTTCATTTACCGGTTCCATTGAGCCCGATAAGGCCATATCGACGGCCAGAGTTGAGCTCCAAACTAGTGTCACTGAGCAGCTCCTGTCCGTGAAAGGTGAGAGACAAGCTGCTGATGTGCACATCAGTGCTGTTGGGATGAGATGCCAACACACCAGTCACTGCACGGGCCTCGGTTTTCTTCAGCTCAAACTCATCCAGCTCCTTCGTCAAACTGGCAACCCCTGAGATAAGGAAAAAAAACACAAAAAAAACCAAAGATGATTCAAATGTATTTCAAGGAGGATGATAAAAATCAGGCTTTGAAACACGTTGAATAAAAGCATTTTACATACTGCCAATGGGTGGGGGAAACTCAGTTTAACAAAAGTTTAAAGGTTTGGTTACACAAACACTAATGTTTGACATTAAAAAATTGGTCCGATGTTCCTATGCGATGTTAGTTCAAACTAAGGACCAGATTTACTAACAGCTTGCACCAGCGCAAACCCTCTTTTGGCATAAAAAAAACCCCAAAACAAAAACAAAACAAAACAAAAAAAACTACTCCCAGGATTTACTAAAGACACACAGTGAAAAATTAGCGATGAGAAGGTGTGGAGACAGTTATTTTTGCGGCTGACCTTACTACATATGCATTTGTAGGAGTTTCCCTTTCAGAAGCAAAATTTATGGGAGGATAGTATATAAATGAATCATGCAAGGTGATTTACTAAGGTTTGCACTAGTCAATTTACTGGTATTTGAGCCATTATTTACCACCCAAAAAAATAAAGCATAATTTGCATTGCTCTTGGTAGATTACGTTGACCATTATAGAAATGATCCAACTGCATTTGTGTTCTGTAATTTGCACGTCATCAGTAGATCATGCACAGAACTTTCCACTCCCATCGGTTTTGAAATTGCGCCCTCACGTTATTTTGCCCCGTTTAGTAAATCTGGCCCCAAGTGTGCCGCTCAAGTCCTGAAAAGCAAAGCTAAAGCATTTTGATCGCCCCTTGGTGGCTGGCTGCAGTAAAGGTCTTCTACTCCTCCCTCTCCATGTAATTGAATGGGACTTGAGTCAAGCTAAAATAAAAAAAATCCAATTACACTTCAAAATGTTTTTTTTTTTTTTTTTCTCCAAAGATGGTTTCTAGGGCTGCATGATATTGAAGAAAAATGCAATAACTTGTTAAATAATGCGATATTCGATACAATAATGCTTTAAGTGTGTAAAATCAATTTAAATTATATTTAAATATATTTAAAAACTGAAAATGATATAACCAAAAAATATGTTCCACATTCTTTCTGAGAAAGTATCACTACAACTTCTGAAAGTAAACAGCAGTGTTTTAGCATTAGGCCTACATAAAAAGTATTGTCATTTCAACATTAAATATAATGATTTAATTTTGTTTTAATTTATCTTTGCTATTAAAAATAAGAACAAAGAGGCAAAAACAGTGCATTAAGTTTTTCATGTAGGCATAATTTTTTTTTTCTTTTGTTGTTTGACAGACATCAGCAGGTATACTGTATTAGGCTGCTATCACTTTAAGACCTGATGCACAGATCCTATTGACTTACAGCTGTTTTCTTTCCCAACTGTTTACGTTCACTTAAGATATAACCGACTGTGTTTACTCACCAAGACAGGCATTTTGACATAACTGTGTGTGTATTTGACCATTTAAGTGCAATAAGAAGCGAAAGAACTGAATTTGGGATCGTACGCCACCTAAAGCGGATTTCTGTCATTTTAGGTAGTTCTCATCACGTAGATGTATCTTCAAGTGTTTGTTTCAGCAATAAGTTTAATTTTAGTTAGTTATTTGATGCTATAAAAAGACTCAGGCTCTGAATAACGCAATTGCCAATGACCGGGACATTTTGGCTTCATTTTTTTTTTTTTTTTTTTTTTTTAATGGTCAAAAACGGCAGAACAAAAAGCAACTACTCTCTTACAGTAGGCGGTGATTATAGAAAAGCAGAAATATCCTTGTGAAGGTGCGGTCGCATTAGTAATTTTTTTTTTTTTTTTTTTTTTACAAAAGTTCATGGACTCAACGCGGTTAACCAATGTAACAAATGTGACCAATTTGGTGCAAATCTTTATCTCTCATGCGAAATTCCTAACCGCATGGATTACCAATTAATGAAACTGGATTTAATCCACAAAAACGTGCTAAACAGCGGTAAATGTGACCGAAAAAGGTCCTATAAGGTTGATCAAATAACACCAAATTCAAGAGTACAGAGTATTCTCACAATTTTCACACCAAATTTTTATTTTGGTGGCCTTACAACTGTCTTTCAATGGTTCCTCTTACCATTGACCTCAGCTGCTCCATTCTGCTGGCTCTCAGGTTTCTCTGCATCACCATTCACTCCATCCTCTGGTTTCTTTGTACGTTGGCGAGCTTTGGCTGCTTCTTTTTTCTTTGCCGCCTTCTTTTTTGCTAAATCAGATGGCATTTTAGCTGCGAATCCCAGGAACAGAACACTCCTGAAAATCTGAGGGAGAGACACAGAAAGGTTAATTGGAGGTAAAGATGCTCTCATAAGACTACAGAAAAAAAAAAAAAAAAAAACATTACAAAGTACACACTGTTCCCAAACGTACTTCCGGTCCAATCGACACTCGATTCGTCACTTATAATTTGAGCGAAGGGTTGTTTTAAGGTCGTTTTAATATAAACCGAGCTGCAGGCACCAGAGGGCAGTGGTTCGGCTCGGCTCACGTGGAGTACAGTCAGTCGGCCAGTAATTTTCCCTGACGCAGTGTAGACGAATAACGGCAATGATAAAGTGAAACGGGCACAGAAAAGAGCCCATTACACGAATGATATCATGATGAGTTCTGAAAGCACAAATGACTGATGATACAGCGAAACAACAGAACCGCTGCTCTCAAGAGAATAAAACGTGTCGGTTAACTCTAAAGGCCCGAATAATGAGTCACTTCACCAATCATGCTAACTCTAGCCACACCGGTTAACTGTTAGTCAGCGATCACGGGTAAATCTTGCTCCCTCGATATAGAACTGTGGTTTATTTAAAAAAAAAAATCGATAACATAAGTAAAAGTAGTATCAAACAAAACCGTGTTAAACTAGTTGAGGGGCGCACGCGAATCTGTTTCCACGAGCTAGCCGCCAAGCTAACAGCCGGTAAATCTAGCCCGTTAATCCGAAAGATGTCCGGCGAACAAAACTAAATTAGTAAATGAGGTATGATTTTTTTTTTGTAGACATCGATCATCTCAGAGATATATAAATATTATGAGTAAATAATGAACTTTTGTGGAATTAGGCCGTTGTCTTACCTAGATCTCTTCCTGACGAAGCGCTACTAGCACCGGAGAAGCGATCTCATGGCTCGCGCTACAAAGCGGTGTAAGGCGCGTGTCACCAATACCGGCACTGCAGCCAATCAGATGCCGATACGTAATAACTCTCCACCCACTTCTTTGCGTAGCAGCAAAGCTGCTCTCTGATAGCACTTTTCTTGTTGAAATCACTCCCTCGTTATCATGTTTCCCGGCTGAGTCACACAAAATGACCTAAAATTAGTAGTATGATCAACTAGCAATTAATGTGAATCATACACAATTGACAATTACAAGGTTATGTTATGTGCTCGTGATTTATGGTTGATTTTTTTCCTTAGAGGAAGATAAAAAGATAATCCTGTCACTGTTTACTCTCATGTTTCCCCAATCCCCATTACTTCTTCATATATGGAGCAAAAAATCATTCAGACTAAAAGACAGAATCATGGAAAATAATGATCATGATTTTATTTATTTTATTAATCTTCTTCAAAAATGTCCTTTAGACACACTGCACCTTTATTTAAATAAAATACATAACACAGTAAGAATGTCTTGTAAAAAGGTAAAGGGCCAATGCCTCTGAATATGAACGCCTTTTAACATTCATGTATATCAGATTTAGTTCTCATCTGTTACACTTGTGCAGCAAGCACACCTCAGGCCACAGGAATACAAATGCCATCACTTATGTGATGGAATATTCAGTAAAATTAAGTAATTTATTGGCATTCACAAAGATGATGTAACTGTACTTAACCTTTGGTTAATGCTTCCTGTGCATCTCGTTGATTTAATAAGGCAACAAAGATCAAAAACATTTCTGAATCATGCTAAAAAAAAAAAAAAAACCTTAAAAAACAAAAATATTCACATGCAACATGCATTGTTGTATTTTTCAACACACAATATATTTAGAACACATTTTGTTTTACTGGCATTTAAAGTCTCTGAAAATGAAGACATTTTCAACCATCATTTATAAAGAGCATCATTTTAGAGTCTTTAACAATACACAAAAATCTGTATCGTTAAGAAGTGGTCACAAATCAGAATGATTTGCCGTATCTTAGCATTGATTTTTAGTGTTAATTTCCATATGTAGAACGTATCAAAATTGTGACAATAAATGTCACTTATTGCAAATAAAGTTAGCTTGCTTATCTTAATCCAGTGGATTTCTTCATGATCTCTTTTTGCACAGTGCAAATTTACAGAAAAAACACAGAGGAAAGCTGCAAGCAGAATGTGACGCAATATTCAAACATGTAGAAAAAACATGACAGATTCAATATGTGTACTTACATATTAACATTTAGCATGTCATTAATGGTTAAAAAAGTTTCAGGCATCATAAAGTTTCATTCATTGTATTTTTTACCTTTCCAAGTGAAAAGACACACAGTAGCATACCTGCACTTCATGTGCATCAAAAAACTGATAAACACAATTACAATAGCTGCTGTACTTGTGTGTAATCAGCATAAAAAGTGTCATTCTCAAGCCACATTCTTAAATTCATTGTACTGTGAGGTTATATACATTAAACTGTACATTAAACATACATCAAATAAGAGTACATTACACTTTTCATTGACTCTCATTACAGCCTCATTGGTTAAAATTAGTCCAAACCTCCATACTGAGAAGGGGTCTAATACTTTCATGTCCATTGAAAACTGCCAGTGTGGAGACCAAGCCACAGGAGAAACAGACTAGTTGAGTTTTAAGTGGTTCGCATTGCTAAAGCCTGTTCAAGCTCCTGTCTTCGTTGTTGAATCTACATAATAGAAAAAAAATATATACATTTGTAAATGAAAAGAGCAAGTGATATTATCAATTTTGATTCTGACATACACTACAGTTAAAAGTGAAATATTATTCCAATTTAAAATAATAATATTTTAAAATGTAATTTATTCCTGTGATGGCGAAGCTATTACTTCAGTCTTCAGTGTCACATGATCCTTCAGAAATCATTCTAATACGCTGATCTGCTGCTCAAGAAACATTTATTATTTATTACCAATGTTGAAAACAGTTGCGCTGCTTAATATTTTTGTGGAAACCGTCATACATTTTTCCAGAATTCTTTGATAAATAGAAAGTTCAAAAGAAAAGCATTTATTTGAAATAAAAATATTTTGTAACATTATTAATGTATTTACTGTCACTTTAGATCAATTTAATGCATCATTGCTAAATAAAAGTATTCATTTCTTAAAGAAAAGTCTTAATCACCCCAAACATTTGTATCTTACATGATTCATTGTCAAGCTCCCCTTACCTTGCAATAGAAATAGCGACTGACAGCTTCCTGAGACCAGGGCTGGTTATAAAACTCTGCTCTCCTCTCTTCTTCTGGATTTCCAACTGTATCTGTCATCAGCTGCAACCAAAAAATCCAGTCCGGTTCAAAACAGCACAAAAGATCATTTCTTTAAAAGCAGTTACATCTTTTCCACCACTAGGTAGAGACACTGTTTCAAAAACGTTAAATGTTTAACTTATACAAATCTGATTTGGACATACATAAAGGGTGCATAATGTTTTGATATTTGATATAATAATACCGTATATGACTATGATTTAAAGCATGGTTTACATTCACCTTAAGATCCCGGTTCTGGGAGCAGATCCAGTCCTGGATGTAGCCCTTGGGGTCTCTGGAAAAGCTGAGCATGAAATCTCTTTGAATCTTAAGTTGGTTGATGGACTCGATAGTTTCATGGATCTAAAAGAGAAAAGGTGATGATGTGAATTTTAACTATGAATATACATAATGCTATGCAGAAACTCATACCATAGGGTTTGTATGGACAGAGTTAAAGGGTTAGTTCACCCAAAAATGAAAATTCTGTCAGTAATTATTCACCCTCATGTTGTTCCACACCCGTAAGACCTTTGTTCATTTTCGGAACACAGATTAAGATATTTTTGATGAAATCTGAGAGGTATATGGTCCATAGGTCCATAGACAGCAATATAATCAACACTTTCAAGGTCCAGAAAGGTACTTCATTAAAACAGTCGACGTGACTGCAGTGGTTCAACCTTAAAAAGTGAAAGTATTGATTATACTGCTGTCCATGGACGAGTCATATACCTCTCGGATATCATCAAAAACATCATAATTTGTGTTCTGAAGATGAACGAAGGTCTTACGGGTGTGGAACGACATGAGGGTGAATAATTAATGACAGAATTTTCATTTTTGGGTGAATTAACACTTTAAATAAAACCACATAATGAGGATATTCAAATAATGAATTAATTTCTGCCCAGATCACTCTCACATTTTAACAAAAAGCTCCTTCTGACCTTGTTGTCTAGGGATGCAATCTCTTGTTGATTGGCTGTGGACAGCAGGAATCCATTCATCTGACTCTTAAGAGGATCATCAACTTCAACATCAATGTCATAGCAGGCTGTCTTCTTCTGGTCATTTGGATCCACACTGATAAAATTAAAATAAAAAAGGCATTTAAAGGAACAGTTCACCTGAAAATAAGCATTCTGTCATTAGTTACTCACCCTCATGCAATTTTAAAGCTATATGCTGTTATTTGTTTAGTGTAACACAATAATACATGACAACTTATAATGATTTTTTTTCCTTTTTGGAGCGTCACACAATGAACTTCTGTTGTAAGGAAAAAAATCCATTCAAAGAATCTTTAAAAAATTATGTTTCCATAAAAAATAACAGCAATACAGGTTTGGAACAATATGAGGGGGAATTATCCCTTTAAATTCTAAAGGAAAACAGCCCTCTAAAAGGTGCATTCATGTCACAGGCCTTAAAACTGCTATTGTTTAAGGAAACAATAAATGGAAATACATTGTAAATTTATGGCTAATATTTTACGTATAATATATAATGGCTAAAATCTACCTGATAACATGATTGATCACAATAGGATCAGGCGGCAGCAGCAGGTTGGTTAGTCGCTGAGGGATCTCACAGAACTTTAGACGAGGACAGTCGAAGATCTGGGAAAGAAGAAAAAAAAAATATATATATATATACACATATCAGGTATGCTATCAGGCAAAATGTTAACACTAAAATGAAGAGAGTATTTTATATGACAGAAGTATGTCAGTGCCTGCTGGAAATATTTATCACAGTTGATGTACTCCTTTTCATGAGAATCCTGCATCTTGTTGGTCTTGACGTACTGCCATAATGCCTGGATGATGCAGGAGCGGGTTTGAGTGTGGATGCCAAGGAGACGTGCGAGGCGAGGATCCAGCTTAAACTGAGGAGGCTGAAATGCACAATGGATAAAAGAAATGAAATAAAAACATTTAAAACACCCACATATTTACTACATTATCCATACTATAATTTAAATTCAGTATACTTGAGTAGCTGACATTACATGCCCATGAACTTTATTTAACAGCAAGATTTTTGTTAAAATTGATACTACTGATAAAAAATTTGGGATCAGTAAGACTTTTAAAGAAATTATTATTTTATTCAGCAAGGATGCATTAAATTGATCAAAAGTGACAGTGACAAAAGATTCCTATTTCAAATAAATGCTGTTCTTTTGAACTTTCTGTTCATCAAAGAATCACGGTTTTTAACATTGATAATAACAAAAATGTTTCTTGAGCACCAAATCAGCATGTTAGAATGATTTCAGAAGGATCACGTGACACTGAAGACTGGAGTAATGATGCTGAAAATAAGATTTGCCATCACAGGAATAAATTATTTTTAGAATAAATTAAATTGTATTAAACTATTTTAAATTGTAATAATATTTCACAATATTACTGTTTTTACTGTATTTTTGATCAAATAAATGCAGCCTTGGTGAACATAAGAGACTTCTTTCAAAAGCAAAGTATAAGTATAAAGGAAAGTGTACATCTTAGCTCCTGTAAACGGTCACAATTTCTTTTCCAATGCCTTCACTAGCTCATTTAAATGCTTCTAAGGTGTGACAAAATAATTAAAAAAAAAACAAATATTCAATTTAATCCATTTTCACTTGTTATAATCTCACAAAAACATTATGTATAATAATTATAAAAGATTTAAGAAAAATTGTAACTAGTTTTAGATGGTTATAGCATGTGGTTCAAGTTTTTCACAATCTTAAGCTCTATTGTTCAAAAATATAGCTTTAGTTTTCTGACAAACCAAGCTTCTTCCCATCAGGATGTAGTTAGCAAAGTGAAAACTGCTGTAATTAAAAGAGCCATTTACTCACTACTATATAGCTACTTTGGTGAACAGAGAAGGGCAATCAAACTTTTTGTGATTAATGACTTGACTATAGCTGTTAACAACAGTGCTTTTCAAGATGGAAAAGAGCCATCATTATGCAGATGAATTTCTAATTGGTGTCTTTCTCAATACATTTTGTAAAATAATTGCTACAATATCTTTTGTTTGTTTAAAAAAATACTTTATTTTAAACTTTAAAGGTTTAAATTAGATTTTGCATCCCAGATTTTTAGCATAGCCTCAGACTTAAAGACCCCAATGTAGATTTTTCACATAGTTATTTAAAGAGTTTGATGTCATGCACATAAAACCAACTATGGCATTCAAACTCTATAGTAATAATCCAGCATTCCTGTGCACACCTGGTAATCCAGCATGAGCAAGAGGGTACAGCGCACATTCACATCGCCGGGCCTCTTCACCTGGAAGCCGTCTGTCTCTTGGGTTGTAGGGGTGCGGTGCCACTGTTACGAAAGGTACAAACAAAAGGTCTATCATATATAACTGCAGCACAAGAAGTACACTCCAAATTCAAACTAGATTTTGATATTTGCTGAAGAAAAGTAGTGTTTGTCTGTGTTTAGGGTGTTTGCCAGGGTATACAGTTGTATTCTGGGTGTTTTTTATGTAGTCTCTATGATATTCTGTGGCCAGATTCACAAATCATTCTTAAGAATAAAATTCTTCTTTCTAACTTAAGAAAAAGAATATTTTGTATTCCCAAAAACTTTTCTTAAGATTGTTCTTAAGATAAAATTTAAGAAGTATTCAAATTCCCAAAAAGAATGTTCTTAAAAATTAGGGATGCACGATATATCGGCCACCATAGTGGTATTGGCTGATATATATGTTTATTTTTAATGTCATCGTTATCGGCCCGATAAGAAAATTTGGCCGATATATTAAAGCCAACTTCAGATGTTTGCCATGAATTGCTTGAAATATGATTGGAATCACTTCAAAAAGGAAAATACTGTTAAGTTTAACATGTGCAGCGCAAGTCTGTCATATAGGCTACATAAAATTATGAGCATTATAATTTTAATAAACATTATAATTGTGTGCTTTGGACATGGCTTTTAATTGTGAGACTTTTGTTTTTGTAATCAGGCTTTCAAAAATTATATAAAAATTTGAATTTGTGTTTAGATTTATTGGCCAATATATCGTTTATTGTCTTTCAAATATAAAGAATTATCGGTAATCGGCCAAAATGTTCATATCAGTGAATCCCTATTAAAATCATCGTAAATAACTTCTTAAAGTTAGGATAATCTCAAACCTGTATTAAATCCCCAAATGTAAGATGTTTTAATGAATTTATTGGGTTGTCTGAAATATTAATCATTACAATATAACACTAGCTGCCTATAATACAAATTACTTCCAGGAATGTGGACTAAGTGCTCTGAAGTGACACAGATCGATCGTGAAAACAGTGATCACTACTCTAGCTTGAATTAGCGAGGCAGCACGGACAGCACACACAGAGGACGCATTTACTCTAGAAAGAGCGCAAGAAAGACGGAGTGCAAATTAATGAGAAAGACCGCTGAATCTTGAGACAGGCTTTTTTAAAATTACTATTTTAACTTGACACGGCGCATTAAAAACACAACGCTGAGTGATTAACTCCCGTCAAGCCAGTCACAACGAAAATAGTTGGCGCTTATTATGATATCTACAATAATCTTCAGGCAGCGCAAGCTTTGAGGTGTTTTTCATTAGCAAACCACGCCTTTCAATCAAATAACACCAAAGCCTTTAATTTCCTTCTTAAGAAAATAATTAAGATGTTCTTAAAGTCCCCCCGTGGTGAAAATCACGTTTTTAATCTTTATATGTATATGTGGTGTTTTTAGTAAGCTTTAAGACAAACCATGTGCAAATTCATAAATCAACACCATTGCTGAGTATTTTCTCTTTTAAACTGCAGTGATCTAAAGACAGTTTCAAAAACGCATCGGTGACGTCACAAACTACCTTGTAACCAATCATGTCAACGTGCCGGAAGGCTTTAGCATATCATTAACTATGACTGCTCTGAAGAAGGAGAGTCTCAAGAGAAGCCAGGTTATCCTGGTATATTTTTCTGTTGATATGAAAAATCAGGTAGATTTAGCAATATAGCAGGCATATGATGCATATTACAATGTTATGATGAACTATATGCCTTTCTTCACCGACGTTCTGAGTTGTAAAGCATTTCTAAGGATACTGATTGTTAGAAGGCAGCTGTCTGACTCTGAGATGGTGAATGGGAACATGTTTTGTGTAACATTAGCAACACATTATTAGCAGCTGTTTGATAACATAGTCAAGAAAAAGGCTAATCATATTAATTACCGCCATGTGTCCGACATTGTAAAAAGCGATATACCATTGTGCAGTGTTTACCTCAGTAAGTTGACCAAGTGGATCTCTGAGCTCGTGTGAGTGAGTGGAGGCGGGGCTAATTAGCATATTCATAGATCCCCGTATACTAAATGAAGCAAGAGTGTAGAGTTACATTCAAGCTATTTTAAAGCATGAAGTTCTTTTTATTTTTCACAGGAAAAATTTTTTAAAACTCAATATCAAAGATGTGTTTTAAAGGATAAAATTATTGATTACAGGGTGAGAAAATATATAAGAAAATATTTGAAAACTTGGAATTTATCTTAAGAATTTTCTTAACTTCTTTCTTAAGAAGATTTTTGTGAATCCGACTCCTGGTTCCTAGATATGACTGGGTCTTTTCTTTAGTGTTTTCTTCAGTCTGTGGGATTTTTGCCTATTTTATTGAACTGTTTATGCACGCAGGATACATTCAAGCTTGAGAGTGAATAAAAATAATTAGGCTCTTAATGCTATCTCACTTGCATTTTCCCTAAACCATCGCATGTTTCAGTGCTATTTGAAAGAGAAAACATAATGGCAATGACTCACAGCTCTACTCAATTAGCTTTGCTTGACATTGGAGGGTTTTTTCAATGGTGTCCTTCTAGGCAGGTAAATCACTCTTTTTTATCGCCTGCCTCAAATTGGTGTGTGTTGTGATGAAAACCCAGTCACCAAGGACAATTTAAAGAGCTGCCGAATGAATAAACTCAAATGCGGCCAGTTCCAATGGGCCGGAGGCACGAGGGTCACTCCTTGAGAGCCGCAGACCACTTCTCTGAATCTGCCTTCCCTAAACCTGAATGTCCCTAACAAAGTGCATATAAATATTAAGTGCTTGAGGCGGCTGGGAAGGTTCCCTTGTGTAATGTAAATGCCTGAGTGTGTCTGAATAGCACCTGTGTACAATGGTTCCTCCACTAAAATAGAGTAAAACACACTTGCTGAATACAAAGCCTCTCAGAGTTCAGGGTGCTGTAAAAGGTTGTATAAGTGTTTGTCTTTAGAAATGCATTTCTTTTCTCCCCTTAACGCTGCCCAAAGCTCTGTGCCGGCTGCAGTGTCATCACTCCACAGTGTCATGGGCAACTACCTTATGTAACCCGTCACTATGGAAACCACGAAGACATGTTTTACATGAAGAACGGTTAACTGAACTTTTTATTATGACATTGAATTTTCTATTGAATTCCTATCCAATCTGTCACACAGTGAGGCCAAGAGATGCTCGTGGATGCATACTGAAATGTGACAGTTTCACCCTGAGTGACTGTCCTCAACTTTGTTTGAAACGTAAAGAGGACACTTGAGATTCTCCCTTCTTAAAAGCTTTCAACTTTTGTTAAGATTAAACATCAAATATGGTTTGGCAATACTTTTTATTGTCGTATGTCGAGTGAGTTAATGCTCACCTCCACTAAGTGGTTATCAGGGCCGTACAGATCCTTGTCCAGCTCAATAACAAGGCTTTTAAAGAAAGACGAAAACTTCCTCTTTTGTTTTCCAGGCTAAAGTGCACAGGGAATAAAAGAATGAAGTTGAATGCAAATTGAATGAAGAATCCTAAACAAACATTAGTATCAGAAGAATAGTATCTGCTATTAACATAATTAAATTGTTCCATGCCATTAAAATAAGTCTTTTCAAGAAAAATAATAATAATTTGAATAGATTTGTTCTAGCCTACGAACTTAAATATATTTTATGTCTGCTAGATGCAATAAAAAGGACTAAATTGGATACGGTTATGGTCAATAAAAATGATTCATGCATGGATTAAATAAACTTCCATTATACAAACGTAAACCGATTGCACGCAATGAAATTAAGTTGTGACAAAATTGTTACATTTGCTCATTTTAATTAAATAAATTGAACAAGCAGCAAAAAATGTTTTTTTTTGACTGACATTTAAAATAATAATAACAACGATCATGACAAATGAATTCAACACTGCATTATAGAACAGATGGTAAGATTATGAATGCAAACTCAGTGCTTACATCATCCAATAACTTGCCCTCTACACGCAGCTCCCATGATGCAATGCTGCCCTCCGAGTCCTCTGCGTCAGGTTTGGCAGGGTTGAAAGTGTTTGAAATGTACAAGCGTAGCTTCCGCTTTTGCTAGAACAGAAGAGCACATTTTTCATGTCATATTTAACTAAGAGTTAGTAAAATCTCACTATAAATGTGTATTTGAAGTGAAATCACATACCTTCATTGGTCTTTTGAGGGCTTCCTGTATATCCACCCTCTTCCTCATAATGGTTTGGTCAAGTTTGCGCTCAAAAGCCAGGAGGTCCATGTACGCCTGGGACTCTGGCACCAGTTCACGGATCTAACGAAAAGGCATTCAATGTTTTTAAATGTTTTCTAAGCAGTTTGATGATACCATACACACGTACATTATAGTACATTATTTTCCCTGAACCATTAACTCTCTGGTTCATTATTAAGATCAATCAATTTGTGACACTAAAGCTTAGTGCAGTGGTTTTCAACTGGTTTTGTTTCAGGTGCCAGATTTTAAGTTGGACAAAGTTGAAACTCAAAACAGTATCAGAATGGTTTATTGTGCACCAACACAACAACAACAGAAAGGCATGGATATATTACCATAATTATTATATTTAATATTAATATATGACCCTGGACCACAAAACCAGACATAGCATAGCATTAGCCAACAAAACACTGTATGGATCAAAATGATTGATTTTTCTTTTATGCCAAAAATCTTTAGGATATTATGTAAAGATCACGTTCCATGAAGATATTTTGTTAATTTCCTACCGTAAATATATCAAAAAATTATTTTTGTGAGTGGATATGCATTGCTAAGGACAACTTTAAAGGCGATTTTCTCAATATTTTGATTTTTTTGCACCCTCAGATTTTCAAATAGTTGTATCTCGGCCAAATATTGTCCTATCCTAACAAACCACACATCAATAGAAAACTTATTTATTCAATATAAATCAAAAAGTTGACCCTTATGACTGGTTTTGTGGTCCAGGGTCACATATATTATATTAATGTATTTTTATGCATTTAAAAATTATTATAAATTATATTTATGTAATTTTTAATAAATTATAACATTAAATGGTTGAACTTTATTTTACAGTACATGTATTTTACCTAAGAAAATACTGGTAATATAAGGTAACTACAGGAGTTAAGGTTAGGTATAGGTGTAGGTTCAGGGTTAGTACCTAGTTATTACTGTAATAAGTACATAGTATGTACATGGGGAAACAGGACTGTAAAATAAAGTGCTACCCATTAAATTATTGTATTTATAGAATTAATTTATAACAAATATAGCATGCAAAATTATTAACAAAGCTGAGAATTGAAAATTTTGGTTTCTAAAATTTGAATTTCAATGGTTTTATGCTCAGATGAAAATCCACTGCCTAAAACACATTCTGTTCGTCACAAACTATTTTTATCCTCAATGCAAGTGAACCCATATTTAATGTAATCTTTTTTACCTTAGATTGAGGAAATGATTCGAGGTAAAACTCCATTAGCATTATGAATAAAGTAATTATTCATATCCTAAAGATATCCTAGTCTATATTTATCAAAATTCTAGGCCACACCAAGTCAGTTATTATTCACGAACTGATCGAACATCAAACGATTAAGATTTTACCATGCGTTTGCACCACTTTACTAAGTCAATGACAGTTTTAACATTCTTATTCTCATTTGTTACTGAAACATATGATGTATGTCCTTGTGTGACACACAGCAAAATTGTAACTTGACTCTCTCCTGATTTACACAGTGTTGCATCATTCTCTCCATCCCATGTGACCTCCAGCATTTTACAAACCCCATCACAATGAATTAAGACCTTTCGGTTTGCCTCTTAAAAAAAGCCCTACAAAGACATTAGGAGGATTGGCCATTTCAAAAACCAACATCACCTCCAATTCCTGCTATTGTGGCTATGAAGATATTTTACCTAATCACTCGTGTGCCTGCACTCAGCCTACTTCTCCATGCAACCACACACCATTAAATTCCTTGGGAATCGAACCCTTTTCCACCGACAGAAAACACAAAATACACAAGAGAAGTCTTTGTGACACATTGGACTCCTCTTACCCACCCCTTTCACTTTTTTTTACCCACGTAAAAAACAAAATCAGCGCAATTACCTGTACCGTGCGATCACTCTTGACTTGGCACTGAAAATTAAGAGATGAATAACAAACACAGACAAACAGATAAAAGCCACAGTGATGGACCTCACCCTCTGAGGGAGAATCTTGTCTGCCATTTTTCTTCTCTTGGCACTACGGATGGGGGAAAACAGAGAGAAAGAAAGAAAGAAAGAGAGAGAGGGAAAGCATGTTACTATGGTGACTGATAGCAGAGTCCACAGGCCATCTGCTGAATAACTGGGACCCATCCAGACATTTTTCCAGCTGTGTGTGTGTGTGTGTTTGTGTGTAAGTGTGTGTGTGATCAGAGAGAGAGAGTATAAGAGGGAGAAAAAGACAAACAGAGGTTGAAATTGAAAATTAATACTTTATCATAATTATGAATGCATAAATATTAATTTTTGTGTGTGTGTATGTCTAGGAGAGGTTTCTTGCTGCTTTAACATCTGGCTGTCTCAGTTATTGTAAAGGGCCGTTCACACAGGACACGTTTTTGCATTCAAAAATGGAAAGATGTAACAGAACATCTCGAAACCTCTATATTTGTGTCAAAAGATGCTGAAAAAACAGCGAGACATGACGGAACAGTCAAATACATCCCTCTTGCCTTTGTTAACATACCATAAAAATGTTTGTAATTTTTACAGAAAAGGACTGTAAAAATGCTACAGTAAAAACCTGTAGACTTTTTAACTGCAAGTTACCTTACCATATACAGTTAAAAAGTGTAAATGGTTTAATGTTGCATTATATGTAGTTTAACTGTAAAATACTAATTATGTTCTTTTTTATATATATATATAAAAAACATAATTTACAGGGAAAAACAGTAAGAGGACATTCCCATAAGTCCCTGAGTGACACATCACATCTGATTATATTTTATTAAAATAATTTTGTGCTTTTCTTGTTATTAGTACTGTACATTATGGTGATTTGTGTCACACTTTTCACATGTCCGGGTTTTAGAAGCGGAAGTCGTCATAGTTGGGTAAAATTCTGTGACGGTGAATGAGAGAATACATTACATATATTTTTTGTGTCACCATTTTCTCAAATAGCAAAAGAAAAACTCAACAACAGTGTTTCACAACTTTCAAAAAAGGAAAAAATAGAGAGAGATTGATAACGGCAGTCAGAAGAGAGTAAGATGTCAACTTTACCGTCACTCCCACAGCTGCGGTATTAGAAACAACCTCACAGCAATGTTAACTAGTTTTTTTTTTGTTGTAATTTGATGAAAAGGTTATACAACACTAATTACAGTGCTATAAATGTACATAATTTTTTTGTTATGAAAATATAAAAAACTGCAAGATTTACGATGCCGATGACCGTTAAAACGCGTCATCACAGTCCGTGAAAAGGGTCCATTTATGTTGCTGAGTTCAGTAGCTGCGTCTCATTTCGAAGGCTGCATCCTCCGGAGGTCGCATTTGAAGGCTGCATACGTCATTGAGGCCCGGCTCATTTAAGAAAAATAACCGTTGGATTGCAAAGTAAGAAAGACAACACAGCATTTTGCACCTCACGAGGAATAACCATCAATTTTATTATGGTTACTTTTCTTAAATAAGACATCCTTAATGATGTATGCAGCCTTCAAATGCGCCCTCCGGAGGACGCAGCCTCTGAAATTAGACGCAGCTAGTGTTTCTCAACTGGTTGGTCCTATGGGTGGGTCGCGGAGTGCCTCAGAAAAACGTGTTGTCCCGATTCAATGAGATGTTGTCAGGCTATATGTGAGTGTCATTATTCTAACGTTATTTTTGCAGCTTGTTACTAAATATAAAGTCTCTTTCACCTCAGAAAACCGAACTTTCCTGTCCTGTCAGACGTTATACTGTGCTCGTAGCGCGCACGCGCAAATGTAGCGGCGCGCGCTTTATGCCATTTTAAACATAAAGCGTAAGAGAAACTACGAGCACGCAATGTCGTAGTTACATTGTCAATTAGTAAGTCATGAAATGAAAGTAAAGAAGGCCTACCAATAAATCACGTAACTCGTACGTCGTGTGTTAGCTGGGAAGGATTTACATGCAGGTATGCTGTTCATTCTATTCATCAGCAGCAGTTTCCACGTTCATGTTAGTAGCCTATGTATTTACCATGGTAACTGTTGTTTCCATAACCCCAAAATACCACTTTATTTTCACTTAGTGTTATTTTGTATATATATATATATATATATAGCTACAACTTAATGACCATGGGAAAATGAATGTGGGTCCCATGGCCAAACCAGTTGAGAACCACTGGCTTAGTTAATATTTATTGCATTATTTTAATGTCATATGTGTTACCCTGATGGTGTTTTGTCTTTGTGTTTATGACCCTTTGCACTGTATTATCCTTGTTTTTTAAAGAACTCTAATGCATCATGTGGCTCTCTGTTTTACTACCTGTATTATCATGGTGGTTATCACTAGATTTTAAGGTAAAAAGCAGATTTTGGTAGCACTTAATAAGATATACAGTAATAAGTTAAAAAAAATATACAGGCACCAATATGTCATCTCGTAATACTGGAAATATTGTCATAGTGAATTTCGGGCAAATACAGCTGCCATTTTTTACTGTAAATTTAATGAGATATTTAAAAAAAAAACAAAAAAACAATGCAGATCAACATAAGAACATGTACTGTGTGAGCAGTCCATAACATTTGGGAAAACCAGATCTTTGCGGTCCAAATGTCTGAAAATACAGACGTCTAAAATGTCATTCCCAGCATCAGTTTGGACCACAAAATCTGAGTCGCATCCAAATGCTGTTTTCAGAAAGACGTTCCCAAACATGATGCATATAATTCGTTAGTACAGAAAAGTTTTTCCACTGACAGACATGCCACACTCCTATGGACACGGAGAGCTCCTCAGGTCCACAGTCGAGGAGCACATGACCCTGTCAGAGCAGGAAATGTCTGTCCACATTCACATCCACACCCCCTCTGGAGTATAAACTTTCTCATGGTCCGACTCTTCCACCCCAAGCCACACTGCTCCTCCGGGAGAGGCTGAGAGATGCGGGGGGGTGACAGCGAATGCCTCCTTACATTTTCTTGATCTACAATTAACAATTAATGCATTTAGGTGGAAAAAATGGGTGTTTACTGAACGTAGGGCAACGATAAGACTGAATTAACACAAATAGCATGACAGAAGGGTCATGCAGTCCGCATACAAAGCTAACTGAACGCAACCGCATGTTCTACTTCACATGCACTGGAACAGGACATTCATCCTCAGGTCATGTCAACAACTATTGCCTCCATTTAGTGGATGTCATTTTTTATTGGTTTTTACTTTAATCTGTTACCTTAAAGGGTTAGTTCACCCAAAAACGAAAATTCGGTCATGTCGTTCCAAACCCGTAAGACCTTCGTTCATCTGCGGAACACAAATTAAGATATTTTTTGATGAAATCCGAGAGGTTTCTGATCTCCCATAGAAAGCAACATAAGTACCACATTCAAGATACAGAAGAGTAAAGACATCGTTAAAACAGTCCACGTGAAAGTATTCTCGTCGCTTCGTAATTTTAAGGCTGAACCACTGTAGTCACATGGACTATTTTAACGATGTCTTTACTACCTTTCTGGACCTTGAAAGTGGTAATAACATTGCAGTCTATCAGAGGTCAGAAAGCTCTCAGATTTCATCAAAAATATCTTAATTTGTGTTCTGAAGATGAACAAAGGTGTTACGGGTGTGGAACGACATGAGGGTGAGTAATTAATGACAGAAATTTCATGTTTGGGTGAACTAACCCTTTAAGTGCACACATGCATTGGGGGAAATATGGTCCAGTCAAGTTTGATGCTGCAAACGGGAACAAACCAATCAGGCAGTGACATGTCCATCACAAACTGTCAAACTAACATGCAGCAGAATAAACAGCCTACTTGGATCCAATTGCAGGATCTGACTGGGCTTCTCTCATGTCCATCTGTCTCGCAGATATCTCATTTGTTGCTGGAAATCCAAGTGGTTTCCTATAGGTTGATTTGGGGTACCTCTAGTTAGTTATTTAAACAGTAGAGATGCAGTATATAGATGTAATAATATTGGCTGATATTAAGAGATTTTTTCGGTAACAGTCACTATTGTACACAATATCTGAATTCAAAAGTTTTGGTTGAGATTTTGTTTTAGAAATTAATGCAAGGTTGTATTAAATTGATCCAAAGTCACAGTAAAGACACTTAAAATGTTACAAAAAATTCTATTTCAAATAAATGCTGTTCTTTGAACTTTCTATTGATCGAGAAAAAAAAAAAAAAAAATGTATCAAATGCATCACAAAAATATTAAGCAGAACAACAGGTTTTCAATATTGATAATAATAAGAAATGTTTCTTGAGGACCAAGTCATCATATTAGAATGATTTCTGGAGGATCATGTGACACTGAAGACTGGAGTAATGATGCTAAAAATTCAGCTTTGTCATCACAGAAATAAGAGACATTTTAAAATATATTTAAATAGAATTCCACAATATTGATACTGAATATTTTATTGTAAATGTAATCTTTAAAAACACTAATAAGGACAAAAATGTAATCTTTATCTCAATATCCACTGAATGAATATCAATTAATAATTTTTCATATTTGTAGCACTGAAAATGATTTAAAATATTAATACTTAAATCATTTTCAATGCTATAATTTCAATGCTATTTTATATTTTATTCAGACAAAATAGTATAGATATATACTTAAAGGGACAGTTCACCCAAAAATAAAAATTCTGTCATCATTTACACACACTCAAGTTGTTCCAAACCTGTATGAATTTCTTTGTTCTGCTGAACACAAAAGAAGATATTTGGAAGAATGTCAGTAACCACACAGATTTTGCCCCCCATTGATAGTATTTATTTTTCTTACTATGGTAGTCAATGGGGAGCTGCTTGGTTACTGACATTCTTCCATACCAATGCATACAGGTTTGGAACAACTGGAGGGTGAGTAAATGAGTAAATGACAGAATTTTCATTTTTGGGTGAACTATCCCTTTAATAAGACCCATTTATCAGTTATCAGCCATAACATTAAAATAATAAGCAGCTTATCTGTATCGAGCAGAATATCTGTGCATCCCTATGAAATAGCATACCAAGCTGATGCAACTCTAGCTTGGAATGCATTAGGATTATTGTTTTGTATTTTCATAATCCAAATCTAACATTTGTTAAACAACTTTGAATTTTCTAACATGATCTGTTGAATTCAGTAAGCTGCCCATCAATAATCACAACTGACACCCTTAAAAGCATAAACAGTTAAAATGAAAATGCAAGGACAATTACATTATAGCAACAAGACCTGAGAAAACTAACAGCAAATTCCAAACGTCACTTTCATGCCCTTGGGAAGAGAATGCTATTAGCAGGGTTGTTTCAAATGAAAATGAGCAATGGAATCCCTTCACGAAGGTCCCTACCACAAGGCTGTTAGTGAAGTTTAGAGGCGATCGTGACTTTAAGGACACAATTTTGCCGTTTGTGATCACATGATCCTGATGTGCATGTAAAATGTCTTTGAAGCAAATGCCACAAAGAGAGCAGTGTGAATCAAACAAGACATAAACATTCAATACATGATGCTAGGTCTTATTGGCTACAACTATAAACAAGAATTCAAATGTCAAGCTAGCTGACAGTCCAGTTCTGATTATAAAGTGTCACATATGTGCCATTTAGTACAGCCTGTACTTGGACATATGAGACAGTAATACATGGCAGACTTCAGACTTTATTTCAAGTGCTCTGCACTTCTAAATAGGAAGGGCTCTGTGATACTTACTTTTAAAAAAAATGCATTAGTGTGCTTAAGTGATTACTTATGATAACTGTGGCACAATTAATATTTACCAAGAAATATTTATCATTTAATAGCAATCAAAATGTTAGTTTCTAAAATTAGAGCACCTGCACTAGCCAAACATAAGATATTCCAGTCACTAGAGAGCGCTATACTTGGCAAGGGCTCCATGGTGAACTGTATGAGCAAAAAATGTCTATAAAACCTTAATAAAATTTGGCATAAAAAGTGCATAAAAACCAGTTTGTTCTCAAGTAAGGCTCTGGGAATACATGTCTATTATTTCTCATCTGTTGCATGCACTGATCTAAAATCAACAGAAAAAGTGAGAAGTCAGAGAACAGTGTCACTCACTTTCTGGGACGGTTCTGAACAGGGGGAGGTTGCACGGGCTGGGTTGGGGCTGGACGTTTTCGGTTGGGGTCTAGGGCTGGGTTAGGCATCCCTGGTCGAATTGGCGGTGTTCCTCCATATGGAGGTCCAGGAGGCCCCATGGGAGCTCCTTGATGGGGCATCCGTGCCCCTGAAGTCATCCCTGGACGCTATGGGGATGAGAAATATTTAGAGTAAAGGTCAGGCACCAAAACATTTCTTTGTTGACATGTGTTAGGAAGTTTACCCCAAATATCTCTGACACACAATACATATGAAGATATCTTTTCCACAAACTTAATCAATTACAGCAAATTCACATAATAAACAAAGAGCTTTTAAGCTAAGGCACTACTGGGTGCTGTAATGAGCTCCTCTTCCAGTATCCGAAGCTGAATTAGGCCAGGGCCTCTCGCACCTGTGCCTGTCATTTCAGAAGCGACAGCTGCTCGCCCTCTACTGAAACACAGAGGTGCTGGGAGATTCAGTCAAACGCAGTTTAAAGGACAACTGTGCAAACTGTGATTTCAAATAACTTCTCATTTCATTTAGGCCACATTTCTGGCATTAGACATTAAACATGTTCAATATAAACCTGGACTGATTTGTATTGTGAAAAGTGCTATATAAATAAATCTGAATTTTTAATTGAATAGCGATCACAATAATGTAGATTTTACAATAAGAATCAATTCGTTAACATCAGTTAATGCGATAGCTAAAATTAAATGTGCATATAAATAATAATTTCACAGTATATATTATTTTAGGTTATTGTTCATTTATGTATACACAAATATGCAACATTTTTGTTGCATAAATTTGTATAAATTAATAACAAATTGATTTAAATTAAATTAAAACATTATATTATAACATGATAACATAAAATTATCAGTGCTGGGTAGTAACTGATTACATATTATCTGGATTACGTAATCAGATTCCAAAAACTAAGTACTTGTAATTAGATTGTATTGCATTTTAAAATACTCGTAATCAGTTTCAATTTTCTTTCTCTTTGTATTTTTATATCAATATGGAACATAGAAATAATAGTATATTTAAAAATTAACCTTTTTAGTGTTATGTTAGTTCATGACACCTAATGAATTAGTTAATGTTAACAAATTGAACCTCACTGTAAAGAGTTACCCGATTGAAAAGAGCAATTTTATCTTTAGGTTTTAGTCCTGTTATTATTTCTCAGTTTAGTTTGTGTGCTGCAGAGGAGATTTGAGGTCTGTTGTTCATGACTCATAATGGCAGAGTTGCAAAGTCCCTGTGACTCTCTGGATGTGCACCAAAGTTGTGGAAACATCCAGATTGTGAGCCAATGTCCCCAGCTCCAAGTCCTCCCTACAGCGGGGGTACAGTACATCCCTGCCGGAGATGATCCCGTATGGTGCTGTGACCCTCATGATGACCCGATCGTCGCTTTCCAAAGTAGGCCAAGCTCCAGGGGTGTCCAGGCCTGGTCCAATCTCAGAACATCTGAGTGAAGAGGCAGTGGGATGTGAACATGTGGACGCAGCGGGAACCGGTGCAGGTCTCTGCACGCCTCTGCCAATCCCTAGCTCTCAAGGTCACAATGGAGGTGTTCAGGGCACAGGAGGAGGCAGCAGCACTGGACTATCACAGAGGATAAGTTACAGAAGAACACTTTCTGGATGCTACCATGCCAGACTTATACTACATAGCCTATCAGATTGGAGGTAGCAATATAATTTTTCTCAGATCAATAACAATGTGAATTTTTACTAAAGGGGAAAAGATATCAATGGGTTTGTAGTGATACAAACTGTTAAAGGGTTAGTTCACCCCAAAATGAAAATTCTGTTATTAGTTACTCACCCACATGTTGTTCTACACCCGTAAGACTTTTGTTCATCTTCAGAACCCAAATGAAGATCTTTTTGGTGAAAAAAGCTCAAACGTGCGGCGTAACCAATGAGGTTCATTCTCGTGCGTTACGCAGGACATTTGAGTTTCCGGAAGAGGTTTGTTCATGCACGTCAGTTGAGCTTCTGTTTATGTTCACTGATCAATGTTTATATGCGAGAAAAAGCCTAAATTAAATCTGTTCATCATAAAAAGCGATCGAGTCTCTTCAGAAAATTTGGACTAAACTGCTCGATTCATATGGATTAGATTTACGATCTCTTCATGAACTTTTTGAAGCGTCAAAGTGGTAGTCACGTACCTGTCCATGGAGGGACTGAAATCTCTCAGATTTCATCAAAAAGATCTTCATTTGTGTTCCAAAGATGAACGAAAGTGTTAGGAGTTTAGAACAACATGAGGGTGAATTTTCATTTTGGGGTGAACTAACCCTTTAAATAATGAAAAGGTATTAAACTCAGTTTTTTAAAGGAAATAAAATAATATAATAAAACAAGATAAAATAGTAAAAATGTACAAGGTCAGTTAGCAACCAACCTTAGCAGGCCAAGTGAGAAGTTATAGATTACCATAAATACCCATAAAGAGCCTGCATTCAAACACAATCCATTCAACTTCATAAATAGCTTTTTCTGGAATAATATTACCACAGTATTTTGTTAAATAACACATACACAGAGGATTAGTATGTCTTGAAGGTTATTTCAGCAAAAAGCCTCTGGAAATAATACCTTTTATTTAGTCTGATATCATCTAGCACTTGAATGCAGCCTCAAAGTAGTTGTATGACCATCAAAAGTTCTCAAAAGTCTCCATAAACCTTTAATTCTTCCACATTTGTAAGCAGTACACACCCTGAAACACATACAATCAAGTTTGCTTCCACTACATGTTCAGGACTGAATAAAACAACACAGCAGCATTTTTATGTGTGATCTACCCTCCTGATACACACCCTCCTCTGCCTGCACACACACACACACACACCAAAAGAGCATCCTTTATTTCATACTGGTGGTACTCATCCCTTAAAATACAAGTATCTCTCTTATACTTCCAGCACCGGCGTTTCTCTTTCCTTGCGTATCCTCCTCCATTTGTTAAACATAATAACCTTTCACCCTTTCTCCTACACTGAGTCCTCCTCGGCTGTTCCTGTTTTTTAAAAAATAATCTAGATAAAAATGATCGGTAACAACCACTGCATCTTAGTTCTCCAGTGAGCAGAGCCACTGACACGCTTCCACATGCACAAACACGCTCACTCACTCACCACTCCATGGACGAGAAACTCAAACAGTTTACTCTTGGTGGCTTTACGAGCTCCTCCGGCAGAATCCTCCATGTCCATTTATAAAAAACCCCAGTCCCTCTTTTGTTTCCTCTATTCCTGGGTACCTCTGCCTCTGTGCGCTTCCCTCACTTTTCTTCTCCTCCAAAAGAGAGTGCTCCCTCCCTCCTTCTCCGCACTCTGACGTTCCCTTTCTCCACTCTCTCTCTCTCTTTTTAAAGCATGTCAGCGTGTGGCCAGAGTCGAGTCTCTCTCTCTCTCTCTCTCTCTCGCTCTGTTTTAGTGTAGCTTGCCTCACAGACTCTGGGTTGGGAAGGATGGGGGTCTGTGAAGGGGGCTGTCGCTGGACCACCAATGTGTTGAGGAATGCTGCTGAAAATAGTGACACTACCAAAACACAGCCACAGTGCTGTTCCAGTGAACAGCTATTTGGCGGTAAATCATCTGTGTGCTCTCACAGCTGGTTATTAAGGGTAGAGTCTGAATGACTAACCTTAGGAAATCTCTGAAGGAGTGTTTCTACAGAGTTTTGAAGAACTGACTGTGACATGTTGTAATGGGACCACTTAAAGGGGACCTATAATGCCCCTTTTACAAGATGTAATATAAGTCTCTGGTGTCCCCAGAATGTATCTGTGAAGTTTCAGCTCAAAATACCCCACAGATCATTTATTATAGCTTGTCAAATTTGCCCCTATTTGGGTGTGAGCAAAACACGCCGTTTTGTGTGTCCCTTTAAATGCAAATGAGCTGATGCTTGTGGCTCCCTTTCCAGAAGAGGGCGGAACTTTAACAGCTCGCACTTCAGTTTCTCATCAACAACAAAGCTGGAGAATCTCACACAGCCAAAATGAGGATTGTCATTAACGGCGTTCAGCCTTATATTGTTCAAACCGGAGTCAGACACTGATGGAGAGACTCAGGAAGAAGTTACAACTTTAGAATGCATCTGGACATTTCTGAACGGTTAGTGGATAAATTTATGTAGTTGCTGTGGAGTTGATTCAACTCATCGACTAGCATGTGCCGTCATGTTAATCTTTTGTGCAAATCCAGTGTTGAATTGACCCTCGTTTGTGAAGCAGTCCGGCGTAAAATGACGGCATGGTAACAACTAGGGCTGGGTATTGACACAATTTTCACGATTCGATTTGATTTCTATTTACATGCTTGCGATTCGATTCGATTACGATTTCGATTCGATTCGATATCGATTATTTTGGATGTAGTATATCAGTTACAGTACATGGCAAATATTCTAGAGGAAAAAAAATCTCTCAACTAATGCTGTAAACTACCCATGGGAGTCAGCTGGTACTACTTTACTATAATATTGAAGGTTAAAATTAACTTATTTATATACAAACACTTAAATTACACTCAATAATGTTTTTGTTTTTTTTAATAATAAATAAAGTTTAGAATTACATAATCATATTTCTACTCCAATTCATTTTTTTTTTTTTTTTTTTTTTTTAAATATAAACATTTAAATCGTGGCTGTCATAACTGATTTATTCAAACATGCATTAAATATTTAATATTGAAAAATTATAATGAATATGTAACGGTGCATAGCTATATTTATCAGAATGCTGCTTTCTAGAGTTCATTTTTCTAGCTGACTAATGAGTTTATGGTCACTGAATATGTTTTTCTGAGGTAAATGTGACGTTATGTGACATTGTTTACAAGCTGTTTTATTGACGTCTTTCCGAGGTTGAAACACTGATTGAACTATTACACGAGACATGATACGGATTTCGGTAAGTTGTACTGTATATTTTCACATACCTTCAGATGTTTATTCATGTTTATTTCGCGCTGTAACTGGTATTAAAGCGGAGGAGAGGATGTTCACATGCGCTCCGTGCTGTCGCTTCTCTTTAACTGAGGCGCTATAGCGATCTGTCGCGTCACATTAAACAGCGCCAAAACGGTATTTATTTTTTGAATCTCATAATAAGATGGACGTCATTTGAAATCTGAGACTTTGCTTCATATCAAAAGTAACAAAGCACAAAGATTATTGCGATTTATTGGATGGGAGGCGCTACATATTCTGCTCATTCATCAACTGAAAACAGACTCGACTAATCGATTCTTGGAATTTAATCGAACGAATTGTAGTCCTTAAAAAGAGAATTCTTTAAAAGAAAATATCTCCTTTGAGCATCATAACTTTGCAGATGTTGTTTATGCTCTAACAGCAACATTACACAGTAACTAAAGTTAAAAAAAAGTGAAATCATAATCAACTACCCCTTTAAGTAAGCAATTAAAGGGATAGGTCGCCGAAAAATTTAAATTCTGTCATTTTTTACTCGTCATTCCAAATCTGTATGACTTTCTTTCTTCTGTGGAACACAAAATATATTTTGAAAAAACATGAGGTCCAAACAACATTGGACCCCAATTAATTCTTCATTATATGGGCACAAAAAATACTGAGACATTTTGGTGAGTAAATGATGACAGAATTTTCATTTTTGCGTGAACTATCCCTTTAACCAATGCACATTTCAGAGGCTGGTGAATGTAAATGTGCTGCTAAATCATTCAGATGGTCCAAACATTAAAAGAATGAGATATTAATACAATGTTTGTCAACTAATATATCACAAAAAATGTTCAAGAATAATAAAGATTAAATTATATATATATATATATATATATATATATATATATTTAAAAAATCCACCGGCAAGGAGGAAAAGACTGTGATATAATTAAACATCCAAATATGTAAATTATTAATTATAATAACTAAATATGTAAACTGTCATAAGTAGCATTGTACTGTTGTACACCAACTAAGCACTATTAAAAAATTAAAAATACAGAAGAGGCTTCCTACAGTAGAAGACCCCCTTTAAGGACCCCCATAAAGGCTATTACAGAAGGGTGGCAATGTCCCATTCAATCAGAGAAGAAGGGGGTGCTGGAGGGGGCAAACAGGTTTTGGGAAGACTTGAGCTCAGTTCTCCAAGTGCACACACAGAAAAGGTGCTTCAAAGCTCAACCATTCTCCTATCAATGAACTATTTTTTTTTTTCAGTACTGTTAGATGCATATTTTCTGTGGTCTAAGCCTATTACTTGCGGTAAAAAGAGTAAATGTGATGTGGTATTGCTGAGGTACAGGCCTCCACTGGAATTACAAACTTCAGCATTGCAAACAACACTGTCTGGAAGCACAGAGACACAATGCAGAGCAGATGTTGTGCTCAACATCAGCAGTGCCATACATGTTAAATGATGCATCGGTAACAAAGCAGCAGGAAGAAGTTTTGAGAGACTATGTTGGTCATATAACCAGATAATGTATTTCTAAGCTATTCAAAACTGTGCGGTTATATGGATGAAAAAAAAAAAAAAAAAAAGATTATGCTTTGCCTACAAACAACAACTGAATGACAAGAGCAATAGTTCAATTGACAGGTGTCAATTAAGCGTGCAGGACTGTTTATGGTCAAATTAAACAGTCAGTTAGTATCAACGCATGAAAAAAGCAAAATTATATTAGTATAAACGTCTGAATAGGACTCTCGTGCCAAGAAACGCTTTGAAATAATGAACGCTAAAACGCATTTGAAATTGAAGCGGATAATGACGCTGTGAGCGAAGCGATGGCGTTGCATTCCTACCTTTCTTTCCATTGCTGCAAGTTTGATGCTCTCAGTTCAGCTGAGGAGGTGAAACCCCTGAATTACACGCGGTCGATGTGCGGCAACTTCTTCGTTGTTCCAGACAGATTCTCGGCTACTCCCCCCTCCCCTGGGATTGAGCGCTGGATGGAGGGATGCAGGCGAGGAAGGCCCCGTGTCTGTGATTTCAGTCGGGTTCTGGCGGCGGTGAGTGCGGCAGACGCAGCAGCGCAGGCGCGGGGATCGTCCGACACGAGCGATTCAATGAAGGTTTAAGGGAACGTCGTCAAACTACAGTCAAATGGAAGCAATCTGTACATTTCGGTCAGATAGAGAAAATTTCCTTTATTCTTAATACGATAAAGTACATTCATAGTACTTTATCGTATAAAGAATAAAGGACATTTTGTCTACTCACCGAAATGAATTAAACTGCACATTGCAAAAAAGAGAGTCTTTTCTATGTAAATACTACAAGGATTTTAGTGAGACTCAAATGTGAGGGCCAAAGAAAGCTGAAGGTGAACTGATGTCTACTTACCTAAACATTAATGTACCCAAATTTGCATAGCCTATGTTACATTTACATACATTTTACATTGTGTTTTACCCAACGTAAAAATGTGTTTATATTATATATATATATATATATATACACACACACAGAGGTGCTGGTCATATAATTAGAATATCATCAAAAAGTTGATTTATTTCACTAATTCCATTCAAAAAGTGAAACTTGTATATTATATTCATTCATTACACACAGACTGAGATTTCAAATGTTTATTTCTTTTAATTTTGATGATTGTAACTGACAACTAAGGAAAATCCCAAATTCAGTATCTCAGAAAATTAGAATATTACTTAAGACCAACCCAAAGAAAGGATTTTTAGAAATCTTGGCCAGCTGAAAAGTATGAACATGAAAAGTATGAACATGTACAGCACTCAATACTTAGTTGGGGCTCCTTTTGCCTGAATTACTGCAGCAATGCGGTGTGGCATGGAGTCGATCAGTCTGTGGCACTGCTCAGGTGTTATAAGAGCCCAGGTTGCTCTGATAGTGGCCTTCAGCTCTTCTGCATTGTTGGGTCTGGCATATCGCATCTTCCTCTTCTCAATACCCCATAGGTTTTCTATGGGGTTAAGGTCAGGCGAGTTTGCTGGCCAATTAAGAACAGGGATACCATGGTCCTTAAACCAGGTACTGGTAGCTTTGGCACTGTGTGCAGGTGCCAAGTCCTGCTGGAAAATGAAATCTGCATCTCCATAAAGTTGGTCAGCAGCAGGAAGCATGAAGCTCTAAAACGTCCTGGTATACAGCTGCGTTGACCTTGGACTTCAGAAAACACAGTGGACCAACACCAGCAGATGACATGGCACCCCAAACCATTACTGACTGTGGAAACTTTACACTGGACCTCAAGCAACGTGGATTGTGTGCCTCTCCTCTCTTCCTCCAGACTCTGGGACCCTGATTTCCAAAGTAAATGCAAAATTTACTTTCATCAGTGAACATAACTTTGGACCACTCAGCAGCAGTCCAGTCCTTTTTGTCTTTAGCCCAGGCGAGACGCTTCTGACGCTGTCTGTTGTTCAAGAGTGGCTTGACACAAGGAATGCGACAGCTGAAACCATGTCTTGCATACGTCTGTGCGTAGTGGTTCTTGAAGCACTGACTCCAGCTGCAGTCCACTCTTTGTGAATCTCCCCCATATTTTTGAATGGGTTTTGTTTCACAATCCTCTCCAGGGTGCGGTTATCCCTATTGCTTGTACACTTTTTTCTACCACATCTTTTCCTTCCCTTCGCCTCTCTATTAATGTGCTTGGACACAGAGCTCTGTGAACAGCCAGCCTCTTTTGCAATGACCTTTTGTGTCTTGCCCTCCTTGTGCAAGGTGTCAATGGTCGTCTTTTGGACAACTGTCAAGTCAGCAGTCTTCCCCATGATTGTGTAGCCTACAGAACTAGACTGAGAGACCATTTAAAGGCCTTTGCAGGTGTTTGAGTTAATTAGCTGATTAGAGTGTAGCACCAGGTGTCTTCAATATTGAACCTTTTCACAATACTCTAATTTTCTGAGATACTGAATTTGGGATTTTCCTTAGTTGTCAGTTATAATCATCAAAACTAAAAGAAATAAACATTTGAAATATATCAGTTTGTGTGTAATGAATGAATATAATATACAAGTTTCACTTTTTGAATGGAATTAGTGAAATAAATCAACTTTTTGATGATATTCTAATTATATGACCAGCACCTGTATACACACACACACACACACACACACACACACACGTGCATATGTAGTGGCCCCAAAAGTTATTTGGATACTTACAACCCACATGATTCACAAATAATATCTTAATGTCTCAGCATTATGTAACAAAACATCATACCAAGTGGCATTTATTTGTAAGAACAGCACAAGTGGATTTTTTCTAGCCAACATTTCACAAAAAAAAAGATATACTGTTCAAAATTAAGACAAAAGCTATTGTGGTAGTTTTCACTTTTTGGACATTTTCTTGTCAAACTTTAAATCATGTCAAATACACCTGTTCTTACTCTGCTAGGACCACAGTGCGAACTGGAGGGAAAGTAACTTGAAACATCCATTAGAGTTCACTTTAAAATGAAAATTGCCCCATGATTTACTCACCCTCAAGCCATCCTAGGTGTATATGACTTTCTTCTTTCTGATAAACACAATCGGAGTTATATTAATAATCACCCTGATGCTTCCAAGCTTTATAATGGCAGTGCACAGAAACCACCTTTTTGAAGCTCGAAAAAAATGTGCATCCATCCATCATAAATGTACTCCACACGGCTCCGGGGGGTTAATAAAGGCGTTCTGAAGTGAAGCGATGTGTTTGTGTAAGAAAAATATCCATATTTAAACACGTTATAAAGTAAAATAACTAGCTTCCGCCAGATCGCCTTCCGTCGCATCAGTTACGCTTGTTTCGTAAGAATATGAAAGGCGTAGGACGTAGTGTAAGCATTTTGAACTGCGAAGCGATGCGGTCGTGTAAGAAAAATATCCATATTTAACACGCTTTAAAATAACTAGCTTCCGCCAGACCACCTTCCGTCGCGTCACTTACGCGTAGGACGTTGTGTAAGCATTTTGAACTGCAAGAGATGTTACACTTTCTTCGTTAGATATTTTACCTTGTAACGTGTTAAATATGGATATTTTGCTTACACAAACGCATCGATTCGCTTCAGAAGGCCTTTATTAACCCCCCAGAGCCGTGTGGAGTATGTTTATGATGGATGGATGCACTTTCTTGAGCTTCAAACAGGTGGTTTCTGTGCACTGCCATTATAAAGCTTTGGAGCATCAGGGTGATTATTAATATAACTCCTATTGTATTTGTCTGAAAGAAGAAAGTCATATACACCTAGGACGGCTTGAGGGTGAGTAAATCATGGGGTAATTTTCATTTTAAAGTGAACTAATCCTTTAAAAAAAAAAAAAAAAAAAAACATTCTGACACCAGTCATTTAAAAGTAATTGGAGAGATGGCTCAGAAAATGAATCTAGTTCTGAGAAGAACTGATTATTTGTTTGCAGATGCCATTTGGTGTGATATTTTATTTTTTATTTAATGACATTCAGATATTTTAGTCTACATTTTTGGGGCTATTGTATACACTAACGTCTGCACCATTTTCCAAAAATGGACAAATCAGTCTCATAATAATTATATGAGCAGCGGTAAAGCATTGCAGAAATGACAAGTCTCAAGTAAATAAAAGAATGATTTAATAGATTATATCTCCATTTCAAAAGCCTTATTGTACACAAATTATTTTAATTGTCCCAACATATAAGAGCAGCTCTACCTGACCTGCTTTACTACATTTTGAGTCCGGCAGACAGCCAGACGAGCCTCCGCTTGAAACTCGAACACCATCATCTCATACAACCTCTTACAAGCAAGCCCCAGTTTCACACTGGCAGCATGCATACGAAAAAAAAAAAGAAAAGAAAAGAAAAAGAGGACAGGCACAATAAACATCTCTAGTTTCCTTTTTAAAAATCAAATATATAGCATATTCCTATCTGTGACAAGCATAAACTTGGAGCAGATGAAAAATGGCAAAAGTGATGAACAAAAACAAAAACAAAAAAACAAAACAAATGAAAACTACAATAACAAAAAAGACAACCTCAGAGATGTTTCTCTGAAATCACAGCCTTCAGCAAACCTCAAAAGTCCAGAAATCCCAGAAGACATTGCCACTGGCACTGGTAAGTGAGCAAGTGCGAAGAATAAGTATCTGTGTGTGTGCAAACACATATATGCTGAATATAATTGGATAGTAACAGCCATCAACGGCGGTATACCCCAAACGCAACAAAACTAAAGAAGATGGTGATGCCCACGAGTGAGGCGGTGGCAGGTGCAGTGAAGAACTGCCGGTACTGGATCTGGAAGTACCAGAGCACAGACAGCATGAGCACGAACAGAGGCACCATGAGGCTCCCCACGTTGAGCGCCACATGCACCTGGTCAGCAGCCCGTGCCCCGGCAGGCATGGCCCGTGTGGCATGCTGCGAGATGTGGCAGTGCAGAACACTGTTGTCAGCCAGGTTGAGAGAGGCCAGCGTCTGGGCATCGTCCTGAAGGAGCTGGCCCTGGTAAATCAGACGTACCTGGTGCTCCTGTCCAGCAAAGTAAGTCCTGAAAATGCAATCAAACAGACAGAAGTTTATATACACAAAAACGAACACCTACACACACAGGTCTGATCACAACTTTGCTGCTTGACTTGTTTAAGCATATGAATAATTATTGTATAACTACACAAAGAAAATGAAGGTTTCCTTCAGTTTTCTGACCAAAGACTTGAGGGTTTAAGCAGACCGCCTCACAATACTGTATGAAGGTGAAAACAATGGTCAAAAAAATAGGCTACACATAAGAATAATCAATATAATCATAATTATACTATGTAAGAGTGTAAATGAAAAGTGGACTAAGACCCTATTAAAAAAGTTAACAAAATGACTTTCAAGTACAGGCACATTGTGAAAGCATATAGAACTGGGATACATACTATATGTACAATTCAGAAACCCTTGTTATTAGCGACACCAGTGGCCGTTAAGGGAACTGCAGCCAGCAACTTAAAGGATTAGTTTAAGAATTAAAAGTTAATTAAAAAAATTAATTTAAGAATTAATTAGTTTCAGAATGAAAATTTCCTGATAATTTAGACACCCCCATGTCATCCAAGATGTCTTTCTTTCTGCAGTCGAAAAGAAATTAAGGTTTTTGAGGAAAACATTGCAGGATTTTTCTCCATATAGTGGACTTCAATGGGTACCAATGGGTTGAAGGTCCAAATTGCAGTTTCAATGTAGCTTCAAAGGGCTCACAGCCAAAGAATAAGGGTCTTATTTAGTGAAACGGAGAAGAAAAAAAAAAAAAAAAAAAATTTATATACCTTTTAACCACAAATGCTTGTCTTACACTAGCTCTGTGATGCGCCACGTATTACATAATCACGTTGGAAAGGTCAAGCATTACAAAGTACCACGGTAGGGTGAAAAACTCCATTTCATTTTTTCCTCCAACTTCAAAATCGTACAACATCGTTGTTTTACTTTTTTTTGTAAAGGCCATTTGACTTAGTCTTTGTACAATCACTTTGTAAACACTTGCTCGGCCTACGTCACGCGTGACCTTTCTAACATGTTTACGTAATGCGTGGCACATTGCAGAGCTAGTACAAGATGAGCATTTGTGGTTAAAAAGTATATAAATTTTATTTATTTTTTTAGAAAATTACAGATCATTTCACTAGGTAAGACCCTTATTCCTCGGCTGTGAGCCCTTTGAAGCTGCATTTAAACTTCAATTTGGACCTTCAACCCATTGGTAGCCGTTGAAGTCCACTATATGGAGAAAAATCCTGGAATGTTTTCCTCAAAAACCTTTATTTCTTTTTGACTGAAGAAAGAAAGACATAAACATCTTGGATGACATGGGGGTGAGTAAATTATCAGGAAATTTTAATTCTGAAGTGAACTAATCCTTTAATGCTCATGCTCGAACTCGTGCACACGTAACTTACAAGTGCCCCGATATACTCATGGTGAAGTTCTTTGTCATTATTTGTTTAGAAGCAAAAAGTTGGAAATACCATTGCAGCTATATGTTGTTAGCGAACATCCATACGCCATCCACACTGCTGAGAGTGACGTTTAGATGAATATGTAAATATGTGCTGCGCTCTTTCCTCTCAATAACAAAATAAACACTCGACAAAATTGAATACATTGAAAACAACAGTTAAGAAAGCATCTGATCATAGCGACGTGGATGTTTGCACAAGCTCTGCAATTCACCAGCATTGTTGACAGATGAGGCAATACACTGTTATGATAGTTTGATTATAAAGTATAGGACTATTTGAGACTATAGACTACATAGATCTGACTATGTTAGACTATAGTTTGAATTAATTGCTTTTCTTTGCATGACACATTGACATTACATTACAGAATAGCTCTTTCGGCATTATCCTGAACATAAGCATTTGTTTCATGTGTCACATAACGGAAGAGAGGCTCTTGGGAGCGAGCATAAACATCACAATCACATCCTTTTGATTTTCCTGGAAGAAACCCAAGTCCAAGTCCTTCACATAAATATGAGTCTACAGCCTTTCATAGACAACCTCAGAAGTCGGGGAAGGTCTTGTTTTTTAAGTTTTATTACAAGCTGTTTGCACATTGGCACGAAAAGTGATTAATACATGAAAAATTCTTACATTTGATAAACCCCCTATAAATAACAGGGGTTCTAAAAGCAGTTTATATTGGGTTGAGAATATAAGAGCTGCTCTTTTATTCTGATTTTATTTTAGCTCTGATATCCAAGCAAAATGAGATGAGATGTTAAAAGTTTACCATATCAAAGTTCAAATCACAATGCCAAAATAGTCACAATATGATTTTTTTTGGTCAAATTGTGTAGCTCCAGACAAACAAAAGGCAAAGAATCATAATAACAAAAGACTTCACAGCCTTCAGAAATCCTAAAAAAAAAAAAAAAAGTTCAGAAAAACCTTTCAAGTCCACACCGTGCAAAAATGCAGGCGCAAATTAAATTGTCATCTAAAAATGCTGTGCTGATGCATTTAAACTATTTTAATAGAACATTCTTAGGTAGTTTGGAATAACTGAAGCATTAAAAAAAAACTGAATTAAATACCGCTTTAAATACTATCATTTGCAGAAAATGCAGTTATTTTGTAAAGCTGCTCAGCAATGTTTAAATTCCATTCAAAATGTCTTCCCAATGAATAACTTTCCAAAACTGAAACTCTCCAGCCTGACCTCTCGAAAGGGTGCATTCACCTACTGCAAACATGATGTGAACTCCCACACACTCAGTGCCTCATGTTTCCAGTAGACACAGAAGAACCCTTCTGCCTGATTTTAACAGAATGGTTACTGCTTGTAAGAATGGATAATTGTGTCTCATGAGGCTCAAGGAGGTCTCTTTTTTGGTTCACTCTTCTGACTGAAAGCATGGTGCTACACACTGCATAGGAAAGAGAAGTGGTGTTGGAACAAAAGGTCTCTGGCCGGTATCTGTGTGTGGGCTGTTGTTGCAGACATTTTCTTGGCATAAACTTTCTTATTAACTGACAAAAATGTATATGTTGCCTGGTGACAATTAACAGGTAGCCAAGGATACAATCCATATGCAGAAAAATCGAATAAACATCAAAAATGCTTTCTTAAAGGTAGACAATTTGTTTTGCAAACACTTTTTGTTATACTGGTTGAAACTCTTCATATCCTGATAGAAAAAAAAAAAAAAAAAAAAAAGTGATCTAAATATTAAAACATGTACATATATCTTCTGTGGATGTCTCAGGACCAAAAAATGTTCGTCTAATCATTGCATTCGGACCGAATGCAATGATTAGACGAACATTTTTGGGTCCATACAATGTCCTACCTGCCTGTCAACACATGTATTTCCATACCTCACACGTCATCAGCGCGTTCCATAAGGTTATACAGAGTTGTAACGAGACAGTCACTGAGAGCCAAAAACAAACAGCAGCCACCTTTTATAGTTCCTCCTGAACCAAAACAACGAGCTTATGCAGTGTTCACGCCATGTCGTAACCTTAATTTCGAGATGGCAACCCATGATGTTCTACCCAGAGCTATTCACGCCCTCAGACTTGGATTTATGCGTTTCTATGTCAACACCAAGCGTGCCACACGAGTTCTGAAAAGTGAAGCTAAAGTGTCTCAATCGCCCCCAGGTGGCTGGATGCAGTATAGGTCAAAACCCCGCCCTCTCCAAGTAATGTAATGGGACAAACTAAACAATCAAATTACACGTCAAATATTTTCTTCCAAAGATGGTTTCTGTCATTTTAGGCAGTATTTATAATGCTGATGTTAGCTAAAGTGTTCCTTCTTTAAATAAGTTTGTTTTTAGTTAGTTATTTGATGCTATAAAAATGCGGGTTTTGACGTCATGATTGACAGCTGAGATTGACAGCTTCTCTGAGCGAATTAGTCACTGAAGCACCAACTGACTTTTTTCTGGATCTTCGGGAGGAGTTTGGATCTTTAACTTTAATGTCTACATTTCCAGAACTGTTTATTTCACACCGATACAATGACATTGATATCGCGGCTCCACTTCGCGCAGACTTGGGCTCAAAGTTCACTATGCGCAGACTCAAGACTCAAGATGTCAGTGCCATATTGGCACACTGGCAGCTTCAGAGTGTGAAGATGTGTCATCTATCTTTTTTTTTTACAGTCTATGCAAGGTCAACACTATCAACGCCGAAATTAATCTGCAGCAGTCAGGTGGTACAACTAGAGCTTGTTTATGTTCATTATTATTGTATTGTTATGTAGTTTGAAACATGAGGTAATTTAACGTCGTCTCGTCTTGTGGTGCTTTGCACACTCTGCTGTGTGCGTGTGTGCGGTGTGTATTTCGAAGGAGGCGTGGCTTTGGAGACCGCTCTGAAGGGAGGGTGGGATCTCATGCTTTCAAAGTTAACTTGCTATTGCTAGCCTCTCCGCAATTGCCTACCCTAGCTTTAAGGTTATTATACATTTACAATCTTGTTGTACGTGTGAAAACAGAAGACAAACAAAAGCAGGGTTGCGCACCATTTAGAATTGAGAACACCTGTTAAAATCCAACTGAAGTTTTGAATTTGAATCAATTTTTACATACATTTTATCTCTTGCTCTATCTCTATATCTCTTATATAAAAAGTTAAATATTTAATTTAATTCGGTGGGGTGTTGCTACAACTAATGAGCAATTCTTAAATTTGAAATTGCCCAATTTGAATTGTTTTTAAACCATTTTGACCTAAATATGCTAATTATAAAAAACAAAAAAACATTCTTACCATGTTTCCATCTGCTGTAATCTATATGCTGCCTTGAGTATCTTATCTTAAACATTTGATACCAAAATTATTTTAGGTTGAGTATTCAGTTGCTTACCGTTTAATGTAACCAATCGTGTCTTGAGGATTCACTTGCGCTGTCCTCTCTGTATCATTCAAGAACTTCAGCCTGAGCACCATGTTTCTTTGGGTGTCATTCGGTGCATCTTCGGCCGAAGGCTGTGTGGCACTTGGGGCGCTGGCTGGAGGTTGAGTCGAGGGACCCGCTGATTCTCGATGTCTCAACCCATCACTCCCAATCCCTGCTTCCTCCAGGAGGCCTCCCTCACCTTCTCCAGCCCTACTACCATCCGAGGACTGTCCCACCGCTCCCGCTTCTGTTCCAGGCTCACTCTTATCATTCTCCCTGACGCCGCTGGGCAACGAGTCCGTGTTACCCGAGGGGAGCGGCTCCTGGCTGTCAGTCTCTGTGGAGGGGGAGGTCCCTGGGCTGGGTGAGAGGAGGTGTTCAGGGGTTTCAACAGTGTGAGTGGAGGCCCAGGCCAGAACCAGGACGAGCACCAGGAACACCACTCCAAAGAGCAGGGTGACCTCATCACCCACACCCTCTATTAGAGCCATCCTGGTCTGCTGAGTCCTGGACTAAGGCAACTTCAGACTAGGCACCTACAGCACATGTTCACAATTACTAATCACATTCATGCCATTTCATTATTTCTGTCAAATAAAAGTTCTGAATTATGCATCATTCAGGGTTCCCACAGTTTCCACTAAATACAGTTTCCTTTCCAGTCATTATTGGATTAGGCTTTTTTTAAAATCCCGTATCAATATTTTGAATCACAGAGATTGCACAAGCATATTTCCATTTATATGACTGATATCAATCTTTTGAATTAATAGATTTACAATTATACTTATTATGGGACAAGTACATTTTGAAGCAAAACTAGAACAATTGATGTTCACTATAAAAAATGTAAATAACTTTTGACTCAGTTTGTTTAACGCTATGTTTATCTGGCTATATTTATGGTGAAAACATTATTTTCTTTACAATTTTTCCTAAAATTCTAAAACTAAATTTTAAATAACTTGATTAAAAAAAAAAAAAAAAAAAAAAAAACTTTTTAAGGGTACCAAGAGAACAAAAGCAATTTTCTCAGAAGAGTAGAAATATTACAATTCAATAAACTGTTGTCTGACTATTACATGAAAACACTATTTTAAAATTCCCAGTTATTTGCAGGTTTTTCATGACTGTGGGAACCCTGATCATTTTAATAAGATGTGATGAAGACATTTTAACCTTTCTGTTGTCTTGGAATCATTATTTATCTTAAATCTATAAAGAATAAACTACAAATACAAACTTTGCTTTTGGTAATGAAACCAGTCTTTGTAGGGGGGAAAAAAACTAAAAACATAAAAACAAACTTCCTGTTTTCTTAAAAAAAATAACCATTTTAAAGAACGTTCCACATGTGATCTAAACAAGTCAAACCTGACCCTTATTTGAAGAAATTAAGCCCCATTCACACCAAGAACGATAACTATAAAGATAACGATAACTATATTTGTGTCCACACCAACGAACGCTAACAGTCTGTTTATTCTAAGCTCACGCGCTGCAGTTTCAGTGTGTACAACGTTTTTGCTGTTCTTGTTGCATTTACACGGCTTTAACCAGCAGATGTCCTCAGTATGCTATGTTTCGAGTGAATCTAGCTAGTGTAATCAATCTAATCAAACAGTGAATTTAGCTGTCGAAGTCAGTATAGTGGAATAAAAACGACTAGTCTTTTTCACTGCAGCGTCAAAGGAAGCAAGACGATGTTGTCGAAACTAGTGCTGGATACCTGAGGTCATTTTTGTGTTATATGGTTTGCTAACATGGCATAATGATCTCATCGTTAATACTTCTCACCATTTATTCCGAGGGTATGACCGATTGTTTTCCATATATCCATTTTCTTTAAAGTATCCTTGAAAAGGAGGGTTGACTTGTCAAAAAGTGGTGGCTTTTTCTGGACCTCTGCGATTAAGTTCTCCGCAATGTCGTCTGCCGTTTTAAATGCGCGAGCCTTTAAATTAGAACAGATTCCGATTGGCTGTCAGTGTTTTATTGTTCAACAGCTGAAAAAAAATATCATTTTGAAAGTGATCCCAACCATATCGTTTCTCTATATCGTTATCGCTGTGGTGTAGACAGCGCTATTCTTTTATATTTAGAATGATTTTTAGAACTATAACTTTATCGCTATCTTTATAGTTATTCTTGGTGTGAACGGGCCTTTAGTCATTACCTTTCAGCATCTAGCAGCTTTAGATTTGACTCCATAATATTTTGCATTTACTAAGATTTAGCACCTCATTCTCATATTGTCTGCCTAAAGGTGCAGTGAGCGATTTCTGAAAAACACTGTTGAAAGTGGATCAGACCGAGCAACAAACACAACTTGTAGCCAATCAGCAGCAGTAGGGGGCGTGTCCTCTCTATGAGGGGGTAAGAGAGAGAGGGGGTAAGAGGGAGATTTGAAAAAAAGACTGTAGAAAGAGAGACAGCTGAGAGACATTACAAAAGAAAAAAGGTCAAAGGGATATCACTGGAAAAAGAAGTGTTATGATCAGGAAAGATCTTTAGGACACACATTAATATTAGAAAAGCTTTCCTGCGCTGGAGAAACCTAAGCGGGAAGGCCTGGAAAAGGATGCTGAGGTTGCGTTGTTTCTGCTCCATACGCGAGTACATTGGCTTTGAGTATGTGCTACTGGAGACTAACAACAAACTCTTGCTTGACTGTGTATACTTGAGGACTGTATGTTCATTTTTTATTCTTTCTTGTCATTCGTTTGTCATCATTGCTTTTTTTTGCTTCGTTTCTGCTATGATAAAAGACATCCACACTTGCATTGAGTGGATGTGCATTTTGGGGGTGAAGCAATAAATATGTTTGGGATTTCAAATATCAACAGTGTTCAACAATGATTCTCAGAAATCGCTTACTGCACCTTTAAGTTACAATGAAGATTTATTTGTGAAATATGAATGATCTACAGTGGAACCTTCAAGACAACATTCAACATTCAGTAACTAATGGCAGAATCACATAGGCTAGAACAAGTTACTATAAAATCTGAAATGCCAAAAGTGAAAAACCTTAAGCTGAAATTGTATCTTTCAAGTCTCTCAAGATTTTAGTCTCTCAAAGTCCCCTTCAGTATTTCTGTTAGAATGTCTTTCTCAGAATAACGTTTCATAAGAAACAGAAGCATTTATCTTTACCTCATCTATATTAGATAAACTATTAAACTGGAAGGATGGAACAAAAATATCTATTACCCAATGATTCAATCTATTAATAGACACATTAACACTTGAAAAAATGACTGCCTCACTTAGAAACAAAATGACTGCTTTTGAAAAAATATAGAGCCTTCTTTTAAAGTTACTGGATAGATAAACTTGAAACATGAAATAATGCATATAATCAAAGGTGTGGATAAATTAGATGTTTGGTCTATAAATTTGATGTTTTCCCAGGGCATGACTGTGTAAGCAGAAATAGTCTCTGTGTAAAATCCTTTAAACTTTTACAGGGCATAAGCCGCAACCTTTGAACACAGGAGCAGTGAAGTGGTCCAGATATTTCCCCTCTTTAACTGTGGCTGTCAGCAAGTTTAGGCCATATCTCATGCTGCCTGATGACAGCTCCTCTCATTATGCATGCAGTCCACTTTACAGTACATTTCTCAAGAGCAAAGAGGGTAAAATATTTTCCTCAGAATATATTTAAAACCTCTATGACTTTATTTGACCGACGAAGCAAAATAGGAGATGTTAGGCAGAATATCAGGGGCTGACAGCCTCAGTCTTCTCATTTTCATAGCATGTTTTTTTTACATACATTGAAAGTGAAGAGAAGCTATCATTCTGCGAAAACAGAAATAAAGCCATACGACGAGAACTGAGGGCGAGTAAATGATGACAGACTTATTTCTGGGTGAACTATCGCTTTAAAAGTAACGCCTTTTAAAAATGATGCAATTAAATACATGTAAATAAACAGATGTGATTGGCCAGATGAACGGAGGTGAATTTAGTGGTCTAAATCATAAAACACAATGTAAAGGTACAAATAATAACAGGAAACGAACAAACAGATGTCAACAGCCACGTAGCCAGTACGTACAGAAAAAGTTTTAGTTAACTAATTTTTACAAAAACGTCCGACTCTCGTCTTTTCTAAAGCCATGAGTTTTGGGGTCAAGAGCATCAGGTGTGTGTTTATAAGTAAATATCTGTCTGTGAACGTAGAGGCAGGTGAGCGCTCGCGCACCGCTACAGCCACGAAACAAGCTCGAGAGCAGCTAACACGCGCTCAACACAGCTGTTACGTCTCAACTGAATGTGTCCTCGAAATGAGCAGAATTAAAACTTTTTAGAAAACCTATACAAGGCTTTGAAAAATGACTTACTGTTGACATATCACATCGTATGATGGTCCATGATTCACACCGTTTAACGTCTCGCTTCCTGATCACTGGCAGGCTAGAAAGATGCCACAAATACGACTTCCGGTTTAAAAAAAATCTCCCTTCAAAATAAAGGTTTATTGGTTTCACACAAATCTTACAAGTAAACTGATAATCTAGTCCAAATTAAACCATTTTAGGCGATATTTTTAATCACTGAAGTATATGTAAATTGACAAGTAGGAAATACTTAAAGGGATAGCTCATGTCAAAAATGGTCAAAATTTAGTCACCCATAATTTCTGTCTCCTGTGGCATATAAAAGATGTTTTGAGAAATACATGTCCATATAAATCCATACAATAGAACTCAATGGCCCCAATACCAACATTCTTTAAAATAAATATATATTTTTTGTGTGTGTGTTCCACAGAAGAAAGAAAGGCATAGAGATTTGGAACATGAGTAAAAATGAGTAA